>NC_090938.1:30396058-31052308 GCF_040938575.1 Ambystoma mexicanum | reverse complement strand
AGGGCATAATCTGATATTCATAAAGGCCATATTTCATGTGAAAGGCCGTCTTCCATTCGTCTCCTTTTTTGACTCTTACTAGATGGTAGGCCCCTCGTAAGTCTACTTTTGTATATATCTGAGCATTTTTGACTTGATCCAAGAGCTCGGGGATAAGCAGTAACAGGTATCAGTTTTTTACCGTGATCTGGTTAAGTGCTCTGTAGTCAATGCAAGTTCTCAGGTCTCCCTCCTTTTTAGGCACAAAAAAGAGGGGCAGGGATGCAGGGGACTTGGACGGACGAATGAAGCCATTTGCCAGATACTGATCCGGGTAGGTTTTTAGATGCTGGTTTTCCTGTTCTGTTAGGGCGTAAATCCGGCTGCAGGGAACTTGAGCTCCAGGTAACAGTTCAATTTGGCAGTCATACAGTCTGTGCGGAGGTCGGGTGTTTGCTTGCTCTTTTTGTAAGACATCTTGGTAATCTAGGTATTCAGGTGGTAGTGAACTAGCGGGGCCCAGTATGGACAAACCTGGGTTGGTAAGACCTTTTAATGAGAATCCCTTCCTATAACAGGTGTCTGCACAGTGTTCGGAAAAGGTCAGAACTCGTTTACGCCAGTCAATCCTGGGATTGTGGGTCTCCAGCCAGGGCATTCCCAATATCATCTGGAACTGAGGAGCGCCGATGAGATCGAAGGTGATGTCCTCTTGGTGACCGTCCTGATACAGAAGCGTGACCTTCTCTGTGTAATGCGTCAGTGGGCCGGATGATAGCTCAGATCTATCAACTGCTGTGACATTTTCCGAAACCTGCTTCTGTCGGAGAGGAAGGCCTATTCGGGTAGCCAGATCTTGGTCCATGTAATTTCCCACAGTCCCACTGTCAATGTATGCCTCCAGGGCATGTATTTTTGAAAGGTTCTTGTGGTTTAACCGGAGCACAGGGATGACTAGATGTGAGGTCTGTATAGGTTCCTTCTCACCGCTCAACCAGTGGACCACTACGCTTGCCGGGCGTTGGAGTTTCCCGAGTGCTGTTCTTCTTCACCCTTGTCAGTGGCTCCAACTGCTTTCCTGGGTGGTTTCACTGGGCATTCCCGGAGAAAGTGACCTGCCTTACCACAGTACAAACAAAGCTGCTGCTGTCTCCTTTTCTCCCTTTCTGCCTTGGTGAGTGGGCTCCGCAAGCCTCCGATTTGCATTGGCTCCGACTGATCGTGTGATTTCGTTTGATTCTTACGGGGTCGCACGTAGACCGACCGCCCCTCGACCTTAGCCCGATCCATCTTCAGATCCCGCAATCTGTGATCGAGCTGCACATCAGGTCAATGTATTCAGCGCATCTTTCCGGGGATTTACTACTTGGGCTAATACATCCTTAAGTTCCCCTCACAAGCCTTGGTAAAAGAGCGTAGTTCTTTTCTCCTCTGGCCAGTTAGTTTGTGCTATCAGACGATTGAAGGAAGTGATCTATGTTAGTAAGTCTTGATTACCCTGCCGTAGTGATAACAGTTAATTGTCCACAGCCCGCCCTTGAGTGTGCCATGCAAATAGTTTCTCCATTTCATGCTGGAAACCTCCGAAGTCTCGAAGCAAAGGATCATCCTGGTTTACCAAGGGTATTGACCAGTGCGCTGCACTACCTCCCAAATATGAGAGTACAAATTCCACTCTTGCTTGATCGTTGGGGAATGCCCCAGGTCTGCACATAAAATGTAGGCAACATTGATTCATAAAGATGGCGTACTTATTCGGGTCACCTGTGAAGCGTTCTGGTGGGGTCAGGGGAACCCCCCCTGGAAGAACCACCTGTACTGGCGTGGACTGTGGAGACACGGCAGGAGGGGCATACCCGACAGTGGGGCCTATCCTGCCTGTGCCTTGAGCATTTGCCTTGCTAGTTCATCTGTCCGCTCCCGGTTCACAATTAGATCCCCTCCTTAGGGCATTGGTTTCCTGTCTTGAGGCATGAACTTCAGCCCGTAACTCTCCCAGTAATCGGGCCAACTGGTCAGTTTCAGAAGTTTCCATAACGCCCAGGCAGAGATTCGAAGTGGCTTTGCATTCTGTTACGCTCACCTGGTCTCTGCGGAGGCGTTGGGGCACGATTGCAACCCTCCCGGGGGTGAGGTCGCTCGAGTCCGACTTCGCCCTCTGCGCTTATGTGGTGACTGGTGGTAATAGGTGATGCTGCTCGGGACTGCTCCTGTTGATTAGTTTTGGCGAGCACTCTGTCCTGCTGCTTCTGGCAGCGGCGCTTGTATGATCTGGACCGAGTTCCTTCACTGGTCCCTTGCACATGGTAGTCCAGTCCTGCTGCGACTAAGCCACTATACTTCAGGTAAGTGTTCCTGTTTGCCTTTGTCTTTCCTCATCTGTTTTTGTTGTATTGTAAAGTTGTTTGTCTTGTATTGCTGTCCATTCCACTTTTGCTGTTTGCTCTTATGCTTTCTTCCCTTGCAGGTGATGTTGCCAGCCCGGCAGAAGCTGCAGAGCTTGAGGCGGCAGCCGGAGGGAATGAGGAACAAAGCTCCAGTGGTATAGTAGCTGGTAAATTGTTAACTAGGGGGCACGCAGGGTTCAAATGTGGCATGGCCCTAGGACGGATGTTCTAACCTTGTTTTTATTCTTCACAGGGTCCGAGTTTGTGGATGCGGAGTGCGGTGCTGCGGCGTCGGGATCAAGATCACTAGATGTCAGGAGATGAGTCTGCAGATGAAGCGATGAAGCACCAGTTTCCTGGAGGTGAGTATGCAGGAGAACACCTGGTTTCAAAGGTAAGTAAACCGGTCTAAGCAGCAGTGAGCGTCAGGTTGCACGCGAGTGCACAGTAACGCAAAGCACCAGCCTTAAGGATTGAGCAGCTTATATTGCTGAGCTTCTAAAGACATGCCCACCAGGTTCAGCCCGCCTGTCACACCCGATCAGTCAGCACATGAAGACCAGGCCTAGGGAGCCACACCCGATGGGTCAGCACATGAGGATGTTCTCTGGAATAAAGGCTTTCAGCTCCTGGAAAGTTCTTGTAAAATAAAAGCACTTCTGCACTGAAATAAAGTGTTCCTGCTCACATCGCTAAATGAGCATGGCGCCAAAGGCACCAGGACTGAGTCCAGCCAGGGCCCCTGTGTTTATGGGTCCCAAAGGGACATAAGTGAGTCAATTGACCCATTGCCCCCATCACTAGATGGTGTGGTTGTTGTGTTCTGAGTCCTGTGGCCATGACAGTGATAGAGGGAAGTAGGACGAGCAAGATGATCACACCTACGCCCGGAAGCCGGCTAGTGCCCATACTCCTTAAGAATTCTCAGAGAACAGTACAAACTCAAGGCCAACTTCTAAGCACTAATTGACACTGGATCATTGAGGTGATGATGGATGATATTTTAATTGATGGGAAGCTGGTGCAAAGACGAGCTCACCTGCACCTGGTTGTTCAGTCTGCGTGCTGCTAAACGTAGGTGGAAAAGTACTGACGGGGGTTAGAAGCCAACCAATTGTAGGGGACCACAGAGTTGGGGTTCCTATAGTGTATGTAGCCAATGGGACGTCGTACATTTAGTGACGTTCATAGGGGGCATTTCGAAGGAAGTGCTTAGTCGCCCCACCTGATGTTAACTATCCAATTACCTCTTTCCGTTACTCTATACAGATTAGCACTGTGCCGAATAGCATATGTAGTATTCGGTCGAATACCGAATAGTTGCTTTAATTAATAAATCATGTTCCAAACATGAAAAAACACACTTATAAAAAAAAAAGCACAAATACATTCTATACTTGTATTTCTCTTCATTGTAATCAATGCAGCAACTTTATTTAAAGTATAAAATACAGAAAAAGAAGATTTAACCTTCATTGTCTGATTGCTCCGAGTAGGTGTAGGGTGTTATCTCTTTGCCTGGTCTGGTGAGGAGGGAGGCCATGCAGGCATTTATATTTAGTAGGTATGGGCAAGCAGAATTCCAGGTAGGGGATTTGTGTTGTTAGGGTGGGAGGTGGAATGCCATGTATGGTATTTGTGTAAGGGGTTCGGTAGGACATTTGTGGAGGTCTTGGGGAGGCAGGATGCAAGTAATGGGGGCTTGCACTGTATGCCAGCAGAGTGTCAGCAATAATGTCTTTGGTTCCAAGACTTACATGCTAATTTTGCTGGTTCAGCCCACGATTGCCACTTGGAGCCAAGCTAGACTCTAAGGCTCGGCCCAGACTTGGCCTATCCCGGAAAATCTCTGACTCTCCCAACTCTACATCCTACAAATTCCACCAACAAAGCATACCTCTCAGATTGTTTTATACAGAGTCCTTAGAACTATCGTCACCCACTGGCCCACTTTGGAACTGGAGAGATTACCCAACACACATTCCTCAGAGAGGCCTGTTAGGTGCGGGCATATTACTCTGCCTGACATAACACAGCCCTGCTAGTCCCCACTACTTATTGTGAATTCTTAATGTTTCTCCATTGGCATGGCCCATAGGGACAAATGCTGCTAACTTTTCACTTATCCTCGCCACTCCTTCTTGCCAATACACAAACATATGCACTTTACCGTTGCTGATAAAATATCAGATATCAGTGTTAAACTCAGGACTCAAGATATTAAAAAAAAGAAAATAGGGAACTATGACATATGCAATGGGAAGTGACATGATAGGAACTGAATGTATCCTAAGGTGAAGTATGCACATTTCTTTCAGTTTGTCTTTTCCAACTGAAGAAAGTGTAAATTGCATATAAACAGTCTCCAAAAGAAAAGATGTTCCTGTATGGTTGCTGGCTAAGTATTAAAGGTGAGCAGCTTTCATGTCTAAGAATATGTAACAAAACATGCCCTAAAGAGCAGATTACAATATAAGATATTTTACAGCTGTTTGATAGCAATTTGTCTGGTTTGATAGCTAAGTGTCTGGGCTAATTCTATTCAGTTTTGCAAACTGAAGTCTATATGTGCCTTTCTGAGTTCTTGTTGCATTGTATTCAAATGAGAATGACAAAGTATTCGGCAAGAGCCGAATAGGAAGAAATTATTCGTCCAGAGCCGAATAGCTTTTTAACAGTCGGAATTTGGCCAAATACTTACTCGAAGCCGATGTTCGGTACACTCCTAATACAGATATAGATTCTATGCTTAGTTATTCACTTAGAACCAATCCCACCTCCCAATAGGTTTTTGTAGTTTGCCACGTATAATGACGTTGGTAATGACGCAGGTCAGCTAGAAGAACCCAACTTTTTTATGAAGTAGTTGGAGTCAGAGTATCGAGCGATTGCTGATGTTCGTTGTACTCCCTGTTTTAGATACTTGATTATTGATGTATGAATAAAATCTGCACCCCACCTATCTCCAGGGTACTGCTACTCATTTTAAAGGGCTGGACGGAGCCTCCAGTTCAAGACGACAAAAAAAGGTGAACACCCACTTGATGTGTGCATGGTGTTGTATGCAAACTCCGTGGAATAGTGTACAGCCAAGCAAGCGTCTCGGTGTTGTAGACACAAACAGAAGATACTGTTCAAGGGTGGTGTTCAGCCGCTCTGTTCGCCCATTGGTTTGGTTGTGGTGGGCAGAAGAGTACCTAGAGTCAATTCCCAGCAGAGCCATCAGGACGTCTAAAGAATTAGGGTAAACTGGGAAGCCTGGTCTTTAACTATTTCCGTAGATAGTACAGTTGAGCCAGTTCTGAAGCAAAAAGCAGGCCTTGGCACAGGACAAATCGGGCCATTTTCGAGAGGGAGTCAACAACTACCCAAACGGTATCGAAACCATCAACCAAAGGGAACTCAACAATAAAATCCATGGTAATCAAGCACAATGGCTTCTGAGGTAACGGTTGTAAATGCTGCAGGCCTTGCCAGTGAGGGGATTACGCTGTGCACACACCACACAAGTGTGTATGTTATCAATGTCATGTTGAATGGTGGGCCACCAAAACCAGCGCCTTAGGAGCGCCAATGTTTTATGTTGCCCAGGACGCCACGATTGGAGTCGTGACACCATTGGAGAATCTGGGACCATGTCGCCTTTGTAGGTATATAAAACCGCACCTGAATGTGGGTTAGGCCATCAATGATATGAGCGCAAGTGCATTGATATGGCCTTGATGTTAGGCAGTCCCTTGACTGACCTTGTCTACCAAGGATGGAACAGATGCAAACCGTAGAATCAGGAGTTAATAAATATTCCTCAGAGGTCTCAAGTGGGTATTCCACACGGCTGTGCGACAAGGCATTGGCTTTGCCAGGTTTCCCTGCAGGCCTATACTGGACAGTAAAGTCGGACATACCAAAGAACTGTTGCCAATGGAATTTCCACACATTGATGCAATTTGAAGAGGCCATAGATGGTTTGTGTAAATTACCACCAGGTGTTTTGTCTGGTCTGAGTTTATTTACGTGAAAAAAGGCTTGAAGATGGAGTCTGCCTGTAGTTGAGCACTTGTGTGAGAGCGTGGTGCCTATGGCAAAAGCAGAGACATCGTCCTCAACTATGAAAGTTGCTTTCAGATCCAAATGTTGCAACACTGGCTGAAAAGAAGGCTTCTTTCATTGCCTCAAATGCCTTTTGTGGTGTGAGAGGTCAGAAATGAGAGGCGGGAACAAAGTTGTAATGTTCTCAACATCAGACATCTTTATTAAAACAAAAGGGTTGGATGAAGGCCTCTTTGTCCCTATCCTAACAAGAGTTTCCCTACCTAGGAAACTAAAACTAAAGATCAGTCTGTCAAGTCATCAAAAACATGTAAACTAAACTAGTGTCCAAAACCTACTAATCTGAGCCTCACACTAGACCTGTTCAACTAAGGGTGCTTTGAAATATACCTATCTTTGGCAAAAAGTGTTCATAATCAAAACAAATAAATACCTCCAGTAGAATTAACTTTCCCCAAGGAGAACTCCTTGTATCCAGAGGGTGGTTCCCTGCTCCTGGATTTAGGTAGGATGGCAAAAAACATGTATTTCAAACAACAGTTCCTTTAGGATGGCACACATGTCTCTTTTAAACAATACTTGTTTAAGGATGGCAAAACTGTCATTCAAATAATTCTTTCAGGATAGCAAATGCTTCTCTGATATACCACTTTACCATGTGCTCTGTAAAATAAGTACATTTCTCTATACTACCTTGATGGACCTCTTGGTATACTCCCCTGCTAGGTATCTGGCTACCAAATGTTCACTGCCCGATATATTCCTTTTATCAGGACTTCACAGTCTTTTAACATAACACAGTTGCATCACTTCGCTGTATTTCTCTTTGCTTGAGGTATGACTTGTTCCAACCTTCCCCACATTGATCTCTCATACATGGGGATTTGTTCAAGTCCTGGCGATGTGCTGATTTCTTTAAGCTTTATTTGCTTATGGTTATACATGCTCCAGCTTTCCCCATATTGCCATCCCATAGATGGAGACTTGTTCAAGTTCTGCTTTTGCACTTCATTTGTTCAGTATTCAAATATCCTTATATATTTTATTGGTTTACATGCCTGTCCGTGCGTCCAGGGGTCCCCTATGGCTTGGGGTGGACTCTCTGGTATTTCGTAGCATTCCCGGCCCTTGGCACATTGTAGCAATGAAGCTTCCTTTCTGGGACTGCTTCTGTTACTCTGTAGACCTTCCGGATCTCCATGCAGCTTCTTGTTCACCCGCCGGCTTCTCTCTGAGACCGGGATCAAAGACTGCTGCCTCTCAGTGTGAACGCGTCCCCAGTAGCTCTGTTGCTGCTGCCAGTGTTCTGTCGGTCTTGCAGCGATCCCTGCAGCCTCTCTCCTGGTCTTGTGCTACACCGGTAAGCAGCTCAGATGATTGTGTGCTGCTTTCTGGACTTCTCTGCTTTCTCGTTCTCCTCCAGTGCGGTCCTCTCGCGTACTGCCTACTTCTCCTGCTCTCTCAGCAGTTCGAGTGCAGACAAAACAGCTAGTTCCCTCATTCAGATTGGAGTTTTCTTCAATTTGCATAAAACGCTCACTCCACTTCCTCGTCTCAGTATCTGGGGCCTTATGGGAGTTGGAGGTCACATAATGTTTAAGATTTATACAGTGATATTGTTCAGAACTTTCACTTAAGAAAATATTAGAAACAGGAGATGTTAGGTTCGTGTTGTGTTTGAAGTATGGATGGTATCTTGACTCGAGTGATAGTATGCCATCAGAATTTTAGGCATCACAGGAGATTGGTAAATACTGCTTCTCTTCCAGTGGAGTTATCACTTCCTCCCACATGATCCTCTCTCATAAAGTCACCCCGAGGGCCAGGATCAGGTAGCGGCTGCCGTCACCTGGCCATGTGGGAGGCAATTGTCAACAGGGAGTTAGTGATAACTCCATCAGATTCATCACATTAGTCTGACCAGAGAAACCTAACTGTAGGGCTGGTCAGATCTGTCAGTGGTGCTGCCATGGAGGAAAAAGAACCGATAAAATGCCTGTAAAAGTTGGCAAATCATAGGAAGGATAGTAGTGCTTTAATCAAGGTGGGAAAGGCCACTCCAGGACAGCTTTAATCTAGGATGCTGTGTGAGGACAGCACAGAGCCCAGGAACTTCACCAGAGAGGCATGGACCACCCACTTTTCCAGTTTTGCATACAGTGAGTGAGCTCTTAATCTTTAAAGAACTTTCGTATATGTGTGACGTGGTTCTCCATTGAATGAGAAAAGATAGATATATTGTCAAGTTAGACGATTACAAAGAGGTCTGCCATATCCCGGAAGACATTCATAAAATGTTGAACTGTTGCCAGGGTGTTACATAGCCCAGACAGCATTTAAAGATGGTTTTCCACTCCTCGCCCTGCTGGATGCGTAACGAATCGTAAGCTCTCCTCTGGTCCAAGTTGGTGAAAGTCACTGCTAGTTTTGGGTGATCCAATAGCACAGATATCAAAGGATAGCATTTTGTTTACAGTAACAGGATTCAATGCCCGATAATCAATACAGGGTCTGGAATCACCATTCTTCTTAAGTACGAAGAACAGAGCAAAGGCGGCTGGGGATGAGGAGTGGCATATGGAACCATTCTTCAAGGCTTGTTCGATATAGTCTTCCAAGACCTTAGGCCTCATTCCGAGGTTGGAGGTAGCCATGGTGCTATTAGCACCATAGCTACCCCTTACCACATACCAGGTCCGGGTTCCCTGAATGGGGAATTACCGGGCCATTCCAACCTTGGAGGACCCGGTATTTCCCCATTCAGGGAACCCCTTCCCATTCGAGCCCCCATAGGTCTCAATGGGAATGGGGACCATGCTAACAACAGGACCGTTAATTGTTAGCATGCTGGTCCTTTAGCAGCTCCCACTAAGGGCACCTGGTAAAACCAGCCGCCCTTAGCGTGACCCACTAAAGGACCTCGTAATGCGGCGGTAAGGGGTTAACGGCACCGGCACCCTTACCGGCACCGTTAACCCCTTACCGCCCACCTCGGAATGAGGCCCCTTGTCTTCTCTTTGGATTAGGGAATACACTTGGTCTATGGGGAGGCAGCCGTTTGGCCTATTTATTTTATCAAATTCATCCGGGTGGTGCTGGTATTCCCCAGGTTTCAGGGTAACCGCTCCTTGTGGCAGGGCCCCTATAGTTTGCATCCCTGCCAACCGGAATCCAACATGTGGTGCCATGAACAATGATTTAGTCAAGACAATATTTGTTCGCAATACTTCAAAGTGAACTGGACAGTGCTTTGGGACCAGTCTATTCTATTCTAATTTATTTTTGTATAGCGCCAACTAACCCACAGGCCTCGGAGCGCTCAGTTGATTCAGGGATTGTGTTTTTGTAACCAGGATGATGCCAAACTGAGGGGTGGATATCAAATTGAAAGACAACACCTTTCGATGGCCCTGGGAGGTGGCCATATAGACCATCTATGTTTGCTGTACCACTGGTCCTGAGATCAATCATGAACCATCCATGGCCCTTACGGACTCTGGGTGTGCTTTGGTACCAGTGGGAACCCATGCAGGTTAGTGAATCGAATGCCCATTCTGAAGAATCCATGGATGTCGTCTTCTTTTCAGCCACTATAAAAGGGAAGACAGACTTGGGAAGTATGAGAGAAGCCCTCCATGGAGGAGCAAGGAGCAGGAATGCTGTGCTGAAGCAGAAGTGGAATCAGGAAAAGCTGTGGACCAGAAGCTGTGTCAGAAGGAAGGGGACCCTTTGCACGCCGGTGAAGTGCTGAGGACTTGGGGGAGCCCAGGAGAACCTCTTTTCAAAGATCCTGACAGAAAGCCTAACCTTCCCTGGGGGAACCACATGCTGCAGAGTTACCACTGCACACCTGAAAAGGGAGGAAGACAGCAAAAGCCCAGAACTGAAGCTGGAAGACCCCAAGACCGACTGAGACTGCCAGGAGAGACCCCAAAGATACAGGGGTGACCAGGACAGTTGATAGGGGCAGAAGGGAGCAGTGGGATACCCTGACCCAGCCAAACAGGGAAAGACAGGAAACTCAGAAGCAAAGTAACCTTCCCGAACCCCAAGAAAGAAACCAAGGAAGACAGCGCTGGGACTCGCACCCAATGAAGATTACCGTTGTCAGTCATCTCATCTTCATAGTCGCAGTACTGGGCAGGATAGTGAACCTGGTCTGCCGCACTATCACAAGAGAACCTTACAGGTTTGGAACCCGTACCGCAAGACTTAAAAAAAAGTGGGAGAAGAAGAGGCCAGGGGAAGGGAAGCAACCTCCCTGGTGTTGTGAGAACAGCATGAAAGAAGTCATGAGAATGAAGGCATTCTTGACATTTTAGGAAGCCTAAAGAAAGCCAGGGAAAGTCAGTTCTTTCTCCTGGTGTTTGCAACCACAGTGAGAAGCTTGAGCGATACCAAGAGAAGGGAACCATTCTCTTGGCGTCAACATTTTGAGTTGAGTTTAAACCCGAGAACTTGCTACTTTGTTTATGTTTACATTGGAACATTGTTTTGATACGCTTTGGAACTTTGTGTTTCCACAAACTGGAACTCTAATTCTTCTGGATCAAGAAGACCCACATCCTTTCTAGTTTAATTGATAAGCTAAGGGACCGATATAGGTTTTCCGACACAGGACGGTGGACTATATACTTTACGGATATCCTGAAAGAGTCCTTAGTATTTGGTTTGAGGCAGGGAAACCCATCTTTGTAATAAGGCTAGATAGGATTTCCCCTTGTATTCTTGTGAAGAAAAGTTTATGCCAACAAACATGCCACCACTGTGACCGAGCCTTACTCCTGCAGTCCTTAGACCATATAATTCCCACTAGCTCCTGAGTATGGCATGGCCTGTGTAGTGATTTGGTTGTTCGTCAGGTAGCAAAAAGGAGAGGCCAAAAAGTGTTTGCTTTGCATGCTCTTTGGAAAAGGAACCCTGAGGGATATGGCCCCTTCTGGAAACAGCTTTAATTTTACCCGCCCTTCAGGTTGGTCTCTTAGGGCACGCACAAATGTAATGACCTGTTTGGCCACAATGCATTCTCAAGTTGGCAGCCCGGCTTTCTGATAGTCGGCCATCTATTTTTAGGACCAAGTCCAACAAATCTGGGAACGAAGCAGGGATAGTGGGAACCACTGCAAGGGCATCCTTTAGTTCATCAGAAAGTCCCCTGTAGAATACAGCAGACTTCTTGTTTTCAGCCCAGGTGGTCCCGGCCAAGAGCTGGTTGAAGCATGTGATATATGTAAAGACACCCTGCTTTCCTTTTGGTAGATCCAAGAGCTTCAGGTCAGAGGCTTGTGCCTTATAGGGGAGTGTCAAAGACCCTGTTCATTGCTGCAAGCAGTGCCTCAAAATCATATAAGACTGGGACATTGGCCCCAAGAAGAGGGTTTGCCCTGGCTGATGCAGTATTATTAAAAGTGAAAAGACGAAAACCGCCTTTGTAGTAGTATCTGGGAAAGCAGGGCAACACAAGAAATTGCAATTTACATTGGTTGATGAAGGAGTGGTATCCTTTTGGATCACCCTTGAATCATGCTGAAGGAGCCAAGGGAAATGGGGAAGGCACTATCCTAGGGACCAAGGCCAGGGTTAAAAGCAGCAACAGGGACAGTCGGAGCTGCATCAGCTGCTGCTACGTTAAGGTCCTCGTCCAGGGGTAAGGGATGAGCGACGCTCTGTATGGCATCAATCCTCTGATGGAGTGCAGCACGGGCCGCAGCCATGTCGGCATCCAATTACCTGGAGCAAGGTAGTCATCAGATCAGCTGCAGCCTCATTTTGGCTTTTCAAGATGCCTGTTCCTTCCACTGGGAACTTCCCCTCGAAATCATCACAACCAAAGTATACACAAAGAACCTGGTTGTTAAGGGGTCGAGTGAAAAGGGTAAGCAAAACCAAAACTGGCCCTGTCTGCCACTGTAATGGAAAGATGTGTCAGGGAGAGAAAGAATGCTGTCATTTGTTGATACCTCGACTGCTGTTGTAGTGCAAAGTTTGTAGGATATCAACCTATGGGTTTAAGCAACACTAAATCCCATTCTATACTTTTATTATATGCCAAATAACACAAAGACACAGCCTCCAGGAATAGAAAAATATTATTCCACATTAAAAAATTGATAAATGTAAAACAAAAGAGCACAAAGCATAAATTGATCCATACAACAAACACAAAAACGTGATCAATGTTAAATTTAAAGCGAAAAAGGTGTTGATCTATATAAACAGTGTGGAGAGCCCACACTTGAGCTGAGATAGTGTAGATTAGTGAATAGACAAGACCCAGTGTGAGGACAGTGTGGGTGCCCAGAAGGTGGCCACATAAAGTACAGAAAAAGGGAGACGACAATATTACAAAAACCATGATTAATCAAACAGTTGTTTGCGATTAAATCAAAGCAAAACAATTCAGAAATTGTTACATCAAGGTTACACTCTCGACTTTTTCAAAATGTAATTTCCATTTCAAAGTCCAATATATCCGTCTTTTGAAAATAAAGACTGCTAAAAAAAACAGTAGATTTCCTTATGTGCAGGTAGATGTCGTTACATTTCCATTACTGGAGCATACCAATGTCAATGCACTTATTACTTGGAGGAAAAAACCCATTGGGTCTGCCTACGTGGACAGGGGAAAATGAACAAATGAGCAAGGATTGAGCAAAAATTCTTGTTCAGTGACGGTGGTGTTAGGAGAACCACCTATGTCCCCTTGTGATTATCGCGTTTCGGTGGCGAGTTGGGCAGGTAGAGCCACCTTCATCAGGGCATAATTTTGAGGACCCTGTGAGGAAAGAAAAGGGGTAGTAAATAAATGCATGGGCTGTGTGGACGTGGTGACACATAAACATGGGGCTGAGTCTAATGGAGAGGAATTATAGCTAGAATTGGGGTTGTGGGCAATCAGGGCCCCCCCTCTTAGGCATAAATAATTCTTACCATGAGTGGAGTGCCAAAACTCCTAGAATTGGATGCTGGTTCCCTCAATAGGCGGGCGCCGGGGTGTCGAACTCATTAGATGCACTGTTGTGGAGAAACCGGCTAGTGCTGCGGATTTGTGATGCATATGTGTTTATAAATCTAAAAGTACCCCAACGGGTGACATTCAGGGAGAAAGGAAAACACACAGGTACTGTGTTTGAGTGGTGTCTCCAAAATTCCATATGGTCAAACATTCAGAAGAAAAACTTTTTTTATATTTAGTTAGAAGTCTTCATAAATGACTGACCGTGTATTTCTTTCTCGAATTCCATTCGTATCTACTCTGTGGAAAAGGTAGAAAGCCTTCTTGGCAATGGGTGGTGTTCCCTTAGTGGCAGGAAAGTCCTTGGGGTTGATTTAAGCATTAGTCCTATAGTTTCAGCCAAGCTGGTCTGTGAGAGAGAAAACAGACAGAGGCCATAATAAGAATCACGAGTGGCTGAAAAGATACTGACTAATGTACAGAGGGGATGAAAAAACGAATGTCGACATAAAACCGTAGGTTCGTGTGGCGGTTACCTGCTGGTCGAGTAATGCATGTGCCACACATGCTGCCGTCTGCTGGAATCAGGTCCACGGGCAGAGGGCCGTGTTTCAAAGTTGCTGCAGGGCTGGTGCAAATGCTCGAAATATTTCGAGCGTGTTGTTTGCCGGAACGGCAGCGAACTGTATATCCAAGAAAAGTGTACATCAAACACCATTGCTACAGACGAGAGCATCCGGGCTCATGTTGTCAGCCCTGGACGCATAGCTCTGATACCACTGTGCCATATTGCTCATAAAATAAGGTAATGGCATGTGTGTACTGAGACCTGAGCACACATGGTGATAATGAAAAATATGTGTCCAGAAGCAGTATGTAATTACTGGCATCGGGTAGGCACAAAATGGTGCTTGCTAACCTCTGCACCGAAAAATGGGGACAAGGTGAGAAGCCCTTCATGCGTAGATGAACACACGGGCAAGCCTTAATCTAAGTGGTAGTTCAGGTGCCATCTTGTGAGTGGCAGCTACTGGGGAGTGTCCCCCTTCAGTGGGAAATGGTTATATATTTTTTTATTTTATTGTAAAACTTCAGTTCAATATACAATATCAAACTTTTGCATCCAAGTTCCGTATTAGTTGCCAAATCACCTAAGTCATCTCAGACTTCTCCTCTATGAGATTCATCTGCTTTTTATCATGAAATTTCAATCCAAAGTCACCGCTTTCATGAAGACAAGAAGTTCGACTCAGATTGGATCGGCACGCAAAATCATGTCGAGGAGGTTAATGAAGGTATATGATAGCTTAATGTTTCTGCCAGCTACAACGTATTCCCACCAATAATCTGTGTCGTAGATTTGGGATTTAAATGTGCTCAAGTGCAGTTCTCGTTGAGCAATGAGAGTAAGGCACGCAGTTATGAGGTGTTTTAAGGACTCAACATCCGTTAATTTACAAAACCGGCATTTGCTGTTCGTAGTTTCCTTGTTACGTCGTATCCATAGCATTTCTTTGGTGTTCAGGGCGTTTAATCTGAATCTTAGAAACGGGCTCCTATGGTGACGTGAGGGACAGTTCGTTGGGTATTTTGGTTGATGATGCAGTTTCAAAATTCCTCGAGAGGCAGGCAAAGTTGATTTGAGAGATAACCGCTGATTATAAGTTGAGATCCCCCATGCCTCCAATTTTTTTTTTGTGTGGTGAGGCCGACTGAGAAGCTCTGTGCCGCTTATGTCTGCAGCTTCCATTATAGCTTTTAATTTGGTCTTCCACGATGTTAGAAGTGTTGAATAAGAACCTTCATTTCCAGAGTTAAAAATGTTGTATGCTGGAATTTCAGAGCCAAGTGACATTTTTTGCAGAGTAGATAATGATTTCCAAACAATCGTCATGTAGAGCGAATTTAGTGCAAGTTCATATCTCAAGGCGGCAATTGAAATGTAGTTGGGGAGGCCAAGGACACGTCTCCAGAACTTTCCTTCAAGTCTATGCCACAGGCTATGGTCAAGATTCCATCCTGATTCGCCTCCGAATGTTAGTGTAGGAATTACTTTCTGAAGATAGAACGTTGTTACAAGAGTAATTGAGAATTTTCCATATTCTTTATTCATTTTGGCTCCTTGTAAACCCAGATTGTTTGCTCTATCAATTAGATCACTGGTCGAGGCGGCTTCATATATGGAGTCGTTTATCAGGACTCCCAGATAGTGTATGGACTTCACGATGCTTAAACACTTGTTTTCAATTACCCATCTAAATTTTCTTTTCTTGAGATACTTTGCCCAATACACATGATCCTCGTCTTTTCTGTGTTTAAGGTCAACTCGTTTGCTTTCAAGTAGTCATTTAGACGGTGTACAAGATGTTGTAGCCCAATCTGTGTTTGATCAATCAACACAATGTCGTCCGCATAGACCAGGCATTTCACTGCGATTCCATTTATCTTTGGCGGAAAACAATGAACCAAATCTAGCCACTCTGGCAAATCAGCAAGGAATAGTTTGAAAAGGTCTGCTGCAAGAGGACAACCCTGCTTGACCCCTTTATGGGTGCCTATTGGTTGAGTCAGGTTGCCTTGTGAGTTCTCTTATTTGAATAGATGTATTGGTGTATAAGGCAATAATTAGGTCTAGAAGCTGCTCCGGACAGTTCCATGATCGTAGTTTGGCCCATAATGTTTCGCGATTAATTGCGTCAAACGCTTGCCGCAAGTCGACAAAGGCGAAGAAAACTTTTTTCTTTGACTTGAAGGCAGTCAGTTTTAGAATGGCAAGTAAAGTGAGATTTACATCCACGCCTACTTGCGCCGTAAAGCCAGTCTGACGACAATCAGTTATGCCAGCCTTAAATGCCCAACAAGCCAATTTTTGACTCAAGAAGGAACCAAATATTTTTCCAATTGTGTCTAGAAGGGCAATAGGACGATAGTTTGCCGGGTCTGCTCTACTGCCCTTCTTATAGATTGGGACCACTATTGCCTTAGACCACGAAGTAGGTATTTTCTTGATGTTTGAAATTTGCTGAAATAAGCCTTGAATAAATTTGGCCCAATGAACTTTATGTTTTTTCAACATTAGTTTAGAAATTTGATCCGGGCCGGCAGCTCTCGAGTTCTTTAACTTTTCAATGGTTGTTTCGAGGTCTTTGCATGAAGGTGTTATATCCCAAGCATTGACTGATGACACTTGGTGCTTTCTTGTAGCGTGATTTGAGTTTTCATAGATCAATGTAAAGTACTCAGACCATTTTGTACTTGATATTTCATTTGAGATTGGGCATATGGATTTAGAATTTCCATGATTCAAGATTGCCCAGATTTTGCGTGTATTTCTGGTTATTAGTAATGTTAACATGAGTTCCGCTCTATTTTGATCTATTATCACTGAGTGAGATCTTAGCCAGTTGCGGTAGATCTGACGCCGTTCTTTAACTTTCCTTAGTTTAATACCTGGATGAGTCGTAGCTTTCTTTATCAAACGGAGATCTTTCCTTAACATCTTTTTAGCCACGGCTACGTCATGACTATATAGATGTTTTGGCATATACCCAACTGTTCTTGAATTTGTAGTTTTCAACGTGAAGTCTGCCAACAAGGGTGAGTATTCAACGTTGTTTGTTGCAGAAAGTCTAAGGCTTAAATTAGCAATTCGAGGGCCAGTTGTTGAAAGCCTGTTTCCTGCGGCGGAGGTTGACAAATGAATACCCTATTTGTCATACGAAGCAAAAACTTCTTCCTTCCATACAAGACGTAACATGTCATGGTCGCTGTGCTTCATTGGCACCATATTGAGGGAAACTACTCTTTCGAAGAAGTTATGAGATGCCCAGATATAATCAAGGGTACTGCTTCCTTGCATACCATTCCACGTTGGCCTGGATGGTTGATCACCTTTGATGGTTCTGTTGACCATCTGACAATTTCGTAAAGAAAGTGCTTGAGACCAAGCGTGGCCTCATAAATTCATTCTCTGAAAGCTGAATGTTTGTCTTATTGTGATGGTCATATTTCAACCAGCTGCAGTTGAGATCGCAGCATACAAGAAACAGATAGATTATTGTAAGCAAGAAAAGTTTCATCAATTAGATTTGTTACAGTGTGTATAAAGTACTCTGCAGTAATCATCGCAGGGTTCCAATACCCATTGATTATGAGTAGATTGCTCTTGATATTAGACGAGGTTATTTGCACCAAAGTGCTCTGCACGAATGGATTTGGATTAACTGACGCCAGAAGGGTCCACCAATTTTGGATTTTCAATAAAGTTATTAAGCCTGAAAAAGGGCATCCGTTGGTGTTTTTGCCAGCTGGATTCATACATATAGTGAACCCATCCCGGGTCGGTGGATCTTGAAGCCATGTTTCCTGTAGACAGATTGCAAATACATTCACATCTGCGAGTATTCCATAAGATCAAAGTCAGCTCACAGTTTGTCAGAATCACTCATTGTTACTTTCGGGATCTATTTATCGATTTTCTCCCATGTCCACTTCTTCCTCTGATGACATGATGGTCCAAGTCGTGACAACTTGCCTGGGGGAATGATATGATATGATATGGCATTTGTAACGCGCCTATACACAAGTGTTTCAAGGCGCGACGAGGCGGGGGGGAACAAGGGGAGACAGACAACGATCCTACTAGGCAAGGTGTCATTCAGATCGCGCAAGTGCAAAGGTAGAGGGGAAGAGAAAAAGTGCAAGGGGAAAGGGAGAGGGGAAAGTGCAGTACAGGGTTCGTAGAATACAAGATAAATAATAAGGGCCAGCTGGTGGCAAGTGCAAGGTAAGTGCCGGGAGGAGGGGCTGTAGGGATACAGAGACAGTCCCGCAGTGCAGGGGTTGCCAGGGAGGCAGTGCGGGAAAGAGTGGCTGGGCCAAGGACTGAGATCGGTGAGTGGCCCAGTTGTAGATTCAGTGCAGGTTCAGTGATTTTAGCAGGGGAGAGGGGGAGAGACAGCGGAGGATTTTCGCAGTGCAGTTCGCCAATCTACACGTTGAGAATCTTCCCTGCTTGAGCAGTTCGATGAATTTGCGGGTTGTCTCATAGTATCGGATTCCACGGTGAGATCGAATCGGTACAGCAGCATATCTTCGGTTACCTCTAATAATAGATTTTTCACAGCCGAAGAGGAAATATACTCGACAATTTTGATATCATCCGACGATATTGATCGAAGTTGTGGAATACAAGCAAATAGTTTTAAAACATTTGATCGATTTAAGTTTACCTCATTCTCATCTGAATGGATATTTTGTAGCCAAAGTTTCCATAAGGAGAGATTTTTTTGTTGACTTGTGTGCCCATGAACTCTGGATAGGTGATAATCACCAGTTTTCCTCTGATTCAACGTTTGTTTAGGGTTTAGCCTAGAACTTAACGTTAAGACATGCTCACCTTTCACATTTGCTTCATCCCTAGATTGTTTTTTAGGCACTGCAGCGTTTGCTGGCATTTTCGTCTCTTCGGGTTGTAGAGACGGAGAAGCCCTTTGGACCTCTGATGAACCATCTAAACTGTCTTCAATGTGAATTGAGTATGTAGATAGATTGCATAGGTCGACAGAGTTATCGGCGACAGTACTGGAAATACTGATGTCACTGGAATCCACTCGCCGACAAGACCGGACTCTGTTCCGAAGTCCTCTTAACGAGGCTAAGTTGTGTACCAACAGAACTGAGAGGCCTGTAAAGGTCTTGTCTGTGAGGTGGATTCCTCAACTTTCCCGAGCTCGCGGTGTTACCGGTTCTGTTGAGGGGGCACAAGGAGAGGTCGTCGACCATAACTCCTCTGTTACCAGCAATGCTGAGGTTGCTCCTTTGGAGGCTAATTTCAGGGACAGGATGTCCAGTAAACATCTGACGCCCCATAGTACCGGCTCTGCCCAGGATCCTTGTGTAAAGGCTACAATTTCAGTCAAGTCCCTGATAAATCTGTGGAGTTAACTGCCTCATCTACACATGTGACGCAGTTCTCCTCAGATGTGGCGGGCGTTCCTGCGTGGTCTACGCAGCCATTTTGGATTCTTCCCTCACACCCACGCTATCTTTGGTGGGTGTTGGGAACCTTCTTTTTGGTGGACAACCTTATCCACACGACAGTGTGAATCCGTTCCGCTCTTCCTATGACTGGCGTGCTCGGATGCCACTACCACATTCGGTCTCGCTTCCTCCTACATCTGCCCCATTGGTCTATGTAGACCCGGTTGGTAGCGGGCCCTCTTGGCAGTCCTCCTCTCTACGTTTGTGGGGTTATGTTCCCCATGAGAGGCCTCTGCCTACTTCGGCGCCTAAGGTCTCGCCAGAGAATACTTTTTTGGGGAAATGCCATAATCTAATGAACTCTGATCCCATGAGGGAGTACTTTAAGGGCCTCTTTAGGGAAATCTGCCCTCAGACTCCGTTGCCTGCCCTGACAGTTCCTGTCACGGTGCCTGTTGCCCCGGCGGTAGCACCTCCTCTGCCTCCCGGCCCTCCCCTGGCTCTTCTGCCTCTGCCTCCCTTGTAAAAGGTGAACAAGTCTTCAGCATAGCGTGATGTCAATCTGACCCCTGTCGCGTCGCAATCGGGGGATCCGGATGCTCTAGATGACCCTTTGGCAGATCAGGACAGTGAGGACCAGCCCCGCTCTGTCCGAGCATTTCACGACTGGGTACTGGACATGCTTTCACTCCTTGACATACCAGTGCCTGAGGCACCCGCTCCGCAGGAAGGGGTGCTTTTGGGGGTGCTAACCTTGTCTCCACAGGAGCGCACCGGCCTGTTCCTTCAGAGGGACGTCCTGGCCGAGGCCCGCAAGGTGTGGGATAAACTCCACACCGGGCTGCACATAAATAAAAGAATTGATGCCTGTTACAGGCTTCACACCTCCGAGGAAGTAGCCTTGGCAGCATTGCCCGCTTCCGTCCTCGACAGTGGTAGCGGCCACCACTCTGCAATCTAAGCCGGCCTCTGCGACTTCCGCAGCTACGGCTCAAGTTCTGTCCAAGGAAGACAAATTGCTCGATTCCTTGGGAAAGAAGATTTTTGCCAATTCGGCACTGCAATTGCGTCAGGCCAACGCAGAGCTCATCCTGGCGGCAGTGAATATGAAACTGTGGAGATATTTGGCTGACTTCCAGGAGTTCATTCCTGTAGACAGGATAGAAGACTTTAAAGGCGGCTTGTCAGACGCTAGAGTGTTGGCGCAGGATATGCTGGAGGCTGCTGCACATCATGTTGACACCTCGGCTTGTGGCCTCATGCTGGGGGTGGACATCTCTTGTCAGGCTTGGCTTCATGCAATGAAGTTTTCGAAGGAGGTCCAAGATAAAGTTCTGGTTGATGGCAAAGAGTTGTTTCATTCTTCAACGGATGACAAGCTCACCAAGACTAAAGCGAGCATGCAAACTGCCAAGTCTCTGTCACTGCTCGTGAAGGCCCCAGTCAAAGGTCAGTGATCTGGGTCTCTATCTTGATCCTCTTCAGGCTTTAGAGGGTTCCAAGATCGCAGGTCACGCAGGACTGATCCTCCGCCGGGTAACTCAAGCCGGAGGCAACAACGTGGCCGTTTTTTCTCTCGGTCGTCAGCCTCTTCTTCAGGGACAGGTTGTCTCTCCAACGAAAAGTCTGCACAATGATATGTTTTGGTGCTCGCATGAGACTCCGGAGTGAGGACGAATCTCGTCTCACCTGGAGGCGTGGCAAACCATCACCGATGAACAGTGGGTTTTGTCCATCACTCGGGCGGGCTTCCGCTTGCCCCTCCCCCTACCGCACCCTTCATTCCTCCATTTCAGCAGTCGGGGACGCCCTCCCTCAGAGCCTGCGCACCATTCTAGACCTTTCCCAGTTCAACCTTTCTCTTCCCCTAGAGAAATTCAAGATGATTACGCCCTGCCAAATAAAGTCCTCTCTTCAGAAGGGTGACTGGCTCAGCGTTGTGGACCTTCAGGATGCTTCTATGCATATCGTGATTTGTAGCCCGCATCAGAAATGTCTGCGGTTCTCACTGCGAGAGGAGAACTACCAGTTTCGAGTGCTCCCTTTTGGTATAAGCTTGGCGCAGCATGTCTTCACAAAGATGTCAGTCATCGCTGCCTTTTTAAGGCTACAGGTTATTCATGTGTATCCATATTTGGATGACTGGCTTCTGCGCAGTCCTTGTCCGGTGAAAGCCTCAAGCAATCTTCAGTCTCTCCTTCAGCTCCTGTTCAGTCTTGGGCTGTCGGTGAACTGGTGGAAATCCTCCATGATGATATCTCAGGAGCTGATATTCCTGGGTTTCCGTTGGAACACGATCGACTGCAGAGTGTACTTGATGGTGGACAGGATGGCGGATCTGTTAACCACTTGTCAAGTCTTCATTCAGTTGGAAAGCATGTCCGCCTGGTGGTTCCAGAGGCTTCTGGGCCTTATGCGTGCTTGCTGTTCCCCTCACGCGTCTGAAGATGTGACTTACACAGTTGGCTCTTCGGAGCTCCTGGCTTCAGGCAGTGGACCCGGACACCAAGTTGGTTCCGGTTCCACCCTGCATGATGACAGATTTCCTATGGTGAACTTCTTCCAGCAATCTGTCGGTGGGTGCACCCTTTCAGGAGCCCTCCCCTCAGGTGACCATTACGATGGACTCCTCCCTTATCGGGTGGGGAGCGACTATGGATCATCTTCAGGGTTTCGACCTTTGGTCGCCGCAGGACAGACAATTTCACATAAATTATCTGGACCTTCTGGCGATTTTCCTGGCACTCAAAGCTTTCAAGCCAGGGAATGTGAACAAGGTGGTCCGCATCCGCACGGACAATGCAGTATTCATGGTTTACGTCAACAAGTAGGGGGGGTACCAGGTCACCTCCCCTTGTAGATCTAGCCATTCAGATTTGGGAATGGGCCATTCAGCACAGTGATTGGCTGTTGGCGATACACATTCCGGGCCAGCTGAATGTAACAGCAGGCGCTCTCAGCCGGCGAGCAGTGGTCAGCTACTAGTGGGAGCTGAACACGGAGATCCTTTCTGAACTTTTTCACCATTGGGGAACTGGAGAAGTGGACCTCTTTGCGACGTCTTTGAACAGGAAATGTCCTCTGTATGCTTCCAGGAACGAGCTCGGAGCTTCTTCCCTGGCGGATGCTCTCGATATTCCGTGGCCTACGCCTTCCCGGCTCTTCCTCTGATTCACTGAGCGCTATGCAAGCTCAGGAATATGTCGAATTGCACTCTCCTGTTCATAGCCCCGTGGTGGCCAGCTAGATTCTGTTTTTTGGAGCTTCAGCATCTGTCAGTCTGCTCACCGATCAGACTCCCGCTGATTCCCGACCAGCTTCACCAGAGCGATCAGCAGATGTGGCACCACTCCCCACAATCATTCAGCTTGGCAGCCTGGTGCCTGAGTTCAAATATTTAGAAAGCTTAAATGTGTCAGCGAATAATATGCATATTATCGAAGCGGCTAGAAAACCTCCGAGCAGGTCTCAGTATAGGAGCAAATGGCTAAGTTTCTGTCACTGGTGTTTAGCAAAAAAGCTGGATCCCAGAGAAGCTGCAATCAACACAGTGCTGTCTTTCATTTCTCATCTGGCAGCTTCTGGCATGCATGTTTTGTCGTGCAGGATTTATTTGTCGGCTATTGCTGACCACCGACTCTTGCTCTTTTTCTTTGACAAACCCTGTCATTAAAAGGCTCTTTGCAGGTCTTTTTGCATCAGTATCCACCTGTGCGCAGCCCGCATCCTAAGTGGGAGCTGAATGTGGTCCTTACTGCTTTGTCATAAACCTTTCAAGCCCATGGCTACGGCAGACTTGAAATTCCTTTCATCGAAAATGGCCTTTCTGATTGCGGTAACTTCAGCAAGGTGTCTAAGTGCGCTTCAGGCCTTGTTGGTAGAACATCCATTCCTCACCTTTCACAAGGATGAGGTTGTCCTCCGGACCAATCCCTCTTTCCTTCCAAAGGTGGTATCTGATTTTCATCTGAACCAGTCTATTTCCTTACCAGTTTTTTTCCCAGAACCGGCTTCAGATGCTGAGAGGGTTCCACATAATTTGGATGTAAGGCAAGCTCTTAAGTTTTATTTGGACAGAACATATAATCTTCGCAGCTCTTGGTGACCTTCGGTGACCCAAAAGGAAAGCCGGCTTCGAAAGCAACTATCTCCCGATGGATTGCTTCCTCTATCTCTGAAGCGTATTCCGTTCAGGGCCTTCAACCTCCAAAGGGAATTAATGTCCATGTTGTGTGGGGCAAGGCAGCTGCCATTGCCTTCCAAAAATGGTACCTGGGAAACCATTGCCAAGGCAGCCATGTGGGCTTCCGCATCGGCTTTTGTGAAACATTACTGCTTAGACCCGAGCTCCAGGGCTGATGCTCAATTAGGGCAAGCTGTTATAAAAAAAACTCTTTCCGTAAAGGAGTTCCATCCACCCGTTATCCTGTAAGGAGTGCTTGGTAATCTCCCAAAAGTATGGAGGAAAGGGGATGGGACGTAGGAGTATAATAAAGTTACTCACCGTAGTGACTACCTTACTCCTAGTCCGTAGTCCCCTTTCCTCCATACGGCCGCCCGCCGTCCCCTCTAATAACTATTCTCTATTATTGCTTAAATGGTCTCAGACCTGGTGATAGAAAAGGACTGAAAGGCGATGCACGGGTGGAGCTAAGGAGGGCGGGGTTACAGCTGCGTGTGGTACCTCGCGTAAAAAGAGAAGACGGACACATTTTTTCAATTTGATGCTTTTTTACAAAAAGTTCTATGGTCCCGTCCCACAGGATGGAATGTTCCAAAAGTATGGAGGAAAGGGGACTATGGACTAAGAGTAGGGTAATCACTACAGTGAGTAACTTTATTATTCTGGTGTTCTTAGGGCTCGTGTGGGATACTCATTGACTTGTTGGGCTCGCTGGCTGAGGTTTCCTAGAAAATAAAGAGAAATCCTGGTGAGCATTATTGAGAGGTATGGCCTGAGTTAACCATCGCCTGTAACCACACATGCGCAAAGGGTAAGGTTTGGGTCCCTCCCAGCTCCAAACTTACAGATCTGCGATAGGGCTGCTCCTGACAGCACCCCTCCTCCGATTGAGCAGGGCCCTTACCCCCTCTTGAAAAGCCCAGGTTACTGGCCTGGCCATAGGCATAAGGCCTGTGAACTGGCCGCAAAGGCGTTACAGGCCCTGCTGAAAGATTTTGGACTTGAAGATGTCTGGAGGCAGCTACACCCAGCAGATAGGCAGTACTCACATTACGCAGCCCCACATAACCTGCACATGAGGCTGGATTGTATGTTTGCTGCTGCTGAGTTGGTAGGAGAAATGATGGGTGCGGAGTATAAGGCCAGAGTGCTCTTGGACCACACCCCCTTAGTCCTGGAGTGGCGACACCAGCCCCCTAGAGCGCGAATACCGATGTGGAAGCTCAGAGATGAGCCCCTACAGGACTCGGGATTCCGGGAGGACCTGAGGGAGGCGATTACTGAGTATTTTTTTTTTTTTTTTAAACATGTTTTTATTATTTTGTAAGTGATACAAAAGGTAAACAGTCCCTCAACTCCCCATCCCGCCTCCCCCGCCCTCCCTCTTCCGGAAGCATAGTCATTGAACCAAAGATCTCGCAGCTAGTCACTAGGTGAAAAAGTCAGAGATTTTTATAGAGTGCGGGCACCACTGTGCCATGTAGTCTGACTGGAGATATTCTAGCACTCCACCCCATTCTTTTATGAAGGAGCCATGTGTTCCATGGAGATTGTGTGTGATTTTTTCCATGGTCATTTGGGACCAGACCTTGTGTAGCCAGGTGAACAGCATCGGTGAGTCTCTATTTTTCCATCCCTGTGCGATGGTTGCCCAGGCCGCGATGAGTAGGCTCATGAAGCATTTTCGCTGCGCCTTGGTGAGTGTGTTGACTTTGTGGTCCGTGAATCCACAGAGCCAGGTTTTCTCTGTATACCGGTCCACTTCTGGGAAGATCTTCTTCAGTTCGGCTATTACTCCTGTCCAGAAGAGTTTAACCTTGGGGCAGTCCCACCAAATGTGTCTCCACGAGCCTGCATCTGTACAGCCTCTCCAGCAGCGGTTAGGTGTAAGTGGGAACATACTATTTAGCCTCTCCGGGGTGTAGTGCCATTGCGTGACGACCTTAATCCACATTTCTTTGGTTTGAACTGCTCTGGTCAGTTTGTGGATATCTGACCACAGCGACTGCCACTGCTGTGCGGTGATGGCTGTCCCCAGCGTTTTTTCCCATCTTTTCATGTATGCCCACTTGATGTCTTCTCCCTGGGTATTCATGAACCTGTAGAGGTTGGAGACAAGTTTTCTGTCTCCTGAGTTTGTGAGGAGAAACTTTTCAAAGGCGGTAAGTTCTCTTGTCGCCGCATGGGTGATCTCAGGCGTGATCAGCCAGTGTCTAAGCTGCTCATATTTGTACCTGTCCGCATTAGTGAGGTTCCAAGTTGATTTGCAGTTGGCAAAGGATCTCAGCTCCCCGTCCACGAACATCTCCCCTATTTTTCTGCATCCAGCTTCCTCCCAGTTCCCATATGCCCCTTGCTCAGTCCCCGGGGGGAACTGCCGGTTTCTACAGATTGGGGTGAACGGGGCCGTAGTCGTGGTAATATTCTCTCTCCGTGTCTGCTCATCCCAGGCATTCAGCGTGGTCTTCATGATCTCACTAATGCGAAGATTCGGGTGCCTGTGCTGCTTAGGTGTCCATAATAAGTCTTCTAGTGGGGTTCTGGCGACCGCCCGGTCCTGTGTCACCCATATCGTTCGTTGATTATCTCCTAGCCATTCTCTCAGAATCCTGAGCTGGGCCGCTTGGTAGTAGTTCTTAAAGTGTGGGAGTGCTAGGCCACCTTCCCTGATGTTGGATGTGAGGATTGTTCTGGATACTCTGGGGGGTTTCCTATTCCAGATGAAGGATGAGACCGACTTGGCTAGGGCTCTGAAAAAGGAGTCTGGGACCCCAACCGGTAGGGACTGGAAGTGGTACAGTGCTTTAGGGAGAATGTTCATTTTTATCGACTGTATTCTCCCCCACCAGGAAATATTTAGGGGATTCCACCTCTCTAGATCTCTTTGAATCTTGGCTAGGAGTGGGGGATAGTTCTTGGTGTACATCGTCTCTACCTTGTGAGTCAGTGTTATCCCCAAGTATTTTATGCCCTCTTCCGCGACCTTTATGTCCATGTGGTCTGCCTCTCTACCCAGTGTTACGCTGCACCCTGCCAATATAAGCATTTCTGATTTTTTTTTATTTATTCTTAAGCCAGAAATGCTCCCAAATAGCTCCAGCAGGTGGAGCGCCGCTAGGGCTGAGTGGGTGGAGTCCTCCAGTGCCAAAAGCATATCATCCGCATAGGCTATAACCTTGTGTTGTTTCCCCGCCATCTCAATCCCTCTGATTTGATCTGTTTCCCTAATTTTAATGAGTAGGGGTTCTAGGAACAGCGCATACAAGAGTGGCGAAAGTGGGCAGCCCTGTTTCGTTCCCCTGGATATTTCCACCCTCTCTGTAATTTCTCCGTTTACCGCTATCCTGGCTGAGGGGGAGGAGTAATTGGCTTTGATCATGTTAATATATTGATTCCCAAATCCCATGTGCGCCAGAGTTTTAAAGAGCATTGACCATTCTACACGGTCGAACGCCTTTTCTGCATCTAGAGAAAGTAGTACTGCTGGGGTGCGGGAGAATTTTATTTTCTCTATAAGGTGGACTAGTCTTCTGGTGTTGTCATGTGTCTGTCTTCCCGGGATGAAACCCGATTGATCTAGGTTGATTAAGGAGGGAAGCAGTGGGGAGAGCCTAGCCGCTAGGATTTTGGTGTAGATTTTTGCATCTAGGTTAATTAGGGCTATGGGTCTGTATGAGCCCGGGAGGGAGGGATCCTTCCCTTGTTTATAGAAGACCAGAATTTTTGCCTCGTTCATAGATGGAGTGACATTCCCACTATCTTTGAAGGTGTTTAGAAGTCTAGTGAGGAATGGGGCGAGGATGTCTACGTATTTTTTATAGAATGTGGCTGTGAAACCATCCGGGCCGGGTGCTTTGTTTAGCGGGAGGCTCATTATCGCCTTCTTCACTTCGGTTTCGGTTATCTGGGCCTCTAGGTCTGCTCTGGTTTCTTCTGAAATTTTCTGAAAGGGGATCGATGCCAGGAAACTGTTTTGGTCAGCTTCCTTTGGGTTCTCTGTGGAGTACAGGTTCTGATAGAATTCCCTGAATGTGTTCCCTATGTCCTCGGAGCTCGTTAGCGTTTCCCCGTTTGCATTTTTGACTTTCTTGATGGTCGTTGCGTTCCGCTTCGACGAGAGCAGTCGGGCGAGAAGTCGGTCTGCCTTGTTGGCTTTGATGTAGTATTTCTGTTTGAGGTATAGGAGAGATCTCTGGGCTTGTTTGCTTCGGAGCTATTCGAGTTGACCCTCTGTGTGTTTGAGTGTCCGTTTTAGGTCTCTAGTGGGGCTTGACATTAATTCTTCCCGGATATCCGACAGCTTCTTTTCCAGTTCTGATTCCCACTGCCGTATTTGTTTATCCCTGGTCGCTTTGAGGGCTATTAGATGGCCTCTGATTACTGCTTTGGACGCCTCCCATACTGTGCTCAAGGGGACCTCCCCCGTGTCGTTATGCTCAAAGAATTCTTCCATTTTTTCCCTTATGGATTCTCCCATCACTGGGTCGGATAGTATTTCTTGTGGGAGTGTCCATCTCCATAATCTCCTTTCGTTCCCCGGAGTCGACAGTTCCAGCCAGATAGGTGCATGATCCGACAGTGAAATGGGGCCCAGCTCCAAATCCTGTATTTTTCCCAGGATCCCCACTGACACCCAGAAGTAGTCTATTCTAGACATTGTGTTGTGAACGTGTGAAAAGTAGGTGAATCCCTTGGTTTGGCCTTTATGTTCCCTCCAAGCGTCCCACAGGGCCATGCCTTCCATCTGTTTCCTCAGACGCTGAGAGGGGGCGCTCTGGTGGAGGGGTCCGCTCGCACTTTGGTCTGATTGGGGGTGCCAGGCCATATTTAGATCTCCACCTATTATCATTTCCCCCTTCGCGAACCCCTCCAGCCTCCCCATTGTGTCCCTCAGAAAGCCATCCTGGCCCGAGTTTGGAGCGTAAATGGATGCCAGTGTCATAAGGGCGTTGTGTAGTTTGATATTGGCAAAGACATACCTCCCGTCCTTATCTGAGGTTTTGTCAATCACCTTTACTTCTATATTTCCTTTCACAGCGATCAGCACTCCCGCCTTTTTTTCGGCTGCGTTGGATTGCGCAATTATCTCGTATCCTCTCAGGCGGATTTTCCCCCTATCTTGAGCTTTAATGTGGGTCTCCTGGAACATTAGCACATCCGCCTTTTCTCTTCTTAACATGATCTCTACTTTTTTCCGCTTCACCGGGGAGTTCAGGCCCCTTACATTTAATGTTACAAGTCGAATCTTCCCCATTTCAAATAGTCTGATTGTACCAGTGTAGAGCTCGAGATGCGTTTCCCCTTCTCGCTTCCGGAAGATCTGCCCTCCCCTCCCCAACAATAAACAATTCCCCCAACCATAAACTTTGTTGCAACTTTACACCCGAGGAGGGCACGGGTACCTAAGGTAGCTCTGGCGTTCCGCCTGTCGCTCCCTGCCCTCTGTAGGCTCGAGGTTAACTTATTGGGGAGTCCTAAACCCCTCATTGTTCCTTGATCTTTATGTGGGTTGTTCCAGCTCTGAGCCGGGCCAACTAAGACTGTCGTTTGTGACTTCCATCATTGGGGGCCGTTCCCTGTGCTGTCTTCAGTTATTGGGCCCCGGGTCTTTGTGGTTTCATCTTTGCATCCTCTAATTTGTTACGGTAGTCCCATCTCTACCCCCTCCACGACGTTTTCTTTTCTGTCGGACCCGTTCCCATCCCCCCGGCCTGTTGTGTGGTTCCCCCATTTTCCTGTCTTTTCTGGCTGAGGATTCCCTCGGCTGGATGTCCAGAATGGATAGCCCCTCTTCCATGGTAGTCACCCTCCTTTGTTTCCCTTCCCAGTCGAACAGCAGACCGAAAGGGAATGTCCATTTATATTTTATCTCTCTTGTGACCAGTTCCCTCGTGAGAGGGGCCATCTCTCTTCTTTTTAGGAGTGTAACGGCTGATAAGTCCTGGAACAGCTGAATGTCTGCCCCATTCATCCTGATTTGATCCAGCTGCCTTGCTCTTCGTAGAATAAGCTCTTTTTGTGGATAGGAGGACAAAGCCGCCAAGACGTCTCTGGGTCTCTCTCCCGGTGCCCCCGTGCGTCTCGGGCCTACTCGATGTATGCGATCGATCCCCACAGTCTCCGGGTCCTGAGCTTCGATGATATCCCCGAAAACCTCCTGAACAGCTTTCTTTAGGTCCCCGTCCAGGACCGATTCTGGCATATTTTTGATGCCTATATTCGATCTGCGGGACCTATTCTCGAGGTCTTCGCACTGAATTTCTAGGTTATGTGTCAGGCGCACCAGGTGTTCTTGTGTTTCGGCGCGCTGAAGGGCCTCCTCTTCTGCGTTTTGCACAATCTTCTCTAGGGTGTCAGTCCTTTCCTCCAGGTTGGCAATGTCATGTTGAACTCCTTGAATTGCCTGTTGCATATCCTGTTTAATAGCTGCAAACTGGTCTTGGACCGTTGACATTAATTTATCTTGTAGTTCTTTAAACCAGGAGTGCATATCGTCTTTTGTCGGAGGTTGGGCGCCGGGGGCCATGTCCCTCGTCTCGGACGAGTTCGCGGCCTGTTGAGAAGAGTCCTCCTGTATCCTGCTCCTGGTCGACACTGGGGTGTCCCCTGCCCACATTTGTATCAGGTTGGAGTCTTGTTTGGGGGGCTGCTGTGTCTGTAGGGATCCCCCCCTCTCCCCTTCGCTTTAGACATGTCTTCCTTTAAATGATCTTGTCTTGGAGTCCCTCCGGACGGACCCGTCCCCTCTCCTATTTCTCTGGCCGGGGGGAAGCCTCTTGTTAGGTGTGCCTTGGCGCGTCCTGCTGATTTCGTGTCCCTTCTTTGGTTGTTTGTCGTTGTTTGTCGTTGTAGGGGGTAACTACTCGGGGGGAAGGGGGGTGTATAGTCCACCCCGGTATGGCGCCTGTTGTAGAGACCCCACGTGTGCTGCAAAGTTGGGGCTCCGGTTAGTGCGGCCCTCGGAGATTGCGCCGCACTCTGTTACCCTGGGTGGATCTATCTACGGTGCTCTGGTTTGTGGCCACCTCCACTTATCTCTCAGCTGTGGGGTGGGGGGGGGATGGTCCCTCCCCGCTTCGGCCTGGTGGGCCTTCGTGCGGTTTCGCCGCCGGCCCTCCAGATTCACGTGGCTCCAGGGGGGCGTGGGGTGCACCCGGGGGGGGGCCTCACCTTGTGGTCCACCGGACTGGGGACCGCCGCTGGATTCCGGCGTCCCGCTCTTCCCGCGGGGTCCGCTGCTGCCGAGGGTCGCCGAGCCCGTGTTCCTCGGGGCTGCCGGAAGTTTGCCCGACCCCCGGGCGCCGCAATGCTGGGGCTCCGTTCCGAGGGGGGCTCCCCGCTCCTCGCTCCCCCCGCCGATGGCCTCCTCCTCACGTCTTCTGGGGGGCCTGTGATGGTGGTTCGTGGAGCGCGGGCCGCTCCTTGTCCCGATGGGGGAGGGGGGAGCGCCGTTCCTCGGCGCTGGAGGGGGCCGATGTGACCGCCTCCTGGTGCCCGTGACAGGGGCCGTACCCGGGGCTATTTGTGGGGTACAGCCGCCCTCCGGCTCGCAGCTTCTACGGTGCTAATGTGTGGCCCGGCGGGAGCGAGACTCACTCGCGTCTTCTCGCTCCGGCGGCCATCTTGGAATCGATTACTGAGTATTTTGACACTAACACCGGAAGCGTTCAATGGGTGGGAACCTTATGGGAGGCATTCAAGTAGTAGTGCGGGGCGTAGCCATATCAAAACCCAGAGGGCTCCAAGGGGGCATAGAACGGGAGTTGAAAGAAACGGAGAGGGTATTGGGAAGACATAATGCGTAAGGGGGGCACCTCACAGGAGGATGAGGCAAGGATGAAGCAGCTACAACAAGCCAGCAGTGAGCACTGGGATAGATTATGTAAGTTGAGCTGCAAGTAATATGTCGAAAGGCAGAACGCGGGAGGAGACAAGCCGGGCAGATTGCTGGCCTGGTTATATAAAAATGAAACATCACAACCAGTGATCAGGGAAATCAGAGGGGGCGAGGGCCAGAGCAGGGATACCCAGGAGGGAGTAAATGAATAGTTCCTTAGATACTACAAACGTCTTTATGGGGACGCAGGGGAAGAAATGGATCAAGAGATTCAGGAAAAATTAGAGGACATAGGCATGCCCAAATTAGACGAACAGGAGCGGGCAGACCTGGACGCCCCAATCACCTCAGAAGAATTCGAGATAGTGATTCAGCACCTGCCCACATGCAAAGCCCCGGGGTCGGACGGGCTCCCCAGAAAATTCTATAAAGTATACAAACAAGAGTTGCTTCCCCTGCTGCTGGCCATGTTTAATGAGGCGTTTGAGCACGGTAGGTTGCCAGAGTCCCTACGGGAGGCGGTGATCATCCCGCTCTTAAAACCAGGTAAGCCAAGCACAGACTGCTTAATCAAGACAGCACAATCCTCACAGCAGCCCTGGCAAACAGGCTTAAGCGAGTCATCAGTAAACTAATACCCCCCAACCAAACACACTACGTTCCTGGCAGGAACATAACCGACAATCATAGGAGACTTCACCACATTATCGACCAAAAACAGAAGGACCCCGGTGAACTGGTAATTGTCTCGCTGGATGCCATTAAGGCCTTCGACTCAGTGAGATGGCCTTGGTTGCTAGCGAGAATACGGGATGGGGCCGGGGTATCTGAGGTGGGTCAAAATGTTATACAGTTCCCCAATTGCTAGGGTCAAAACGGGTGCTACAATCTCATATAAATGGCAAGTCAGCAGGGGCACTAGACATGGTTGCCCATGCTGTATATCCTTGCATTGGAGCCACTGGCAGTCTGCCTCAGACAACAATACGGAGAGATAGGGATCCATACGGCGGGAGGTTCGCATCTCATATCACTGTATCATGTCCCCCAAGACTCTCTTGGAGTCCCCCCAGACTCTATTGGAGTCGGTCCTGGTGCCTTTGGCGCCAGGCTCATATGGCAGAAGAGGGAGCTGGAGCTCACAATGGCAGTATCACAAAATGGATGCCCCCACATGGTTCAGTTCGAGACCTGAACCATGCGGTCTAGCATTTAGGGTGTGGTCTGGCCTGAAGGCACCTGGGATACCTGCAGGCTATATAAGACATGCCCAAACTAGAGAAAACGCTTTGCGTTGCTCTGCTCTCGCAGCGTGACGTTCACCACGACCTGTCGGATCTTCTTCAGCATTCCGGGCCGATACCTGCAAGAGGAAGCAGAAGAACACCATTAGTACTCTTACCTGTTAACGAGTCCAGCTCCTGTCATCCGCTCCAGTGTTGTGTCCAGAACATCCAGCATCTCGGCAAACGCTCTCTCTCCCTCTTGGAAGCCGCAACCTGGGGGAAAACATAGAAAGGCAGCATTAGTAAGCGTTTATTCTTCACATTCAAACAACAATCGGCAGTCTCACGCTTACCTGAGTTGATCTTGCTTCTTGTTCAAGGCCATTCCGGTCTTCCGACAACCTGCAAGAGAAAAGGCAAGACTGATTAACTCGCAAAATTACTCAGAGGCAATTCGAACAACACCTACTCACCGCTCCGCATCCTCTCAGCAACTTATCATCCGGAACATCACGGCGGCCTGCAAGAGAGGGACAATACAGGTTAGCACACCGCAAGAAAAGCGCATAGCGCCGCACTCCACGCTTTCACCTACCTTCTCGAGCACAGCCCCAGCCAGCACGGCATCTTCAGAACTCCTTCCACACCTAAGAGGAAAGGAAAGACATTAACAGGGGCAACTGCAATTAAGGACAAGCTGTCAAAACAGCAGACTTACCTGAGGAACTGAGTCGCAGCAGGACTGGACGCACAGGGCCCGCACCAGTGAAGCAACTCGGTTGCAACACGCCCATCCACGATGCACCCCTGCACAGAACAGCAGGACAGAGAGCACACCATATCGAAAACCAAGGTGAGGAAAAAACACTAGTGGGGTCGTTGGGTCCACAAGGGAGGTGGGCTCAGAGAAAGAGACTATAAGCGAATATCAGAACTCCTGTATTCAAGACTAGGTCCTCAGCAGAACAAGAACCAGAGGGAGTGGGTCCAGGTCGAAGTAGTCCAGCCAGATTGGGTGGCGCCCCTGTGGATACCAGATGAGCGTTACAGAACGCAAAGCCTCACAACCACTATCCACCCGGGCGTTAAGCATGGAAACCTCGGAAAACGATCAGTTAGCTCAGGTGCTGGGGCAGTTACGCACTGAGGTGCATTCAGCCAGGCAGGAGACCAACGCCTTGCAGAGAGAATTAATAGTGACCAAAGAACGCACTGATGATTTGAGTAGACAACTCCTTCAATCACAGGCCGGACAAGTCACATTGCCTGGGACCATTCCATCAATGTCAGCACCACTGATCAATCCGGTGCAGATTACCCTCCCAGGAGCAGTTCCTTTAGCCCCACTGGAGCGTTTCACGGTGGATCCTAGGAAGTATGCGACTTTCATGAACCAGTTTTGCCTACATTTTCTTTGCAGGCCTGGGCCCTTTCCTAATGATCAATCACGGGTGGCCTTCGTGTTGTCTTATTTGAGTGGCAGTGCTGCGGACTGGTCTGTACCTTTCGTCAGTAGGAATGACCCACTGCTACGTGACTTTGGGGGCTTTCAGCAGGAGATGGAAAAGCTCTTCGCCCGTCGTACCCATGGACAGGCACTAGACAACAAACTCTTGTCCCTCCGTCAAGGAAACCAAGACCTATTGACATACATAGCCACCTTCAACAGGCTTGTGGTCGAAGCAGGGTGGCCGGAGGAAAAGAGAACCATGCTATTTCACCGGGGCGTAAGGGGGGGGCTAAAGGATGTTCTTGCCAAGTAGTGGATCCACTAAAAGACTGTGCCAAGTTTATCAACCTTGTGGTTCAACTGGATCACAGGTTGCAAGACCGAAAAGCAGATCGGAGCAGACCAGACACTCGCCCTATGTTTGTGCGCTTGAAGGACCATGTTCCAAGAGGAGCAGACAGTTCCGTGGAACCAATGCAACTAGGAGGGGTAAGACCTCCTTTAACCAAAACTGAAAGGGACAAAAGGAGAGAACAGCAGTTATGCCTATACTGCGGAAGAGCAGGTCATTTCCTCAAGAAGTGTCCAGTAAAGCCACCAAGTAGGACCGTAGGAGCCACGGATAAGGAAAACCCAAGTGAGGAGTCTGAAAACTACCGAGCCCGGCAATTATAGGGGTCCATTTCTTGAGCGAAGAAAGTCAACTACAGACCTCCCAATTTGCATTGCCAGTGATCCTAATCAACCACCAACAGCCGTCTAGGATGCATACGGTAGAAGCATACATCGGCAGCGGAGCCATTGGGAATTACATGGACCAGGATCTTGCAGCAAAGATGGGTCTCTCTCTCTGCCCTAAGTCAACCACCGAGCGAGACAGTGAGCACCGTAGACGGTACAGAACTCGCTTCCAGCCCTGTATCCAAATGCACAACAGTTCGAACCCTCCTATGAAAGGATGGCCACCGGGAATTTATCGCTTTTGATCTCATCAAGGCACCTCAGTTCCGGTTAATCCTAGGGATGCCATGGTTGGTCACACACAAACCGCACATCAACTGGCGTGCAAGGAAATTGGTCTTCTCCGAAAGCTGTACACGCACTTGCTATTATAATGGAAGGAAGTCAATGAACACAAGCTCGTCTGCCCAGGAAAAAGCGGCAATTACCCTAGGTGTGATCGGTACCCTACCAAGCGAATACCAAGACTTTCAAGATGTGTTTCAAAGGGAACAAGCTAACACCTTGCCACCACACAGGCCCTACGATTGCCAGATCAATCTGATACCTGGTGCACAAATCCCTTGTGGCCGAATCTATGCGCTTACCGAACCAGAGAATCAACATTTAAAGTCCTACCTAGAACAATATCTGGCTAAACGGTTTTATCCGCCCATCAAAGTCACCTGCAGCATCTCCCCTATTCTTCGTGCCGAAGAAGGAGATTTGAGGACTTGCATTGACTATCGCACACTGAACCAAATCACTGTTAAAAATCGTAACCCCTTGCCCCTTATTCCGGAATTGTTAGACCAGGTCCAAGATGCCCAAATCTACACGAAATTGGACCTTAGAGGGGCATACCATCTTGTCCGAATTAAAAAGGGGGACGAATGGAAGACTGTGTTTCGTTCCAAATATGGCTTATATGAATACCAAGTAATGCCAATTGGCCTTTACAACACCCCCACCGTATTTCAGTATTTCATGAACCATGTCTTAAGAGAACTGATTGACGTCTGTGCCCTGGCCTATATAGACGATATTCTAGTATACTCAGCCTCAAAACAGGACCACGTCAAGCATGTTCGTTCTGTCCTCACCAACCTCTGCCAACATCACCTCTATGCCAAACTCGAGAAATGTTCATTTCACGTCACCGAGGTAGAGTTTCTTGAGTTCATCCTCACTCCAAAGGGAATCTGAATGGATGTACACAAGGTTGACGCCATTCTAAAATGGCCAGCCCCAAGTTCATTCAAAGGGATCCAGAGCATGTTTGGCTTTGCAAACCTCTACCGCCGATTCATCCTGGGATTTTCTCAAATAGTACATCCAATCACATCTTTATTGAGGAAGTGTAACAAGAAGTTCCAGTGGTCAGAAGAGGCAGAAAAGGCCTTCCAGGAACTCAAGGTGAGATTCACTTCTGCCCCAATCTTACGGCACCCTCGCCCAGATCTTCCGTATGTGGTAGAAACGGACGCCTCCAGCATGGCGATGGGTGCTGTTCTATCGCAAAGGGACCCACAAACCGGCCAGCTACATCCAGTAGCCTTCTGGTCGTGCAAGTTTTCACCTCCAGAACTTAATTATGCCATCACGGACAAAGAGCTCCTGGCCATAATATCAGCCTTCAAGGCCTGGCGACATTATCTGCTAGGTGCCAGGCACACTATCACCGTGATAACTGACCATCGAAGTCTACAATACTTAAAAACTGCGAAGGCTCAATCCTCACGACAACTACGCTGGGCCCTCTTCTTTGCGGAGTATGATTATGTAATCACATTTCGACCCGGGGTAAAAAACGGAAAAGCTGATGCCCTTTTGCGCATGGGTACTGATGAACTGGTATGCACGACCCCTGATCCCGTGGCCATCATCCCGAGTGACAAACTCCTGGGCATTACAACCATGTTGACTCAAGATGAATTACTACAAGGAATCCGACATGTGATGACTCCTGAGTTATTGCAAGAATGGGATTCGCGAGGAGAACACTATGCAGTTAAAGACCAACTCCCATACTTCAGGAACCGTCTATTCGTGCCCAAGAAAGAGCTTCAGGAACTGGTCATCTCAGGATATCACGACTCCCTCATGGAGGGCACCCTGGAATTGCTAAGACTCTAGCCAAAGTGAAACAAAGTTACTGGTGGCCCACGTGGTGTAAAGACGTCATTCAATTCATTATCTCTTGCGGTATTTGTGCACAGAATAAGTCATCTAAGCAGAAACCAGCTGGACTCCTCAGACCACTAGAAATTCCACCAGCACCCTGGCATGCATTATCTCTTGACTTTATCACCGACCTACCATCCAGACAAGGATACAATACCATTCTAGTGGTGGTAGACTTGTTATCTAAAATGGCCCAAATGCATCCAGCCTGGCGAAGACGTTCCTGGAACACATCGTAAGGCTCCATGGATTCCTGTCAGTACTGATCCCGGATCGAGGTACCCAATTCGTATCCAACTTCTGGAGAAAATGATGTTTAATGGCTCAAATCGACATCAGACTATCCACTAAACACCACCCTCAAACGGATGGTCAAACGGAAAAAACAAACCAAACACTCGAACAGTACTTGCGCTGTATGCTCCATCAAGTAGAAGGGAATTGGAAAGACTTGTTGTGGATTGCTGAGTATGCTTATAATAATTCCCGGCACTGCAGTACTGGACAGACCCCATTTTATACAATATACAGCAGACACCCACGCACGTCCAAACTGGATGTCCCCACGGCTCTGGAAAAGCCACCCATCAAAATCTTATGCACCACCATTTCTCAGGCCTTCACAAAGGCCGTCGAACATTTACATCAGGCCAAAGACCACCAAAAGAAATACGCAGACCAGCGTCATGAAAGGGCCCCCAACTGCCAGGTAGGAGACAAAAATTTGGTTAGCATCAAAGAATGTACCTATAAAAGGGACCCGGATACTTCACCCACGATACCTAGGACCTTTCATCATTGAATCTATCATAAACCCAGCTGCAGTCAAACTGGCCCTGCCGACCAACATGCGTATTCATCCTGTGTTTCATGTATCTCTCTTGAAATCAGTTCAGCCTGGAACACGGGTAACTACACCACCCGAACCGGTAATGGTCACTGGGGAACCTGGAGTTTGAGGTCAAGGACATCCTGGACTCAAAGGACATCAGAACAAAACTATACTACCTATTGGACTGGAAGGGATATGGCCCGCAAGACCGGACATGGGAACCCTGTGATTACATCCATGCACCACGTTTTATATGACGTTTCCATCGTGATTATCCCACCAAGCCAGGACAAGATAGAACCATCCTGAGAGGGGCCTGGGGGGGGGGGGGGGTGGGTGCTGTCACAACCACTATCCCTTGCCCTGGCAGTCAGGCCCCCTGGGCCGCACCACAGTGTCTCATCATGGCCCCAAGGGCCCACTCATGTCCCACAAGACTCTATTGGAGTCGGTCCTGGTGCCTTTGGCGCCAGGCTCATATGGCAGAAGAGGGAGCTGGAGCTCACAATGGCAGTATCACAAAATGGATGCCCCCACATGGTTCAGTTCGAGACCTGAACCATGCGGTCTAGCATTTAGGGTGTGGTCTGGCCTGAAGGCACCTGGGATACCTGCAGGCTATATAAGACATGCCCAAACTAGAGAAAACGCTTTGCGTTGCTCTGCTCTCGCAGCGTGACGTTCACCACGACCTGTCGGATCTTCTTCAGCATTCCGGGCCGACACCTGCAAGAAGAAGCAGAAGAACACCATTAGTACTCTTACCTGTTAACGAGTCCAGCTCCTGTCATCCGCTCCAGTGTCGTGGTGTCCAGAACATCCAGCATCTCGGTGAACACTCCCTCTCCCTCTTGGAAGCCGCAACCTGGGGGAAAACATAGAAAGGCAGCATTAGTAAGCGTTTTTTCTTCACATTCAAACAACAATCGGCAGTCTCACGCTTACCTGAGTTGAACTTGCTTCTAGTTCAAGGCCATTCCGGTCTTGCGACAACCTGCAAGAGAAAAGGCAAGACTGATTAACTTGCATAATTACTCTGAGGCAATTCGAACAACACCTACTCACCGCTCCGCATCCTCTCAGCAACTTATCATCCGGAACATCACGGCGGCCTGAAAGAGAGGGACAATACAGGTTAGCACACCGCAAGAAAAGCACATAGCGCCGTGCTCCGCGCTTTCACCTACCATCTCGAGCACAGCCCCAGCCAGCACGACATCTTCAGAACTCCTTCCGCACCTAAGAGGAAAGGAAAGACATTAACAGGGGCAATTGCAATTAAGGACAAGCTGTCAAAACAGCAGACTTGCCTGCGGAACTGAGTCGCAGCAGGACTGGACTCACAGGACCCGCACCAGTGAAACAACTCGGTTGCGACGCGCCCATCCACAACGCACCCATGCACAGAACAGCAGGACGGAGAGCGCACCATATCGAAAACCAAGGTGAGGAAAAAACACTAAGGGGGTTGTTGGGTCCACAAGGGAGGTGGGCTCAGAGAAAGAGACTATAAGCTAATATCAGAACTCCTGTATTCCAGACTAGGTCCTCAGCAGAACAAGAACCAGAGGGAGTGGGCCCAGGTCGAAGCAGTCCAGCCAGATTGGGTGGCGCCCCTGTGGATACCAGGTGAGCGTTACAGGTTTCCACATCTGCTCAAACTGGCGATCTGCAACCCACTCAAGCTCTCGTGCCCAGTCAAAATGCTCACCCAACATGGGGGGACAATGTTACACCCACATCCTCAATCTATGAACATGCCAGCTTGGCTCCTGAACTCATAGACTTTGGTCATTTAAAACTACCTCAAATGTGTATGGAAATCCTCAAGGGGGCATGTAAACTTAACACCAGACACTGATACTTTAACAAATGGAAAATATGTGTAATATGGTGACAGTAAAGAAATGCAAACCCTATTGAATGTACTCCATCACACATTCTTCACTACATTCTCCACTAACTTCAACTCCATCAAAGTTCACCTAGCGGCTCTATCCAGGTACACCACTTCACAAAACTGCTTTTAAGGCTTTCATGGAGGGAGTAAATTCAGACCCTCCAGTTTATGGCGATTTTGCGATCCCGCAAAATGCCGCGAAAACGGCTGTTTTGCGCAAAATGCAGCGAAAACGTCCGTTTTGCGCAAAATGCCGCAAAAACAGCATCTTTTTTAAAAAAACTTTTTTTTTTGTACTTTTTTTTTTTAAAGTAATCTGCAAAAATTACTGTTTTAAGAAAAATTAAACTCAGGGTGCCAGGTTCTCAACGTTTTTTTTTTTTTACACAAGAAATGAAATGCGCTAACACATCTCATCACTTGCGCACCAAAAAAGTGCAGCCCAATCAACAAGGGACACATGAATGGGCACATTTTATGTGCGCGCCCATTCAGATGGCCTTTTTCACCTCCTTGATCAAATAAAGTGGCGTTTCTGTCAATTTAAAAGTGCATCCCTCATTTCCAAGCAAAACGCACTTTTAAATGTGTAGAAATTGTAGGCAACCCTACGCCCACGGGATGTGGGGCTGCCACTGCATGACGGGGTCTTTCCTGACCCTGTCATGCATTTCTTTTAAGGTATGAACCACTGCTCTATCGCTTGCATTTCTGTTCCTCAAACAGGATAAAAATGAATTTTTTGGGTCGCATTTTACAGCGGCAGGCACCTGGAGGGCCTGTCCCTGTGGTAGGCGCTGGGAGCTTGCAGAACACTGTCGGGAGAGCGATTCCATTCAAAGTACTGCCCATTTTGATGACAAAAATCTATCGAATGTTCCAATTTGACCTATTTCGTCCAGTACTATTCGATCGATTTTTATAAATACTGAACATGTGTTGCGGGGGTGTCACTCGCTCCCCATGTTCAGTATTTTTGGTCTAGGGTGGTTGCAGAAGTGTTTTCCCCTTTTTCTTCAAAATTGGAGGCGGGGACAGAAAAAAAGAAAATAACGAAAAAGGGACCCTGCGGAGTCAGATCCGACCTGCGTTAGAGGGACGGATCTGGCACCGCAGGGTTGCAGGGGAAGTGGCAGCGACCAAGCAGTTAAGTAGGGGAGGGGGTGGGTGGTGGTGAAAGGTACATTTTGGCTTGTTTGGCAGAAGTGCAATCAATTTGCAGTGAAACGGTGTCCTGTCAAAGGATCGAATTCAAAGGATCGATGGGTCAAAGGATCAAATTTTTTTTTAAATTATATATTTTTGGGGGGTTTTTTGTTTAGGGAAAAAAGTGGTTTTTACCACAAAAACAGGGGATGGGGGGGGACCGCCCCCCCCCAAAAAAGTGGAATTTTTTTTTTTTAAATTCGATACTTTGACCCGTCGATCCTTTTGTGTTGATCCTTTGACCCGTCAATCCTTTTGTTGTCGATCCTTTGACTGGGAACCCAGCGAAGGTGTCCGGTCAAAGGATCGAATTCAAAGGAGCGAAATTGACTACGGTCAATTCCGCTGCAAATAATTACACTTCGGTCAAACAACCCATTCAAGGCAGCTAGCCAGCGCACAATTTGCGCTACAGCTCAAGCCTGTGGAAATGCGCCGGTCACCTTTGAGAATAAGGTGACCTGCTCATTTCCAAAAATGGGTTGTCTAAAAATAGCATATCCTCCGTTCTTTTTTTAAATGCCCCATTATTTGAGGAACTGGGTCAAAATGTACATTTAAAAAAAATGTTTAAAATGGTTACACTATGAGTGAGAGGGAGAATGATGGGTGAGATGTGACGTGATAGGCAAGAAAGCAGAGGGAGAGCAGTGGGTCAGAGGAGGAAGCGCTGCACAAGAGAGCAGAGGAAGCAGTGATGCGGTGGGCCAGAAATCTGAGAGCGAGCAGAGGTACAGAAAGTAGAGGGAGCATGTGGTCAGTGAGCCAGAAAGCAGAGAGGAAGCAGTTGGCCGGAAAGAGGCAGTGAGCTGCAGATTGGGAAAAAGGATGAGGGAAGAGTGCAATAGAATGGGAGAAAGGATGCAAGATGCAGAAGCAGCACAAAATAATGAAGGACTGTATATTGCGGGAGGAATTGTAGAGTGAAAGGTGTGAGTTGGGAGTATGATTTGGAGTGTGGCAGGGGCTGGGCAGTGCAAATTGTGACTTGACAGTGTGACATAGCACGTGAGTATTTGTACGACAGAGTGAGAGGTTAAGGAATACAAGTTGTGATGGAGAGTTGGTGAGATGTGTGTTGGTGAGAGAGGTGTGTGGGTGTTTGGGGGATTGAAGAACATAGAAGGGGAATATTTTCAGCATTACAATTGATAATGATCAATTTAGTTAATACTATTAAATAGGCATGAACATGAAACCAGAAATGTAGCCAAATCAAAAACTGTTCTGCCAAGCCAGAGACATCTGGGACTCTTCCTATTAAATGAATACAAAAGATACATAATAATGATACCCTGGCTCTCTTGTAGCCTTGCACTATGCCTATTTCCTGCAATGTGGCAATCTTACACCCTCCAGTTAATACAAAATGTCCCTAAAAAATGCCGCAATAAATAAAGGTTTGTGCCGCAAAATTTGCCATTTCATGCCGCAAATAAAGAGACTTTACCCCCCCCCACCCCTATTTCCAACCCATCTCCAGGGTGGGATCTCAATGTAGTATTGGCAAAGCTCATAGGTCCTCCCTTTGAGCCTATGCACAAATCCAGCCTTAAACACCTAACATACAAAATAGCTTTTCTTGTGCCCATCACCTCCATAAGAAGAGTCAGTGAGCTACAAGCTTCGTCATCGCAAAACCCTTTCTTTGTTAACCAAAAAGACAAGTTGGTACATAGAACACACCCTATGTTTTCACTTAAGTTCATATCCAATTTCCATATTGATCTATCCTATGAACTATCCACTTTCTTTCTAAATCCTTCATACTCAGCTGAGAAAAACCTCCATGCACTAGATGTAAGGAGGGTGGTTCTTTACTATGTAAACAAGACAAAACCACTAAGAAAAACAGACCAACTGTTTGTCTCCATATCACCTGGCAGGGAAGGTGAACACGTAAAAAAAATGCCATCTCCACATGGATAGTGAAATGCATACAGCTCTGCTGCTACTCAACTCTTCCTTTCACACCAAGAGCTCACTCTACCAAGGGTACAGGAGCTACTTTGGCCTTTTTGCAAACGTCCCGCTGGACACCATTTACAAAGCAACTACATGGAGTTCCATACATACTTTTACTCATCATTACTGCATTGACACACCTTCTAAAGCAGATTCACAGGTGGGACAAGCTGTGCTAAAACATCTATTTGCCACTGTACCTTCTCACAACCCACCACCTTCTCCAGACACTGCTTGCTAATCTATGCATAGCATGTGATCTAAGCAGATCCACAAGCCTCAGAAGGGATACATTGCTCACTGTAATCGTATTTCTGATGCTTGTATCTGCATAGATTCACATGTGCCCACCCTTCGTCCCCTGTGATGTATAAGGTGTTTAGATGTTTTCTGGCTTTATCTACTCTTATTTGCTTTATTGCATCTGTACTCATGGTACACTTCATGCTACCTGATGTCAGAAAAAAATACAATCTGAGGGTCCTCGACGCGTGAAGGACCGTGGGTATAGGAGATGTCACACTAGGGATAGTATTACTGGCACACCCTGTCAACGTCTCTTTTTTCGAGTTTCGAAAACAGAAAATGTAATACTCAGCTGCTACTACTAGATGTCGGCCTTTGCATAGCATGTGAACCTAAGCAGATACAAGCATCAAAAATGCGATTATGGTGAGCTCTTTATATATATATATATATATATATATATACATTTCCGGTATACACTTCCTCTCTGCCTATAGCCTTTTAGTTCTTATTCTCACTTTTCCTTCCACTTCTCTACTTTGCCTCTGGGGCACACTCCTTCTCTCCACTCTTCTCCACCCTCATGATCGTATTCCTCCTCTCATTCCTCCTCTCTCTGCTCTGCTCCCACGTAGTCTTACTCTGCCTCACTCTCAGACACACACAGACATCAAGCAAAATTGGTGCCACCCTCCCAATCCCAACACCTTAACTTTGCTCTCTCCAAACATGCAGGTACCCTCCTCCAACAACTCCACCACCTTCTTCACAATCCTCTCTGGGCTCTTGGTCCTGCTGCACCTTTTCTGACCTCACCGAACACCTCACACAGATGACTCTCCCGAGTTTTTCCTAGCCTTCCCCTTCCTGTCTAGAAAATGCTTTTAGCTCCCATTGGGTACTTGGATAAGCTGTCTCCCTGGTCCAGTTGCTGCCTTGTCTACCACAACTGCTCCTATATCCCCTTCATGTAGGGTGGGATTTTTCCTGGGAGTCCCCATAAGGGCTAATAACCCAGTCCTTTTTTTCAGCCTCCATTTCCTTCCTGCCTGCCATGCTGCCTGACATCGTGTTTGCTCTGTGTTCCTCTCCTTTATCAGGTAAGCCTCTGTCTAGAAGGATTTGGGGGAATATTCTCTGGTCACCCATAATGCTCTGGTCACCCATACTACTGTGCTGCTCTCCACTTTCTCCAACTCTGCCGCTCCTGTTCCACTACTTCCTTATTGTAATTTTGGGGAGCGTGTAGTAGGTGTTGGGTCTCCCATGCAACTCCTGGATGAGTGAGGAAAGTCCATTTTCAACAGGGTAAACATTTCTGACCGTCTGGCTCGGTTTTGGCTGTTTCACATGGGTGCATTGTGGTTCTTGTATTCTTTTTGTTGGTGTATGGGAGGTCCTTGGGGGCCATTTCATGGTCATATCTCTGACCCTGCCATACACCTCAGTCTCTTTAGGTCTGTCACTTTCGGCATATATAGTTATTTCCTCTTGCAACCATGCTCCATCTCATATATTGCCTTCTGCACCCTTCTGATGTTACCACCTCCTTTTTCAATCTCACAACATGTACCACCCCCTCCTTCACCCTCTTTCTTTCTGATGTTACCGCCTCCTTCTCCCTCGCTCCTGAGTTCATCACATCTTCCTTCACTCTCTCAGCTCTCACCACAACGTCTTTCCCTCCACGTGTGCTACCTCTGCTTCTTTCAAGGCTTCACAATCTCCAGCCACTGCCAAATGTAGGCCTCCTGCTCCTTATACAATGCTGATCAACTGGAGCATTGTTTCTTTACATGGTATGCTCCACTCCCCCTGGGTTGGACTCTTTGTGAAGGTTTGCACCTGTGGCTTGTAATTGGGTGAGTGCTGGAATCGGTTATTATCCCAGAGTGCATTTAGGTCTTCTTTGAACTTAAGAGACTCAACCAAGACTATTGCTGGACTGCCCACCATCTGTGAAGATATGTGTCCCCTGTAATCCTCATACTGAATTGAGGTTTTTAACATAAACAGGAGATGTTAAATGTGTTTTAGGGGTGTTATGTACACATGAAGAGTGAATAGTATTCTGTCTGGAATGTTTGACAAAAGGATTTCTCAGAGTCGTACAACTAAATGGTTCTGAATAACGACAACCCTCCATCAGGAACCCTCGAATTAGAGGGTCTTCTTGACAGGAAAGGGAAGAATACCACATCTCTCCCGTTGGAGTCATCCCTTCTTCTCGATATTCATCCCCTCTCACATGACCCTCCCTCGTGATACCACTCCAGTGTCGGGATCAGGTAGAGCGCGCCTTTCCCAGGCCACGTGGGAGGAGACAACCACGGGGAATCGGTGATGACTCTGGAGGATTCATCTCACTTAGCACAAAAACTGGTTCCTTATCACATGTTCCTGTAACATATTTAAATGACATTCTTGGTACCAAAATAGCAATATTGAATCATGTTCAGAGCTTCCCGCTGGCTACAGGGATTGCAAAAAGACTCTGGGGGCCCTTACGAGTTGGGTGGTAGGGGTTTACCGGCACCGGTAAGGATGCCGGTGCCAGTAAACCCTTACCGCCCTATTCTGAGGTCCCTTAACAGCTGGTCTGACTAGCCGTTCTTTGCGGGACCCGTTAAGGGACCTTGGAGCTAATAACAGGCCTGCAATTTGCGAGCCCGTTATTAGCGCCTTCCCCATTCCCATTGAGTCCTATGGGGGCTCAAATGGGAATGGTGAATGGTTTACTGAATGGGGACTTACCGGGTCTGCATAGGTCGGAATGTCCCGGTAAGTCCCCATTCAGTGAGACCAGACCCGGACCCGGGTTTGGAGGCAGCCATGGTGCTAATAGCCAAACTCGTAATCACCCCCTCTGTGTACTTTGTGACCACATGCTCATGTTTACCTGGGGGTTCCCCTCTCCCCCCAGTCCCCTCTGCTCCCTCCAGGTAGATCATTGTCTTCTCCGTCATAATTTGTTGGGATCTGGTGCACTGATTTCTTTCACATCCTGCTACCTCTTCAGTGATATAAGTGCCCAGGTGTTTTAAGCCGATGGCATGTCAACCGAAACTTAAATAGCCAGTGGTTCTATATATGACTGCACTAGGGCTGAATGATGCATTCTACTCCTTGGTTGTTTGCATTGAACTCAACGTGCTTTGTAGCTGAATCTTGATACTGGCCTCACTTCACGACTTGATATTCTTAGTGGGACTGGAGGGCCTGGGTGCAAGCCTACTTCCGGAAGGTCTGGTATGCCTAGCAGAGCTGCATCATCTGGAGCATTAGGAGGCTTAGTCGCACTATAGCTATCTATGTCCTGCTTGCTGACATGGTTTCTTGGAATATTCTGGCGCAATCTGGAATGTTGGACCAGATGACCTCTTGTACCCAATTGGAATCATCACTATCCCTGGAGTCCGATTTGGAATCCACTTCCCTTGCCTCTGGCTTACTGAGATCTACCGTGACTGTCCTTTATTCTTTTGCAATGGCTATTCGACCTCTGTGGCCTGGCTGTGATTCTCCTCTGGAGCCTGCAGTCTCTGAGTGGAAGGTTCCCTATGGAAATTAATTCAAGAAATTGCTATGGATTTCATCTGCAACTCTGCAATTTCGTGGCTTTCCGTCTTCTTGAATCATGTTCTCTCTAAGACTAATTCAGTGGTGTTCCAAAATGGGAGGTCTTCAGTGGTCTGCCTAGTTTGTTCCGGCCTCCCCTTCCCAAACTTCGAACTAAGACTTGATCCTCTGGTTTCAGTATTGCAGTCTGAGTTTCTTATTGTATTGCTGCTTCTCCAGCATTGGATCTTTCATAGATTCACATGCTGTAAATATTCCCCGTCTCGGTAACATAGAGCGGTTTAAATTTCAACTGAAATTCTCAGTCACTTTTGAGCTCTATTATAGTCCTTTTTGGGCCATACTGCCCACAGCCAATCTCAATTTAGCTCCTCCCCTGTCAGCCATCTTCAGATTTTTTACCGCACCTTAGTGGAGGGAGGGTATCGGGTAATAATGTCCCCATGCATAATGTTGCTGGGAAAAGCCATTGGCGGCATTATATATGGTGACATTATGTATGGGGACGGGTTGCGGGGATGTCCTGTGCTCCCCTTGTAAAAAAAATAAAAAAATGATTCCGAGATTGCAGTAATCTGTGTACTTTGTGACCACATGCTCATGTTTACCTGGGGGTTACCATGCTATTACTGTCTCATGTCTCCACAAAAAACGGCGACTTTTTTGTCCAGAGACATTTTTGCGGGGACATTATTACATGGAACCGCTGGTGGTCCTCAAAAATCATCTCTTCGAATGTTCTACTTGTATATATCAAAAATAACCTTTTTTCTATGAAAAATACATATTTTTCAACATCTACTTGACGACCGGTATCAGCGGTGACAGTGCTACTTCCATGGACTGTTTCCACTGCTGGTAATCTTCGATAACGCTTCGTCTGCGCAGTTGGGCCTACCTCATGGCGTCTGAATCCATGAGGAAGAGTCTGTTCAAGGCCTGTGCGGCAGTGGTCTGAAGAATGTCTACATAGAGTATCACCACGACGACTGCCTCTACTACCTTCACCCTCACCACATTATCCAGAACTGTGAAATCTGCCAGTCGTTCTCCAACAAGACGCTGAGGGATTGTCACCGTCGTCTCAGCGCGTGGCTCGAGGATGCCGGAAGGGGCCTCTGACTCTGTTTCAGGATGGACTCATGCCTCGTTAGGGCGGACAGACCAGCGAACCAACTCTAATAAGAGGTCAACACCACCAGCAAAAGGAGGCATAAAGAAACATTCAGCGACGAGCCCAGATCATTGCCGATAGGCCGGCCTCCACCAAAGGTCAGTGCCCAATGGAGGTCGACAGTGGAGAAAAGCCAAGGCCTTTTCCATCTCCCGGGGAGGTTATGTCTTCTAAGTCCACTGGCCACTCTTCGCTTTCAAGGTCGAAAAAGCTTGTCCAAATCAGCTACGAAGCTGTCATCGCCCCCCTATACTCACATGTTATGGTATAAATCGGGCCTCTTGCTGATGGCAAGAAGCCTTGGACATCTTCCATGAAGGCGAGTTAGCATCAGACCATGCTATTACTGCCTCTGTGGACATCGCTGACACTGGCTTTCACCAGCTTGGCAATGGAGCGGTCTTCCATAGGCAGGGTTGGCTCAAGGCCACAGAATGTCGGCCCGATGTCCAGTCCAGGGACGTGGACATGCCTTTTTGACGGCTCCTCCCTATTTGGGAAGTAGGTGGATGAGGCCTTACAATCCATAACGACGGCGACCGCTCCCTCCCTGGGGACACTAAAGCAGAGGCACCAGTCCTTTCGTTCTGGAAAAGGATGCTATGGCAGGACTTCATGGTATAATCACGCTACAAACCAGTCTTTCTTCTCCTACAAGACCCCATATTCATCAGCTGACTGGTACAGGAAAAGGTACCAGTACTACAGGGGTTCTCAGCAATGCTGTGGCTCTTCCAAATCTAAGGGCCAGTCCGGCAAATAAGCATGACCAGCCCGGGTCAAGTTCCTCCCACTTCAACACCCCAGTGGGAGAACGACTCTCAAGGTTTGTCGAAGAATGGTCACACATCACCAGCGACAAGTGGGTGTTATCCCTCCTTCAGCAGGGCAACTCGTCGGAGTTCATGGACTATCCACAAGACATTCGTCCTGTGCACATACCAGAGAAGTTGCAACACCTCTTTATTGAAGAAGTGCGAGCACTGCTGCAGAAGGGCACAGTGGAGAAGGTTCCCAGGGATGAGCTGGGCACAGGGGTATACTCCTGCTTCTTCCCAGTAAGGAAACAAATCACTGCACAACATGTCAGGGAGTTGGAGACCCATATTTGATCAGAGTGTGCTCAACAAGTTCCTAAAGGCACAAACGTTCCGCATGGTCACGCAGGTGCTGTCCCGGCTGCAGCAAGGAGACTTCCTAGCATCCCTCGACCTCGAGGATGCATACTTTCACATCCCTATTCACATCTCACATCGGTGCTGTGCTATCTATGGTTCATGATGACAGGGGTGCATTATCAGTTCAAGGCCCTTCCGTTCGGCTTGAGGTCTGCTCCGCGAGTATTCACCAAATGCCTTGCGCCAGTGGTGGGTCACTTGCGGCGGAGCAGCGTTCACGTCTATATCAAGATGACTGGTTGGTAAGATCCTCCTCCTATCCGCTGGCAGAAACCAGCACCACCACCAACATCCAGTGTCTACAGCACCTGGGGTTCCCCATTTACTTCCCGACGTCGTGCCTGGTTCCATCTCAACAGGCACTCTACCTCGGAGCAAGGCTAGACACCACGACCTGCACCGCCAGACCCTCAGACGAAAGGAGAGCAGCCCTTCTGCACAAGGTGCGCTGTCTCAACGGCGCCCAGATGACATTTCACAACTACAAGTCCCTCCTGGGTATGTTATCATCATGTATCACATTGGTCATCAACTGCCGGTTATACATGAAACCGTTGCAGGAATTCCTGGATGCCCCCTGGATCCAAGCCTCAGTATCCTGGGACGACTGCATTGCTCTGACTCCAGTTTTCAGAAGGAGCCTTTGCTGGTGGTCAGTAGGGCGCCTCCTTCAGGCTACCGGACCATCAGGCCACCGTCAGATTCTTCACTGGAGGGCTGGGGCGCCCACTGTCAAGACCAACATACCAGAGGCCTTTGGCCGGAGAAGACCCAGCACATGAACCTGCTGGAGTTACGGGCTATGTTTTGGGCCCTGAAATCCTTCCTCCCCCTCCTGATTCGGATTTACACTGACAACACAACATCTATGTTTTAGGCCCGCAATCAAGGTGGAACGAGGTCCCCACAGCTTACCAAGGAGGCTCAAGCCCTATGGCATTGGGCCCGACAGCATGACATGTTTCTTATTCCCCTCCACCTGCGGGGGATTCAGAACACTCTGGCAGACTCCCTCAGCAGGAAGTTACACTTCTATCATGTGTGTGAATTGCACGACGACCAGCTTCACCTGTTTCAGACCTGGGGTACTGCTGAGATCAACCTTTTTGCCACCTACGACAACAGTCTCTGCAAGACCGTTGCCAGCCGCTTTCCCCACCCGGAAAGCTTGGGGGACGCCTTTGCGTTTTCATGGGAGGGGATGTTTCTGTGTGGATTTCCCCCAATTCCTCTGGTGCCTCGAGTCACAATTTCAGACTGTATCGGTGAAAACTGATATTAGTGGACCCTGCGTGGCCAAGACAGTTTTAGTACTCCTTGCCCTCTCGTCAGCAGCGCCAATCAAGCTGCGCCTGCATCTGTCGCTCCTGTCCAGGAACCAGTTCTGCACCACAACCCGGCCTCCCTCAATCTGACAGCCTGGCTCCTGTGTTCTTAGAGTTCAGGGCTCTGTCACTCCCGCAAGCTTGCCAGGGGGTTCTGGCCAGGGCAAGAGCTCCGTCCACCTTGAAGTGCTACAAGAGCAAGTGGAAACGTTTTCAGGTGTGGTGCAAGTCCCATCAACTGCAACCTCACACCATCCGGCCGGAGGAGCTGTTGCCTTATCTGTTGTCCCTGGCTGAATCTGGCTTGTCACATTCCTCGATTAAGGTGCACCTGGCAGTGATCTGCAGGTCCAACTGCTCCACGGGGGTGCTGTCCTTATGGTCTCACTGGCTGGTGAATGAGTTTATACCTGGGCTCCTCTGGTCTTTTCCACCTGTTTGTCGCCCTGCACCAGCGTGGGAGCTAAATGTGCTACTCGAAAGGCTCATGAGGCCACCCTTCGAGCCCATGCACCAGGCATCCTGCAAACATCTTTCATGGAAAACAGCGTTTTGCTGGCCATACCATCAGCCCGACGAGTGGGTGAGATCCAGGTGTTCTCTTCGAAATCACCCTACTTGACGTTTCACAAGGCCATTCTGTGTACTAACCCGACGTCAAAGGTGCCATTCTCTTTCCATCTCAATCAGCGGGTGGTTCTGCCAGTATTCTTTGGCATGCCAACTTCTCCAGCGGAGTGAGCCCTGCACACGCTGGAGGATGTGGTGCGTGCCCTCAAGCATCATGTGGCACGCACTGAATAATTTTGTACGACAGATCAACTGTTTGTTGCATTTAGACCTTCTGGGGCCGGGACTTCTCTCTCCAAGTCTACCATTTCAAGATGGATTGCAGCCTGCATTTCATTCTGCCACCAGCAGGACTCTCCCGGGTAGGCACCGGGTGCACTCCACCTGAGAATTGGCTGCAACTACTGCCTTTCTCTCTGGGATCCTGCTGCATGACATCTCCCTTGCAGCCACCGAAAGATCGGTGCATACATTCACCAGGTTCTTTTGTGTCGACGGAGATTCCGCAGAAAAGTCTAGAGTCTGCCAGTCGGTTCTGCAGAACCTTTTTGTGGGAGGTTAATAAGTCTCTGATGGTAAGTTATACTGTATGCTTGCCTTCGCCTATTTGTATTGTTGTAATACTGCTTTGTAATCTATTCACAGCATGTGTATCTATGAAAGATTCGATGCTGAGAAGGAATAAGTTACCTGTAACTCAGGTTCTCAAGCATTGGTATCTTTCATAGATTCACATGCTGTGAATATTCCCCGTCGTCAGGCTGGGAATATTCGGTAACAGAGCAGTTTAAATTTAAACTGAAACTCTCAATGGTCAAAGGTTCAATGGTCTTTACTGTACAAAAAGAAAAACTAAGCTTACCTGAAGCTCCATCGCTCCAACACTAAATTCCTACTGCTAGCCAACAACAGTGAACACCATGACATCCAGACCTGGTTCTCTGCTATGAAACTCGAGAGCTTCACACCCCAGCTGTACCCCTGATCTAGGTCCCTTGGGTTCCACATCGATTGACACCTCTCCTCCAAACAATACATAGTAAGTAAGTCACAGATGGCTTGGTACCAGCTTTCTCTCCTGCGGAAAAACATGCCCTTCATCCCAGCAAACAACTTCTGATCTGTTGTTCAATCCTTGGTTCTCTCCCACCTGGATGTTGTCAATGTGCTTTTGGAAGACTGTCTGGTGACTACCCTGGCACTCCTGGGGTGTGTCCTGCATGCTGCAGCAAGAATCATAAAAGGGCTCTGTAAATTCGACTGCATTACCCCAACCCTCATCAAACTGCACTGGCTCCCGTTGCAAGCCCGTACCGCCTACCTGCACTTCAAAATGTCCAATGTTGGTTGCCCTTAATCTATTTATGTCCACTTACGTATTGTCCCCCGGTGACTGTTTGTTTTTCTCCCCTCCACAACCTGGTCAGAATGTGCGTCAAACTCACCCCATTGTAAGAAGCTTGCTGCTTCCCACCAAATCTGATTTCTTATCTATTGTATATTCTTTTATGATCAAAACAGCATTGTTCCTCCTGTATATGAACAAATAAAAATAAATCTTCAAATCATGTTGCATCATCTGAAAGACTGTCACCCTGAAGTCCCCATGCTACCTCACTGAGAAACTCTGCATCTCTGGAGGCCTGTGATCCACCAGAAGTAAGGACATGTGCAGACTTGAACTCTGCCGCTGCAGGAAGGAAACAGTCTTCTCTGTCAATGCTCCAAGACTCTGGACTCTGGAACCTCCTCCCCATCAACATCAGACTTGCTACATCGCTTCTACAGTTCAGGAAAGAGTTCTTTAGGAAATGGCTCATCCCTAACACCTAGTTCCACACACTGTTAACTTTCCACCCCACTTGTGACTATGTGATCTGCTCTCTACTGTCTCCTCCCCTGGTTGCTTGTAGATCTCTTGCTGACAATTGCTCACCCTTGACCTCCTCTGTTAGCTCCCCACTCCCTTTCCTCTGCTTCCCACACCATGTTCTTGCCCTCTGATTGTAAAGTGCTCCATTGCTTCCCGAAGCTAGGTCTGCGCTCAATTAATATCCTAATAATAATAATAATAAGAGAGAAAGTTTCGCTCTGATAACTTTGTGGAAAATTACCCAAACATACATTTGGTCTTTCTTGCTTTCCCTTAGTCTCTTTCCGGGTGGCAAAATTATTGCTCAGTCTTTGGGGTTTTAAGGTGATTGACACTTTTCGAAAAGATTCCGTTTTTGTATCTTGCCCCCAGTGGCTGGAATTCGGGCCCTTGGCGTATGGTATTTTTTTATTTGTTATTATTGTTATCTGGTTATAAAATAACTTTTAACAAGTTTTTTATACATCATTGTTGCATACATTCAAAACACCTTTTAAAAAATAACAAGTTATTTAAAACCTTTACAGATTAAGCAGGACCTTTGAAATTGAATTAAGAACATCTTAATGAAATTCAGTTAAGAACTTCTTAAAAGTAGAAAATGACAACACAGGCTCGATCCCCGGGTCCGCGCTTAGAAACCTTTGGTATTAAGCGTGTTATAAATAACCAACTAACTAAGGGCGAATAGTTCCATGTATAATAAATGCAAGGTAGCTTTACAATTTAAAGTCTGAGCATTAGAAACACCAATAGAAGCATAAACCTACCGACCTGTTCTGACGCCACCGTCGTGGCGATTATGAGTAGCCCCCCTGGTGGACCCCTTCCTCTCCTGCGGCTTAAATGGCCAGGAGGGAAGGAGAACTCCAGGGAAACCCTCTGGGGAAGAAAACCCTGTCAGCTCCGGGATGATGCCTGTTCTCGTGAAGAGCGGAATGTGATTCCAACGGTGTTCCAGGAATATGGTGTCTAGCACAAATGGTAAGAAAAGAAAGGAAAAGAGATTAATATGGGAAAGAGAAGCAAAAGGGGTTAAATGGAAGGAAGGTGGGAATAGTGGTAAAATACCCTCAAAGAGAATGGAACGTTTGCAAGGTGTCTATTCTTTCATATGCCGTATTCTGATCTGATGAGGCTGTTAGGCAATCGTAAAGGAAACGTGGTCAGACTGAGAAGGCAACTAAATGAATGTGAAAAGAAGCTGGATAGAAAGCAGGAACTATTCGGTATACCTGAAGCCATGTTCTGATCTGATGAGGCTGAAGTGGGATATGCAAAGGTAAGGCGGAAGAGATTTGTACCCGCTGCAGATATATCAGATTTTTGACAATCTCCCTGTTACCGAGGTGCGGAAGTGCGACTCGGAAAGAGACGCGAGGCGGGGTGAGAACGGTATGGAGTCCCCGCGTGCCACGGGGAGAGTTGCGAGCCGAGATGGTAGCTGATCAGGGTTTCTAAAGAGAAGGAACAACATTGAGAAGATGAGGAAAAGTGGGTCTGAAGACAGAGCAAATAGGTCAGCCTAGGTACGAATTTACGAAGCGCTGGTATGGGTGAAGAGCAACGCGCTCGAGCGTTGTCCAAGAAGGTAGATATGCTGATCCTTGCAGAGGGAGCAGAGCCCTAGTGTCTGCTATGCTTTGCAAGGGTGGAACACTGCAGCAACAAAGCCCCGCCATCTTGGAAGAAGAAATGGACGCTATACGAGCATGGGACCAACAGTGCCACAAAGACCATCGCCTCCTGAGGGATATGGCAGTATGCCCCCTCCAAAGGGCAGAGGTACCGGGCTTTCCAGGATGGCACTGATGGAAACGCCAGACCAACAGAGGCGCATGCACAGCCGAGGTCGGCTCCCAAGAGCGCTCAGTGGGGGAATACCCACCCAATCCACCAGATACTGGATGCGGCCCCGATGATACCAGGAATCACAAATCAAAGCCACCTCAAACTCAGGGCCCAAAGGAGTAGAAACCGGGAGAAGTTGGGCACCAGTACGCCGAAAAACAAAATGATCCACCACATCCTTATTGAGTTGGGAGATGTGGAACACCGGGAAGGAGGCAGCCGGAGACAGTAAGCAGCAGCACCCAGCTGTTGAAGTACAGGAAAAGGCCGCCAAAAAACCTGGGGGAGAGTTTAGAAGACACCAGATGTTGGGGAAGAAAACGAGAAGCCAACCACAGTCTGTCGCCCGGCGCCAATACCGGAACCGGTGTCCGGCGCTTGTCAGCAAAATGCTTGACACGTTCTTGAGCACTCAGAAGCGAGGAATATGCAGTCTGATGACCATTCCGGATTTCCAGTAGGAGCGCATCGACATCAGGAAATGAAGAAGCAGACGAAAGGCCAACAGGGAAACAGGTGGGATGAAACCCATAGGTGCAATGAAAAGGGCTGGTATCCAGGGACGCGTGGCGGGCATTGTTATAGGCAAACTCAGCTAAAGGCAGCAATTCAGTCCAATTGTCTTGAGACGCAGAGATGTAACATCGGAAATGCCCTACAAGCGTCTGATTCAGATGCTCAGTCAGACCGTTGGTCTGAGGATGAAATCCAGAACTTAGGGCGAATGTAATGTTAAGGTTCTTGCAGATATGCTGCCAATATCTGGAAGTATTCTGCGGCCTCCTAGACGATAGTTTCTGGAAGACCATGCAAGGAAAACATTTGTGCAATAAAGATCCTTGCCATTTGGGCAGTGGTAGGGAGACAAAATGGGCCATTTTAGTGAAATAGTCTATGGTTACCATTACAGTCGTACAGCCCTCGGAAACAGGAAGATCCACTATAAAATCGGTTGAAATAATTTGCCATGGGCAGACTGGAACCGGCATCCTAGTGAGATGCCCCAAAGGATGACAGCGAGGCGTTTTAGATTGTAAACAAAAAGAACAGGCCGAGACGCTTTGTTGCACATCCTTAGGCAGATCCGGCCACCAGAAATGGCGTTGGACTAGTTCACTGGTGTTAATAATTCCCCTGTGACCGGCCACCAGTGAGTCATGACATAACAGAAGTACAGACTTCCGAGCCCCAGGGCACCAAAAGCACCGGGATCTTCCCTTTGTAGTCGCAAGGTGGCTTCAGAAATGGACTGGAGAAAGTTTGTAACCACATGTATAAACCGAGCCTTGGGAAAAAGGGGTTCGGCCTGGAATGGAGATGAATAAGCAGACTCTTTCCGGGACAAGCCGTCTGCCTTAAGATTCACCCTTTCAGGAATAAAGATGAACACAATCTCATATGGGGAAAAGAAATGGGCCCAATAGGCCTGTCTGCTGTTGCTGGACTGGGCATACTGTAAAGCACAGAGGTTGTGGTGATCCATTCAGACTTCTATAGCGTGCTGAGCACCCAACTCCTTCTCGAAGATGGTGTAGTTTAGCTCAGAAGGAGAAAGAGTCTTAGATAAGTAGGCCGTCCACCAGCCACTCCACACCCTGGTCATTTTCTTGAAGGAGAAATGTGCCCAGAGCGTGATGGGAAGCATCTGACTCCACGATAAACGTCTTCCTCTGATCGGGTGAGAGCAGTATAGGCCCAGTAGTAAAGCGGTCCTTAAGAGTGTTAAAGGCCCTTTGAGCCCCGCTGGACCACAGAAAAGGAACCCCTTTCTTGAGGAGAGCAGTCAATGGTAGAATGACATCCGAGAAGTTAGGAATATATCGCTGATAAAGATTGGCAAACCGCAGGAATCGCTGGATATCCTTGACACAAACAAGTGATGCCCATTCTAGAATTGCTGATACTATCCATGGATATACCTTGCACAGATAGGATTTAACCCAAATATGCCACCTTTTCTTGATGAAACTCGCACTTATCCAATTTGCAGAACAAGTGATTGTCCAACAATCGTTGTAACACCTCCTTGACATCTAGCACATGTTCTGCCAGTGATAATGAAAAGACGAGTATATCATCGAGATATATAATGACTGAAGATATATAATGACTGAATGGAGCAAAATGTCAGAGAAAAGGTGGTCCATGAAACGTTGGAAGACGACCAGGGCGTTAGATAACCCAAAGGGCATCACGCGATACTCGTAATGTCCAGAGGGTGTATGAAAGTGCGTCTTCCATTCATCCCCAGATTTGATCCGGATGAGATGGTAGACTCTGCGAAGGTCCAGTTTAGTGGAGAACCTTGCCCCATTGACCGCCTCCAGTATATCTGGGATCAATGGCATGGGGTAACGATTGGGGATAGTGATCTTATTTAACCCGTGAAAATCTATGCATAGCCTAAATTCTGAGGTGTCCTTCTTTGGAACGAAAAAATAATGAAGCCTCTGCGGGTGAGGTAGATTCTGTGATCAAACCGTTGTGCAAGTTCTTTCGGAGGTACTCGTTAAGAACCTCCTTCTCTCTAGTGGAAAGGACGTACATGCATCCAAATGGAATGGGTTTATCCGGTACTAAATCAATAGAACCATCATCTCTACGATGCGGCGGGAGTACGGCATGTTCTGCCATGGAGAAAACACTCTGGAAAGGGTGATAGGGTTCGGGAATCTCCTGGAATTGATTGAGGACTGTAGTTCTTGAGCCTTGCGCAGGGTGCACAGAGGCAGGAAGAAACCCCACAGCTCCACTGGAGAGACAATGTTCAGAACCCAAGAAAAATGTTCCTGCAGTCCAGTTAACGTACGGATTATGGACCCGAAGCCAATGCAACCCCAAAATCACTGGATAATGGTCTGTACGGATAATATCCAGTATCACTGTTTCTCCATGGGAAGCGATATTCATCAGTATGGGTGACGTCTGTTCTTTAATAGGTCCAGAGGCTAGCAGACTCCCGTCCACTGACTCCACAGGGATGGAAACAGACTTTCTGGAACAAGGTATCCCCTGATTAGCTGCCCGGAGATAGTCAATGAAGTTACCAGCGGACCCACTGTCCACCATAGCATGAACCTCAATAGACCCAAGGGAATCCACAGTAAGAGAGACCTTGAGGACTACGATGGGAAATTCAGGGGCATATGTGACATGAGATGACAATCGTGACGTAGGGGAACTGCTCATTCAATCCCTAACCGTGGTTCCCCTGACGGTCAGGTTTGAGCGTTTCCCTGCTTCCTAGGAGGCGCAACAGGACAGTTCTGAACCGAATGGTCCTTAGAGCCACAGTACATGCATAATCCTAGGGCACAGCGTCGGTTGCATTCCTCCGGAGACCAAGCACCCCGGCCGTACCTATCTGCATGGGCTCATTGGTGACCTGGGTTTTGGGAGCCACCGTTGAATAGTCAGGAAGGGTACGGGAACCCCTTTGCCTCCACCGTTCGTGGTACCTTTCCTGAATCCTATAGTCCATCTGCATGACTAATGCGATATGTTGCGCCAAATTGGGGGGACGAGGTACACAGGAGACTTCATGCTTTAACTCTTCATTTAAACCACACATGAACAACGTGATAAAACCGTCATCTGCCCAAGCATTGCCCGCGGCTAATTGTTTAAATCGAGTGATGTATGTTAACAGGTCTTGGGAACCCTGCCGGAAATCTAACAGTTGTTCCTGAGCTGAAATAGTGATCTCTTGCCTACCGAACATGGTCTTGAGGCTATACACGAAAGCGGGATAGGAATCGATGAGAGGCTTATTGGTCTTTACTAGTGGGGTAGCCCATGCCAATGCCAGACCCGTAAGGTGGGCAATCATGTGGCCTACCTTATCTTGATCGCTTTGAAAGAAGGTTGCCTTAAATGCAAACTGCACCGTGAAGGATTCCAAAACTTGCTTCAATTTGTGGGGATTCCCATCAAACCAACCCCCTGGTAATGGACCAGGAGGGAGTTAAGAACAGCTAGGGGACCTCCCCATATGTTGCTGTAGAACAGCATTCTCTTGTTTGAGTGACTGCAGTCGTTCAGCCCCTAACGGCCAAAGTGCAATAAGCTGCTGCTGATGCGCTAGATCCATGTCGGAAGATACTTCTATTGGTGTTCATATGGTTCCACTTTGGGCGTTGCTAACTATAATAAATGCAAGGTAAGCTTTACAATTTAAAGTCTGAGCATTAGAAACACCAATAGAAGCATAAACCTACCGACCTGTTCTGACGCCACCGTTGTGGTGATTATGAGTAGCCCTCCTAGTGGACCCCTTCCTCTCTCGCGGCTTAAATGGCCAGGAGCTAAGGAGAACTCCAGGGAAGCCCTCTGGGGAAGAAAAACCCTGTCAGCTCCGGGATGATGCCTGTTCTCGTGAAGAGCTGAATGTGATTCCAACGGTGTTCCCGGAATATGGTGTCTAGCACAAATGGTAAGAAAAGAAAGGAAAAGAGATTAATATGGGCAAGAGAAGCAAAAAGGGTTAAATGGATGGAAGGTGGGAATAGTGGTAAAATACCCTCAAAGAGAATGGAACGTTTGTGAGGTGTCTATTCTTTCATATGCCGTGTTCTGATCTGATGAGGCTGTCAGGCAATCGTAAAAGAAACGTTGTCAGACTGAAAAGGCAACTAAATGAATGTGAAAAGAAGCTGGATAGAGAGCAGGAACTATTCGGTATACCTGAAGCCGTGCTCTGATCTGATGAGGCTGAAGTGGGATATGCAAAGGTAAGGCGGAAGAGATTTGTACCTGCTGCAGATTGCCGAAAGCTGTATACTGCTACTACAGTGAATCGAAATGAGAAGGAGGAAATGAGCATAGATAGGATTGATTCCCAGATTCCGTATTGTCGTAGACAGGGGGCACAACTCACGTACCGGATTGTTGACAATCTCCCTGTTACCGAAGTGTGGAAGCACGACTCGGAAAGAGTAAGCCTAGGTACGAACTTATGGAGCGCTAGTATGGGTGAGGAGCAACGCGCTCGAGCGGTGTCCAAGAAGGTAGATATGCTGATCCTTGCAGAGGGGGCGGAGCCCTAGAGTCTGCTATGCTCTGCAAGGCTGGAACACTGCAGCAACAAAGCCCTGCCATCTTGGAAGAAGAAATGGACGCTATACGAGCATGGGACCAATGGTGCCACAAAGACCATCGCCAGCTGAGGGATATGACACCATGTATCTCTGGAAGTAAGTTAGTCTTGTTGTCGTCAATGCAGGGCAAGAGGTAATTAGGTGCCTCAACATTTCCTTTTAGTTTTCCACTTGACAAAATCTACAAAAGCCCATCTCAGGAAGCAATTGCCCATATTGGATTAAAACCTCCTTGGTAGGTAGCATGTATCAATTAAATCTGAGAAAATTACCTCTAATTCTGGTGTGGGGATAAATCGTTAAATAACCGCTTTTTTGTAATCCACCCTCAGATGACTCAAGGATTTATACGCGTGCATCCCCTCCACAGCGGTAGCCCAATCATGCTGTAATAGATGCAATTTTAACCTTCTCCGGATTTATAGCTAATTCCATTGCGGAAGACCCAATCTGTTTGAGAGGATTGTTGCAGAATGTTAAAAATTCCTTATCAGAATGATCCCCCTTATTTTCAAGAATTTGACGTAAATCAGCATATAGAGAATCCTTCAGCGGATTAAGAATTCTGTGGTAGAAATTAAAACATTTCCAATTGTCCTTTGCTTTAAGAGAGTAAATGCCCAGCACAAAACGAATCAGTGCAATAGGTGTACAATTTGGTAGCCGCAGGAGGTTTTTCCAAATAAGGTTTTCCAACAAAGGTAAAAAGTCTAACACTCAAATTGCCTGAATTTCTGAACCATATAAAATCTTAGGCACAATTTCCCCCTCATAAAATCGGAATGCAGGGATCAATGAAAATTTGCTATACGTGCTATCGATTCTGCGCAATTGATTCAACAGATTAGTCATCCGTGTCATTAGCCAAGCTTTAATGAATTATTTTTGTGGTCTCGCTAAAAGGGGAAACCCTAAATAAATGAAATTGTCTACCAACTCTATAGGACTAGATTCAACATACCAGGTACAGTTTGTCTGTGCTGGGTACTTTGCATGACTTTTGTTTTCTCTGTGCAAAGTTCCCAAAGGCATTGATTAGACGCTGTAGCACTATTTCTGTGCAATCAAAGATGATGAAATCATCTGCGTGGGACAACCATATAACTTTCAGATTACAAATTTTGGGAGAAGCAGAGGAGGCAGAAGTAAAGAATCCACCAACATCCAACATATATAAGTAAAAAGGGGTCAGCGGCAGCACGCACCCGTCTCACACCCCGAGATGTCTAAATTGTTCGGGATAGGGAGCCCTGCCAGTTTAGTCTAATTTGAACGTTCGATCATTCATAAAGACCAATGATGAGACATAGTAGCCCTTTAGTAATCAATCCAATTTGGTCCATAAGAGGCCAGATCAACCACGTCAAATGCAGCTGATAGATCAATAGTGGCCAAAAAGATGGCATCATATTTTGAGGACCACACCTGACCAATAGCTCCCTTCAAAACAAAGCTGTTGATGAAGGTTCCCTGGTGTTTGCAGAACCCTGTCTTTCATTTTCAGATCCTCCCCGTCACTGACTGCCATTTCTCGAGATTTACCAACGGCAAAACCGAGAAGACCTTGCTGTCAGCATCAAGAATAGCAATAGGGTGGAAGTTAAGTGGCTCGATCTCAGCCCTTTTTAAAGATAGATAGAACAAAAGCAGTAGGCCAAGAAGGAAACCGATAAGAGGAAGCAATCTGATCAAAAAGGACTGCCAAAATCCCCGCCCACAACTCAGGACTTCCTTTGAATAACAAATTGGACAATGTATTTGGGCTAGGGGCCCTTGAGGAGCAGATGTTCCTTATAATCTCCTCAATCTCTTTAGGGACAATAGGAAGAACTCAATCATTGTCTCCATACTCGCTACACCAGTTCCCATTCCCAGTTGTACCATTAGGCTGGGCAAAGCGAGTTGTAAAATGAGAAACCCAAGTTGATTCCATAATAGGATTTAACAAGCTAACTGATTGGCATCCGTGTCATTAAATATCTGCCAAAAGGCCCAGGAGTTTTTATTGTTCAGGGTAGATGGCATATGTTCTACTTCACGTTGATCTCTCAAAAATTGGTGACCCTTAAGCCAGTTTTTATGTCTGGTTAGCTTTTCTAATTTTCTTGATTTTTGCCAAAATTGGAAGCTTGGAGGATCTCTGCTACTCTGATTACTGCCCTCAAAGTTATTCTTCGTCCAGCTACCTCCCCATCACAAATATGCAGATGTTTCCTTCACAGGTCTTTGGTGGTTGTTTTATACATCAGCACACTTTGCTCAATTAATGAGCTAACTGACTCCTCAAATGCATGCACTGAAAACCAGGAGAGAAGAATATCATGGGAGTTAGAAGTCACAAATGTGGCGAAGTAGAGTTAGCTCTTCTCACTATACAAGAATTCCAGCTAACTATATTTCCAGCCTTATTCACTCTGATATCCGTGGTCATGGTTCCGATTTCTATACCAGCGAGATCCCCCATCACAAACTTTGCAGATTGTGTGCAGTGATTACTAAATTCTGTATGCCTGATATTTAGGCTATAGCATCTATCAAACAGACTTTGGCTAACAAAGATGTAATCCAGTGTTGATTGACACAAGCTATTAAGCCATGAATAACTGCTCGGAACTTCCCCACTGACTGCTCCATTTAACAATACTAGGCCAATCCCAATAAGTACTTTAGACCAAATATGGCCCATATAAGCTTTTCCAACTTTCTTTGCTCTGTCTCATAAGAATACCAAAGGAGACGTGCATATAGCATTGGGGTCACCGAGAAGAGTATTTATCCTCGCTCCCAGATGTCGAACCAATCATCAATGCATTCCAAGATTGTTTCAAGGAAGTCACCAATGTTGCCCACCCCACATGCCAATATATGTTTCATTAAAACATCAATTATGGAACAAGAGCGACTCGAATGTGGGTAGCCAAGATCCCAAAAGAGACCCCAACTTGTGCAAATATAGATAATATACTAGAAGATTTAAACAGTGTCAAGAGTCCACCGTATGGTCGTCCTGTGGAACCCTTTAGAGTGGGTTGAAAAGAGTACCCAAAACCATCTATCAATGGAGCATTAGTAAGCCACGTTTCATGAAGATTTATTACCATATTCAGTTTGAATAAAAAAATGTACTGCTGGATTTTTTAACGGATGGGCATGGCCCTTTGTATTCCATGATAAAAAGGTAATTTCAAATCGTTTGGCGTTAGGGAGTTTGCAGAGGCCCTAACCAAGAGCTCCCATTTAACACAACTGATACCCATGACCAATCCCTAGACAAATGTACCATACTAGTTCTGCTCAGGAGGATATGGACCGATCTAGATGTACTAGCACCCAGGTTCAGGGAAACCATCATGTCCCCTGTCAAGACCTTAGGAACAACTCCTACTGTTCCTAGATTCTAATAATTACCCGTATCCAAATAGTGTAATATCAAAACCAGGGGAAGGTGAGGCGCGCACTCCAGTTCCCAGTCAAATATTTTCCTTACAATCGCCACCAGAGGTTCGTGACCAGGATCGAGGAGGAGAAGGCCTCTGGCGCGGCATTCGGGTGTAGTCATGCCTCTTCCAGGGCCGGAAGATCTCCCTCTGTTAAGAAGAGGTTGAGGTCCTTTTCAGAATGTTTCCTCTGTGAAGATCCAAAAGAAGATGAAATCCAAAGTTCCATCAGCACCTTCATCAACGGTCTCCGCAGCTGCAGGACCAATTTTTGGAAGGGGTTGGTCACTATCACCAACCCTGTCAACAGTTAACCTGCCAGCTAGTGGGTTGCCTCTGTCAGTGAGGAAGCCACTGATACTGTCCAAGCATAAGAAGAGCGAATCCTCGAAGCCCCTTCACCGGCATGGCCGTCATCCTCATGACGACCACGTCGCCCAGGGTCTCTCTGCCTCCTAGATCCCTGTCATCGATGCTGAACAGGATCCCGTTGATGGCTGCACCTATTCCCACTGCACAGGCTCCTGTCTTAACCTCCTTCCCGAGAGACTTGGATCGGTTGAGAGAGTTGCCTCCAGCTCTGAATTTTCTGCCCATGACTAAACAGTCTATCCCTCTGGCTCCTTTGGATTCCCCAGAAGATCAATACATATATACACCAGTTCTGAGGAGAATCTGCCTGAAGATGTTTACTCAGACCAGGAAGGGGGCCAAGGACCCCTGCCTCATGAGGGTTCATCGTCCCATGAGCCTTACAAGCCATTTAGCCCTTCAAGAGGATTGAGCCCGGCTCCTGCTCTGGCTGCGCCACCTGCACCTACTCCTGCATCAAGGGACATGTCCCTGGAAGTGTTCACCACCTTGCATACGTTGGTGGCAGAGATTCAGCAGTGGTTGCCTGCTGCTCTTGTGCCTGGTCCAGCCAGAAGTCCTCCACGGCCTCCTCAGCATCAGCTGAAACCACCCCATAAGGCACCATCACCCCCTGGACTAGTGTTAAGGGCTCTACCCCTTGTGGCGGAGGAGTCAGCTCACACAGATGCTGGCACAGACACGACTGGCACTCATTATAATTGTTTTTCTTTTTTTATTAGTTGTTTTTAGTTTGAAGTCAAACTTTTACAACATAGATTGATCAATAAGATAAATGAGTTTACATAGCATTCCATCATGTGATCATACTAAAACACTTCAATTTCAACTAAAAAGCATTTATAATGTGCGCATAAAAAGAGAAAGCATCACTTTGGTTATTTATAACGTGCTTAATACCCAGAGGTTTCTAAGCGTGACCTAGGGATCGAACCTGTGTTAATCCACGTTGTCTTGCTTCCAAGGCGAGCGCGTTGCCCCTGAGCTATCCTCCCGAGACCAACTCACACGGATGAATACGATGACTACGCTCCCGTAAATGGGGAACCACCAGATGTTGACGAGCCCGCAAGGGTTTCACCGCCAGACGAGATTGGCTCCTTCAACTACATAATCTCGCAGGTGGCAAAGCTCTTCAATCTGGTGCCAAAAGAGAAGAAGGAAGGCTTCCTTTTTCAAAGGTGAGAGTCTGCAAAGAAGACCATTGTGTCGGTCCCGTTGTTGGACGTCATTTGGGAAGATGGATTGGCAGTCATGAAGACTCCAAACACCATGCCAGAAGTACCAGGTCCCAGATTCAGCCCCCCAAGTGTCTCAGCCTTCTCTGGACTTGGTGGTGTCAGCTGCCGACAAGAAAAGGTCATCAAACCCCTCATTGTTGTCCCTGGTGCCTCCTGACTAGGAAGGAAAGAAACTTGATGCGGCTGACAGGCGCATCGTTACCACATCAGCCACCACCTTCAAGGCTGCAAAAACGCCTTCCCCATCTTGTCTACGTACAACAGGGAGCTGTGGTACAAGCTCAGGCCCATCCTGAACTTCCTCCCTGATGACAAGAAGGCTGAGCACTTGACCCTATTCCAGGAAGGAGAGGTGGCTTCAGGCCATGCCATCATGGTCGCGTTCGACATAGGCGAATTTATGGTTCCGGCAGATGGGGAATGGTGTGGCTCACTGGCGCCAGGGTTGGCTGAAGGCCACGGATCTCCACACAGACATGCAGACCAAGGTCGTTGACTGGGGAAACCTGTTTTGGAAGGCAGTGGATGACACTCTCCAGGCCATCAAGCCTGACATGGAGACAGCGCGTGCTCTGGGGACCCTGCAGCAGAGAAGGTCGTCCTTTCATATCCCGAAGGGAAGAGTGTCCAGATCCTCCAAGGAGTACACTACCCCCTAACATTAGGCCTCCCGCTCCACCACCCAGGAAGCCTACGGCAGTGGCAGCCAACGGCCTCGTCCACTGTCCAAGACACAGACAACCAAGCAGGCCTGAACCGGCCAAGGACCCATGCCCCCACTTTCGCACCCCAATGGGAGGCCGGCTATCAAATTCTGTTGATCAGTGGTGAAAGATCTCCACAGACAAATGGGTGCTGGATGTTCTTTAGGCAGGGCATGCTTTCGAATTTCAAGCCAGAAGCCCCTGCATTCCTCCTGTAATGCGTCAAGAACTTCAAGTGGCCCAACTGCTACAGGAGGTTCAGGCCATGTTACATAAAGAGACAATAGAACCAGTCCCTCAGCGGCTCTGGGGTGTACTTCAGATACTTTCTGGTAAGGAAAAAGTCAGGGGGGTGGCAACCGATCCGAGACTTGCTACACCTAAAAAAGTATCTAAAGTCCCAAAAATTCAGCATAGTCACGTTGCAGCACATGCTCCACCACCTGGAGGAAGGTGATGCAACTCTTGACCTGCAGAACGCATACTTCCACATTCCCATTCATCGCAAACCCTGGAAGTTCCTGCGTTTTGTTGTCCGGGGATGGCACTTCCAATTCAAGGCCCTTCCCTTCAGCCTGAAATCAGCTGAGAGGGTATTCACCGAACGCTTGGCCATGGTAGCAGCGCATCTACTCCACAATTAATCCACGTCTACCCTTACCTGGACAATTGGCTCATCCGGTCCCGCTCCCACGCACTGGCAACCCAGCACACGGCAGAGACCACACACCTTCTGACTTTGCTCGGATTCTTCATCAATTATCCGAAATCCTGCGTGGTGCCATCACAGAACGCTTTGTTTCTGAGCACCCGGCCCAACACAATCTCGTGGCTATCCCCTTGGAGGAGAGGGTGAAAGCCTTACTAGGGAAGGTTCAGCGACAGCCTACTGAATCGATCGCAACAGTCCGGTCCATCAAATCCCTGTTGGGAATGATAATAATAATAATTTAGCATTTATATAGCGCTACGAACCCTCAGGTACCTGAGCGCTACTTATTATTACCCACGGTGAGTGGTGCTCATTTATCGATCTCGGAAGGATGAAAGGCTGAGTTTGCCCTTGACGGGATTCAAACCTGTGTCAGTAGGCTCTGCACAGATGTCAAAGCGCGCTCGGTACTCGCTGTGCTATTGGACCGGTAGATGATGTTCTCTTGCATCATCTGCTTCCCTTTTGCAGGCTCCAGATTCAGCCCCTCCAGGAATTCCTAGACACCAGGTGGCAGCAGGTCACATGGACGGACAAGATAACCCTCAATCAGGCATTCCATCAAGCTCTTCAATGGTGGTCAGTTCGGCCACATCTCACTCAGGGAGCCCCCTTTCAGATCCCTCCGTACCAGGCTACAGTCACTGCCGATGCCTCTCTGGAGGGACGGTGGGGGCTCACACAAGACAATCTCACTCCAGAGGCCTCTGGCCCCAGGAGGAGAAGGACTAACACATAAACGTCCTGGAACTACGGGCAGTCTTCTGGGCCCTTAAGTCGTTTCAGCTTCAGCTACAGAAGGTGGTGTGGATCTTCACGGACAACACCACCACCATGTTTTACATCCGGAAACAGAGTGGGATGTGCTCCCCAGCTCTCTTCCTAGAAGACAAGTCCCTGTGGTGATGGGCCATTCTTCAAGACATGTTCCTCGTCCCCTTTTAAATGGCAGGAGTCAAGAACACCATAGTGGACTCGCTCAGCAGGGAGCTGAGGCCCTGTCACGAGTGGGAGATTCAACAAGTGTAGGTGTCTCGCCCCTTCAGCGAGTGGGCTCTTCCCCAGATCAACCTCTTTGTGAGAGCTGCCAACTCCAAGTGCCAAAAGTTTGCCAGCAGATATCCTCAGTCGAGAAGCCTAAAGAATGCCTTCTTGTTTCCATGGGACGGGCTCCTCTTGTGTGCTTTACCTCCGATTCCGCTACGGTTACATGTGATCAGCACACTCTGACGTTGTGCCACTGCAGGATGATCCTCATCGCACTGTTGTTGCAGAGGCAGATCAGATACTCAGATCTTCTCCACCTGTCTGTGGTCCTAGCCATCCAGCTGCCTCTACTTCCTGACCTCCTCTCCAGAGAAGGATTGATCCTGCACCACGGCCCTTCCCTTCAGCCTGAAATCAGCTCAGAGGGTATTCACCGAACGCTTGGCCATGGTAGCAGCGCATCTACTCCACAATTAATCCACGTCTACCCTTACCTGGACAATTGGCTCATCCGGTCCCGCTCCCACGCACTGGCAACCCAGCACACGGCAGAGACCACACACCTTCTGACTTTGCTCGGATTCTTCATCAATTATCCGAAATCCTGCGTGGTGCCATCACAGAACGCTTTGTTTCTGAGCACCCGGCCCAACACAATCTCGTGGCTATCCCCTTGGAGGAGAGGGTGAAAGCCTTACTAGGGAAGGTTCAGCGACAGCCTACTGAATCGATCGCAACAGTCCGGTCCATCAAATCCCTGTTGGGAATGATAATAATAATAATAATTTAGCATTTATATAGCGCTACGAACCCTCAGGTACCTGAGCGCTACTTATTATTACCCACGGTGAGTGGTGCTCATTTATCGATCTCGGAAGGATGAAAGGCTGAGTTTGCCCTTGACGGGATTCAAACCTGTGTCAGTAGGCTCTGCACAGATGTCAAAGCGCGCTCGGTACTCGCTGTGCTATTGGACCGGTAGATGATGTTCTCTTGCATCATCTGCTTCCCTTTTGCAGGCTCCAGATTCAGCCCCTCCAGGAATTCCTAGACACCAGGTGGCAGCAGGTCACATGGACGGACAAGATAACCCTCAATCAGGCATTCCATCAAGCTCTTCAATGGTGGTCAGTTCGGCCACATCTCACTCAGGGAGCCCCCTTTCAGATCCCTCCGTACCAGGCTACAGTCACTGCCGATGCCTCTCTGGAGGGACGGTGGGGGCTCACACAAGACAATCTCACTCCAGAGGCCTCTGGCCCCAGGAGGAGAAGGACTAACACATAAACGTCCTGGAACTACGGGCAGTCTTCTGGGCCCTTAAGTCGTTTCAGCTTCAGCTACAGAAGGTGGTGTGGATCTTCACGGACAACACCACCACCATGTTTTACATCCGGAAACAGAGTGGGATGTGCTCCCCAGCTCTCTTCCTAGAAGACAAGTCCCTGTGGTGATGGGCCATTCTTCAAGACATGTTCCTCGTCCCCTTTTAAATGGCAGGAGTCAAGAACACCATAGTGGACTCGCTCAGCAGGGATCTGAGGCCCTGTCACGAGTGGGAGATTCAACAAGTGTAGGTGTCTCGCCCCTTCAGCGAGTGGGCTCTTCCCCAGATCAACCTCTTTGTGAGAGCTGCCAACTCCAAGTGCCAAAAGTTTGCCAGCAGATATCCTCAGTCGAGAAGCCTAAAGAATGCCTTCTTGTTTCCATGGGACGGGCTCCTCTTGTGTGCTTTACCTCCGATTCCGCTACGGTTACATGTGATCAGCACACTCTGACGTTGTGCCACTGCAGGATGATCCTCATCGCACTGTTGTTGCAGAGGCAGATCAGATACTCAGATCTTCTCCACCTGTCTGTGGTCCTAGCCATCCAGCTGCCTCTACTTCCTGACCTCCTCTCCAGAGAAGGATTGATCCTGCACCACGACTCGTTGTCACTGAGCCTCATGGCCTGGCTCACGCAGTCCTAGAGTTTGCGCACTAGTCCCTGCCATTGGAGTGCAAGAAGATCCTGGCCAGGGGTCCTTCTACGTTGTCTTGGTACAGGCGAAATGTTTCACAGTGTGGTGCCAGGCACGGAAGATCACGCCACTGCAAGTAATGGCTCCATAGGACTTTCATCTCAACAAGCCTTTGGCTCTGCCAGTTTTCTTTGTGAAGCCTTCTATGCCTGATGAAAGGGTGTTGCATTGTACCTGGCACACACTAAGGACTTTCGGAAAACGTCTCTGCTTTTTTCAATTTTGGACCTGTGGGACACTGGAAGGCCCTGTCTAAGGCTTCCATGTCGAGGTGGCTCTCCAGATATATCATGCCCTGTCACTGTCTGGCCAATTGACAACTCCTAGGTCGGCCGGGAGCCCACTCCACCAGAACCATTGCAGCAACAACAGCATTTCCTTGTGGTGTTCCCCTGTCTATCATCTGTAGGGCTGCTACGTGGAGGTCCACCCACACCTTCATGAGATTCTACTGTCGACAGGGATTTCAGGGAGGAATTTTTGTCTTAGGTGAGTCGGTTCCAGAGATAAGTGTATTGCTTCTGTGAGCCATGACCCAAATGACACTAATAGGCTATAGAGGAGTTTAGCAGTTTTAAGTTTAAAGCTGAACTGCTTTGTTTTTTTATCAAGGATTCCCAGCATGATGACGGGGAAAATTCAGGAGCATGTGAATCCATGCCAGACCCATGCTGGAGAACAAGAGTTACAGGTAAGTAACTTGGACCTTTAATAGAACAAGAAAACACCCAAAAGAGACATAGAACACTAAAGCAACAGAACATACATATATTCCTCGCATCATCCATTCTGTTCCGCCAACCACTGTGAGTGAACACCCACTCTGCACCCAACCCATCAGTGTCCTTGCATGCAAAAACCCAGCGGGACAAATCAACTCAACCGCTACCACCCCCCTGCATTACTAAGGAGAGGGATATGCTACCACCACCCTGCACTACTAAGGAGAGGGATAGCTCACTTAAAAAAAGAAAAGAGACCAAACTAAACTCCAGGACTCACATCGGCTTCCAGCCGAACCGTACTCTTCAATCCTACTCATATGTGTCAAGTAATACAGCAGGTGTCTAACACCTCCACCTCTGGTGAAACACACTCAGGCAGGTGACTGGTGTCCAACAACCCAAATAATGGCACGGTGTCCCACACCCCAATTAGTGCTGTGGGCCCAACATACCAAAATAATCTGCTGGCTGTTACACCCCAAATATGGCAGTGGTGAGCCACAACTCCAATTTGTGCCAGATGTCCAACACCCCAAGCACAGGCACGGGTGACCAAACCCCACGAAATGTGCCGGATGTTATGTTAACTTAGGCACATGTGACCAACCCCTCCAAATATGTGCTGGGTGTGTCATCCCAACAATGGCAGTGGTGTACCACACCCATCTCATAATAGGAACAGGTCCAATCATGCCAATCGAGCTGCAACCACGCCAGTACACACCCGCACGCAACACCTCATATCAACAAGCAATAAGTAGAAGTTTAAACACATGGTAATTGAAAGTCATCCCTGGCACTTTACAAGTCTGTGCCCTAACTCTAACGTTTGTCATTGTTGACCGATCCTATGGAGAAAACATAGGCTAACAAACGTATAACATTCTAATGCTCAGTATCTTAAAAATAGTTCTGTTGCATAACTCTAAAAAGAGGCCGCGACATGCGTCCTATGCATGCACCCATCACCCCCCAAAAAACATCTTATGACCGGCCTTGCATCACTCCAACATCATAACTGCACAGTGTAACCAACAACTGAAGCAGCACCATTGCTGTTAACCACAGCACTCATTCTCCCTGGTCTGAACTGAAATTTTCCTAAAGAAGAGCAACAAGTCTGGGTCCAACTCATCCAGCACAGCATCCACACGAGTGGCAGAACCACACCTGCGCATCTGATTTGTTGCTGGCATCCCCAGCCTGGTACACCCCCATTTCCTTTGCACAGTACCTCGGGGGAACTCGACCTCAGACCAGACTCCATTGCCCCCATTTTCACACTGCCCCCTCCTCCCCCCTTAGTAAGGATCTTCTGGCTGCTGTCGACGTGCCCCACCACGTTAGCCGCTCTACTGGTATCAGGCGGCCTCCCTCTCCATGCTGAGGAACTGCCTGCACCCCAAGTGATCCTCACGCGCCACACTTTGCCTCATGGCGGTGGCAGTTAGTTAGTACCTCATAGCCTCGCTTAACCGTCTGCGCGATGGTCTCGAGCAGAGCAACGGTTCCCGCCTGCAGCCCACGCCTCGCGCCGCACGGGGATTGGCCTCTGAGCATGTAGGCCAGGGATCGATTGGCCCGCAACCCACTGACGTCATCATTCGGAGCTCAAGGGCCGAACAGGACGGAGCGTGGCCAGCGCTCGCAAGGCCGCAGCTGCCTAATCCGCCGCCTTTACTCGACGCCCGACACGCCGTGACGGGATCTCCCGCCAGAGTAGTCCAGGACACGCCTTCCATCAAGCAGGTAAGACGGCAGAGGGTGCCGCTCTGCCTCTGTCCCCCTTTCTCAAGATTATGTTCCCATTGGAAACTGCAGTGGTTCCGTTTTTTTGTAGTAGGTCTTTATAGCTGGCAGGCAGGAATGCACAATCTCACACAGAAAAAATGCTGCATTTTACAACTTAAGAGAGTGTTAGTTTCTGATGAATTCATTATAATGTGTTTCTTTGAGCAGTAACGCATACATGCCAACCCTCCCGATTTAGGCGGGAGACTCCTGATATTTTTGTGGAAAATAATGCTATTTTTCACGTTCTCCTGCCTAAAATAAATCTTTGCCCAATACATTCCTATGGGAAAATCTTTGTTTCCCGATTTTTCAGACGTAATCTCCCGCACCGATGGGTTGAAATGTTGGCATGTATGGAAACGCCCCCTTCTCTTCCAGACGCTACTCAAGTCTAGTGCCTTGACGGCCACTTTCAAGAGTCCTACTTTTATCTTAGTTACCCTGTTCTGGTTTTTTACTTTTTAAACTGGTCACCCTCCGCTGTAGCTTGGCTGCCTCTCGCGGCAACGACACACTGCACAGTGGCTTCACTCTGCTGTAGCTTGGCTGCCCCTCGCGGCAACGACACACTACACAGTGGCTTCACTCCAATATAGCTTGGCAGCCTCTCACAGCAACAACACACTACACAGTGGTTTCACTCCACTGTAGCTTGACTGCCTCTCGCAACAATGACAGTCAGTTCAGAGGCTGGCACTCACAGAGAGGGTCTTTTTCTGGGTTTAGAGGGCGGTGGGAGTCCCTTTCTTCTGCTGTCCCCCATGCCCAGCCCATGGCCAATTGTAAAGTGGTCCCTTCTCAGTACAGATGACACGGTACCCTCCAGTATAAAAGGAATTCTTCACTTAGATGAAGGTTTCATAGTTACAGGTTACAAGTCAGGTTCAAAGGACACATATCCACCGGCCACCGTCTTTCTAAGCCACCCTCTCATCAGCTGTCATTTCCAGAACACGCAGCAGAGAACATTCACTCAAAATCCTACATCCAGACACCCAAGACCTTGCATACATAAGAGCTGACTAGAAGGAAGCGGCAAGTCACAACAGGGGGGAAAACACCATTAAGCAGATGCGGACACGTATGGATTTGGAGGTAAAAACGAAGCAAGTACATCATTCTAAGGCCCTTTTGGGGACAGATATTTTGGTTCGCATGGAGCCTGTCTGAGTACTCCTGTAAGGGTGCTAGATTAAGTATATTGCGGCAATCTTTACGACTGACTTCAGGGTGGCAGATGATTTCTAGGGAAGACTTAACCCTGATGCTTTCCTCGTGGTAGATATGTTTCAGCTGGCCCTGAGGACTAGACTGATAGGAAAGTAGGTAGATGTGCTGGTGTAAAATAAAGTAGGGGCAACAGGTAGACTTGGTTAGGACACGCAGGAGAAGGGGGGCCAGCTGCCGCAGCTGAAATCGCCTGGTAGAGTGCAAATTATCTATGTGTTATGGAACATGAGTTACCCACTGGGCAGTTGAGCTCTTAAAGTCTTATAAAGAGTGAAAGTGCTAAGAGGGCGCGAAAGGCACTAGATAGCGATTGAACAGTTGCCCTGTGTGATCAACTAGCCGAGATAGAAAGGGAACTCAGCGAATGGACTAGCTCAGGGACCATGGTGGGCGGCAACTGAGGAGGAAGAGCTCTTGACCCAGAGGTCCTGGTACTATTTGTTGACACTGTGGACTCCCCCTGCCTTCTGACCTTAACACAAGTTAATCTTTGTAAAGAGGCTCTTCTGAGTTACACACATCTCAGGCTGTTCACATCCATCTTGGGCAGGCTGTGAACCTACGGCTAGTGGTGGACTGAGGATCGGGGAGGTCCTCTCGTACTGCCTCTGGAGCCTGCATCATGGAGGGAGTGGTTGCACCCAGTACCCCAAGTCTCCACTCTTTCGTCTCCCAGCCTCTAATCTACTACATTCAATTGCGAGACTGGAAGGATATCGCCATAAACCAAACTACACGAAACCTACCAGCATTAGTCCCTCGATGAGGAGTGTGAGACAGGTATGGTATCAAGAGAGACACAGACTCAAAGATAATCGTTTCAAAACCTTTTATTTTACTAAAGTTCTTGGGTTGGTTTAATGCCTAACTGGCCCTAACACTAAAGGGATGATTTCCTTAACTGATGTTTCTAAGGGCTGTCGAAATCTGGAAGTCCAACATAAAAATCTGTCTGTGTCTAAACCTATGCCTGCCCTCACTCTTTGACAAAAATGTGTTAGGAAGTCTTATAAAAGTAAAAAGTGTGGTTCAACAAAAATAGGAAAACCAGGTTGGTTTCAGGTGGTCTTCTCACCAGTTGTAGGTTGTTCAGCTTCAAAAGTTCGAATTTATTCAAAACGGACTGTTCATAGGACCTTCATAGTTCAATCAATGTCAATGTTCTTAGTGCCTTGGGGTTCCCTTCCCCAAGCTTCAATTCGTTCAGTAATCAAGATTCCACTTTGATGTGCCTCTCAGGGTTCCCTTTCCCAAGATTAGGCCTCTTCCAAGTTCAAATACAGGTTCAGCTTTTCCCCTCTCAGGGTTCCCTTCCCCAAGCTTAGGCTCCTCTTATGTTTCAAAGCACTAGTTCAATTTGTCAGGATGTACCTTTCTTTCATATACAGTTCTTTAAAGGGGTAGCATCAGAGACTTTTGAAAACGCCGCCAAGTTCTATGCTCCTCCCAAGCATGACCAATCCAAGCTTTAACTACTCCCTGTTCTCTTGACTTCTTACTCGTGCCCACTGGCACCTTCCTCTCCTGCTTGTGCCCTATGACACCTTCTTTAACCTTCTCTGTGCATGCGTGCACCTTCTTCTACTTCTACCCACTGGCACCTTCTTTAACATCCCTGAGCAGACTTGCACCTTCTTTGTCTTTTCTGTGCCCACTGGCACCTTCCTCTCCTGCTTGTGCCCTATGACACCTTCTCTAACCTTCTCTGTGCATGCGTGCACCTTCTTCTACTTCTACCCACTGGCACCTTCTTTAACATCCCTGAGCAGACTTGCACCTTCTTTGTCTTTTCTGTGCCCACTGGCACCTTTCTCTCACTTCGGGTTGCGCATGTCCTCTTTATTTAATGTTCTTTCGCATTGTGCGCTCTGCTCTTCTTGCTTTCTCTTACTTTCTCTTTATCTTATCATTCCTCTCCAGTCTATATAACTTTACTGATTTATTTACATTTCTTTCTCTTTTCTGCTCTGTGCCGCTTTATGCATTTTCTTTTGACCCGCTCCATTTCAGTCAGCCGCATGCTTTCTCTCTTACTTTCACGAGACTCACCCGGCAGCAACACAGTGACAAGTAATCTCTTCTGGTTATGCGGGCCTGCGGTCAGGGTCTCACCACCTGCCCCTCAGATACCCTTGGGGCCGGCACAGCTCCCAAGGGAACGAGCAATGTTCTGACCACCAATAGTAGCCTGCAGGGTGCTACGCTCCGGTTCTCTGGAGACACAGCTACCTAGCCACACTGCATCCCCTCAAAAAACACTGGGCAAGTGTCTCGGCACGCTGTTCTCATCTGGGCTGTCAATCCTGCTGCTCTCTACTCCGTGGCTTCTATGGTCCAAAACACGCCCCCAACTCGCTTATTCGCCTGTGTAGAACCGCACCTTTTGTAGTTGGAAAAACAGTGAAGTGGAGTCAGGTGTGAGTTATAGTTGGTAAATGCCCGACTCTTCCTAACTGTATCAATGGGACAACTTAAGTTCTTTCTATAGCCGGTTTCCCTTCTACTCCCCATGAGGAGGCATGGGCGGTGGGGAACGAGGTGGCTTCAATAAATTTGATGGAGGAGGTCCCCGAGAACAGAGCGGTCCTAGACATGATCTTGGTGGTGGTGAGCAAGACAACTCTGACAACACCATCTTTGTACAAGGTCTTGGAGAAAATGTTACCATTTAATCCGTTGCTGACTACTTCAAGCAAATCGGAATAATTAAGATATTTTTTTAGCCTTTTAAATGCTGGCTTGTTTAATTTTTGCATACCCATTGACTCCAATATGGTACATTAATTGCACGCTTTGGGTAGAATACCCACTTTACATATTGCATTGTTGGGGCTGGTTTGTCGCCTGCTTCTTTACACCCCTATAACCATGCCTGGAAACCAATTGCCGGGAAAAGGCTGGCCACTCGGGGATGGGGGGAGTGACATGTTGCATGGTAGGTTTCCACAATAGGTTCCATGCCCTTGAGCTGTTAGTGTGCCTAGTCTCCCCAAAGCTTGTCTCCAATACCACTGCCTTGTGACAGTCGTGTCACTGGGAACAGTTTTTGCATAATCAAACTTTTTACACAGTGCGTGGCCTCCTTTTGGAGATGTTCCCAATTTTTATATGCCTAAAATCGTATCCCATGGTCGACCTCTGCACATCACTCCTTTGCAGCTGGAGCCTTCCTCTCCCCACTGATGCACTCTTGTGCACACTCTTCTTAAGAAACGCTCAGCCGACCCCCCCCCCCCTCTGCCCCGGTTAACTATCGCCCGATCCGTCACTGCTTTCCTGGGCAAACTCGTTGTCTTCTCTTCAGAGCGGCCCAGAAGCACAAACTGCTAATTTGAACATCTCAAGACATGTTCTACAACCTTGGTTCCAATCTCCCCTCTGTACTCCTACTCGATTTCTTTTCTGCCTCTCCATCCCTGCCATCTGACCTGAATTTTGCCGAAATTTTAGCCTACCAAGGCCCGTGATCCCTCTGCTGCCCCTTCCTGGTTCCCTTCTCCCTCCCGCCTCCCACTCCGCCCACACTGACGTGATTGGCTGTATTGCCATAGCATTCAAGTCTAACGACTCGTGCAGTGTCCGGGACCCTCTTTCCTCATGAGGAATAAGGTGAGTGTCCTGCTCCATCCCCGCCATCTGACCTGAATTTTGCCTACATTTTAGCCTACCAAGGCCCATGATCACTTTGCTGCCTATTCCGTTCCTCTATTGAGAGTCCACCTAATAGCACATCTGTGGTTTAATTGCATTTAGAGAGTCCACCTAATAGCATATCTGTGGTACAATTGCATTTAGAAAGTCCACCTAATAGCATATCTGTGGTACAATTGCATTTAGAAAGTCCACCTAATAGCATATCTGTGGTTTAATTGCATTTAGAGAGTCCACCTAATAGCATATATGTGGTTTAATTGCATTTAGAAACTATGCCTAATAGTATATCCGTGGTTTAGTTGCGTTTAGAAAGTCCACCAATAGCATATCTGTGGTTTAATTGCGTTTAGAAAATCTGCCTAATAGCATATCCATGGTTTAGTTGCATTCTGAAAGTCTAAATAGAAACCGTGATATAGTGAATAATCTCACCCTGTAGTATAGCTGAATTTTAAAACTGTGATTAATTTCACCCTATGGTACAGTTGAATTTAGAATTGTGAATAATATCACCCTATGGTATAGTTGAATTTGGAAACTGTGACTAATCTCACCTTGTGGTATAGTTGAACTTAGAAAGTGCACCGCTAAACATGTTTTCACCCATAGTTGAATTTTAAAACTGTGACTAATCTCACCCTGTGGCATAGTTGAACTTAGAATATGTGAATAATATCAGCCTGTGGTCTAGTTAAACTTAGAAACTGTGAATAATCTCACCCGGTGGTATAGTAGAATTTAGAAAGTGCGAATTATCAGTACAAATAGTACAGTTAATATAGTTGAAGTGGGAAGGTGTGAACAAAATCATCCAACGCCAACTATAACACAGTGGAAACTGTGAATAATCTCACCCGGTGGTATAGTTGAACTTAGAAAGTGCGAATTATCAGTAAAAATAGTACAGTTAATATAATTGAAGTATAGTTGAAGTGGGAAGGTGTGAACAAAATCGTCCAATGCCAACTATAACACAGTTCAAACTAATCCAAACCATGATTACACCCACCGAACCCACCGAAGTCTGCCGAAAATGACCCTCTCACACCCGCCCCCTTCACGTCCGCTCTACCTCCCACCCCCCCACTCCCCAAACCATCCTGCCCTCCACAACATCCCCTATCCAAACACCAAGCCAGAGGAGCACGATGGCGAGCCAACCATCCTAAAACCACTCTCCTCTCAGCCGCCTACTATCATCATACCCGCTCCCCCGACTAACGGCCCTCCTAGCTTCCCAAGCACACCCAGCCTCGCTACCATCCACCCCCCACTCCCCTCATCAACTCCCACCATCATCCCCCTCCGACCCCTCTCCTTTCCCTGCCTAAAAAATTCACGCCTCGCACTGGCAAGAACAGTAGCTGCTTCCCTTTCGCCCTCCGACCCCCCTACCCTCTCTCACACACCAACCGCAACAAAAACACTGAAGAGAAAACGTACTTGGTTTCCCTCAATCTCTCAGTGCTCATCGCCACTCCTGTCTCTACCCCCAATCTCGATCATCACCACCCTCCACCCCACCTCACCCTACCTGAAACCCCTCTCCCTCAAATTCTCACCGACCACAACTGAAACTCCTAACCCCCCACCTTCAAATCCTCCGACCCAAATCCGATCAACCCGTCACACCAGTCCAACCCCCCAACCCACCAACTCAACTGCCCGCCTACTCTTCCCATCGACCACGCCCCTCTCACTTCCCATCTTCCACCCTCTCTCCTCCCACCCCCCCACCTCTGCAACTCCCTCATCATCCTCCTGTTCCGAAGTAAATTGCATCCTTTTTAATGCCCGATCTGTAGCAAAAAACAGACACAGCATCTTTGACCTCCTCGCCTCTGACAACCAGACCTGGTCTTTATCACCGAAACCTGGTTCTCTTCGCCCCTATCGCCAATGAAACCGTCCCTCTAGAGAAGGAGGAATAGCAATCGCCTTCAAGTCTCACTTCTACGCCTCAGTCACCGACAACCAGCCATCCATTCCTTCCTGCGAATCACTCATAAAAATATCCCTGACCCCTTCGTTCGCCCACAGCTTCCTAATCAACTACAGACCCCCAAGCTATGATAGACAATTCTTAAGCAATCTCTGCGACTCTATTGCCACCCTCCAACTAAACCATCCCACCCTTACCCTTCTAGGAGACTTCAACATATGGCTTGACATCCCCACCAACCCTATGACCCACTCTCCGGTTGATGGCCTAGACGCAATTAACCTCCATACCCACATAAACAGGCCGACTCACTATAAAGGACACACACTTGATGCCATCTTCAGCTCCCACAACCTGATGCATCTAAACGCTCCGACCCCTATCATCTGGTCCGATCACTTCATTGTTTCTTTCGCCATTCGCTCGCCCAACCCACTCCCCTAACCAGAACCTCAGAATTTACGCAAATGCTGGAAGAAACTAAAAATCCTTCCCGACCTAGCTGATGCACTCCTTCAAGCTCCTCCCCCTACCTGCCTACCCAATGAACTCCTAACCTCTGACGCCTTTGACTCATGGCTCATCACCTCACTAATCCCGCTCACCCCCTCTTGCAAACCATCAGCTCGCCATGGCCTTTTTCCTATGGTTCAACCCCAGAACTGAAGTCCACTAAACAGCTATATAAATCCATAGAACGCAAATGGCAGAAAGACAAAACAGTCCTGAGCAGATCCACCTTGGCCCGGCACCATCGCCACTACAAGGACGAAATCCAGAAAGCTAAAAAAGCCCATTACAACTCCCGAATCCTAAACTGTAAAAACCCCGGCAAAGAACTTCACAAAATCATTGCCGAATTCACCAAACCATTATGTACCACCACCTTTCCCACCCCCTCACAATCACTGTGCGACTCACTCTCTCTCCACTTTTACACCACAGCTCTAGAAGGAACAAACTCTCTAAACAACAAACTTGCTCTCTTATACCCACCACGCAATCCACCCACCTTACCTGGCAATCCACCGCCTGCGACCATTACCCAACCGACTTTCGACTCCTTCATTCCAATATCAACTGACCAATTTCTCAAACTTCTCTCTGCCCGCAAACCATCCGGTTCCCTGCTTGACCCCTGCCCAGCCACAAGCCTCAAAGAAATTTTTGCATCTACCTACGCAGGAGAACACGCAAGAACCATCATAAACGACTCCCTCTCCTCGGGAATTTTTCCCGACACGTTCAAAACTGTTAATGTCAAGCCTCTTCTAAAAAAACCTTCCCTCGACCCTTTCGAGCCCAAAAACTACCGCCCCATCTCAAACACCAGGTTCCTTGCCAAACTCTGTGACCGAACCGCCTACTCCCAACTAAACCCCTTTTTTTTTTCGAAGCTAACACAATCTCCTAGACCCTGCTCAATCAGGTTTCAGAGCCCGACACGGAACCGAAACCACCCTAACCTCAATCTGGGATGACCTTGAAAACACTGCTGATAGTGCGGGATGCGCCGCACTAATCCTTCTTGACCTATCCGCCGCCTTCGACACAATCATCCACTCAATCCTCCTTGACCGCCTCCACTCGCTGGGAATCTGTGGAAACGCTCTCAAATGGATAGCATCCTTCCTCGACAATAGGAACCACATAACCCTACTCTCCACCTATGCTACCCAAGCCCGACCAGTCAACACCGGAGTTCCACAAGGAGCATGCCTATCAGCCCTCCTGTTTAACCTTTAATAATACGCTCGCACAATATCCTGTGTTACAACTATGCCGATGACACACAACTAATCCTAAAACCTCTGAATTCAAAACCCATCTGCCAACCCGACCTCGCTTCCTGCCTCCTCGACATAGATCACTGGATGACCACAAACCACCTCTTGCTAAACCCCTCCAAAACTGAAATCATGGTATGTGGCAACACCGAACTTCTTCCGCACACGCTACCCTAGCCATCTGCCATGGGCAATTCCCCGACACCCTCAAATTCAGTAAAAAACCTTGGATGCACCCTAGACTCAGACCTAACCTTCTCGCTCCAAGTCAACGTCTCCAAGTCCTGCCACTATCACCTTAAAACTCTTAGGTGCATTTTTCAATACCTCTCCTTTCCCAACAGACTTTCCGCGGTCCAATCAATTGTTATGTCAAGACTGGACTATGCTTAACCCCTCTTCCTCGGAGTCCACGCGTACCATCTGACTAAACTACAAAGATCACAAAACGCTGCAGTCAAACTGCTACTAGCACTTGGCCCAAGAGATCACATCTCCCCAGCGCTCAAAACTCTGCACTGGCTTCCGGTTGCCCGAAGTGTGACCTTCAAAACCTTATGCATCTCTCACCGAGCAATGTATAAAACCGGACCTCAATATCTTCAAGACAAACTAAAACCCTACCATCCTCCACGCACTCTAAGATCAAGCTCTGCTGGCCTCCTAGTCATACCAAAAACCAACTCAGTCAGGTTAGGTGGATCATCATTCTGAGCCCTGGCCCCTACTCTGTGGAATGCACTTCCACCCCACTCAGAGGACCTCATGTCTTTCCGCAAATTACTGAAAACATGGCTCTTCCCCTAAAATTGACTCTTAAATCAAACTCGATAACAGCAATCAATGACCTTACCCCAAAGCTGCTTCCTCATTAATAACAACCCAGCAGCATGATCCCAGTGAGAAATAAAAAACGAATAACCGCTAATGCAAATTAAAACAGATAAACTGAATAGAGCGAGTGGTGGATGAAAGTAGTGAAGCGGATGGAAGGAATAAACTATGATAGCAGTGAAGTGGATGAAATTAAGAAATGGATGAAATAAATTAAATAGACGAGAGGATCGAATGACGTGTGTGGAGCGGATGGCGTGTGTGAAGCGGATGGCATGTGTGGAGTGGATGGCGTGTGTGGAGCGGAAGGAGTGTGCGGAGCGGATGAAGTGCACGGAAAGGATGAAGTATGTGGAAGGATGAAGCCGATAGAACAGAGGAAGTGGGTGAAACGGATGAAGTGGGTGGAACGGCAGAACGCATGGATCGGACGAAGTGCATGGATCGGAAGAAATACATGGAACTGATTGAACAGTTGGAGTGCATAGAACTGAGGGTGTACATGCGACGGATGGAATGCATGGAACAGATAGAGGGCATGGAATGGACATTGTGCAAGAATGGTTGTAGTGCATGGAATGGTTGTAGTGCATGGAATGCATGGAGCATGAAGGCGCTCGATCTGAAGCACCTACTGAAAACCACCTTATCACATCACCACGCTTACTCTCTTCTATACACCACCACTCAACTAGAGCACAGCGATACTATGACACATTCGGTATAGCTGTTCTCATACCAACACCTGCCACATACTCCCCATCATCCTAACAAACACAGTTGGCTGCACACCTGCCAGCCTAGGGCGTTCTCCTGAGGCGTAACGCAGCCAGAATCAGTCTGGTATCACCCTGCCAGAACGAAAACATACTCCTGATCTCCCAACCACCACACCTACCGCTAAGAAGTACCTATCATACGAATGCCAGACCTGCTGCGCACACATCCGGTGCACACACACACCTTATGACTCTCTCTCTCTCTCTCTCTCTCTCTCTCTCTCTCTCTCTCTCTCTCTCTCTCTCTCTTTCTCTCTCTCCTGACTTGAACTATGGTTCCCGAGGGCGTTCAACCTACCAGTGCCTTGAGATCATACCAATGGTACATAATGCGCTATATAAATGCAAAGTAACATAATATAACATTATTCCTATGAGAAATCTTCACTACTCACGGTTACCTCTTCCTTGTCCCAGTATTTGTTGGAAATGGGGATGGGGTGCTCGTATGGGTTTGGAAATACCCCATGAAAGCTGAGGGAAAGGGTTTTGAGTTGGAATGGGAAAAGGGGGAATACCATGTCTCGTCCTTGGATGTTCTCCTCCCAGTCCCCTGTGACCCTCACTCAGGTGATCCTCCCTCGCTTTTCCACCTCCAGGGTCGGAATCCAAAAGTGATGGCCCTTCCCTGGCTTCCTGGCTAGAGGGTCCCAGTGGAGTAGGTGAGAGAACACTGTCAGGTTCCTCACAGAAGACACTTCAAGTCCAGGTCCCGAGCTCAGTGTAGCGCTGTCTCTGTATCAGACCGCAGAAGGTCTCTGCAGCACATCATGAAACCATCTCAAGGGGTGTGGCTAGTGGCCAAGAAAATGGCTGCCTGGCTCCAAAGCCCCCTCCTGGCTCACTCTAAAGCCCTCTGCGACCTCTCAATTAAGCGTGGATACTGTGTTACCTGGATAAATGCATGCAGAAGAAAAGCAGTGGATTCAGGGACTGTGCAGAGTTTGTAGAAGGATGTGCAGGCTCTGAAGTAAAGGGAGGCGCTATTCATTTCTCTTTGTGTGACAAACTTGAAGGTGTCTCCCTAGCTAGTCCCCGGGGATCTGCCATCCAGATGACCAGGACACGGCCATCGCTATTAGATCCAGTTCATGCAGGTGGACCAGTGAGGGAGCATCACCTGGATGGGGGGTCCTTGGGTAGTGGGAGTGGGACACCGACGGGTGAGACACAGTATCCCCTTTCTTTCAACACCTTTTCCCCATCCTACCACGTAGGATATTCCAAAAAACTGCCCCCCCCTTCCCAACACAAACACTTTCGCACAACACTGAAGACAACAGACTAACACCAGAGCTGTTTACCTGACATGTCCCAATACAAGGGACAGGCAAAGTCAGGCAACCAACCAGAATCATACACACCTGACGGCCCCTTCCCTCCCCCAGAGGGATAAAAGGTGGAGCACAAGAGCACAAGAGGAGCAAGGCAGACCGCACGACGTGAGAGCTAACTCAGCACGGCAGTTCAATAGGAGGAGAAAGACATTGCAGACCGAGAGGGTGACAAGGAGAGAAGCGACCTTGCCCTTTCCGACCAAAGTCTGTGAAACCTCTGCAGAAGGAAACATAAGACAGCGAACAATAGGCAGCACGTGTTGCAACAGATGCCAAAGGTACACAAGACCCTTCTCTGCTAATTACCAAGCCAGTGAGCGTTGCTTGTCTCTGTGGTACCAACCTTGAATCCAAGCAGAAAGCAAGCTAAGCGGTTCATCACAGCCGGTGAGTCGAGGGGAGAGTCGATAAGAAACCGAACTGTGTTAAACGATAAATAGCCAACATCTCATTTGAACTTTTGAGAAGCTCAAGGATACTATTGATGAAAGAGGGGGGAAAACCAGCAACCGAGGAGTCTGGCACCACATGGGTGCTCAGGCAGGAAAATCATGGCGATTACCCGATGGTAGAAACTACCGTAGCCAGAATACCTCTGGAAGAGGCGAAAAGAGGTCAAAGTGTTCATACACTTTTAAAATCCTCTCTACTGTTGAAAGTCTGACAGAAGATTGAAAAGCTAAAGGAAATTAGTCAAGCTTGGTGAAATTAGCGTATGAACTGTCTGTAAAAGTTGGCGAGAGTGAACCCGACAGAGGTAAGCTGAAAAAAAGAGGCAAAACCGGAAGAACTGTTTAAAAAACATTAAGATTTGTGAATGTAAGAATTATTGGAAGGCCAGGGGAAGTGAATTGTCCCCCTTGTCATTTGGGTCAGAGCCCATCAGAGGGAGATCAAGGGGTGAGGAGTTATCACCCAAAGTTAATTGGAAAAGGAACGGTTTAGTTTATTTTTTTAATAAGATTGTGAAGGGTCTAAGCGTGGAGGGGGACCCAGAGGTGAAGCCATCATCCAAAGCATACGTGAAGCAGAACTTTTTTAGTGCGTTAACAAAATGAATTGTTTTTACAAAAACTAATGCAGCTCCTTTCGATCCTTCTTTATGTTTCTTTTCATTTCCTGGTTCGCGTATTTGTACTGTTACAGTTTTCCTGCTATTCTTGGTTACTTATTTATCTATCATTCCCACTCTTGGTCGCTGAGTCAATTTTTTCCAGCGCTGACTGTAGGATTTTAGTAGTGGCAATGGTCCAAGCAGTTCTTTGGCCACTGATCATACGCGACCACCAGCTCGATTCTTCAGGGACCCCGTAAGGCTCTAAAACCGGTTTTAGATAGCTTTCTCGTATTGATTGAAGTGCCATGCATGAAGTTACTAAATGGCGGATTGATTCTGATTTGGCCTCCTCCTTGTATAGTCTGCAAGTATTCGTGATTGCCAATCCTCTGATGAAGCGGATTTCATTCGTTGGCAATAGGTTCAGTCTTGCTCTGATAAAAAGATTTCTAAGTTTTTTTGCTTGGGAATTTTTTGTAAATTTCCGCTGGATCATTGATTTTCCTTGCAAAGGGTGGCAGATGCCTTAGTAGCTTATTCTTTGCCCCATTTTCTTGAGTCTTGATCCAGTCTAGTTCTTCAAGTTTTTTTTGATTCTCAGTGAGTTCTGCAACAGTTCAGTCTCTGAACATGCAACGGATTCCAGCTTGGATTTTCTCTTTGAAGCCCAGGCAGTAAGCATTTTTGATCTGCCTGACTTGAGTTATTTTTGGAGCAGGATATACAAAAGCGAAGCTTCCGGGAGCAAGATGTTTCTGTAGAGAGACATGCTGTTGTTTTGGAGTTTGGTAGAGACAGAACTGATCTCCAGAAGAATCCTTCGATCTTTATCCAAATCTCCTCTGGGAGAGCTGGCATGGCTTCTGCTCCGTACAATAAACTGGGAACCACTTTTGACTTGTAGTAGGTTAGCAGCGGAATCAGGGAGAACCTGCCAAATGTGTTGTCTAGCATTCGTGCTTGGGTTGCTGAAGATCTTACTTTCGACCATATGAAGCGCTGCATGCAGGTTTCTGAACGTGAGTTGTCCAGCATGAAACCCAGGTATTTGAATTCCTTCGCAACTTCAATAGGGTTGCTTTCTAATTGCCATGACGGGCACTTCGAATTAGAGCTGGTTTTGTTTCTTGGATTTTTTCCCAAAATCATTATCTTTGTTTTCTTGACATTGATTTGCAGTTTGTTCGATTTGATGTAGCTTGCTAGATTAGTTAGTTGTCTTTGCAGGCCGATGGGGGTTTGGTTGGCCAGGGTGATATCATCCGCATAAAGTAGTCTTCTGATTGCCACTCCTCCTATTTTCGGAGGAAAACTTTTCGCCGTTTCTGCAGTGACATTGAAGTCTCCTAGGAAGGCAGTAAATAAGGCCGGGGCAAGGGGAAGCCCTATTTTACACCCCTGGACGTTGGAATTTCTTCTGACAATAGGCCTTTAGTGTTCAGCTTTACTCGCATTGATGTATTCGTATGAAGGGCCTTTATTGGATTCAGTATCGCCTTAGGACAATTTGCGGCTGCCAGTTTGTTCCACAATAGAGGTCGGTCCACCATGTCGAAGGCCTGTGAGAGGTCTACGAATGCGAGGAACAGCTGTACGGCTCCATCTTGTGATTTGCTTTTGAGAGTACTGAGTAGCATGATGTTAACGATGGTTCCTGAGTTTTTCCAGAAACCCGCCTGAAACAGATCGTTAAGGCTCGTTTCTTGAACCAGAGTTGAAATTCGCATAGCAGGAGAGAGGCGAACATTTTCCCTATTGCATCAAGAAGTGCAATTGGTCGGTAGTTTTGAGGGTTTGTCCTGTCGCCTTTTTTAAAAATCAGGGCTACCACAGCTGTTGTCCATGATCTCGGGAGCAGGCGGCTCTTTGCGCAGGTTTCGAAGACTTTGGAGAGAAAGATGGACCATTCTTCTGGAAAGTTTTTCAGATCTACGTTTGTCACCCCGTCGGGGTCCGGTGCCCTTGAGTTTTTTAGTTTGCTTATGGCAGTTAAGATGGACACTCTTGTGAAAACAAAGAAATTGATATGAGGCTGGGAAGCCCAAAGGAAACACACCAACACAGGTTACAAAGGACATACAAAGTGCTTTATTTAAAAGCTACAACAGTTACCAAAAAGTCAATTGACAAACGGATAGCTATTCGGCTCTCAGAGTAACGTAACGAACTTCAACGAAGGTTCGATGCATTAGTAGAGAGACCGTACATTGGAATACTTGGGCTTTTATATTCTTTATCCAACCCTGGCCAACCCCCTCGCGTGTTAACCATTCTTGGGACCAGGCCTAGGGTTCCTTGCCAGGTCAATCCCATAATGTATGCATTTTGATCAGTTCCGCTGATACAGTTGTTCATTTACACATAGGTCAGGGTTAGGACAAGGTCTCAGTTCGCGACCCCGACAAGTGGCCTGCAGGCATATTACTTATTCATGTGTGCGGAGGTCACAACGGACAGAATTTCACTTAGAATGTCATTCGGCCTCCATTTTGATGTTCAGGGTGACTTCCACATTACAAGAGAACCTAAAATGGCGGCTAAATCCAAGATGGCGACTTACACAATTTTTCGTTAAGGTCAAGACCTTGCCGCGGAGTCTTTTTACATGATATTTTAGACAACTTGGCGTAGGCCAACACACATTCAAATACTGCGATAGGAGGCATAATATCATTTCAATTCCAACAGACCCTCCTTTTGGCCTATGCCAAGTGCTAACATCATTTCTAATACTTTTGAAAATAACTCCATGTGTTGTCATCCATACATCCCGAATCATTGTCTGTAATATCTATAGCCATTAGGTCGTTCATCAGAACCTCTTGTAACACGAACTCTTTAGAAGCTGTATCTGGGGCATATATTCTATGCCCTATTGTGCGCACTGCTTGGGCACAACATCCCCCTAGCATTCCACATATACTCGGAAGACATTGAAAACAGCAACAAAGAAATAGCAGGATCCCCAAAATAACCAGAATAACAGAAAGCACCTTCCAACCCCAAGATCGTAAAGAATCCCAGAACCAGGTGCTAAGTTTCCAATCTCCTACAGGGATATGTACTTCAGAACTAAGAGTATGCAAGTTCTGTATTGCTTTAAAAATTGTCGGCGAGGAATCTGGTACGAAAACACAGCAAGCGGACCCCACTAATTTGCATACTCCACCTCGTTCTGCCAGAATGACATCTAATGCCATCCGATTTTGGAGTGCTACCAATCTTATTGCTTTTTGCTCTAAGGTCATATTGTAGAGTATGTCCGTGGTCCGGTTGATCGTTCTCTCCAGTACCCTTGCTAATCCCCTAATGTTCTCAGAGTTTGTTATTTGTCCCCAAAAGGGCACAACTGATTTCGCTATATCTCCCAATACTTGCCCAGGGGTATCTCCGTTCTTGTCCCGCCATGGGCGAGCCTTAGAAACCTCCAATGTACTAGCTACAAATACCCCGGGTAACAGTATTCCTAAATAACAGGTTCCCTGCCAGTCCTTGGGCAACCAGGGAAATGCTAAACTACCACAAACAAAATAAACAGGCCCCCCTACATACAGAGGCCTGTTTTCTCCAGTCACATTTACAATGTTTTTACAACCTTCAAAATCTCCCATTGGCCTAGTGCCATTTCTTTGTACACAAAAGGGGACCGAGTCAGGGCTATGATTTATAGAGTAAGAAGGAGGCACGGCATTCCTTATTGCCTATCGGAGCCATTTTAAAAGAAATTAAAGTTTGAAAAGGAAGAGACAGTTTATCAGACGGCCTAATAGAAGCGACATTAGGTTTACTTCTATTTGCAAAAAGCGAGCATACCAGGGGAGTTAATTCACGTTTCTCAAAATCATTCAGATTAGTGCCATCAAAGTTCCCTGAGATGCTATCATTCCAACGGCCAAAGAATAGTGCTCTAAGAGAGGCATAGCAAGCAGTCGTTAAAGGTAAAGGATAAATATACCATCCCAGTCCCTTGTTCCCATGTTGCGGTAAATGAGTACAAATCCAACAACTACTCTTATTAAAAATGGCATGAGTTGCATTCATTACTATCATTAGAGTGTTATTATGATACTTTTGTCTATGTTGGGAGTCTCTAGGGGACAGAGTGTGAAGGTGTACAGAGGGAGTCAAAGCAGTTGGTACAATCTCGGTCGGTAGTAAAGGTTTCAGAGGATAGATTTCTTCAAAATACCAAAGTCCTACAGCAGTAGTTGCAAAAATAACAATTATCATTATCAAAACACAGCAGTACGTTTTCGGGGCCCAGGCACATTGTTCATTGTCCAAGTTGGTCACCCCCTTATTCACAAGTCCAGTGCGGGGAGCAGCAGTGGAGGTGGCAGGCATTGTAGTTCCTCAATCGACGACCCCAATGTTCGTTGCTGGCGACGCTACGGTCGCGCGATTTCTTAGTCCTTCCCAACCCTAGCCAGCAGAATCCCTTTTTGTTCAACAGAACTTTCTTATACAAAAGAAAACTTCCAATCACTTCCTTTTTCCAGATGCACGGAAAACCCTGTGCCGTAGTTCCATTTCCTTCGTCGAAGGTTGTACCTGGTGGTACCCAAGATTGTCTGATCCGGAAATAAAGTGTCGTCACTTCCTGAGGGAAGCGACGTATCGGAGGCGACGGACGTTGCAGAGCTTGAAACAGTATTTTCCGGAAGTGATTATTCAAGAGAGTGCGGAGACGAAATGGACTGTTCCCCAAGCTCCTCGGGCTCAGAGAAATTCTCCGACGCACTCACAGCGCTGTTTGCTACTTCAGGATTAGAGATTGTAGCATCAGCAAGGGGTTCTGCTTCTTCTGTAACGTGTGGCGTCGGGTGAGGAAGTTTCTTGACATGCGTCGCGTGGATCCAGTGCTTCTTTCCAGCCACCCGCACTGCTGTCCTGGTGACCAGCAACACCTGGTAGGGTCCCCGCCAGCGAGGCGCGAGACAGGAAGACCTCTCGTAGGCCTTCACTAGGACCCAACTTCCAGGCTGTATATCGTGTCCTGGGCCCGTGAACCGTACAGGTAAAGCTGAGTGCACCTGGTGATAAATTAAATACAGGTTTTTAGTTAACTGGTTACAGTAGTCTACAAGCAATACATTTTCCACCTCTCTCAGGGCTTTAGGTTTTGGGAGACCCCAAATGTTAGCAGGCCTCCCCATCACTACCTCAAATGGAGAAAGCCCAGTCTTAGTCTGAGGTGTGGTACGCAAAGCTAATAATACAATAGGTAAGGCATCTGGCCATTTCAGTTTGGCATCGGCACATGTTTTCGCAAGCTTATTCTTTAAGATACTATTGTGTCTTTCCACCAACCCAGCACTTTGAGGATGTCTAGCTGAGTGAAATCGTTTTTCAATACGTAAGGCTGTGCATATCTGCAAAATTACTGCTGCAATAAAATGGGGACCATTATCCGACCAAATTACCCTCGGGAGCCCAAATCGAGGAAAGAATTATTTTACCATAATCTTTGCAGCGGTCATGGCGGTAGCATCTTTAACGGGGAAAGCCTCGACCCATTTACTAAAGGCACAAATAATTACAAGAACATATTTCAGATTGTTACATCGTTCCATCTCAATAAAATCAAAATGAATGACCTCGAAGGGAACAGAAGGGGGCCAAAGCTTCCCCTTGGAGTTACTAACCCCTTACCCACATTGTGCTGTAAGCAGATCATACAATTTCGGACGTATCTTTTCGCAGTCTCCAGAATCTTGTTATTCACCCAAACTTGTTCTAACATTTTCGTGATCTGCTGGGCACACACATGTGTAGGACCGTGTGCCATCGTAACCATTGCCAATACATATGAATCAGGGAGCAACCATTTTCCTTCAGATGTATCCACCCAACACCCTTCATCATCCAGTTTCCCCATTCCTTCAGCCCACCTTTTAGATTCTTCAACTGTGGCATCAGTTTCAATATCTCGCACAGACCCAATACTTTCATCCATTATATAAGCATCTCTCATTTCCCTCAAAGCATACATGTCCGTGCTAAGGTCTGTGGCCATTTTTCTGGCTATCAGGTCCGCAAAAGCGTTCCCTTTCCCCACATCATCTATGACCTTACAATGTGCTGCACATTTCATGATCGCTAACTGTTTAGGGAGTGAGAGTGCTGAGAGTAATTGCACTATCAAGGGGCCATGCTGGATCTTGGTCCCATGTGAGGTCAGGAACCCTCTTTCGGACCAGAGCCTTCCAAAGTTGTGAGCCACCCCAAATGCGTACTGGCTATCAGTATATATATTTACTATACGCCCTTGGGAGAATTCACAAGCTCGGGTCAACGCTATAATCTCTGCGGCCTGCGCGGAGTTATGCGAAATTCTCTTAGTTTCAACAACTTTACTTAATGTAGTAACTGCATAAGCAGCTGTAGATGTACCATCTGAAAGTTTGAAGCATGAGCCATCACAAAACAGCTCCCCTTCCGCATTATCCAAAGGAGTATCTATGAGATCTAACCTGCCCTTCGTTTCTTGTTCAGTGGTATACAGGCAGTCATGTAATTCTTCGTCACCGCAAACAGTGTTTTGTGGGAAAGGTCAGAGTTCAGCCGGATTGAGAACACAACACCTCTTAATTTGGATGTGGGGGGCAAACAGAATTAATTCATACCTTGTTAACCGCGCAGAGGTGAGGTGTTGTGTTTGGGTTTTGTTCAATAAAATATCAACAGAGTGAGGTACCATCAAAATCAAATCATGGCCTAGGACCATTCCCTCACTCTGTTTTACAGACGCGGCAGCAGCAGCGACAGCGCGCAAAAAATCTTGGCGAAGCGCATGCGACAGGATCAAGGGCGGAGGAGTAGTAGCCGCACGGCCTATTCTTCCCTCCGTGTTCCCGTGTTAACACAGCCAAAGCACATCCATCACATTCATGCACAAACAACACAAAGGCCTTGTCATAATTTGGAGTACCCAGAACCGGTGCAGAGCATAACGCGGTTTTGAGAAGCTCAAATGATCGTTGATGTTCCGATTTCCATGGCAGTGTCAGAGAAATGCCCTTCTTCGTCAAAGCCAACATCGGTTTTATCACTAGCGAAAAGTTCGGGATCCACAACCTACAGTAGGAAGCCATGCCTATTAAGGCTCTGACTTCCTTCTGTGTATTTGGAACAGACATGCCAGAAATGTGTTTTATTCTTTCAGGTGTCAATCTTCTCCCCTCCTTTGACAGGAGGTAGCCTAAATAGGCGACCTCCTGACAACAATATTGAAATTTCTTGAGCGAAGCTTTATGACCATTTTTAGCTAAATGAACAAGCAACAGTACAGTGCCTTCTTTACAAGCACTCTCAGAGTCTGCAGCCAAAAGCAAATCATCAACATATTGAAACAGCGTACAAGTAGGTGGCAATTCAAGGGTGTCGAGCTGTTCTTTCAAAGCTGTACTATAAATGCTTGGACTTTCAGTATACCCTTGAGGTGCCCTGGTAAATGTAAATGAGCGTCCCCCCAAGGTGAACGCAAACAGATATCTGCTTTCCTTAGGTATAGGAATGCTAAAGAAAGCGTTTTTTACATCCACAACGCTGAAGTGCGTAGCCATAGCAGGGATCATTGTCAATATCGTCGTCACATCAGGCACAATTGTAAATTGTGGGGCGACAACTCTGTTAATAGCACGAAGATCAATTATGAACCGATATGGAATTGCATTGTCGCCTTTCTTATATACAGGCAAGATCGGACTGTTACACAGACTACCTGTAATCTCCTCGATCACCCCACGATGCACAAAATCGGAGACAATGCATTTCAAAGCACGCACGCCCTCAACTGATATTTTATACGGTGGAATGCGTGGTAGTTTCACTCCATGTTTCAAAACTATTTTAACAGGCTCAATCTGTAATACCCCGACATCATTGCCGTCTACCGCCCAGAAACATTCCGGGACAATGCTAAACTCGGGAGGTAAAGGTCGAATCAGGAACTGAGAATTGGGAAGTTGCTGTGGTGAAACCGTCAGCCGTACTCCATCAGAAGAACAATGAATTACTGCATTCAATTTCTTTAACAAATTCAACCCCAGCAAATTCTCTCCACAGTTCGAAGTGAGAAGAAAAGGGCAATGGTCCGTAAAGGGACCCAAAGAAACAGACATCGGTGAAGAAACCGGACAAACAATTGGAATACCAGAAAACCCTATGGAAACATTGGTTTGCCCTGACAGTGGAATGTTTGGAACCCGAGAATTATCAATGGAGCACTTCTGTGCTCCAGTGTCTATCAAAAACTGGTCTTTCCTATTCCCTAGTAATAATTCAACGTAGGGGCCTTTCTGATTAACGGGAATAGGTGAAGTTTCCAAACCCTGCTTCGGGCAGTCCTTATGAAATAGAGCCTCGTCAGAAGGAAGCTCTTCAGAAAGGTAGGCAGCAGAAGGGTGATCAAATATGTTCCTCGAGTCCACACTCGAGGTCTGATTTTCCTGTGAAAAAGGTTGCTGAGGATCTTGTAAAAACTGACCTCTATCAGGGCCCCCTGCTCCAGGGCGGCCCCTAGGTCATCTACCCATACTCCCAAACGCACTGTTTGACCTTTGGCGAAGGACGGGGCACTGTGCTCGCCAATGACCTTCCTGGCGGCAATAAGCACATTGATTAATATTCACAGGACCCAAAGGAGCATTTCCTTTTGGGACATACTGACCTCTGGTCTGTGTCGTGCCTCCTCTGGGGTTTCTAACAATTTGCTGTAATAATACTTTGGTTTTCAAATCTCCTTTCCTCTTTTCAATTTTTTCCTTCTCATTATTAACACGGTTCTCATAATACTGAGCCATGTGCAAAACCTCAGATTGAGATTTTGCCTGCCAAGCGCTCTCAGAGGACATAATCTGTGGCTGGATGTCAGGCAACAATCCTCGTACAAATTTGTCCACAAACAACCTTTTCCCAGACTCTGTACCCAAATCCTGTCCACTGAAGTCAGAAAATACCTGCTCGAATCTGTTAAAGAATTCGGTGGCGCCTTCAGTTTTTCCTTGAACACAGGCCGTAAGCTTGGCCCAAATAATTCTTTTCTCTGGAATTATAGTTTTTAACTTTTCGACAATTCTATCAGGCAAAGTAAGTATTACCTGTGGTGGTTTCTCACCTGCTGGTCTTTCTCCATCAATCCTAATCATATTAGCCCATGTATCCCCCAACCCTGGCACATTGTCTATTGTCCGAACCTGTTTCCATACATTTACGGGTAGGAGTACAGGAAATAGCAAGTCAATATCACTTAAGGTGAACAGAGAGGACTGCAAAACGGACTCTATTTCTTTGTAAAACCCCGTCGGGTTTTTCCTAATATCGGGAACTGATTGTCTAATAGTGTTCACTTCCTGTCGTGAAAACGGGACGTGAAAGAATTGTGATACATAATGTGCAGGGATATCCACAGCGGGGGCACCAGTCCCAGCATTGGCGGGAATCTCAACTTTTGGGACAAAGGTCGGGGGAACCTCTCTCATAGGCAACTGAGATATAGGTACCTCCGGCCGCTTACTAAGCAACAGAGCCAGGTCGAGCGCTAAGGCAGCTGAAGAAGTGTCGGGCGAAAAAGCCCTTTTACAAATCCCCAATAATTCTATGGGGCAATTAACCTTCTTTCTTACACATTCTTCTTGCAGGTACTGTACCATTACCTGAATTGCCTTTCTTTGCATTTCTACTGTATACTGACTATATGTGTCATGTACTTCATCTGGCGGAATCGATGAATCTGAGATCCATCGAATCGCATCTTTGGTACAAATTCGTATTTCCTCAGGTGCCGATCTACGGCACGGAAGGAACCGTTTCTGTACATATATTCTATCGTCTTCGTCGTCCTCATCTCGTGACTTTTCAAAGTCTTTCCTAAACTCAAACAATTTTTCAACATGCCCATATACTTTCTGCTCTGTGTCCCTCGAAAGTGCCAAAGCATTCAGATCTCTCACTCCTTGTGGAAGATCCTCATTTTGTAATCTACCCCACATCACACATAAATGAGTCCCCAAACCTTCGATAAAAACATTTTTCTCGGGAAAACTATTCAAATTAGATAATGTGGAAAAAACATTAATTTGATCACCTTTCTCCATACAATGCTTAGCCCATGCAAACAACTCCTGTTTCTTATCTGCAGAAACAGTATTACGAGTGACGATCTTTGATCCTGCACCTGGATCAACTTCAGTCAATACGGGGCCACTCGGGAGCGGAGGTCTAGGTAAATTTAATAGAGGTGCAACTATCGGTGCAGAAGGAAGGGGCGGTGCGATAGGTGGAGGAACAACAACTATGGGACTAGGAACAATAGGTTGTACAGGGGGAACAGGAATAACGGCAGGAACAACAGCAGGAATTGGCAGAGCGCCCAAAATAGGAACATACGGAGGTGGCGCAGAGGCATCAGGCCTGCGTTCGTTTAACAATTTCTCAATAAATTCTTCGGAAACATGGAAATCTTTAGAGGGGTAAATTTTCTGGATTCCAAGTGAAAAAGCCCTATCCATATTTTTAACTGATTCTGAATGTTTTTCTTTATCATATAACAACGCTTTTTCGGCGTTTGTTTTATGACGGCGTGCATGTTTGTCCCTACTTTTAATCTGCTGTAACGCTTTTTTTCCAATTCTGTAAAACATCAAAGGCTGCAGGTCTAGCCTTCTTTTTCAACAAGACTGATTCTAGGTATTCAATACGGGGGATCTTGAAACTGCCGTTGATTGGCCACTGAAATTCGGAGGCATGTCTGGTCTGTCTGTGCCAAATATCATTAAATACTATACTACTAATGCCATACTTACAGTACATAGTACATGCCGGCGACCCCTCCTGTGGTGCCGGGCGGCTAAATTCCAAAGATTGTCGATCGCTGTGGAACAGAGCCCTAAAGCAGCTAGATAATTTCCCAGGCATTTCACAAAAAATTGGTGTTACCTGGTCAATAATTGTGTCTGCAGATACAATACGCCAAATTCAAATTGTCAGGGTTAAATTAAGAGCCGGGTCACGACTGCACCTGACCAAACCTAAGGAGGACCGTACGGTTTATCAAACGAATTTTACCTTATGTTTGGTGGTTTCGACAAATCTGCCCGCCTCAAAAATGGACCCTCGTCAAGATGCCGTGTCAGACCACACGACTATCATCCAAGGATCGGATCGTGCAGTGCTGCCGAGGTATCGCGTCTCGTTCAGTCGGGCCCGTAGAATCACACCGTCCAATCCCGGTTCGATAGTCTGCGTCAACCTTCAATGATCCGGCATCAATCTTGAGGGTCCCTGTTCGGGCGCCAACTGTGAAAACAAACAAATTGATATGAGGCTGGGAAGCCCAAAGGAAACACACCAACACAGGTTACAAAGGACATACAAAGTGCTTTATTTAAAAGCTACAACAGTTACCAAAAAGTCAATTGACAAACGGATAGCTATTCGGCTCTCAGAGTAACGTAACAAACTTCAACGAAGGTTCGATGCATTAGTAGAGAGACCGTACATTGGAATACTTGTGCTTTTATATTCTTTATCCAGCCCTGGCCAACCCCCTCGCGGGTTAACCATTCTTGGGACCAGGCCTAGGGTTCCTTGCCATGTCAATCCCATAATGTATGCATTTTGATCAGCTCCGCTGATACAGTTGTTCATTTACACATAGGTCAGGGATAGGACAAGGTCTCAGTTCGCGACCCTGACAAGTGGCCTGCAGGCATATTACTTATTCATGTGTGCGGAGGTCACAACGACCAGAATTTCACTCAGAATGTCATTCGGCCTCCATTTTGATGTTCAGGGTGACTTCCACATTACAAGAGAACCTAAAATGGCAGCTAAATCCAAGATGGCGACTTACACAATTTTTTCGTTAAGGTCAAGACCTTGCCACGGAGTCTTTTTACATGATATTTTAGACAACTTGGCGTAGGCCAACACACATTCAAATACTGCGATAGGAGGCATAATATCATTTCAATTCCAACAGACCCTCCTTTTGGCCTATGCCAAGTGCTAACATCATTTCTAATACTTTTGAAAATAACTCCATGTGTTGTCATCCATACATCCCAAATCATTGTCTGTAATATCTATAGCCATTAGGTCGTTCATCAGAACCTCTTTTAACACAAACTCTTTAGAAGCTGTATCTGGGGCATATATTCTATGCCCTATTGTGCTCACTGCTTGGGCACAACATCCCCCTAGCATTCCACATATACTCGGAAGACATTGAAAACAGAAACAAAGAAATAGCAGAATCCCCAAAATAACCAGAATAATAATATGATTTCAATTCCAACACTCTGTCTGCCACGTCTACCCATTCCTCGCTTGTATCGGAAATCCAGTATTCAGAGATTACAAAGGGGCCTCCAAAAAATTTGTTGAAGTGGGCCGTCCAGCAGGTTTCACTCACTCTGTTGGTCAGAGACGGCTCAGCGTGGGCCCCCGAGGATTTGATCAGTGACCAAAAGGATCTTGCGTTCTTTCCCCCCATTTTTGCAAGCATTGCTTCTGAGTCTTTTTGGTAGAGGGACAGCCGTTGATTTCTTAACCAGGCTTTATATAGTGTTGTCTCTTTTTGCCATTCCAGAAGGGCAGCTTCTGTGTTTGCGATTCTAGCGTTCTCTTTAGGCGTCTTATTGCAGCTCTTTTCGCCACTAGTTGTTTATCATATTGATGCGCAAACTGGTCGCTCGTAGGAAGTTTTTTTAGTTGTCCTTGATTTGTAAGGGCTCAACAAGGGCTGATAGTCCGGTTCAGAAAGCCCTGGAGTGACTTTGTTGTCCAAACTGTTGTTATATCTAACTATTAGTTCTTTTATTCTCTGCTCCGTTAGTTTCAATCGGGACCTCTATTGGTTGCACTCAGTTTGGGATTCAGACCACATAGCTTCTGGGGGGACACAGTCCAGGTAGCTGTAAGCAGGTTGTGATCGCTTGCGATCGTTTTTACGACTTCAGACGAGGTTGCCAGGTTGAGCATATGGTTAAATGTGAAGATATAATCTATGGTAGCGTTTGAAATGTGGTTTTCCCATGTTGGACATTGATTAGGATTGGGAAATGCTAGGGCACATCCTCTCGACTTCATCAACTCCACCCGTTGTTTGCCGCGGTTTTCCGCTGAGGTAGTGCCATGTTTGATGTCGCTCGGGGTCGAGGGGCATCTCGCATTTAAATCTCCGCAGATTATCAAGGCGGACACTTCTTTTTCTGTGTACAGCTGGTCGATAGTCGCTTCGATGGAGTTGAGAAAGGCCTCATCCTTTTATAATTTGAGGATTCCAATAGACTGCAATAATTGCAATCTGGAGTTTCATAGCAGTTCCTTTTTTGTAGGATCCAGCAGTATCCAGCTTGTAAGAACTGCAAGATGAGTTCAGGAAACTGATACGATCTGCTCAAGTGTGATTCCTCTGCCTGATTGAACTGCTAGGAGAATTCCTGCTGACGGACGGCCTAAGACTTTTTTTTAGCTGGTGAGTCCACTATGGTGAATCTGCCGAGGTATGGAGTTTCTGATAACCAGGTCTCTTGCAAAGCCAAGATATCGTAATCATTTAGATTGACATCCCCTCTTTGCATCAGAGGCCGGAACCCACGTGTGTTCCAAGATCCCATTGTTAAGACTGTTGACGATAGGACTGGTTTTCCTAGCTTGCCCGACGGTTGTGTCGCGAATCCGTCGGTAGCAAACTGCTATTTGTGGCTTCTGATTGACAGCTGTTTCAGGAGCCACGCCCACAGTTGTTCTAGGGGGTGCAGTTAGCGATTTGCTTCCTTTTGCGTTGTTGGATTTGATTGCGGACCTGTCCAGCTTCTCGCTGGGTGCTGTGAGCGACGAGGTACTAGATTTGCTTTGAGTTCTAATTAGCTTAGTTTGGTTGACTTTTTGGTTGCTATTGTCAGCCCCAGGCTCGAATCTGGGCAGTTGGTCCATCTTTGGACCAAACTCTGTCGCATTGATGGTTCTGCTATGACTAGGTTGCCGCTGCACCATTGGATTGGCCTTGCCACTCGACGTTCTTCCTGCTTTGGTGGAGTCTCTTATTGTGGACTTGTGGTAAGTTCTGCTTGGCGATTGTTTTAGCTTGTGGTTAGGGGCTGCAGAAGTTGTTAGAGATGTAGTTAGTATTGAAAGGTGAAAACCCCGTGAAGTTAGCTCGGCCAGGGCTTTATTCATTGAGGTTGGGAGTGCAGTTGTTCTTATATGGATGTAGGCTTTCGCTGTTTTACCCCTATGGTAAGGTTCAATCCTCAGGTAGTCTTCCGTTTCCAAGTGTTTAAGTGCCGAGATTTTGCCGAAGATATACCTCACCATTCTACGGTTTAGCACCATGTCGTCTTTGTTCCTAGTTGATTGTTCTAACTTCAGGGTTAAGATCAATGGTGAGCGGCCTCTCCTTTCCCGAGTGTCGGAAAGTGCTGTCTTTCTCTTTTCCTCAGATCTTCCCCTTCGCGAAAGTTTCTGAGTGCCAATTCTGCATCTGGTGGATTTACTGCGCTTTTATGCTTTGAGGGTGAGGCTTTATACTCTCGGCGATGGAGTTTAGGAGGAGTTTTCAATGATGCTCTTTTGGCTCTGCTGTATTCTAATTCTTCCAACCTCTTAGTGCTACGCTGCACTGCTCCCTGCGGGTATCTTCGTCGCTCTCCAGTATGCAGTTTAGGTGTTCGCTCCATTGCTGTCTGGTGTCTTTGGGTGGATCTGGCGGTCGGCAGAGTCCTTTGAGTTCTTCCATCCTCACCTAGCACAGTGTCGTTCAAGTGCTGTGAGAGATTCATTAGAAATGAGTCTGCGAGAAAGTCTTCAGTTGTCTTAGGGGATTGCATGTTGGACTCACGCAGAGTTGCGCCCCTTTTTGGCGTCGCCGGAACGATTTCTGGTATTTTTTTTCCCCAACAAGGGCTTTAATTTTGTCGGATAGTCCGGTGCCTGATTTTGGCCAGCCCGATCGGCCGACTGCTTTGGCTGGTCCGAAGGATCGTTTAATTTCAGAAAGACTTGTTTTTTTTTTGGTGATCTCTGAGCATTAGGAGTATGTTCCAGTGAGCTCTTGGTCTCCTGCGAGACCCTCACCAGTTGTTTCTTGTTGGAGGCTCCTGCCGAGGTGTTGATGTCAGTTTGGAATTTTCTTGGCGAGCTTTCCTTGAAAAAGAAGACCTCTGGCAGGTTTGTACTTTTGGAAGACTTTGGGCCACTTGAGGAATTGAAAATGCTAAAGTTGTCCCAGTGTCGATTCTTTTTCGTCACTGGGTGTGGTTTTTTCTGATCTGTTTGAGTGCTTTGAGATTTTATTGTGAAGCTCTTTTTTCTCGATATGGCTTGGTCTGTATTAATTCGTGAATTTTCTGATTCATTGTGCATGGACTGAGAATTGGTAGTTGGAGTAGTAGCACTGGCTTGCCTTTTTTCCGTCGCTTGGATGAAACCTTCTAAATAGATGAGTTTCGTGTGCATCATCGCTATTAAAGTTGTTTGGTCTCTTTGATTATCATATAGAGCTTCGTAAAGCTTGCAGAATGGGCTCAACGCGATGGTAAGGGCTGACATGATAGTTGACAAATCTTTTGACTTCGATGGAGTTTCTTTGAGGGCAGGCGGCAGTTGATTTCCCAGGCTCTGACGTCTCTGGGGTGTACTCGGCGGGGAAGAAAGATTGAAAACATGGGCTGGGAACAATTGAGGTGTTGAATGTCTTTCAGGTCTACCCAAAGGTGGTCGTTCACAGTCTTTTCCCGAGCCCACGTCCTGCTGACTGAGAGACTTTTGAGGCTTCGTTTGCTGAGAATTCGAAGCAGGATGGTGATTAGGGGTACCAACTGGAGCAGGCCTGGAGGGCCTGTCAATCGGCACCAGCTGATCACAGGCTTTCCCGGCTGACAGATCCAGTTCCCCCAAAGGTTCCGCCGGGGGGGTTGAACCCCGGATTTCAGCCAATTTTGCAGGTTCGTGAGTTTCTTTAGAGTTTTTAGAAGAGTGGATCTGAGGCTGGGCAGTGTGCATTTCAATATCACTGGTCTGGGTTGCTGATGCTGCAGGAGGTTTGTTGTTTAAGTCCTTTGTTTCCAGGTACTTCCCAGTGGGCTCTGTCAGGCCCATTGATGTTGGGGAGGCTGTGCTGTTGTTAGTTTTCCTTATTTTTATGGCCAGAGGAGGCTCCTTTGTGGCCTCTAAAATCTCGGCATCGGAGAGCTTGTCCATTTGATTGTGAGTTCAGTTGGACCATTTTCGCAAAGGTTTTCTTCTGTTTGTTAATTAGGGCCTTTTTCCTGCTCATTCCTCTCTTTTGAACTGCAATGATTTTCCGTTGACATAGTGGCTTTGGCTGGCCCGCTTCGGGGCTCGGCACTCTTTTTTCTTGTGTCTTTTTTGGATTGTAGGTGGCTGAGCTTTGGTCTTCGTTTTCTTGTGTCTTTTTTGGATTGTAGGTGGCTGAGCTTTGGTCTTCGCCGAAAGGACTCTTTTCTCCATTTCCTTGAATCTGCTGGTCGTTCCGTCTGCTCTGGCGTTCCTGCGGAGAAAGATTGAGATGGGAAACCAAAGGAACTGTTTTGCTCGTTGAGCCATCGCCAAGCGGCGGAAGCATCTCTACAATCAATGAGACCGCCTTGCTCACGCATCCGTTTCCGCGGAACGGCCTTCCTGCAGGCACCACGCCTGCCACAGGGAGCGCACTGCGATCTTCAGATCCTGCGGCCGGGAAATCACCGGATTGGGGACCATCCTCACCGATCCGAGGGCCACAAGGTCAGAAGACCCGGGGGGATTCCCTTAAGGCCAGTAGATCCGTTAATGATTCCGGGTTGATCGCTGATAACTGCGGGGTCACCAGGCTGGAAGTGCTCGCCGGTAATGTTGTTGGATTTCCATTGGGTGACTCCCACAGTGCAGCTCGAGCGTCGTCGTTGTTTTCCAGACCCGAGACCAGGCTGATGTGCGGCTCTGAAGTTTCTGTGGTTTCTGGGTGTTGCACAGCGGCTGACAAAGGCTCCGGCACCGAAGACCCTCTGGTCCTCGGGGCCGAAGATGTCTGAGCCGGCTGAACGTCTGGCTTAGGGCGAGGGGAACCCGCAGCACTGTTAAGTTTTAATCGGGTTTTCGCATGCTGTGGTGACTCGTTTGCACCTTGCTCCTCAGTGGAGTCCATGTGATCTTCTAGGCTCTGCGTCGAGAGGTGGGTTTGTTTCTCTGGTGTTTCTGGTGCTACCGCGGCCTCCGAACACGCGGGAGTGGCCAGAGAAGTACTCACATTTTCGTGCTGTGATTTAGGCTGCTTGCAAAGTTTTGATGGTGCTGACTGCAGGCGGCTTCGCTGAGGGGAACAGATTGGGTGTAGGTCAGTTCTGTTTTGATTCGGTTTAGAGCTACGGAGAGTTTGTTTGGCTCTTTCACCTTCTGCTTCTTCAATTTGCAGCTCAGTCGGTGTCGGTATTTTGAGTCCGGGAGGCGCCGAGGGGGGAGGCATGTCTGGCAAGTCCTGGCACGGACTGCACTGACTGCTCCTACCTCAGCGACTAGCTCCGCGGCTGCTCCTCGGCCTGGGGTGGGATTTTGAAGGATTCTCCCACAGCAGAAAACAGTAGATCTGGTAGACAGACTTCCAGGCAGATAACTGTAAAACAGGAGCTCAAGGAGGTAGCGACTGCACTGACTGCTCCTACCTCAGCGACTAGCTCCGCAGAACTTTGTGTTTGTTTGTTGGGTACATCAGGCCTTGAAGGCAAGAGACATTTTATTGAAAAAAGACTTAACCATCGAAGAATCTGATACCTGGAAGAACTGTTGGCTCGTGCTGTAGAAAGCTCGAGTGTGAGCTCGAGTGTGTGCTGTGCTCAGGAGATCTGCCTTGTCCCATGCTCAAAATGTGGGGAAGGGAGACCCCTGGCAATCACATCTTGGCTTATCATTTGTGAACACTTCTTTCTTTATTGAAAATCCTATCCCACACTCTTCCTATAATTAGTTGTAAGGATTTGGCAATCATTTTTTTTTTAATTTCTTTTTTTCAGTATAGGCCTTTTTATTTTGACACAACTCCACAAGGACTGCCTAATTTTTCATTTTATGGTCTAAGCTTGCTCCCATCTTAGATTTGGGTTCAGATTAGGTGTTTTTCCACCCTGCATTTACAGTTTAATAAACACCCTTGAACTGTGATCACTTGTGTCTGTCTTTACCGTTACCACAATGAGTTCCTTACATTTGCCAATGCAACCACTTCAATCATGATTTCGTGGCTTTTGGGTGAAATTGCTTTTCTTCCCGTTTTGCCTTAGCTGCATGAATATTTCACCCAATTAGTCGGCTGAAATATTTTGGGACCCCCCATTTGGACAAAGCATTTGGGGTCCTCCCTATCTTCTAGCTTCCTCTCCACATGTGGTGTTCCCCAGGGGTCTATCCTCTCGCCCTGGCTTTTCAACCAATACCTGGCAACTCTCGCATACTGCATCTCAATGTTCTGCTCAACTTTCCAGTGCTATGCTGACGACACCCAACTCATTTTCAGGCTTCCTTCAGCCTCCTCCTCTCCTTCCCTCATCTCCGATTGGCTAATCGCCATTAAAAATTGGTGTGCCGCCAATGATCTATGTCTAAATGCCAACAAGACTGAGATCCTCCTTATTGGTACACCATATCCATCCTTTACTCTCACTCTCTGGCCGGCCTCCCTTGGCCCTCCTCCCACCCCCACTTGCGCGGCTAAGATCCTTGGGGTTGTCTTTGACTCTACACTTTCCTTCTCCGCACACATCTCTGATGTGTCCAAAAAATCTAACTTTTTACTTCACCTCCTTAGAGGTACTCTGCCTTTCTTCTCCTTCCCTCAAAAGCTCACTGTCTCCCAAGCTCTGGTTCTTTCCAGACTAGATTACTGTAACGGCCTCTTTCTAAATCTACCTGCCTCCACTCTCCGCCCTCTGCAACTAATCCAGAACAGGACTGCGAGACTTGTCCTTGGCCTCAAGCCCTAAGATCGTATCTCTCCAGCCTTGAAATCCCTTCATTGGCTCCCAGTGGATGCAAGGATTAAATTTAAAACCCTCTGCATTGCACACAAGGCTTTCTGGGGTCTGGGTCCAAAATACCGTCAACTATCCCTCCGTAAATACCCCCCCTCCCGAGCCCTTCGCTCCTCTACTTATAACTCCCTCAGGGTCAGTCGTTTTGCAAAAGAACGAGCTGGGGGCAGATCCCTGTCTTCGGCGGGTGCCTCCCTTTGGAACATCCTCCCGGCCACCTTGAAACTTGAGGAAAAACATCTTCGGTTCCGGAAACTTCTCAAGACCTTCCTCTTTGCCTCTGCCTTTGCCCCCCTTCTCCCCTGTTGATCTGTTTCTTCTCATGGCATTGTGCACCTGGCCACCCTCTGTTCTTTCGGGCTCAGGTACCTGCTCACCCTGCCACCCTCCTGTACTGCCTCCAGGCCACCCTCTGCACTAGGGTTCTGTATCTGTACCCATACAGTTCCCCTCCCACGTTTCTTCTGCACTTATCAGATATAACTTTCTGACTAACTTTCACCTGCCACTTGCTGGCTGCACTACCATGGTTTAAAGCCCTTATTTATTATTTATTCTATTTTAATATTTGTTTTCTCTCCCCTGCTTCACACTTTCCACTCCCCCCCTCCTTGCACTGTTCCCCCATTTTCCTTTCCCATGCACTTGCGCTTTCTTAAATGTCACTGGGCCTAGTAAGATTGCTGGGTTTTTTTGTCTCCCTTGTTCCCCTCCCTTTTTGCCTGGTCGCGCTCTGAAAACACTTGTGTACGAGTGCGATATAAATAAAATATCATTTCATTTCATTTCCTAAAGGAATGGGGTCAAATGCGAAACTTTCTTATGTGGAACAAAATCGAACCATTTTGTCCCCTAATTTAGGCCTGGGGCAGATGGTGCTTCCTTGCCAAGGGTCACTGTGGGGGAGATGTAGGACAGGTGAAGAAAGGTGTTCCATCTGGCCGAGCTTGGTGTTACTGGGCTCTCTGGTTAACCACCTGTGCCCTGGCTCCATCCCACATGTGCCATTAGAGCTCGATTGTCTGACCCCAAGATGAGAGCACGTGCCTTCCCTTCCTATGCTCATGAAATGTGTTCCCATATCGCTGCTCTCGGCCTATTTGAAACCCAGGCGAGTGAATCGCCCTTCGAGTGCTGTGTCCAGATGTCTCCAAGTTTCTCTCTGTATGTGTGTAAATGGCCAGTGAGTGGGGCAAGACCCGGCCTGGGGGTCCATCTCCCACCTCATGCTACAATGTTGGGAAAATCACAGTACCTTTTCAATCTTGTATTGTGTGTGCCGTTGACCAGTTGTGGTTAATCCGGTTCCACGTTGCCACTGTGTGCCACGCTGCCATTAGTAGACACTGTGTGTGGGTGGCTGCTAAAGCCCTCCCTGCGGGCCTCTCTGGACGGCAGGCAAGTGTAAAGCTTCGTGGGTGCGGGGGGGGGGGGAGTCTGCAAAGAACTGTACAATCCGTCACTGGCTCCATGAATATGGGTCAGAAATCTGCTATTTGTGAGCTGTTGTTCGGTGCCTGCCTCTGATGTGCGTGCAGTTCCCCCCTCCCCCCTCCAGCACAGCTCTCTTCTCCAGCTGCCACGGGAACCCTTTTTGCAGATAATTGAGCTCCGAGGAAGGCGCCTTGTTTTCCATCTCTCACATCCCCCCCCCCCCCCCCCCCCCGCCTGTCTCGGATCTTTGGGGCCCGTCGGTGAGTTGAAGTCTCTGTCACTGCCACCGCCATCTGCTCCACCTGTAACGCTGTCCTTAAATGTGTGCTCCTGGGGGGGCTGTTTGTAAACTCGGAAACATGGGCTTGGGGATGTGCGGTGCCACGTGCACAGGTTGGGGGGGGGCACTGGGCTGCAATCTGGCCCTGCCTCCCAGGTTCTCGGTGCCACAGTTATCCATCTTCATAAACACTTTATTCGCTTAAACCTTGAAGTGCATTATATATAATATTACAAAACGTTGTCATGAATATGTCGACAAAATACATTAAACAACTATTGGTAGAACACATACGGCCTCATTACGAGTATGCCGGTAAAACCGTGTTCATTACCGGCATGCCGGAATGAGCGGGTCCGTGCACGTATGAACCCGCTAATAGCGGGTCATTATGAGTGCGCGAGCACGCGCGTTCCCCCATGCCGGTAGTGGCAACACCGCCATGCCGGTAAAGGGCCTCCAAGCCCCCTATACCGGCATCGCGGGGCCCACCCATTGCGCTACCGCCTCACACTAACCCGTAAATACCGGCACGGTAATAGCACCATGGTATTACCGTGTTCGCAAAAAACAGACCCGGAAATTACGTCATCGCGCAGGAACGGGAAAGGGGCCGGCGGCCATCTTTAAAAACACAATCCATTGCCATCCTCCATTACTACCACTACACCCGTGTTGTTGAGTGCCAAAACAGAACCAGGATGTCAAAGGCCACCAGAAAAAGCAAACAAAGCAAACAAAGGAAGAGGAAGCAGCGCTTCTCAGATGCAGAATTGACAATGCTAGCGGACACCCTACAACAGCATGCTGACATTATCCGAAGCACAGACCTGAAGCATGCGGCCTAAACGCATAAAAAACAGGTGTGGCAGGATGTTGCGCAGAGGGTAACAGCAGTGGGGGTTACCCCAAGGAGTGTCCGGGATTGCAGAAAGCGCTGGGACGACCTCCGCCTCCGTGTGCGGAAGATCCTTGCGGAGAACCGGAGGGCCGCAATGGCGACAGGCGCTGGCACACAATCCCCTGTTAAGCTCACCACATGGGAGGAGATTGCAAGTGGATTCATCGATCCAGAATCCATCGAGGGGATTGGAGAGCAGGAGTACGGGGCAGCTACTACAACAGAGGAAGGTGAGTGAACCATCACATCCACCTATAACAAAACATGATGTGACAAAAGTGAGGTGGGAGTCAGAATAGGCAAGGCAATTCACATGCCCAAGGCAACATCAACTCACCAACAGAATATTGATTGCCACCCCTTGCACCACACGCATGCTGCGTGAAATCTGTAAATCCATCCATGCCCATGTCCCCCCCACACCTAGACAATCCATTGCCACCAGCCATGCAATCATTGCCAACATGTCCCCTCAGTACACCAAATGCCACACAACAGAAATGAAATCATGCCTGAATGTATCAAGATATAACACTGCCACAAATCACAGCTGCCATTTGGCAATCTCACTGATGACCTGCATCTCTTCTATCCCCCAGGCACCGATGAGGAAGGTGGAACCCAGGACAGGGGGCCAGGCACATCCAGTGCAAGCAAGGGGACCAGGGACACCGCAACCCCCTCCTCCAAAAAATTTCCTCTGACCACTCCCAGTGTGCCACGCAAGACATCATCTCTGCAGGGGGCACCTGCTGCGACAGTGCCAGCTGTACCGCCGGCCACCACGGACGTCCTGTCCACAGAGGTGGTTGAAGAGGCCGAAGAATTTTCGGGATCGCCCAGCCCAACACCCATTGGCCCCCCCCTTCCACCCTGCGGAGACAGAGAGCCTGGATAACCCATGTCTCCATGACTCCGACCTAGGGGACTCGGACATCGGCATATTTGAGGACGACAGTGCCCAGGACGAGGGCCCCACGCAGGTGCCTGCCACCACCCAGCCCTCCGCCACCCAGCCCTCCACCACCCAGCCCTCCACCACCCAGCCCTCCACCGGTACACCTGCGACAGAAACCCCCTTTGAGGTCCGTCTGGCAAGGGTGGAGGCCCGTCAAGACGAGATGCTGCAGATAATGCGGCAACAGGTCCTTGCCGGTAATGAGGCCATGAAGGCCATAGCCACGGCCATTGCCGCAAATACAGCAGCCGTGGAGGCGTCCACGTCTGCATTCAGGCAGTGCATGGGGTCACTGACCGAGGCCCTACTAGCCAACATCAGGCAAGTGCAGCAGCCACACCATGGGTCTGACAGAGGATTGACAATTGACACCTCGACCACGTCAACACCTTCCACCTCTGTCCAATCAAGCCCTGTGCGCTTAACGCGCAGGAGTGCACGGTGCATGGCCATGGCACCCCCAGACCTGAAAGTCGCCAAAAAGTGACTTTTTGAAAAATGGAAGAAATGTGAGGAGTAGGATTGTTGAAGGCAACACTGTTTGTTGCACACATGGGGACATCTGGGGTCTGTGGGGTGGGTGAGGGAGTTTGTTAGGGGATCGTGGGAGGGGGGAGTGGGCACAGTTTTGCACTTTCATATAATACACAAGTTTTCTGGAGAACAATCCATGGCTGGACATTGTCATTTTTGGTGTGCATCCATTTAATGTGTTACGGTGTTCAGTCTCAAAATTACAACATTCCCTTTGTGCATTTTCACATTGGCCCAGTGTCTGACTGACAAAAGTCATTCATGGTCCCTGTGTCTTAAAAGTATTTGTCAATTAGTGCTTGGCGCACAGCATGGCCGTCCCGTACATCACGTACTGGCAGGGGGGCTCCTTCGCCTCGGTCTCCATCCCCTTCATCCTCACCCGGGCCATGCATGTCAATGTCAGGTGGCAGTGGTACATTCCTTCGGACGCACATGTTGTGCAGCATGACACAGGCCATGGTGATCTTTGCCACCTTCTCAGGCCTATATAGGAGTGCCCCACCAGACCTGCTTAGGCAGCGGAACCACGCCTTCAACAGGCCAAAGATCTGCTCAATCACGACACGGGTACAAGTGTGCACACGATTGTACTCCTCTTCATGGCTGTTCTGCGGGTTCCGCACAGGGGGAAGTAGCCACGTCCTCAAGGGATATCCTCCATCACCTACAAGCAGATACAAATAGGTGTGTGTCACTCTGAACTGACACCTTCAGGGAGCACGGTCATGGCAGCAGCTATTAGGTGTGAGCATGCAAATGTCCCTGTACGTGTACCAAATAGTCACCTGTATGGGATGTATACTAGAAAGAGGTGTGGAACACTGGATGGGGTTGAATAGATGATGCAGGGTGTAATCATGCATGCTGAGGCAGATGTGCTGTGGCAGTGCAACAATGTTTAGCCTCCAATTCATGCTGTGTACTCTTTACTTTGCATGGTCACACTTGCTGCATTGGCACAGTTGCCATCCTATTCAGTCATGCATTGCTTGCCATCACCATGGTGCCCCGGTTGTGCCTCTTAAGTGTTGTCATCCATTTGCATTATTCGTGATATGGGGCCCAGTGATGTGTCATTTTCCGTTTGGCTGTGTCAGGTGAGGAGTGTTTAGCTCTGCATTCATTCTCCACTCACTGGCTATTGCCACCCAGGTGTACTTTTAACCCCCCTTTCCCATCCTGGTAAACTACCCCCCCCTTTCCCACCCTGGTGAACTATCCACCCCCTTTCCCACCCAGGTGTATTATCCCCCCTTCTGCATCCGCACACATGAGTACCCCACAGCATGGCCATGGGCCTGTTGTGCAACTCACCGAGCAGCCAGGCACGTGGTCCAGCATGTCGCTCCATGTGACGGGGTAGCGTGGAGTTGCGCAGTACCATGGCATCATGTGTGGATCCAGGAAATCTGGCGCAGCAATGGGTGATGATTTTGCTGGAGTCACATACCATTTGTACATTGATGAAGTGGTATTGCTTGCGATTGCGGTACACCGCCTCTATGGCATGGGGGACTACCAATTCCACGTGGGTGCAGTTGATGGCACCAACACAATTGGGCATGCCGGCCAGTGCATGGAAGCCTACTTTGGTTTCGGCTATCTCCTGGCCAGTCCGTGGTAGGGATATGTGGGTGCTTGCGTGCTTCAGGAGGGCATCGAGCACTTGGTTCAGCATGCGTGAGAATAGTGGTTGTGAAATGCCGTGCAGCTGGCCCACTGTGTGTTGTTAGGTTCCTGTGGCCAGGAAGTGTAGCACAGACACCACCTTCAGTAGTGGGAGGATGGCAGTGCGTATTTGTTTGTGGCTGGCAATGTCGTTGTGTATCATGTCCACTATGGTGGTGATGGTGTCACTGTCCAACCGGTACAGGGTGTGGATCTGCTCAGGGGTTAGGTTGAATGGGCTGGGTCTGGTGCGAGGGATTGGTGGCTGCCTACGAGGCGCTGGTGGCTGCGCTGGTGGTAATTGCTGGGCCTGTCTCACCCTCCTTCTCTTCCTGCGTCTCCTCTGTGCTGCCTGTTCTTGCTGCTGTAGTTGTTGTTGTTGTTGTTGCTGTTGTTGCTGTAGTTGTAGCAGTATAGGCATGTCCTCCTGCGCCATGATTGCAAATGCTAGTGGTAGCATTTTGGTGTAGGAAGGGGTGTGGTGTGTAGGTGTGCTCCTTTTGTACTGGGCCACTCTGCATTGCCTACACCTGTGGGGAGGGTTGTGGTGTGTGGCTGTGCTCAGTTCATACTGGCACAGCCTCCTTTGACTCCACCTGTGGGGATTGTGTGCACCTGTGGCAGCTGCCTTGTATCTTGGTTGCTGTTTGCGGGTGGTCCGCGATGCCTGTTTTTCCGGCATCATGCAGCCCGTTATTACTGTGTTCGCGATGCCGGTATTTGCATGTTTGCGTGGGTTGTGATTGCCCCCTATTACCGGCATGCCGGTATTTACTACCTGAGGAGGCGCGTGTACGCGCCTATGCTGCTATTAGCGGCACTGTAAATAACGATGCCGTTAATACCGGGTTTGTGGGTCAGAATGCTACGGAACGTTAAATGATGCCGGTATTTACATACCGGCATCATTTTTCCCTTACCGGCATAACTCGTAATGAGGCCCATACTGTTTAACATTCGATCCACATACTTCTGGGTGGGGGGGGCTTTGTATCCATGTCTCACTCTGTAGGGGGCTGCTAAAGCCGTCAGGTCTGGGGCAGCTAATAAGCACTGCAGAGCCCACCCAGTGGCCAGAACACCCGTCCGGAGGGCCACGCGTATCGAGTAAGCCAACATCACCGCGCCTTTTTCTGGAGAGTGAGTCCGCGCCCATTTGCCCAAAAGTGACCGGCAAATGATGGGAAAATGGAAGGCATACACGCCATACATTCTATTTCGTGCATGGACGGGCCTGCAGTGAACCGGAACACCCTTTTCTGTCTGCAACGCCTTCGGGGCTTCCCTAGAAATAGTATGTATGGTTTCTAGACCAGCCCTCCTGTGCCACGTGCAGTGCGTGACTTCCATGTCTAGCCTATTTCAGTATTGTGTGGGAACATAGACAGCACACTGTTTCTATCGCTAGTCAGAGGGTAGCCAGGACTGTATAACAAGTGGGGTCTGGAGCTAATATAGATGGTCCCACCACAGTGACCTGGACATCCGTAAGCGCCCACACAGTGCTGCGGAGTGGGAATGTACAGCCTTTGGGTGGGCTTTGCCCGCTCAGGCCCTACGCTAGCCTATATTTAAGAAAGTACCCTCTTGCAATTACGGAAGATTTGAGAAGTTTGCCTTAAATTCAATCACCTCAAAATGCAGCTGTGTTTTTTTTTTCTTCTGAAAACACGTATCCAAGACTATTGGAAATTTTACTTAAAACCGGCAGCAGGGGGATCTCTCAGCTTGGAGAGGGTCACTTTACTGCAGAAACGCAGCGCTAGACATCATGGTCGGGTGTTTCCCCACCAGTTTACGTTTCTAGGAGCATTGGGAAGGTTGATCACAAATAAACAAACTCCTGGCCTTTCAACCTCCAGGGAATACAATTGAATAAACAGAAACACATTCTTTGCATTTTTTTCTTGTGTGGTGGAGACTGGTGTGTTTAATGCCAACCTACTAGAAACTACCCCTGTAAGTGTAGGGGGCAAAATGACTCCAAAATAGAACTGATTTGTTCACAAGGTCATAGGCAACTCATGAATATGTTTGCTTTTTTAATGAAAACCTGTATGTATCAGGTATCGTATTTTGTTTTATTTTACAAAAAGTAAAATCACTTAATTTTTTTTATCCCCAATTCAATGATCATCAGACATATCAATGCAGGAAAATTAATACATGCATTCAATACAACATACAATATATACATTTGCCCATGTTTGGTCCTTGGTACTTGATTCAAGAAGAAAGAAAAGAGAAAGGAAAATAAAGTGAAAGGACAAAAAAGATGTTTTTTAATAGTAAGACACAATTGCTAACAAGTTTACACATTCTGTCTCAATATCACAGTCCTTATTCTCTGATTAGTTTCAAAGGAGACCTTACATTTAATCTTCGAACGACCAATCATGAGCCAAGCATCCTCTTATAAAGCGCTTAATTTTACTCTCCTCTCATGTTTTTGACTGCGGTGTGTTCCAGGTATCTTTCACTCATACAGTGGGGTACTTCATGGGCCCAGTTCAAAGGGCGGCGGCTCCCAGGCCTAGGCATATTCTGGTTGGCGCATCGGTGCCAGTACCATCTTAAGGAAAGCAAAAAGGCCTGCCTTACCCTTCTGTTGGTGAGATGTCATTCACCACTTCCCAGGAGCCCCCCGTCACCCAGAAATCCAGGCCAGAAACCAAAGCATCAACTCCTCCATCTACTATGGAACTCATCAGAATGTTCAGGCTTCCTAATCGACCTCCCCCTGCATAGCCTTAAAGCAGGGCCAGCTACCGCCAGAGAATAAAGAGCTACTGGCCTCTAGTCACATGACATGTGGTGGCCATTCAGGGCCCAGTACCAGGCCCATTTGTATTGTCATTACCTGCACCATTCTGAAACGAAAGTGAGACTAGATTCAGGCCAGCCATGAAGCCAGAATGTTTAGATGTGTGATTTTTCAGCAAACAGCAGTTCACACAAATTCTTGCATCACCATTTTGTCTTCTATGCTACCACAATCGGTAGGGCAGTTACCTTTCCAGAAGATTCCAACAGACATTCAAAGTGCTCATTTTACTCCACTCAAGGCGCTGGGGCTGTTCTCAGCTGTGCATTGTTCTTGAGGCAATGATTGTAGTCACGCCTTTCCCTCCTGTGTACCACTCGAATGCCTTCAGGACTTCTGCTCTTTTTGCTTTCTACCAATGTAGGCTTTCCTCTGACATCGGGAATGGTGGTCATTGCCAGTAGAGATGCCATGCACACTTGTGGGATTGATAATAGGATGCATTATATCATTGGTGTTGGGCAGAGAGTGTGCTTTTGGGGTGATTGCCAATGAGAAGCAACCACTTCTCCATCAGGGCACGCCCAAGTAGGGTTTTAGTTCCAGAAGCTTTGATCAATACATTTCACTTTCTGGAGAATAAATGTTTGGCATGAGCAAAAACCAGACAAGGAGCCGCTGAGCCACGCTGAGAGATAAACAAGTGCATTCTTATTCGGCACAAATGGCAGCTGAGATTTGCAGCGAGGATTCACAACAAGTCACATGGAGTTGCCAGAATCCTCTCTGCACGTTACACGAAAGAAGCAGTGTATATGGAGAGGGCCTGAATCCGTGTGGGTTCTACCAGGCAGGTTGGCATAAGGTGACAGTTAGTGGTAACATCTGGCATAACAGATCGGCCTTGCGCTTCCTTGCCCTTTTGCAACATAGGGTTCAGTTAGCATAGCGTCTTGATTCTATTCAAAGCCACATGTCAGTAATGGTATACCAGATAAAGTGATGATCTAGAGAAGAGAAGCAGAGCAGTGAAGAGTGACGCCGGCTTGCTGGGCTGTAGCAGAGTCTGCCAGGCCTGGAGTCTGTGCAACGTGTAAAGATGATTTTACACGGCTGCACAGAATGGGCCTAGTGAAAGCCCGTGATAACATGCGGGTGTTCTGCCACAGCAACTTGGAGGCAGTCGCCATCGCGAAGGGGAGCACTCCCACATCTGGTAAAGTCCTTCTGGAGGGACGATTAGCGGCCCTTTAAGCAGAATGCCTCCTTTCTTCTGCTCCTTACAGTGATAGTCTCCCAATTCTAGCTGCTGTAATAATTGCTTTTTTCTTTTTTAATGTTTATTTATTTTTAAACAACAACTTAACTTATAGACTCATATTCACAGTGCGTTACATTGTACAGTTAAACATGTCAGTATGTTCCACACCCCCCCCAACTCCCACCCTCCCTCATCCCAGCCTATTCCTCTGACATCAGCTTTAGGTATGTACATTTGCTTCCATTGCTGATCGTGCAGGACTATTATTTCTGTTCAACATTGTTATGCGCTAAGGCTATCAACTCCTGCACCATATGCTGCCAGGAGTCGATGCCAACACTGGGTTCTCCTTGGCCTCGGCAGACAGCTTCCTGCCACATCGAGGTTTCCGCGAGCGTCTATTTCTGGAGTTCGCTCCACCACAGGTGCACCTCTGGTCTGTTGTGCGCTTTCCACCCCATTGCTATTCTTCACTTTGCCAGGATGTATGCTAAGTCCCAGGGGAGTTGCTAGGTCTGGAAAAGACCCGGAGCTAAGCTGATGTCGGAACTGTTGGGACTGGGGGCTAGCTAGTCTTTTGGCTGTAGCTCCTGAAAATCTATCCGGGGCTACAACCAAAAGATCAGGGGCTATAGCCCCCTTAGCCCCCCCCTAGCAACGCCCCTGCTAAGTCCTACAGCATAGTGTCATGCTTTGATTGTTTAGGTCGTGCAAAAATGCAGAGCATACAGGCTGCTGGGGTGCTCGTGTCAAGCGTTATACCTGCTCTGGCCAAGGCCTACGTTATTTCTTCCCAGTCCATTCGGATCTCCAAGCAAGCCCAGAACATATGCAACAGCTCTGCGTTCAACAATCTGCATTTTAGACACGTTTTCTCCGTTGCCTTGCTGAAAGGTATGCCCTGTGAGTTATATATAGCTGAATTAATTGGAGTTTCGCGTTTCTAGACACCTTTTTATGGTAGGCTAGTGCTCTGCGCCAGACTGTGTCCGTTAATTGCTCTTGCAAATCTGCCTCCCAGCTGCGCCTGGTCTGCGTCAGCAAGTCCCCACTCTGTGACATTAGTAACTCATATAACCTAGACACGACATGCCCACCCTCCAAAGTATCAAAGTATTTCTATAGTCTTATCCTCTTGCCACGCTCCATCCGTGCCTGGCCACCTCTGTTTGAATCTAGTTAGAAGTGAAGTGAGTATCGTGTATTATCCTATCTGTATGCCCGTTTCTGAGTCCTTTGCTTTGCCTTCGTGCAGTAAGTCTCCCACCGTAACCACACCCATGGGTTCCCAGTACTTCCTCACACTCTATCTAAGATGGTGTCACCAATGGGAGCTGGGGGTTATAAGGTGCCTGATTCTCTACCAAGCGGCAGGCCTTAGGCCATATCGTCTGCCCCAGCTTCAGCAGCAGAGAGGGTTTGGGGGTACACAGTCATCAAATGAAATGGGGCACATAAAGGCGGCAGCATCACAGTATTTTGGGACGGTTCATTGGATAACCGGTCTGTGGTGAAGTGCAGCTGACTCAGCGCAAACTATGCCCCGGAATGGGGCACCTTTATGCCACCTTGCTCGTGCGGTCTTTGTCATGTGGTTAATGCTATTCTGCATCTTGTGCCGTGCCATGGGAAGCCTCAACAAATACCGTCGAGCCTATTCAAAAAGCCTTTATGGATGTTGTACGGGATATTAATGAAGAAATGAAGAAGCCTCGGGAGCATTATTTTTAATAATGCTGGCTCCCCATCAGTGAGAGCGGCAATCGGACCCAGAAGGCCATGGACTTTTCTACCTTGTCTACCGCCTTTAGTGTGTTCTGTAAATATTCCGTAATAATCGCTGTAATTAATACTCCATTTAATGGCCTTGTGTCCTGGTGGAGAGCCTCCCGAGGCTGCAACTATTCATTAGTGCCTCTCTAACAGACCAATAAGCATTAAGAGGAAGTGATGTCCTGAATACTTACTGGTAATCTGCATTATGATCACTCCTACTCTTTCTTGTTACGTTACTTACTTGTGAGGTACCATACTCTGTGACAGGAACCCCCCTTTACTGCCGCATGTCCTGCCCCTCTGCATTAAAAGACTGATGCCCCTGTGCCCGCAAAGTCTTGGTTATTAACGCTGTGCCTTCATGGACCCCTTCATCCTTTTCCATTGTGGGAGAAGCATGTCTTAAGTAGTGTGACGAGTAATATTCCTACTATGAGTAATGAAGATTACCGTAAGTGAACAGGACATTACCGCCATTGCTCTCTTCCTCCCCCAACTAATTACCTTTGAGGAACACCAAAGACCAGACGACTTGACCCTTGAAAAAATAACAGATTGTTACCTATGCTACCTTCACACCCCATTACCAATTTAGTTGCACCCTCTTATCAGAAGAGGTTGACCCCTGGTTGTGCAAGTTGAGGCAGGAAGCATGAGGAAGGTGTTCTGGACCCACCAGGTTACTGCTCTTCACATGTGCTTGAGGGACACTCCTAGGGCCAGGGCAGTTTCTAGTACATTTGATGCCCAGGGCGAAAAACTAGAATGCACCCGACCCTGCACGCTCGGCAATCGTGCCACTCCCAAACTCCACGGTTAAGTAACTCCTACTCAACGTCAATAAATCACTGTTTTTTACATTGTGATTCAAGAACGTGCAGTAATTCCTCAGCCGAGTACACAAACCGTATATGCTAGTCTTGGATTTTAAAGTTTTGTGTCAATTGTTGGTCTATGTGAAGGGCAGTCTCCTTGACTTTGCTGCTGCTGCAAAAGCATTTATTTTCAACATGTGCACTCTCAATTGAAAGTACTGCAAGGCTGATGGCCTTTCCTCTGCCACTGTGGGGCGGAAGTATGTCTTCATCAGGGCCGGTTTACTAAAGCCCCTCTCACCACTTCCCACTGGAATTGTTAGTGGCAGCCGTATGGCAAACCACACATTTCAGCATTGTTGCTGAATAAATATTCTTTAAATTGCACCGTTTGCATTGCATTTTATCAAAAAACTCCTCTGGGCACTAGTCCAACAGTCTGCCGCCCGCTTTGATCCATTTTGATGACTTCCAAACATTCAATCCGACCGTCCTCCCGCCTACTCATATCTCCGCCCGCCATTCCCCTTATTGCTTACGTAGAGCCATGCAATAAAAGCCTCAACTTAATGGTAATCGCTCGATCAACATCGGGAAGCTGAAAGGCGGAGTCGACCCATCGCCTCTGAACGTGCCACCGCCATCTTGCAAACACACCCCTGCATTGAAGCGCTGGTGTATCCACCAACTTTTCATAAAGAACTTGAACAATGCCATCTGACGCCAGACTGCGCATTTTCAGAGCGCAAGTGCTCTGGAATAAAACATGGAATTGTACAAAGCAGTGCAAGGTAGCAGGCTTGTCCCGGGGCTATCGTGCTTTTGCTTCTCTCTCCCAGGGAACACAGGGTAGTTTGTCTTTCTTACCTGGAGTTGCAAGGCTGCAAGCAACACAAAGACAGGGCATTCTATAGACACGGCTCCTCCTCTCAACGAGCAACCCTTGCAGGGTGTGAGGCCCTTTCATGAGACGTTGTGTAAACAGCAAACACGGGAGCTCTCTCTGGAAGACAAGCCGGGGGATGCTGAGGGGAAAGGGGCTCAGCTATCACCACAGACCCGCAGAGAGCAGCAAGAAGCTGGAGGCGCGGGGATGAGGCATGCAGAAGAGAAGGACTGGGAGAAAGCGGGGGCGGGAGACCACATGGAACCTAACACGACCATACCACCATAGATTAGCTGCAACCCAATACGTGATTTCAGCACCAATGGGATACTGGCAGCGCTCTCTCGTAGCTAACATCCTGCATATCTCTCACTGAGTGTTATCGACATCTTATTCAAGTTTTGATGAAATCAGGGTCGCACATAACGTAATGTTATCATTTCTTAGGAGGTCATTGGTGGTGACGAAGGAATAAGCCTGTGTGAATTAGAAGAGTGACACCTGCGGGTGTCCATTTCCTCCTCTCACCTAGCCACGCCCATCTGCAACTCAAGAGGTCAATGCAGTGGTAGCTTTTGGGAATGAAATAACTCACCAATGCTAAATATATAGGGGCGTAAAGTCTCCAGTTGGAACACTTAGTTTAGCACAAGTTCTACGCAAGCACCACAAAATACAAATTCGCCCCATTTCTAACAAGTGAGAGTTTTTTTTAAACTGCCATAAAAGGGAGCACACAATTAAATTGTAGGACACAATGAGATATTTGATAGCAGTGCCAAAGAAAACCAAACTGGCAAAATTCACAAAATAATGCTGTGTACTTTGTTGTAACCATTTGGGAACATACCATGTGCCCCCTCTCCCCACACACTCAGACACAAACGCACATGTCTCTACTGTGTAAATGCACACCCATTATTGTAAGGTTCATTGCTGCATCTGTGCAGGGTGGGATGTGTAAACCCCAACCCCCAGAACATCTTTCTGGGGCGAGTGATGAAACCGGATGTCCCTCCCACCACGCGCCTACCCTCGAGTACGGACCTTACTACAGGACTACAGCTAGCCCCACTCTCCTATGAGTCTCCTAGAATATAGTGGAATAAAGAGGTCACACGCTTAGTTTATAACCGAACAATCCCCGTGAGATGGGCAGCTCGGGTAAGAACGCCCCCGAACCCAGGAGTGACGCAATTGCAACAGCACAGATTCAAAGGGTGGGCGCTGGAGGGACTGAAGTGGTCCCGAACATTGAGAACTAGCCTGCAGTTGCCAGGAATAGGACATTCTAAGAGCTAGTGCATAGAGAGGACGCATGCAAAGCTACACTTTAGCAACTAGAATTTGCATGTCCACCTAATAACTCCGCGGCCACGCTCCGGGATACACCTACAAACCAACTTCCGTCAGCTGGCAGACAGGCTACAATGAATTGCCAGATGGCAGGAACGACAGTACACCGAGCACGAGGAAACCTAACAGTCTCCATGAAATACGGGTACAGAAGGTACATCCCTTCTTCAATCTTCCTTCCTCTTGCTGCAACCCATACCCTGCTGGATGGCCCACGGCTGTAATTCCAAAGCAGCCACCAACACCAGGCACCCTCCCATGTCCCCAAACAGCGGCGGAAAAAAAATGAGAAAATGACCCGGGGACGTCCTACCTAAGAAGTACACAGGAGGCGGCGCCAGCACTTACTGCCGCTACTCGCCCGGCCACTCAGAGCAAACTCACCCGCCCCAAGGCTATTGCACCCTTCAGGGCAATTCCAGCCTTCACCAAGGCAGGCAATTGAGCTCCCGGGAGCAATTGCGCCCTGGGCAGTCGCCCGCTTCGCCCGGGCCAGGAAGTGCTCCTGCCTAGGCCCTAGGCTCTGCCCAGTTGCTGCCATTCCCCTGAATAGTCCTTGGCACATCAAATACAGACTAGGCCATACACACGGTTTGTCTAATCCATCGGTTGATGGTGGCAATGGGTGTCTTTCTCTTTGGCCCTGGCCCTGAAAAGGTCAGAAACAGGCTTCCATTCTCTCTGGTACCTGGCATTCTGTCTAAAAAAATCCAACAGCGATCTTTTCACCTCTAAAGCGTGCCGTCATTATTCCTCCTGGGAGGTTGCGTAAGGGGAAAAAAGCAGGGAGAACAATGGCCCACATTCTGGGTTTGGTGGTAATTTCACAAAATGACTGCCAAAATTGTAGTCCATTATCGCCACTTGGTCCCCTGGGTTTTACCACGGACTTGCAAGTGGTAATAAGCAGGTGTTCAGCCACGTTTATGGAGTCCATAGCACTCCACGGGGGATTTTTGGTGGAATTTCCACCGCCGGAATTACTGAGTGGTAATTCTGATGATTTTTGGAGGAAAAGTGGAAGATTTAGCTCCAGCAACATAAAAACCATGGAATTACCACTCAGTAATTCCAGCTGTGGAAATTCAGCCAACACATGTAAATTGGTAGTGCAGGAACAATTGACATAACTCTGTCAACACCTAAAAAAAAGTAGCGTAACGGAATTACCGCCACTTTTTTACCAAACCGCAAACTTGGAATGAGGCTTGCTGTCTTGCTTGTGGTGACATTTTTTGAAAAAAGTTGGTATAAAGGGCAGGTTACATTGAAGGATCAGAGCTGCAACCTGTACATGAAGAAACTGATGTCTGCTGTATAAGGCCATGATCTGAGCAGCCTTCAAGCCACACTCGATTGCTGGGTCTGTCTTCTGCATAAGGCCCTGATCTGAGCAGCCTTCGAGCCGATGTAATCGCCACCAAAACACTCGATTGCTGGGTCTGTCTTCTGTATAAGGCCGTGATCTGAATAGCCTTTGAGCCGATGTAATCGCCACCAAAACACTCGATTGCTGGGTCTGTGTCTTCTGTATAAGGCCCTGATCTGAATAGCCTTTGAGCCGATGTAATCGCCACCAAAACACTCGATTGCTGGGCCTGTCTGCTGTATAAGGCCCTGATCTAAGCAGCCTTCGAGCCACACTCGATTGCTGAGTCTGTCTGCTGTATAAGGCCCTGATCTGAGCAGCTTTCGAGCCGATGTAATTGCTGCCAAACCTCTCAATTGCTGAGTCTGTCTGCTGTATAAGGCCCTGATCTAAGCAGCCTTCGAGCCACACTCGATTGCTGAGTCTGTCTGCTGTATAAGGCCCTGATCTGAGCAGCCTTCGAGCCGATGTAATCGCCATCAAAACACTCGATTGCTGGGTCTGTCTGCTGTATAAGGCCCTGATCTAAGCAGCCTTCGAGCCACACTCGATTGCTGAGTCTGTCTGCTGTATAAGGCCCTGATCTGGGCAGCCTTTGAGCCGATGTAATCGCCGCCAAAATACTCGATTGATGGGTCTTTCTGCTGTATAAGGCCCTGATCTGAGCAGCTTTCGAGCCGATGTAATTGCTGCCAAACCTCTCAATTGCTGAGTCTGTCTGCTGTATAAGGCCCTGATCTAAGCAGCCTTCGAGCCACACTCGATTGCTGAGTCTGTCTGCTGTATAAGGCCCTGATCTGAGCAGCATTCAAGCCGATGTAATTGCCACCAAACCTCTCGATTGCTGAGTCTCTCTGCTGTATAAGGCCCTGATCCGGCAGCCTTCGAGCCGATGTAATCGCCACCAAACCTCTCGATTGCTGAGTCTTTCTGCTGTATAAGGCCCTGATCGGTGCAGCCTTCGAGCCGATGTAACCGCCACCAAACCTCTCGATTGCCGCGTCCCTCTGCTGTATAAGGCCCTGATCTGTGCAACCTTCGAGCCGATGTAATCACCACCAAAACACTCGATTGCTGGGTCTGTCTGCTGTATAAGGCCCTGATCTAAGCAGCCTTCGAGCCACACTCGATTGCTGAGTCTGTCTGCTGTATAAGACCCTGATCTGGGCAGCCTTTGAGCCGATGTAATCGCCGCCAAAATACTCGATTGATGGGTCTTTCTGCTGTATAAGGCCCTGATCTGAGCAGCTTTCGAGCCGATGTAATTGCTGCCAAACCTCTCAATTGCTGAGTCTGTCTGCTGTATAAGGCCCTGATCTAAGCAGCCTTCGAGCCACACTCGATTGCTGAGTCTGTCTGCTGTATAAGGCCCTGATCTGAGCAGCATTCAAGCCGATGTAATTGCCACCAAACCTCTCGATTGCTGAGTCTCTCTGCTGTATAAGGCCCTGATCCGGCAGCCTTCGAGCCGATGTAATCGCCACCAAACCTCTCGATTGCTGAGTCTTTCTGCTGTATAAGGCCCTGATCGGTGCAGCCTTCGAGCCGATGTAACCACCACCAAACCTCTCGATTGCCGAGTCTCTCTGCGGTATAAGGCCCTGATCTGAGCAGCCTTCGAGCCAATGTAATCGCCACCAAAACACTTGATTGCTGGGTCTCTCTGCTGTATAAGGCCCTGATCCGGCAGCCTTCGAGCCGATGTAATCGCCACCAAACCTCTCAATTGCTGAGTCTTTCTGCTGTATAAGGCCCTGATCGGTGCAGCCTTCGAGCCGATGTAACCGCCACCAAACCTCTCGATTGCCGAGTCCCTCTGCTGTATAAGGCCCTGATCTGTGCAGCCTTCGAGCCGATGTAATCACCACCAAACCTCTCGATTGCCGAGTCTCTCTGCGGTATAAGGCCCTGATCTGAGCAGCCTTCGAGCCGATGTAATCGCCATCAAACCTCTCGATTGCTGAGACTGTCTGCTGTATAAGACCCTTATTTTAGCAGCCTTCGAGCCGATGTAATTGCCACCAAACCTCTCGATTGCTGAGCCTCTCTGCTGTATAAGGCCCTGATCTAAGCAGCCTTCGAGCCACACTCGATTGCTGAGTCTGTCTGCTGTATAAGACCCTTATTTTAGCAGCCTTCGAGCCGATGTAATCGCCACCAAAACACTCGATTGCTAAGTCTGTCTTCTGTATAAGGCCCTGATCTAAGCAGCCTTCGAGCCGACGTAATCGCCACCAAAACACTCGATTGCTAAGTCTGTCTTCTGTATATGGCCCTGATCTAAGCAGCCTTCGAGCCGACGTAATTGCCTCCAAAACACTCGATTGCTGGCTCTTTCTGCTGTATAAGGCCCTGATCTGAGCAGCTTTCGAGCCATTTAATTCCTGCCAAACCTCTCAATTGCTGAGTCTGTCTGCTGCATAAAGCCCTGATCTAAGCAGCCTTCGAGCCACACTCGATTGCTGAGTCTGTCTGCTATATAAGGCCCTGATCTGAGCAGCATTCAAGCCGATGTAATCGCCACCAAAACACTTGATTGCTGGGTCTGTCGTTTGTATAAGGCCCTGATCTGCGCAGCCTTCGAGCCGATGTAATCGCCACCAAACCTCTCGATTGCCGAGTCTCTCTGCTGTATAAGGCCCTGATCTGAGCAGCCTTCAAGCCGATGTAATCGCCACCAAACCTCTAGATTGCTGAGTCTGTCTGCTGTATAAGTCCCTGATCTAAGCAGCCTTCGAGCCACACTCGATTGCTGGGTCTGTCTTCTGTATAAGGCCCTGATCTGAGCAGCCTTCGAGCCGATGTAATCGCCATCAAACCTCTCGATTGCTGAGACTGTCTGCTGTATAAGACCCTGATCTTAGCAGCCTTCGAGCCAATGTAATCGCCACCAAACCTCTTGATTGCTGAGTCTCTCTGCTGTATAAAACCCTGATTTTAGCAGCCTTCGAGCCAATGTAATCGCCACCAAACCTCTTGATTGCTCAGTCTGTCTGCTGAAGGCAACTGTCTCAATCAGAGGCCCCTGGAATGACCTGAGAAAAAGTGGGAGATCCTAAAGGGACCCCCCGCAACCCCAGTAGACAAAGGTTTAGGCAATAAAAAAACCTTTAGTAGCTTTTGAAGGAGAATGAACCTATTTCATTACCCCGTCTGGGTTCTCAGCCCTGGGGCCAAATACTTGCAGTGCCATGAAAATGGATGGCTTGCTTGATTCTAGAGGGATGTATTTTTGCTGGTGCTGTCTCGCCCCAATGTTGCCCTCAGATGGCTGGTATATAGTGCTATTATGGTCAAAGGGGGCTCTTACAATAACCCCCACCCCTTTATAAAAGATCCACTGTCCAACCATCGCAGTAACTGGACTTCCACTTACAGGGGTGATGGGTACCCTTCTAATCCTGTAAGTCTGACCTGAAGCACCTTCCTGCCTGAAGCCACATTTGCAAACGGAAGCGCTCTCAACCCAGAGTGGAGTGTTGCCGCTCGGTGTTCAGGACGGATCAAGCAGCAAGACAAGACAGTGAAGGTCATGAGAGGGCCCCAGTCATGACTTGTCCACGGTCACCCAATGCTCCAGAGTCAGTAACCTGTACACGCTCTGTCAGTGGTGCTTGGGATGGTGCCGTGATCAGCCAATCATCCAGGTATGGAAACGGGAGTGGCCACCACCAAGCCCAAAATATTGTGGAGACTCTGGGGGCCGCAGGCCTCTGAACTGAAAGTGCAGGTCCACAATACCTCTGATGTGGCCGAGTGATCAACCTGGAGATCCATAGTGGGCAAGAAATATGCCTCTGGGAGGATGACTGTCCCTCTCTTGAAGCAAGGCGCTGGAGTGTACAAGCTCCCCGTGTTCAAGAACTAGAGGGAATTTGGCATCGGTGATGTAATCCAGTAAATGCCTTGGGCACATGGTTACCGGAGGGTCTGTGGTCCTGCAGGTCTTGCTACCTTGTGACTGTAGGGGTCTCCATTTCTGAACCCTCTCCTTTTTCTGGCTCTTGTTATGTTATGTTAATTTATTTTATAAAGCGCACATTTGCTGAAGCATCTTGGCGCTAGCATGGACCGGAGAAAAGAAAGATCAGATGGTGAAAAGAAGGGCAATTAAAACAAATACGTTTTTAACAACCGGCAAAAAGCAAGATGATTATCTGTGGATCTTAATGACGCTGGCAAAGAGTTCCACAATTTAGCAGCAGTCACCGAAAATGAGCGGCCTCCAACTCGCTCAAACTGGTAGCGAGGAATCACGAGAAGACAAGAGCCCTTGGACCGTAGTCCACGGGAGGGCACGTAACGACAAAGCTTTTCCTGGAGGTACTCAGCACCTGACCCATAAAAAGCCAGATGAACTATCACCAGTAATTTAAATTGCACCCGCTGAGGAACTGGAAGTCACTGCAGTGATCGAAGGACGGGAGAGATATGGGCCCCGAAGAGAATGCCAGTACAAATACGTGCAGCTTAATTTAGAACAAGTTGCAACCGGTGCAGCAGGTATAGGGGTTGTGCCAGCAGCAGGGAGTTACAATAATCTAGTCGACTTAATACCAGCAAGGCCGTGACTAGAGGCCTTAGTTGTGCGGGGAGAAACGGCAAACCCTACGGAGGACACAAAGCTGAAAAAACCTGCCTTACAAATAACCCCCAACCTGGCCATTCATCAACAATGAAGCAGAGAAAATTACTCCAGATTTTTTACCTCGAAAAACCGGAGAAGGACACACCCCTAATTTGGTGGGCCAGAAGGCCAGGGACCAGGTCAAGGCAGGCCCAGAGAGAGCCTGCTGGGGACCGCAGGGGGGGTGCACCACCAGGATCTCAGTCTTGTCCCAGTTTAATTTCAGCCAATTTCTGCCCAACCACTCACTCACGGGCGCCAGCCAACTCCTAAGCTGAGATGCGAGGTCCGGCTGGGAGGAATCCAGCCGGACGATGATCTGTGTATCATCAGCATAGGAGTAACACCTGAAGCCGAAGGAGCGGATGAGCAGAACAAGAGGCTGAATATAGATGTTAAAAAGGTCCCGGGACAAGGCCGATCCCTGGGGGACCCCACATAGCAGCATCGCAGAAGCTGAAAAAATGGAGGCAAGTGTCAATATTTGGCTACTGTCAGCCAAAAAAGAGGCAAACCAAGCCAAAACCTGACTAGACAGACCGGACACTGCCAAACGATCCAGTAGCACCTGATGGTCCACTATATTGAACGCGGCCGATTGGTCTAACAAGATAAGGGCTCCCGTTCCCCCATTGGCCAACCAACATAGGTAATTGTACACAGAAACCAAAACAGTTGCTGTCCCGCGACCCGGGCGGAAACCAATAAAGAGATAGGTCAAAAGTTTGCCGGAGAGGTAGGATCTAATGTAGGCTTTTTCAAAAGCAGAATAATAATCGCCTGCTTAAGCTCTGGTGAGATGGACCCAGATCAGCAAGAATCATTAACCACTTCTGTCAGCCATATGGAGATATGGGGAGAAATATCTTTCAAAAATTCTCGAAGGAATGGCATCCGAAGGAGAGGCAGATTCAAATTTTCTAATTGCAAGCTCCACCTCCTCGACTGAGAAGGTGGGAAATACTGACCAATTAGGATGCAAAGTACCAGGCAGAGGCTGCTGCTCAGGGGCCGGAAAAGCAGATTAACAGATGTTTCCCTGTACACAAATTTACTTTATCAATAAAAAAAAGCCACCAGCTCATCACAGAAGGCCTGGGAGTGGTCAGCCTGCAAAGCAGTGTCCGGAGGAGAAGAGAGTGACCGTACAACGGAGAATTGTTCTGGGCAGTGAAGTCTGCCTCTCTCCGGACTCCTCAGTTTGAGATCCAAACACTTGTCTTGTAGCTCCTGCCTGTGATTCTGTCCATGCAGGCATCTACGCACATCTGTAGTCTGGCCCCCGCTCTCCTGGCCTCAGAATGTTTGTGCTTTAGGTGGAGAGAAGGATTTCCTGCCCCTCTGTAGCTGGATTGTTTGACCCCACTTTTGAAACCTGTGTGAGGGTGGGTGTTCTCATTCTCCCAGAATGCACCTTGCTTTTATCATAGGCTAGATTTATTGCAGAGTTTATGGACCTGCTTGTCAGCCTCCAAGAGCATCTGAGCTGCAAACGGAATCTGCACTGCTTAGGATTTCTGCAGTCAGTTCCTCAGATGCAAGTAAAGGGGTTATGGGGGCCCGCTGCCCACCAAGGTCCAGGCTGATGCTCGCGCACTCCGTCATAAGCCACATCTCATGGCAGCTCCACCTTGTTTGGCATTTCAAACCCTCCAATTCTGTGCCAGCCTTCTTATTTATGGACCTGGTCTCTGCTCCAGAACCACAGAGGACGTCGCTCCAGGTGCGCTAGAACAGAAGGTCTAAGCCTTGCTTCTGACACTTGGGAATTTGATCATTCCTGGGTATGAACATTCCTTTAGGAACTCCTCAATTTCGACCACCAGATGGTATGTATAAATCGGGTGGTGGTCTCTTGCGTGCCCCGCTGATCACCTCCTGCTGAAAGCTTACGGTCAGGAACCAGACTGAACACGATGGCCGAGACCACCTCGTCAAGATACTCTCCTCTGGGGTCTGATCCTGTGGGACCTCGGGGTCTGATCCTGTGGGACCTCGGGGTCTGATCCTGTGGGACCTCGGGGTCTGATCCTCTGGGACCTCAGTGTCTGATCCTGTGGGACCTCGGGTCTGATCCTGTGGGACCTCGGGGTCTGATGATAGACGATGTAGGGGAGTGAATGCCTCCTCCTCTTTCAGGGACCTCATTCTTTTTCTGACATCCTTCAGGAGGACCCTCCTCTCTTTCTCGTGAGGTCTCTGTACCCTCATTACCTGCTTCCTTTTCTCGGGACCCTCCCTTGAACTCATAATCTCGACATGAAGTCAAGCCGCCGCTATCATCATGACTGCCACCAGACCAGCACTTGTGCCATATCATTAACACCGAAGCCTGCGTATGGGTAGTGTATTTGTATTTCTATTTATTTATTTATATAGCGCACCAGGCCCAGGGGAAACCGGGCGCATCTCTTAGATACAGCATGATAAAAGCAGACAGGTCAGTACTTACAAGGTTTTACAGGTATATTACAAAGTTTGCAAGCAAAATAATAACAATAAGAGGACAAGCAGAATGTATATACAAGGGTACGTCTAAGTACAGGTTAAGCAGTGTACACTCAGCTCTGCCACAATCACACGTGCCTAGCCTACTCTAACTGCATTAGCCCTGTATTGATTGTTAGACTAGCCTACCTGATTGCACCAGTATTGTTCGACTGGCCTACCTGATTGCACCCGTATTGATTGTTGGACTATCCTACCTGATTGCACCAGTATTGATTGGTGGACCAGCCTACCTGATTGTACCAGTATTGATTGTTAGACTAGCCTACCTGATTGCACCCATATTGATTGTTGGACTATCCTACCTGATTGCACCAGTATTGATTGGTGGACCAGCCTACCTGATTGTACCAGTATTGATTGTTAGACTAGCCTACCTGATTGCACCCGTATTGATTGTTGGACCAGCCTACCTGATTGTACCAGTATTGATTGCAAGACTAGCCTACCTTATTGACCAAGTATTGATTGTTGGACTATCCTACCTTATTGCACCAGTATTGATTGTTAGACCAGCCTACCTGATTGCACCAGTATTGTTCGACTAGCCTACCTGATTGCACCCGTATTGATTGTTGGACTATCCTATCTGATTGCACCAGTATTGATTGGTGGACTATCCTACCTTATTGCACCAGTATTGATTGATAGACTAGCCTACCTGATTGCACCCGTATTGATTGTTGGACCAGCCTACCTAATTGTACCAGTATTGATTGTTAGACTAACCTACCTGATTGCACCCGTATTGATTGTTAGACTAGCCTACCTGATTGCACTAGTATTGATTGTTAGACTAGCCTACCTGATTGCACCAGTATTGATTGTTAGACTAGCCTACCTGATTGCACATTATTGATTGTTGGACTATCCTACCTTATTGCACCAGTATTGATTGATAGACTAGCCTACCTGATTGCACCCGTATTGATTGTTAGACTAGCCTACCTTATTGCACCAGTATTGATTGATAGACTAGCCTACCTGATTGCACCCGTATTGATTGTTAGACTAGCCTACCTGATTGCACCAGTATTGATTCTTAGACTAACCTACCTGATTGCACCATTATTGATTCTTAGACTAGCCTACCTGATTGCACCCGCATTGATTGTTGGACTATCCTACCTGATTGCACCAGTATTGATTTGTGGACCAGCCTACCTGATTGCACCAGTATTGATTGCAAGACTAGCCTACCTTATTGCACCAGTATTGATTGTTGGACTATCCTACCTTATTGCACCAGTATTGATTGTTAGACCAGCCTACCTGATTGCTCCAGTATTGTTCGACTGGCCTACCTGATTGCACCCGTATTGATTGTTGGACTATCCTATCTGATTGCACCCGTATTGATTGTTGGACCAGCCTACCTGATTGTACCAGTATTGATTGTTAGACTAGCCTACCTGATTGCACCCGTATTGATTGTTGGACTATCCTACCTGATTGATTGCACCAGTATTGATTGGTGGACCAGCCTACCTGATTGTACCAGTATTGATTGTTAGACTAGCCTACCTGATTGCACCCATATTGATTGTTGGACCAGCCTACCTGATTGTACCAGTATTGATTGCAAGACTAGCCTACCTTATTGCACCAGTATTGATTGTTGGACTATCCTACCTTATTGCACCAGTATTGATTGTTAGACCAGCCTACCTGATTGACCCAGTATTGTTCGACTAGCCTACCTGATTGCACCCGTATTGATTGTTGGACTATCCTACCTGATTGCACCAGTATTGATTGGTGGACCAGCCTACCTGATTGTACCAGTATTGATTGTTAGACTAGCCTACCTGATTGCACCCGTATTGATTGTTGGACCAGCCTACCTGATTGTACCAGTATTGATTGCAAGACTAGCCTACCTTATTGCACCAGTTTTGATTGTTGGACTATCCTACCTTATTGCACCAGTATTGATTGTTAGACCAGCCTACCTGATTGCACCAGTATTGTTCGACTAGCCTACCTGATTGCACCCGTATTGATTGTTGGACTATCCTATCTGATTGCACCAGTATTGATTGGTGGACTATCCTACCTTATTGCACCAGTATTGATTGATAGACTAGCCTACCTGATTGCACCCGTATTGATTGTTGGACCAGCCTACCTGATTGTACCAGTATTGATTGTTAGACTAGCCTACCTGATTGCACCCGTATTGATTGTTAGACTAGCCTACCTGATTGCACCAGTATTGATTGTTAGACTAGCCTACCTGATTGCACCAGTATTGATTGTTAGACTAGCCTACCTGATTGCACATTATTGATTGTTGGACTATCCTATCTTATTGCACCAGTATTGATTGATAGACTAGCCTACCTGATTGCACCCGTATTGATTGTTAGACTAGCCTACCTTATTGCACCAGTATTGATTGATAGACTAGCCTACCTGATTGCACCCGTATTGATTGTTAGACTAGCCTACCTGATTGCACCAGTATTGATTCTTAGACTAACCTACCTGATTGCACCATTATTGATTCTTAGACTAGCCTACCTGATCTCACCCGCATTGATTGTTGGACTATCCTACCTGATTGCACCAGTATTGATTTGTGGACCAGCCTACCTGATTGCACCAGTATTGATTGCAAGACTAGCCTACCTTATTGCACCAGTATTGATTGTTGGACTATCCTACCTTATTGCACCAGTATTGATTGTTAGACCAGCCTACCTGATTGCACCAGTATTGTTCGACTAGCCTACCTGATTGCACCCGTATTGATTGTTGGACTATCCTATCTGATTGCACCCGTATTGATTGTTGGACTATCCTACCTTATTGCACCAGTATTGATTGATAGACTAGCCTACCTGATTGCACCCGTATTGATTGTTGGACCAGCCTACCTGATTGCACCCGTATTGATTGTTAGACTAGCCTACCTGATTGTACCAGTATTGATTGTTAGACTAGCCTACCTGATTGCACCAGTATTGATTGTTGGACTAGCCTACCTGATTGCACCAGTATTGATTGTTAGACTAGCCTACCTGATTGCACCATTATTGATTGTTGGACTATCCTACCTTATTGCACCAGTATTGATAGATAGACTAGCCTACCTGATTGCACCCGTATTGATTGTTAGACTAGCCTACCTGATTGCACCCGTATTGATTGTTAGACTAGCCTACCTGATTGCACCAGTATTGATTCATAGACTAGCCTACCTGATTGCACCCGTATTGATTGTTGGACCAGCCTACCTGACTGCACCAGGATGTCCCGCGAGCTTGGCACTAACCCCCAGCATTGGTTATAAGTATTTCTGCCTTTCTGAACGCCATGCCTGCTCCTAGCATAATGATGTGCTGCCATGCTTCATAAAGCTGAAACTGCCTTTACAACGTTGTGCGGACCCTCTGCAGGGAATCTATATAATAATGTTCTCATGAATGCCACGCCCACACTCAGCATCTCTCTGACCATTTACTACAATGCTTAGTGAAGCTGCAACCACTTAGCTGGACTTGCATTAGCACTCGATGTAGTAACGCTGCTATATTGCACAAATGTATCCTTTCAGAACCAGCTTGGCAGCGTCATCGCCGCAGCGCTCCACACTCCACCCCACCCTCCTCTCTTTCACACTCATCACACTGGCCCTCAGAACTCTCAACATCACCATCCCATAGTCAAGCCACCTCCACCCCCCTACAGAACACCCAACCTAGCCTACACACCAACAAACTTAAAAACCACACCTTCATCCACCCTAGGCTCCTCAGGCTCAGAGCACACACCAAGCTGCACATCACTCACCGCAGCACCCCTGCCACTACTTACTTCCGAAACCTCAGGCTCGGCTCTCGCACCTCCACACTGCCTATGCACACACTTCATGCTAGCCACCAACTCCCCAACGCCCATCCCCATGTCCAATACACCCCACCCAGCTCTAAACTCTCCCAAGCACCCAGCCATCTTTCCCCCTGGCCCTAACCCCAGCACCCACGACCATGGACCACCTTCATCGTCCCATACCGAATTGAAATGCACGCTCATCAACGTCCGCTCCATCCCAGCACATGCACTGGAGATCAATGACCTCATCATGCCCCATAATCTCGACATATTAGCCATCTCCTAAACATGGCTCCATGAAGCACCAGGCCCCCCCATCTCCCTTGCTCTCCCTCAAGGATACTCTATCCTGAGACAGGACAGAAAGACATCCAAAGGTGGAGGAGTAGCCCTCATCACCATCAACACCCTCTCCATTAGACTCTGCAACCAACAGTGGAAAAGAACGCTGATCTCCTCACTGCCATACTGACACTCTCCCCCAACTGCAATATCATAATCACTTACAGGCCACCAGGCTCACCACCAGACTTCCAAAAGCACCTCCTCCAAACCATAGGGAATAACCTAAAAAGCTCACCCAAAACCATTCTGCTCGGGGACTTCAAGCTAGGCCTGCATGACACAAAGGACAAAGCAGCCGCCTCTCTAGCCAAAAAACATGAACAAACATAGAATTAACAGTGCTCAAATACAACTTAAACTGTTAGTGTACCACTGATTACGAAGCAGGGTCCATACGAAAGTCTTGGAACCTCTGCGGTGGCCTACGCCCCGCCCGGCTCGGGCGTCCCTGGAGTCTCGGGCGGTTCATCGTGTCTCAGTGTTGACTCGACATTCTGCTCCGGGTCGGGTGTGACTGTCTCCTCCGGACTCGCAGTTCCTATGCGTTTGAAGAAGGACACGTTCCTGGTGACAGTCCCTCGTGCATTGGCGGCGGTGACCATAGACCCTTTGACGTGCGTCACCCCGAGTGGCTGCGTCTCATATGGTAGTGACAACTTTCCTTCCGGCCTTCTGTTTCGCACTAGCACGGTGTCACCCACGGCAATGTCTTTCTCCGGGAGCCTCGTCCTGGTGGTCTCCCTCTCATTCTGAGTGGCTCTCTCCGCTTGCACCTGCTCGTTATTGATCTCTCCCGGATGTCGACCTTTGATTTCTGGTAGCAATCCTCTTGGCACCCGTTTGAAGAGCGCCTCTGCCGGGGTGACCCCAGTGGACTGATGCGGGGTCGAGCGGTACTCTCGGAGAAATTCGAACAGGTTGCGTCTTAGATGTTCCCCTCCATTCATTGATATGCGGAACACCTTGTTGAGCGTTCGCATGAATCGCTCTACCTCCCCATTTGCTCTTGGCCAGAGGGGTGTGACCTTCCGATGTTTTATCCCTCTTTCTTCACAGTAGGTTGCAAACTGCTGCCCTTTGAACGGGGCACCGTTGTCCGAGCATAACTCCCTTGGAAACCCATGCGTGGCAAACATTTTCTCCAACGCCATGATGGTGTGTTCACTGGCAGTGGATTCGACCAGCTCAACCTCGGGGTATCGTGACCACTTATCGGTCACCACCAGAAAGTACATTCCCCGGCCTGTGGACCCAAAATCGGCATGTACCGTCCCCCATGGCTGGTCGCTCTTTACCATGGCTTGGATCGGCGGCCCTCTTTCCACCGGACTCGCAGCTTGGCAGGGAATGCAGTTCTTCACAAACTCCTCCACTCTGCTTTCCAGCTCTGGGAACCAGACCATTAATCTCAAGCGAGCTTTCATCTTGGCCATCCCCTGGTGGCCATTATGGGCCAGATGTAGGACTTGGTCAACTAATGTTCTCGGGATCACAATCTGGTGACCCCTCAGCAGGAGGCCGTCATCCGCCACCGTCAACTCGTGCCGCGCCTTCCAGAGGGCTTGCAGGTCCTTTTGAGCCCCGATGACCCTCCTGGAGTTGTCTTGCAGGACCTCACGCCATTCCCCACTGGCTATCGCCTGCCTGATTTTAGTGAACGTTTCGTCCTTGTTGGATTCCTCTGCAATTACCTGGCGGGCCAGGGCAATGGGCAGCGCAGATTCGACAGCCAAGTGTACGGCCTCTACGCAGTCGGCCACTTCAATGGAGTCTCGGAGCCTCCCTGAGCCTGGGTGGCGGGATAGATAGTCTGCCGGGTTGAGTGTTCCTGGGCGGTACAGTAGTTTGACCCCGTACTCCATTAGCGAGAGCATCCATCGTTCAATGCGAGGTGGTGGTTTGGACGAGGTCCCTGATAGAATTGGGATTAGGGGCTTGTGATCCGTCACCACGACAACTGGTTTCCCCAGAATGTAAATGCGGAAGTGTTTACACCCCCACAGTATGGCCAAAGCCTCCCGCTCGATCTGAGAGTATCTCTTCTCTGTCTCGGTGAGGGCTTTGCTGGCATAAGCGATGGGCCTCATGGTTCCTTGATTGTCCGCCTGCATAAGAACTGCTCCCTGGCCCACGGGGCTGGCGTCGACCACAATTTCAGACTCCCGGTCCGAGTTGAAATAAGCCATAGTCTCTTAATGTCATCGAACGCCCGCTGCTCTTTTCCACTCCAGTTCCATGCGACATCATTCCTGGTGAGCGCTCTTAAGGGCTCCGATAGCGAGGCTAGGTCACGGATGAAGCGACCGCAATAGTTCACCATCCCCAGGAAGCTTCTAATCTCCGCTGGAGATGTTGGTGGAGCGGCTTCACGGATGTCCTTCACTTTCTCTGGATCAGGGGAGATCCCTCCAGCATGGAAAACGAAGCCAAAGAACTCCAACCTGTCTTTCAGAAACTCGCACTTTTCTTTGTGTAAAGTTAGACCTAGAGTGCACAGCCTTTCCAGGGTCTTCTCCAGGCGCTTCAGATGTTCTGCCTCCGACCGGGCAAAGACCAGGATGTCGTCCGACATGTTGATCACTCCCTTGAGTCCTGACAGAGCCCCCCTGATGGCATTTTGGAAGACTTCCGCCGCGGACGAGACTCCAAAACTGAGCCGCTTGTATTGATATAACCCCTCATGAGTTGTGAATGTCGTAATGTATCTGGACACGGGGTGTAACTCTAACTGGTGATATCCAGATCGTAGGTCCAGTTTTGAGAATATTTTTGCTCCCTGGAGTTCCCCGACAATATCATCTAAGGTGGGCGTGATGTGGCGTTCCCTCTTGATGGCTACATTGGGTAGCCTCATGTCCACGCAAATGCGCACCGCGGCTGGCTGTTTAGGCTTCGGGGCTACTACGATTGGGGAGACCCACGGGGTGGGACCTTCCACCCTTTCGGTGATGTCTCGGTCAACCAGGGACTGCAACTCCTTCTCCACCTGTGCTCTCAGATGGAACGGGATGCAGCGGTGTTTGAGAGCTGTTGGTCTCACTGACTCGTCTATGTGGAGGCGTATTGGATCCGCTTTCAGCTTTCCTATGCCATTGAAGATTGTCTCGAACCGTTGTAGTAGGTTTTCCAGGTCAGCACAGTACACCGCAAATGAGAAATGGACAAGGTTGAGCGCTTCCGCGGCGGCGCAATTTAGGAGTGAGTGTGGGCTCACACTTGTGACGAAGAATCTTGCCTTGATTCTGGTCTGTCCATGAGTCACCGGTGCTACGAACACCCCCTGGATGGGGAGCGGAGTGTGTCCACCAAAAGCATATATGCGTGCCGTGGACTCTGCCAACCCTGGTGGGCCAGGCAACGCATTGTAATGTTCAGTCGCTAGCACACAGAAGGACGCTCCAGTGTCTATCAGGACTGGCGTGGGTGTTTCCCCAATGTTCACTGTGCACTTGGGCTGACGCCGTTTCCCTGGACCTTTGGCGATACTGGAGATGAAGAAGATCTCGTCTTCTTTTTCCTCTTCTTCTGTGATGTTCAAGTCTTGCATGCCCTGTTCAATGGACAACACACCCCTTATCCTCCTAGAGGTGCCTCGGCCAATTCTCTCCGGACCTCTTGACGCTGCGACTGGTGTCGTTGCCCTGCACACTCTCGCATAGTGTCCCGGAGTGCCACACCTGCCGCAGGTTCTTGATTTGGCGGGGCACTCGCCTACATGTGTCAGGTCATATCCGCAGTATTGGCATGATGGAGCATTGCTGTGACCTGTGGGTGGGTCTCCACCCCTTGGCGCCCATCTTGCCTTCGCTGGTGCATAGCGACCAACTGCAAAAGCTTCTTCCTCCTTCTTTGCATTCGTAGCAGCGTCCATCTTCGCCCCCCTGGTATCAGCCAGTTCATACGCTCTCCCCATGTCTAGGATTTGTTGGAGGGTTAGCCCAGGTTCTCTCAAAACCTGCCTCCGCAGTTTTCCAGAGCTGCACCCTTGCAGCAGCTGGTTACGAACCATCTCTTCTTTGTTGCCCCATCTACAGGAGCTTGCTAGGTGTCGGAGTCGCGCACAGAACTTGTCCAACGATTCATCATCTCGCTGCTTCTCCGCGCCCATGACAAACCTGTCAAAGTCTACGTTTGCCATTAGGAGGAAGTAATCCCGGAGTGCTTGTTTCACTGCAACGTAGGTGGCCACAGGGATGGTCAGCGAGTCATAGATCTTGTGTACCTCCACCCCTGCCGAGCATACCATGATGGTGATTTTCTCTGCATCTTCCGTGACCCCCGCGGCCGTGAAAAACATTTCTAGCCGTTTCACCCACAGGAGCCATTTCGGACCCAGCTTAGATGGAGGGCCTGTGGTATCAAATTCAGGCATGGGGCTTAGCGTGCTGTTCATCCTGCATGGGATGGGGGCAATTGCACCCTCTTGGTCATCCTCTTCCCCCATTTTGGTGAATAGCACTCGCCAGTACTTGCTGGACACCTTCTGTGGCTGCTGGGCTGGTGAGCTGAGTCCCCTTTTTGATATGGTGCTCCTCCTGCACCCTTTTCTCCTCCTGATGACTGGTGCCACAGCCCTGTAGATGTGAGGGCTGTGGGATTTCCAAAAATTGCTTCTGGGCAAAGCAAAAGTGCAAGTGGCGCACGAGCACCCTCACGGGCCGCTACCACTGCCTTTCACGTGTTGACCAAGATGGCCGCCGGCCATACGCGTCGACTCGTGTGAACCCGAGTCAACGTTCTTCTCCTGGAATGTTGCCGGAGCGGAGGATGGCTCCCTCGCTGTCCTCGTCGCCAGTGTTACGTGTTGTGGGGGCGATGGGGGGGCCCACGCAATCTCACACACACTCGCTCCGCATACATCCAAGGAGCTACGCCGGAGACGTGTGGATGCTTTCGGTCCCCGGCGCGAACTGTCGCACGGGCCGTGTTTATTAACACTGCGCATGCGTGAGCCTCGTTCAGGCTCACGCATGCGCGCAACAGCGTATTAGTACGCAACATGCACGTCTCCCAGGACAAGATCACAGCTCACAGACACTTTCTTGAAGCTGCTTTTGAACCCCTTTCCCTGAGAAGGCTGAAGGGACTTTTTGAGCAGGGCGCTTGAAAGACCTGACCTATCTATCACTTGAAAGGTTAGACCTATTGCAAACTACACACCGGACAGAGAAAATATACCCCCGCGACCTCGGGCATCATTCGGGTTACACCCAGGAAAGGGCGCCATCTCGTGGACACGATTGGAAATGGCATCAGGCTGTGATTTCATGAAGTCTCACCATCGTCTTCGAAATACCGGCTCTGGAAAAACCAGGGACTGAAAACAGATCAAACCCTGCCATCTAGTGGACAAAGTACGTAATTGTGTAGTTAGGATTAAACCGGTAAGCACAATGTGCACCAAAGGCCAAAGCACCCTGCAGTTGAGCAATCTTTAGTCTCGTGTGACAGTCCCGCGAGAGTTAGGGAGCCAGAAAAGAAAAACATGGGGGTCTGGAGCCAGCCAGGGTGTCGGGGAGAGAACTGGAAACAAGAGGCCCCAGTGCTGGACTGACAAGGCGTTTCGGGGTGGGGAGGCTAGAACGCCGCTTTCAAAGTTGGTCAGGAGTGGGGCCATTAGCCCACTGGCCTGACGACACCCCTCTGATCAGGAGTGGGGCCATTAACCCATTGGGCTCAGGACAGCCCTCTGATCAGGAGTGGGGCCATTAACCCATTGGGCTCAGGACAGCCCTCTGATCAGGAGTGGGGCCATAAGCCCATTGGGCTCAGGACAGCCCTCTGATCAGGAGTGGGGCCATAAACCCATTGGGCTCAGGACAGCCCTCTGATCAGGAGTGGGGCCATTAACCCATTGGGCTCAGGACAGCCCTCTGATCAGGAGTGGGGCCATAAACCCATTGGGCTGACGACAGCCCTGTGATCAGGAGTGGGGCCATAAGCCCATTGGGCTCAGGACAGCCCTCTGATCAGGAGTGGGGGCATAAGCCCATTGGGCTCAGGACAGCCCTCTGATCAGGAGTGGGGGCATAAGCCCATTGGGCTCAGGACAGCCCTCTGATCAGGAGTGGGGCCATAAGCCCATTGGGCTCAGGACAGCCCTCTGATCAGGAGTTGGGGCATTAACCCATTGGGCTCAGGACAGCCCTCTGATCAGGAGTGGGGCCATAAACCCATTGGGCTGACGACACCCCTCTGATCAGGAGTGGGGGCATAAACCCATTGGGCTGACGACACCACTCTGATCAGGAGTGGGGGCATTAACCCATTGGGCTCAGGATAGCCCTCTGATCAGGAGTGTCTTTCTGGTCATTGAACAGCAAAAAGACCAATATAGAGTTGTGGTTGTGGATTTGCAGGTGCCTTTGCCAGATGCTTTGTGGGGGCGAAAGGGCGAAAGGTAGGGTGGTGTGGGTGTCTGCTCCTAGGACATCAGAGGGAGAGCACAGGTGAATTGCCAGGTCAGTTGCAGGCAGATGTGGGTGCAGAGGTGTAGACCAGTTAGGGCCTGAGCACACAAGGCCCACCCACACGCTGTAAATGCCCACTCTGCAGCGAAGTGTGGGCATTTTACAGATATTAATGTCACTGCAGTGGGCCCAACTACATTAGCTTCAAAGGGGTTGCGAAAACGGCCGGTTGTTTGTCTGAAATACCACAGTACATAGACCGGGGACAGGACAGACACTAGACCAAGGTGAGTGCATAAGTACAGGTTGTAAAAGCGTTAGATGTGACCTGGGGCCTCTTCTGAGGAACTCACACTTCCGGTTGGGGCTCAGCCTGGGGCCACGTCCTCCAAATGTGCCCCGTGGTTGGTTCAAATTGCCTCAAACCCGACTCTGGAGGCATCTGGGAGCCATTGAACGCTTCTGGGGGCAGCAGATGATGTGGTGGGTGGGTTTCCACGCCTAGGAGGCTTTGCCTGCTTTTCTGCGCCTTCTACACGTTTCTAATGTGACTGGAGTACCAGGTTGAATGGCCCGAAATGCCACATGAATAAGAGATGACAACCAGGCTGCCGTCCAATGGAAGATGCAAATGCATCGCCCATTGATGAAAAGCAGCATTCACTGCACCATAGTCTGCCTCAAAAGTTTTTATTTTTGTGCTTAAAAGCACGTAATGCACATTTTTAGCGCGGATTCCCCCGCCATGGCTCCCCGCTTCCTGGTGTCCTTTTCCCCACCTTCCCTTCCTCCCTCCCTATGTGATTGGCCCATTAGGCCCTCATAATGACACCCCAGGCCAGCCCCCTGCCCGGCAGCCCCCTCGGCTAAGGGCCCGAGGCAAATGGCGGCTCCTACATTGGTGGCTCCAGAGAGCGTCCGCAGGGGAAGCCAATGAAGCCAGCAAGGAACCGACACCAACAAAAACTGTAAGTGTGGCATGGGTGGGGTGTAGAGCAATTACTCTACTCCAGAAAGCCTCTGCCACTCTACCTTACCTTTCCATAACGTAGACTGCCATAGATTTACACCATGCATACTTAGAGAGACTTGTGACCACTGCAAATGGACTGTAAATGTTGCCCTGCAATACATACCAACTTACTTGCCAATGTCAGCTAGCACCACACCTGGAGGGAACTGTGAAGATTAGTCTGTGTCGCATCTAGACGTGATCAAGTTTGTTAGCATGCACCACACTTACATAGAATTCTTAACCTTGGCCTGTGTCGCCTTCAGACAAAATGAGAATGCTATGCGTGGCGGTCCCCCGTGCCCGACTCGGGCCATTCCACCTAATGGAGGGATACGGCAAACATGTATTATTAAAAATAGACCGTACATTGGACATGCAACCTATAAAGACAGGGCAACCGAAATGAAACACATGAACGATGCAGAAAATAGTTTATGTACCACTCTTGGAATTGAGAACATTAGCCTGCGCCATACCTAGATAGGATTGTGAATGTCAGCACATGCCACACGTAGAATTGAGAACATTAGCCTGCGCCTTATCTGGATAGGATTGTGAGTGTTGGCATGTGCCACACCCATACGGAGCTATGTAGATCAGCAAGTACTACACTTAGAACTGTGAATGTTAGCATGTTAAATGTAATATAACCCACTAACCGATATAAGCTCAAACTCCCTGCATACTTATCTCACAAAAAACTCACACAACCATCTCTCGCACAACAAGCCGCACGCACTTCACCGTACCGCAACAACACATAAGCTGCACCAACAGCACGCGCGGACTGACATCGATCCGATACTCGCACCAAAGCTCAGCACCCGGTGTCTACCGAGTTGAAGCTGCCAACAGTACACCACTCCTCTCACTATCCTACTCCCTCTTCACCTTACTAACCCATCCCACCTTCCCGTTTACAGATCCTCCAGAGCGCCTGGGGACCAATTCCGTTGGGGCCGGTGCGCTATATAAGTACCTTTAACATAACATAACTGCAGCCAGGAAATCTGCGAAGAGTGCGGGAGAGAATCAAGGCCACAGGGAAGGGCGGGGTCATGAAGACAGCAGACCACTGATGCTTCCTCTGAGATTTCTGCATGGCAATATCTTGGCATCAGGTAAAGTTACTTTTCAGTCTATTGTTTAAGCCTGCTAATGTGATTTGATCAGAATAGGTTAATTGCCAGGCCACGCAACTATAAAGTCTGTTTAAACTTTGGTCCAAGCTGACTAGCCTAAATTGTCCCTGTTGGTTAGTTCAGATCTTAAAAGCATTACATAGCGATAACAGTGCCAAGGTTAGACTAAACAACGAAGGTGCAGTGACTGAACCCATTAGTATTAACATGGGAGTAAAGCAGGGATGTGTAGCAGCACCTAAGCTATATAATCTTTACATCTCTGACTTACTCCAACGTATGGGATCAAAGTCAAACTGCCCCCCTAAATTGGGGACAATTCCTATGGCAGGTATGCTCAGTGCAGATGACCTGATACTGTTCGACAGAACATTATCGGGCATCAAGAGTATGCTAGAGGAACTTGCACAGTACTCCGACGAGCTGGGCTTGGCCATTAATTTAATGAAGACACAGATAATGCTGATCAGCCAAAAGGGCCCCATTAGACTGGGTATTGAATCTTGTTTGGGCCTGATAGAGTTTGCTGATTCCTATCCTTATTTGGGCTTGCAGTATGATGCATCCCCTAATTACAATAGGATAATAGCCTGCAAAAAAAGATGAGCCAAATTATTGACACTACAGCAGGGGTGCACAACTGATTTTGACAGAGGGCCGAAAGTACCTTACATGAGGGTTATAGTGGGCCGAAAAGTAAATGTGGGCGGGGCGGTAGGCGGGGCGTGGCAGGAGGCTTTTTAAACCCCCAATTTGTACTAAACACATGGAAAAAGAATATTTTTGAGGGGTAACGATTTTTATTTGCATTTCAAACTTACATTTTGTACTACACATTTTCCATTGTTATAATTTATTTCTATTTAGTTATTGTATCTCGCCTGTTTAATTAACTTATATATATATTATTGACCCTAGATACACTATGCCCCATGGCCCCCTCACCCCCAACCAAACACTATGCCCCATGTCCCTCACCCCCAACCAAACACTATGCCCCATGACCCCCTCACCCCCAACCAAACACTATGCCCCAGGGCCCCCTTAACCCCAACCAAACACTATGCTTCATGGCCCCCTCACCCCCAACCAAACACTATGCCCCATGGCCCCCTCACCCCCAACCAAACACTATGCCCCATGGCTCCCTCACCCCCAACCAAACACTATGCTCCATGGCCCCCTCACCCCCAACCAAACACTATGCCCCATGGCCCCCTCACCCCCAACCACACACTATGCCCCATGGCCTCCTCACCCCCAACCAAACACTATGCCCCATGTCCCCCTCACCCCCAACCAAACACTATGCCCCATGGCCCCCTCACCCCCAACCAAACACTATGCCCCATGGCCCCCTCACCCCCAACCAAACACTATGCCCCATGGCCCCCTCACCCCCAACCAAACACTATGCCCCATATGTCCCTCACCCCCAACCAAACACTATGCCCCATGGCCCCTCACCCCCAACCAAACACTATGCCCCATGGTCCCCTCACCCCCAACCAAACACTATGCCCCATATGTCCCTTACCCCCAACCAAACACTATGCCCCATGGCCTCCTCACCCCCAACCAAACCCTATGCCCCATGGCCCCCTCACCCCCAACCAAACACTATGCCCCATGGTCCCCTCACCCCCAACCAAACACTATGCCCCATATGCCCCTTACCCCCAACCAAACACTATGCCCCATGGCCTCCTCACCCCCAACCAAACACTATGCCCCATGGCCCCCTCACCCCCAACCAAACACTATGCCCCATGGCCCCCTCACCCCCAACCAAACACTATGCCCCATGGTCCCCTCACCCCCAACCAAACACTATGCCCCATATGTCCCTTACCCCCAACCAAACCCTATGCCCCATGGCCCCCTCACCCCAAACCAAACACTATGCCCCATGGTCCCCTCACACCCAACCAAACACTATGCCTCATATGTCCCTTACCCCCAACCAAACACTATGCCCCATGGCCTCCTCACCCCCAACCAAACACTATGCCCCATGGCCCCCTCACCCCCAACCAAACACTATGCCCCATGGCCCCCTCACCCCCAACCAAACACTATGCCCCATGGCCCCCTCAACCCCAACCAAACACTATGCCCCATATGTCCCTCACCCCCAACCAAACACTATGCCCCATGGCCCCCTCACCCCCAACCAAACCCCCCAACTCAGCACACACACGAACATGCACCAATACAGACCCAAACCCCCACCCCCCAACTCAGCACACACACAAACATGCACCCATAAAGACCTGAACCCCCACCCCTCCCAACTCCAAATCCCCCACCCCCCAACTCAGCACACACACTCTCAAGCATGCACCCATACAGACCCGAACCCCCCACCCCCCAACCAACTCAGTACACACACAAACATGCACCCATACAGACCCGAGCCCCCCACCCCCAACTCAGCACACACACAAACATGCACCCATAAAGACCCGAACCCCCCACCCCCCCAACTCCAAACCCCCCACCCCCAACTCAGCACACACACACTCAAGCATGCACCCATACAGACCCGAACCCCCCTTCCCAACTCAGCACACACACAAACATGCACCCATACAGACCTGAACCCCCCACCCCCCCAAATCAGCAAACTCTCAAACAAGCACCCATACAGACCCAAACCCCCACCCCCCAACTCAGCACACACACACAAACATGCACCCATACAGACCCGAACCCCCACCCCCCAACTCAGCACACAAAAAACATTCAAATCAAAACATTCATACACATCCGACACACATCCGACACCCCCCACCCCCGCATATCAACATACACACAAAATACATTCAAATACAAACATTCACACCCCCCCCCACATCTCAACATACACACAAAATACATTCAAATACAAACATTCATACACATCCGACACCCCCCCCCCGCAACATACACACACAAACATAAAGCAAAACAAACCCGACACACAAACAGACCACTTACCGGAGACGTGCTGGAAGGCAGGCAGGTAAGCGGCAGGTAAGCTGGAACGCTGGAATCGTACTACGGCTGGCGTGGTCCAAGGCTGAAATGCCTTCCGGCATCAAGCCTTATGGACCACGCCAGCCGTAGTGCTGGCCCTCCATTGGTGCAGCACACACGCATTACGTGGCTCGTAGGAGCGACGTGGTGCGTGTGTGTGCTGAGCCAATGAGGGCCAGTATTTTCACCGGCAACTGGCCCGCGGGCCGTATGTTGTGCACCCATGCACTACAGGTTTGCAAATTTTCAAGAGGGAATGCGGGTTTTAGCTTTGCGGGTACTATAAAGTTATACCAGCAGTGCTTTTGTCCCAGCTATACTCTATGGCCTAGAAGCGTTAGCTTTGCAGGACCTAAACTGGCTTAATATCCTAGAAGGACAGTATTGGTGAGCAGTGTTAGGTTTGGGGCCATCCTGCTCCATGCAATACCTGAGGCTTGAGCTAGGTCTAACCTCTTTGAGGGGCACGGCCTTGCGTGCTTTGGGAGTCTTCTGCTTAAAATCTTGTACTGCACCGAAATGTAAGCTGCTTGCGATAGTGGGAAACAAGGTTTATAGACATAATTTCGAATACAAAAATCTCGAAAGTCAAAAAGTCGGAAAAAAAAGTCGAAAAAAAAATGTCAAATTTTTTTTTTATGACGTTTTTTTTAACCTATTTTTTATATAAACTAGAGCCAAAAAAAAATATCGAAAAAAAAAAAGAATTCGACATTTTTTTTCCACATTTTTGATTCGAATTTTTTGACATTCGAAATTTTTCATTCGATATTATGACTGGACACCGGGAAACAACTATGATGCAAAGAAGGTTTCGCGGGGAGATAATTAAAAAAAAACGTAATGAATCACTTTTCCTAGAGATTGGTTGGATTCGCACAGAAAAGAAAATACCACCATTTATCCATTCGAAAAAATCATTCATTCGTAAACTAAATCACTGGGACTGGTGTGAAAATTACTCCTACCTTGAAGGGCTGAAAGGGTATGAGGCTGTGTATAATGTAATACACAGATACAGGAGAACGCAGCCCTATTTATTACTATGCCCCAACCCGGCAGTGAGAGATTTCTTGCTAAGGCTGCGAACAAACCAACTGCAGGCCCTCGCTACCACGTGTGTCTATCAGGGCTTAGCTTTAAGTGATAGGTCCTGTCGTATTTGTAAGAGCCCAAACACCCCGGAAACTGCCAGACATGTTCTTACCCCTTGCCCTAAATTGGGACCATTATATATGAATTTGTTGGGAAGACTGGTGCATAACTTGCCCTGTTTAGAGTGTGGACACAGGTTAGAACATTACTGCTACCAATTTAACTTAGCATTGCTGAATCGACTACACCGCTATGGACCCTGTTTTACAGTTGTCGGAAGTGATTTACACGGGAGGCTCTGACAATGCTTTGAGCTACCTGTTAGTTTTATGTACACTTGTTTATTTTTATTAGAGATATTCTTATTATATATGTAATTTTAGGTTCTTTTCAGTGAGAAGAAATATGAAGTCTTTTGTAACTTTTGTAATTTTGTATAATTATGAAAGACGTGTTTTATTTACTTTCTTAATCTGGAACTCGTTAATGATTTTGTGTGAAGTTCTAATATTTGGACTAAATCACAATAAATTATTATTATTATATAAAGTCTGTTGTCTGTGTCCATGATCTAAGATGGCTTCCATTGAAACCTTAGCCAGAGAGTGGAACATCTAGTGGTAAGTGCTTTGAAGTTATCTGACTTGATGTAACTGGCCAAACATTTGGGACTAACAACTACACCAAGGCCAGACTTGCCACGTTTGTCTTGTGTATCAGGGAAGTGTGCAGAAGTGGACCACCCTAAGAGCAACCCAGGGAGGGCCTCTCCCAATTGCCCCCCCCCCCAGTCTTCTTTGCACTCTCCAGGGGAGTCGCAAGGCCTCTGTTATACAGTTCCAGTGGCACAGTGCAAGTTTCCACCGTTCCCAGTGGGGGTTACGTCGCACACCGAGGGCTCAAATGACCACCACACCTAGTCCCATCCTCAGGTGAGCCTAGATGTGTGCCTGTCACATATCCCAATATGAAAGCAATTCCTGATGCCCAGAAGTTTGCACAGGTTCTACCAGTGACCTGGGGGTCAGCCAGGAGACAGATAAAGGGATTGTTTCCAACGGGCCTGCCTTTGTGACTCTGTCCTTCTCACCACCTGGCTAAGCTAGAAGTAGGTTTTCTGACCCCACTGGTCCCACCTCCCATCTTCTTGACCTGCCCATAGCCTCACCTGGCCCTATGGAACCTCCTCTTTCTGGCTTAGGCCTGCCCTCAGCCTCTAGAACAAATAGCTTGACCACGGCACAGTCTCTAGTTCCCTCCCTTTACTCCTCCACATGTTATCATAAGGCCCCTCCTCCTCACTCTCCTCTTCCTCACTCCAACTCTCTTCCACTGAAAAGAAATCTCTTCTTCATGTCAACTCTTTCTGTCTAAAGAAACCTCTTCCTCGATGTCCTCCCTGTCACCCGCCTTCTCCTACTGTTCCTCACTTCCTCCTTACCTCCACCATGGCCTGTTCTTGCTGCCTCTGCCCTGTCCTTTGATCTCACCACATTCTTTACCTCACCTCTGGCCCTGCATCTTTCCCTGATCTCCTGCCACACGCGCCCCTCCAGGTATACTCACACATTCCACTCTACTCTGGGTTTGCATCCTCCCTCCAGTCTTCTGTTACTCCTTCCTTCCACTTCGCTCTGGGTTTACATCCTCCCTCCAGTCTTCTGTTACTCCTTGTTGCCACTCCGCCCTGGGTTTACATCCTCCCTCCAGTCTTTTGTTAATTCTTCCTTCCACTCTGCTCTGGATTTACATCCTCCCTCCAGTCTTCTGTTACTCCTTCCTTTCACTCCGCCCTGGTTTATATCCTCCCTCCAGTCTTTTGTTACTCCTTGCTTCTATACCTCTCTGGGTTTGCATCTTTCCTCCAGTCTTCTGTTACTCCTTGATTCCATACCTCGCTGGGTTTGCATCATCCCCCCAGTCTTCTGTTACTCCTTCCTTCCACTCTGCTCTGAGATTGCATCCTCCCTCCAGTCTTCTGTTACTCCTTGCTTGCACTCCGCTCTGGGTTTACATCCTCCCTCCCATCTTCTGTTAATCCTTCCTTCCACTCCACCCTGAGTTTGCATCCTCCCTCCAGTCTTCTGTTACTCCTTGCTTCTATACCTCTCTGGGTTTGCATCCTCCCTCCAGTCTTCTGTTACTCCTTGCTTCTATAGCTCTCTGGGTTTGCATCTTTCCTCCAGTCTTCTGTTACTCCTTGCTTCCATACCTCTCTTGGTTTGCATCATCCCTCCAGTGTTCTGTTACTCCTTCCTTCCACTCTGCTCTGCGTTTGCATCCTCCCTCCAGTCTTCTGTTACTCCTTCCTTCCACTCCGCTCTGGGTTTACATCCTCCCTCCAGTCTTCTGTTACTCCTTGCTGTCACTCAGCTCTGGGTTTAAATCCTCCCTCCAGTTTTCTGTTACTCCTTACTTCCACTCCACTCTGGGTTTACATCCTCCCTCCAGTCTTTTGTTACTCCTTCCTTCCACTCTGCTCTGGGTTTACATCCTCCCTCCAGTCTTCTGTTACTCCTTCCTTCCACTCCGCCCTGGGTTTGCATCCTCCCTCCAGTATTTTGTTACACCTTGCTTCTATACCTCTCTGGGTTTGCATCTTTCCTCCAGTCTTCTGTTACTCCTTCCTTCCACTCTGCCCTGGGTTTACATCCTCCCTCCCATCTTCTGTCACTACTTGCTTCCATTCTGCTCTGGGCTTACATCCTCCCTCCAGTCTTCTGTTACTCCTTCCTTCCACTCCACACTGGGTTTACATCCTCCCTCCAGTCTTCTGTTACTCCTTGCTGCCACTCCGCTCTGGGTGTACATCCTCCCTCCAGTCTTATAATGTTACTTCTTCCTTTCACTCCGCTCTGGGTGTACATTCTCCCTCCAGTCTTAGAATGTTACTCCTTCCTTCCACTCCACTCTGGGTTTGCATCCTCCCTCCAGTCTTCTGTTACTCCTTCCTTCCACTCCACTCTGGGTTTACATCCTCCCTCCAGACTTCTGTTACTCCTTGCTTCCATACCTCTCTAGGTTTGCATCCTCCCTAGAGTCTTCTGTTACTCCTTGCTTCCACTCCGCCATGGGTTTGCATCCTCCCTCCCGTCTTCTGTTACTCCTTGCTGCCACTCCGTTCTGAGTTACATCCTCCCTCCAGTCTTCTGTTACTCCTTGCTTCCACTCCGCCCTGGGTTTGCATCCTTCCTCCCGTCTTCTGTTACTCCTTCCTTCCACCCCGCTCTGGGTTTTCATCCTCCCTCCAGTCTTGTGTTACTCCTTCCTTCCACTCCGCCCTGGGTTTGCATCCTCCCTCCAGTCTTCTGTTACTCCTTGCTTCTATACTTCTCTGGGTTTGCATCTTTCCTCCAGTCTTCTGCCCCATGGCCCCCTAACCCCCAACCAAACCCCCCAACTCAGCACACACACAAACATGCAGCAATACAGACCCGAACCCCCACCCCCCAACTCAGCACACACACAAACATGCACCCATAAAGACCTGAACCCCCACCCCCCCAACTCCAAACCCCCCACCCCCCAACTCAGCACACACACTCTCAAGCATGCACCCATACAGACCCGAACCCCCCACCCCCCAACTCAGCACACACACAAACATGCACCCATACAGACCCGAACCCCCCACCCCCCAACTCAGTACACACACAAACATGCACCCATACAGACCCGAGACCCCCACCCCCAACTCAGCACACACACAAACATGCACCCATACAGACCCGAACCCCCCACCCCCCAAATCAGCACACACACAAACATGCACCCATAAAGACCCGAACCCCCCCTAACTCCAAACCCCCACCCTCAACTCAGCACACACTCAAGCATGCACCCATACAGACCCGAACCCCCACCCCCCAACTCAGCACACACACAAACATGCACCCATACAGACCTGAACCCCCCACCCCCAAATCAGCACACACACAAACATGCACCCATAAAGACCCGAACCCTCCACCCCCCCAACTCCAAACCCCCCACCCCCAACTCAGCACACACACACTCAAGCATGCACCCATACAGACCCGAACCCCCCACCCCCTCAAATCAGCAAACTCTCAAACAAGCACCCATACAGACCCAAACCCCCACTCCCCAACTCAGCACACACACACAAACATGCACCCATACAGACCCGAACCCCCACCCCCCAACTCAGCACACAAAAAACATTCAAATCAAAACATTCATACACATCCGACACACATCCGACACCCCCCACCCCGCATCTCAACATACACACAAAATACATTCAAATACAAACATTCACACCCCCCCCACATCTCAACATACACACAACATACATTCAAATACAAACATTCATACACATCCGACACCCCCCCCCCGCAACATACACACACAAACATAAAGCAAAACAAACCCGACACACAAACAGACCACTTACCGGAGACGTGCTGGAAGGCAGGCAGGTAAGCGGCAGGTAAGCTGGAACGCTGGAATCGTACTACGGCTGGCGTGGTCCAAGGCTGAAATGCCTTCCGGCATCAAGCCTTATGGACCACGCCAGCCGTAGTGCTGGCCCTCCATTGGTGCAGCACACACGCATTACGTGGCTCGTAGGAGCGACGTGGTGCGTGTGTGTGCTGAGCCAATGAGGGCCAGAATTTTCACCGGCAACTGGCCCGCGGGCCGTATGTTGTGCACCCATGCACTACAGGCTTGCAAATTTTCAAGAGGGAATGCGGGTTTTAGCTTTGCGGGTACTATAAAGTTATACCAGCAGTGCTTTTGTCCCAGCTATACTCTATGGCCTAGAAGCGTTAGCTATGCAGGACCTAAACTGGCTTAATATCCTAGAAGGACATTATTGGTGAGCAGTGTTAGGTTTGGGGCCATCCTGCTCCATGCAATACCTGAGGCTTGAGCTAGGTCTAACCTCTTTGAGGGGCACGGCCTTGCGTGCTTTGGGAGTCTTCTGCTTAAAATCTTGTACTGCACCGAAATGTAAGCTGCTTGCGATAGTGGGAAACAAGGTTTATAGACATAATTTCGAATACAAAAATCTCGAAAGTCAAAAAGTCGGAAAAAAAAGTCGAAAAAAAAATGTCGAATTTTTTTTTATGACGTTTTTTTAACCTATTTTTTATATAAACTAGAGCCAAAAAAAATATCGAAAAAAAAAGAATTCGACATTTTTATTTCCACATTTTTGATTCGACTTTTTTGACATTCGAAATTTTTCATTCGATATTATGACTGGACACCGGGAAACAACTCTGATGCAAAGAAGGTTTCGCGGGGAGATAATTAAAAAAAACTTAATGAATCACTTTTCCTAGAGATTGGTTGGATTCGCACAGAAAAGAAAATACCACCATTTATCCATTCGAAAAAATCATTCATTCGTAAACTAAATCACTGGGACTGGTGTGAAAATTACTCCTACCTTGAAGGGCTGAAAGGGTATGAGGCTGTGTATAATGTAATACACAGATACAGGAGAACGCAGCCCTATTTATTACTATGCCCCAACCCGGCAGTGAGAGATTTCTTGCTAAGGCTGCGAACAAACCAACTGCAGGCCCTCGCTACCACGTGTGTCTATCAGGGCTTAGCTTTAAGTGATAGGTCCTGTCGTATTTGTAAGAGCCCAAACACCCCGGAAACTGCCAGACATGTTCTTACCCCTTGCCCTAAATTGGGACCATTATATATGAATTTGTTGGGAAGACTGGTGCATAACTTGCCCTGTTTAGAGTGTGGACACAGGTTAGAACATTACTGCTACCAATTTAACTTAGCATTGCTGAATCGACTACACCGCTATGGACCCTGTTTTACAGTTGTCGGAAGTGATTTACACGGGAGGCTCTGACAATGCTTTGAGCTACGTGTTAGTTTTATGTACACTTGTTTATTTTTATTAGAGATATTCTTATTATATATGTAATTTTAGGTTCTTTTCAGTGTGAAGAAGTATGAAGTCTTTTGTAACTTTTGTAATTTTGTATAATTATGAAAGACGTGTTTTATTTACTTTCTTAATCTGGAACTCGTTAATGATTTTGTGTGAAGTTCTAATATTTGGACTAAATCACAATAAATTATTATTATTATCTAAAGTCTGTTGTCTGTGTCCATGATCTAAGATGGCTTCCATTGAAACCTTAGCCAGAGAGTGGAACATCTAGTGGTAAGTGCTTTGAAGTTATCTGACTTGATGTAACTGGCCAAACATTTGGGACTAACAACTACACCAAGGCCAGACTTGCCACGTTTGTCTTGTGTATCAGGGAAGTGTGCAGAAGTGGACCACCCTAAGAGCAACCCAGGGAGGGCCTCTCCCAATTGCCCCCCCCCCCAGTCTTCTTTGCACTCTCCAGGGGAGTCGCAAGGCCTCTGTTATCACAGTTCCAGTGGCACAGTGCAAGTTTCCACCGTTCCCAGTGGGGGTTACGTCGCACACCGAGGGCTCAAATGACCACCACACCTAGTCCCATCCTCAGGTGAGCCTAGATGTGTGCCTGTCACATATCCCAATATGAAAGCAATTCCTGATGCCCAGAAGTTTGCACAGGTTCTACCAGTGACCTGGGGGTCAGCCAGGAGACAGATAAAGGGATTGTTCCCAACGGGCCTGCCTTTGTGACTCTGTCCTTCTCACCACCTGGCTAAGCTAGAAGTAGGTTTTCTGACCCCACTGGTCCCACCTCCCATCTTCTTGACCTGCCCATAGCCTCACCTGGCCCTATGGAACCTCCTCTTTCTGGCTTAGGCCCGCCCTCAGCCTCTAGAACAAATAGCTTGACCACGGCACAGTCTCTAGTTCCCTCCCTTTACTCCTCCACATGTTATCATAAGGCCCCTCCTCCTCACTCTCCTCTTCCTCACTCCAACTCTCTTCCACTGAAAACAAAATCTCTTCTTCATGCCAACTCTTTCGGTCTAAAGAAACCTCTTCCTCGATGTCCTCCCTGTCACCCGCCTTCTCCTACTGTTCCTCACTTCCTCCTTACCTCCACCATGGCCTGTTCTTGCTGCCTCTGCCCTGTCCCTTGATCTCACCACATTCTTTACCTCACCTCTGGCCCTGCATCTTCCCCTGATCTCCTGCCACACGCGCCCCTCCAGGTATACTCACACATTCCACTCTACTCTGGGTTTGCATCCTCCCTCCAGTCTTCTGTTACTCCTTCCTTCCACTTCGCTCTGGGTTTACATCCTCCCTCCAGTCTTCTGTTACTCCTTCCTTTCACTCCGCCCTGGTTTATATCCTCCCTCCAGTCTTTTGTTACTCCTTGCTTCTATACCTCTCTGGGTTTGCATCTTTCCTCCAGTCTTCTGTTACTCCTTGATTCCATACCTCTCTGGGTTTGCATCATCCCCCCAGTCTTCTGTTACTCCTTCCTTCCACTTCGCTCTGGGTTTACATCCTCCCTCCAGTCTTCTGTTACTCCTTCCTTTCACTCCGCCCTGGTTTATATCCTCCCTCCAGTCTTTTGTTACTCCTTGCTTCTATACCTCTCTGGGTTTGCATCTTTCCTCCAGTCTTCTGTTACACCTTGATTCCATACCTCTCTGGGTTTGCATCATCCCCCCAGTCTTCTGTTAATCCTTCCTTCCACTCCACCCTGAGTTTGCATCCTCCCTCCAGTCTTCTGTTACTCCTTGCTTCTATACCTCTCTGGGTTTGCATCCTCCCTCCAGTCTTCTGTTACTCCTTGCTTCTATAGCTCTCTGGGTTTGCATCTTTCCTCCAGTCTTCTGTTACTCCTTGCTTCCATACCTCTCTTGGTTTGCATCATCCCTCCAGTGTTCTGTTACTCCTTCCTTCCACTCTGCTCTGCGTTTGCATCCTCCCTCCAGTCTTCTGTTACTCCTTCCTTCCACTCCGCTCTGGGTTTACATCCTCCCTCCAGTCTTCTGTTACTCCTTGCTGCCACTCAGCTCTGGGTTTAAATCCTCCCTCCAGTCTTCTGTTACTCCTTACTTCCACTCCACTCTGGGTTTACATCCTCCCTCCAGTCTTTTATTACTCCTTCCTTCCACTCTGCTCTGGGTTTACATCCTCCCTCCAGTCTTCTGTTACTCCTTCCTTCCACTCCGCCCTGGGTTTGCATCCTCCCTCCAGTATTTTGTTACACCTTGCTTCTATACCTCTCTGGGTTTGCCTCTTTCCTCCAGTCTTCTGTTACTCCTTCCTTCCACTCTGCCCTGGGTTTACATCCTCCCTCCCATCTTCTGTCACTACTTGCTTCCATTCCGCTCTGGGCTTGCATCCTCCCTCCAGTCTTCTGTTACTCCTTCCTTCCACTCCACACTGGGTTTACATCCTCCCTCCAGTCTTCTGTTATTCCTTGCTGCCACTCCGCTCTGGGTGTACATCCTCCCTCCAGTCTTATAATGTTACTTCTTCCTTTCACTCCGCTCTGGGTGTACATTCTCCCTCCAGTCTTAGAATGTTACTCCTTCCTTCCACTCCACTCTGGGTTTGCATCCTCCCTCCAGTCTTCTGTTACTCCTTCCTTCCACTCCACTCTGGGTTTACATCCTCCCTCCAGACTTCTGTTACTCCTTGCTTCCATACCTCTCTAGGTTTGCATCCTCCCTACAGTCTTCTGTTACTCCTTGCTGCCACTCCGTTCTGAGTTACATCCTCCCTCCAGTCTTCTGTTACTCCTTGCTTCCACTCTGCCCTGGGTTTGCATCCTTCCTCCTGTCTTCTGTTACTCCTTCCTTCCACCCCGCTCTGGGTTTTCATCCTCCCTCCAGTCTTCTGTTACTCCTTCCTTCCACTCCGCCCTGGGTTTGCATCCTCCCTCCAGTCTTCTGTTACTCCTTGCTTCTATACTTCTCTGGGTTTGCATCTTTCCTCCAGTCTTCTGCCCCATGGCCCCCTCACCCCCAACCAAACCCCCCAACTCAGCACACACACAAACATGCACCAATACAGACCCGAACCCCCACCCCCCAACTCAGCACACACACAAACATGCACCCATAAAGACCTGAACCCCCACCCCCCCAACTCCAAACCCCCCACCCCCCAACTCAGCACACACACTCTCAAGCATGCACCCATACAGACCCGAACCCCCCACCCCCCAACTCAGCACACACACAAACATGCACCCATACAGACCCGAGCCCCCCACCCCCCAACTCAGCACACACACAAACATGCACCCATACAGACCCGAACCCCCCACCCCCCAACTCAGCACACACACAAACATGCACCCATACAGACCCGAACCCCCCACCCCCTCAAATCAGCACACACACACAAACATGCACCCATACAGACCCGAACCCCCCACCCCCCAACTCAGCACACACACAAACATGCACCCATACAGACCCGAACCCCCCACCCCCCAAATCAGCATACACACAAACATGCACCCATAAAGACCCGAACCCTCCACCCCCCCAACTCCAAACCCCCCACCCCCAACTCAGCACACACACACTCAAACATGCACCCATACAGACCCGAACCCCCCACCCCCTCAAATCAGCAAACTCTCAAACAAGCACCCATACAGACCCAAACCCCCACCCCCCAACTCAGCACACACACACAAACATGCACCCATACAGACCCGAACCCCCACCCCCCAACTCAGCACACAAAAAACATTCAAATCAAAACATTCATACACATCCGACACCCCCGACCCCCGCATCTCAACATACACACAAAATACATTCAAATACAAGCATTTACACCCCCCCCCACATCTCAACATACACACAAAATACATTCAAATACAAACATTCATACACATCTGACACCCCCCCACCCCTGCATCTCAACATACACACAAAATACATTCAAATACAAACATTCATACGCATCCGACACACCCCCCCCCGCAACATACACACACAAACATAAAGCAAAACAAACCCGACACACAAACACAAACAGACCACTTACCGGAGACGTGCTGGAAGGCAGGCAGGTAAGCGGCAGGTAAGCTGGAACGCTGGAATCGTACTACGGCTGGCGTGGTCCAAGGCTGAAATGCCTTCCGGCATCAAGCCTTATGGACCACGCCAGCCGTAGTTTTGGCCCTCCATTGGTGCAGCACACATGCATTACGTGGCTCGTAGGAGCGACGTGGTGCGTGTGTGTGCTGAGCCAATGAGGGCCAGTATTTTCACCGGCAACTGGCCCGCGGGCCGTATGTTGTGCACCCATGCACTACAGGCTTGCAAATTTTCAAGAGGGAATGGGGGTTTTAGCTTTGCGGGTACTATAAAGTTATACCAGCAGTGCTTTTGTCCCAGCTATACTCTATGGCCTAGAAGCGTTAGCTATGCAGGACCTAAACTGGCTTAATATCCTAGAAGGACATTATTGGTGAGCAGTGTTAGGTTTGGGGCCATCTTGCTCCATGCAATACCTGAGGCTTGAGCTAGGTCTAACCTCTTTGAGGGGCACGGCCTTGCGTGCTTTGGGAGTCTTCTGCTTAAAATCTTGTACTGCACCGAAATGTAAGCTGCTTGCGATAGTGGGAAACAAGGTTTATAGACATAATTTCGAATACAAAAATCTCGAAAGTCAAAAAGTCGGAAAAAAAGTCGAAAAAAAATGTCGAATTTTTTTTAATGACTTTTTTTAACCTATTTTTTATATAAACTAGAGCCAAAAAAAATATCGAAAAAAAAAGAATTCGACATTTTTTTTTCCACATTTTTGATTCGACTTTTTTGACATTCGAAATTTTTCATTCAGTATTATGACTGGACACCGGGAAACAACTATGATGCAAAGAAGGTTTCGCGGGGAGATAATTAAAAAAAACTTAATGAATAACTTTTCCTAGAGATTAGTTGGATTCACACAGAAAAGAAAATACCACCATTTATCCATTCGAAAAAATCATTCATTCGTAAACTAAATCACTGGGACTGGTGTGAAAATTACTCCTACCTTGAAGGGCTGAAAGGGTATGAGGCTGTGTATAATGTAATACACAGATACAGGAGAACGCAGCCCTATTTATTACTATGCCCCAACCCGGCAGTGAGAGATTTCTTGCTAAGGCTGCGAACAAACCAACTGCAGGCCCTCGCTACCACGTGTGTCTATCAGGGCTTAGCTTTAAGTGATAGGTCCTGTCGTATTTGTAAGAGCCCAAACACCCCGGAAACTGCCAGACATGTTCTTACCCCTTGCCCTAAATTGGGACCATTATATATGAATTTGTTGGGAAGACTGGTGCATAACTTGCCCTGTTTAGAGTGTGGACACAGGTTAGAACATTACTGCTACCAATTTAACTTAGCATTGCTGAATCGACTACACCGCTATGGACCCTGTTTTACAGTTGTCGGAAGTGATTTACACGGGAGGCTCTGACAATGCTTTGAGCTACGTGTTAGTTTTATGTACACTTGTTTATTTTTATTAGAGATATTCTTATTATATATGTAATTTTAGGTTCTTTTCAGTGAGAAGAAATATGAAGTCTTTTGTAACTTTTGTAATTTTGTATAATTATGAAAGACGTGTTTTATTTACTTTCTTAATCTGGAACTCGTTAATGATTTTGTGTGAAGTTCTAATATTTGGACTAAATCACAATAAATTATTATTATTATATAAAGTCTGTTGTCTGTGTCCATGATCTAAGATGGCTTCCATTGAAACCTTAGCCAGAGAGTGGAACATCTAGTGGTAAGTGCTTTGAAGTTATCTGACTTGATGTAACTGGCCAAACATTTGGGACTAACAACTACACCAAGGCCAGACTTGCCACGTTTGTCTTGTGTATCAGGGAAGTGTGCAGAAGTGGACCACCCTAAGAGCAACCCAGGGAGGGCCTCTCCCAATTGCCCCCCCCCCCAGTCTTCTTTGCACTCTCCAGGGGAGTCGCAAGGCCTCTGTTATACAGTTCCAGTGGCACAGTGCAAGTTTCCACCGTTCCCAGTGGGGGTTACGTCGCACACCGAGGGCTCAAATGACCACCACACCTAGTCCCATCCTCAGGTGAGCATAGATGTGTGCCTGTCACATATCCCAATATGAAAGCAATTCCTGATGCCCAGAAGTTTGCACAGGTTCTACCAGTGACCTGGGGGTCAGCCAGGAGACAGATAAAGGGATTGTTCCCAACGGGCCTGCCTTTGTGACTCTGTCCTTTTCACCACCTGGCTAAGCTAGAAGTAGGTTTTCTGACCCCACTGGTCCCACCTCCCATCTTCTTGACCTGCCCATAGCCTCACCTGGCCCTATGGAACCTCCTCTTTCTGGCTTAGGCCTGCCCTCAGCCTCTAGAACAAATAGCTTGACCACGGCACAGTCTCTAGTTCCCTCCCTTTACTCCTCCACATGTTATCATAAGGCCCCTCCTCCTCACTCTCCTCTTCCTCACTCCAACTCTCTTCCACTGAAAAGAAATCTCTTCTTCATGCCAACTCTTTCGGTCTAAAGAAACCTCTTCCTCGATGTCCTCCCTGTCACCCGCCTTCTCCTACTGTTCCTCACTTCCTCCTTACCTCCACCATGGCCTGTTCTTGCTGCCTCTGCCCTGGCCCTTGATCTCACCACATTCTTTACCTCACCTCTGGCCCTGCATCTTCCCCTGATCTCCTGCCACACGCGCCCCTCCAGGTATACTCACACATTCCACTCTACTCTGGGTTTGCATCCTCCCTCCAGTCTTCTGTTACTCCTTCCTTCCACTTCGCTCTGGGTTTACATCCTCCCTCCAGTCTTCTGTTACTCCTTGTTGCCACTCCGCCCTGGGTTTACATCCTCCCTCCAGTCTTTTGTTAATTCTTCCTTCCACTCTGCTCTGGATTTACATCCTCCCTCCAGTCTTCTGTTACTCCTTCCTTTCACTCCGCCCTGGTTTATATCCTCCCTCCAGTCTTTTGTTACTCCTTGCTTCTATACCTCTCTGGGTTTGCATCTTTCCTCCAGTCTTCTGTTACTCCTTGATTCCATACCTCGCTGGGTTTGCATCATCCCCCCAGTCTTCTGTTACTCCTTCCTTCCACTCTGCTCTGAGATTGCATCCTCCCTCCAGTCTTCTGTTACTCCTTGCTTGCACTCCGCTCTGGGTTTACATCCTCCCTCCCATCTTCTGTTAATCCTTCCTTCCACTCCACCCTGAGTTTGCATCCTCCCTCCAGTCTTCTGTTACTCCTTGCTTCTATACCTCTCTGGGTTTGCATCCTCCCTCCAGTCTTCTGTTACTCCTTGCTTCTATAGCTCTCTGGGTTTGCATCTTTCCTCCAGTCTTCTGTTACTCCTTGCTTCCATACCTCTCTTGGTTTGCATCATCCCTCCAGTGTTCTGTTACTCCTTCCTTCCACTCTGCTCTGCGTTTGCATCCTCCCTCCAGTCTTCTGTTACTCCTTCCTTCCACTCCGCTCTGGGTTTACATCCTCCCTCCAGTCTTCTGTTACTCCTTGCTGTCACTCAGCTCTGGGTTTAAATCCTCCCTCCAGTCTTCTGTTACTCCTTACTTCCACTCCACTCTGGGTTTACATCCTCCCTCCAGTCTTTTGTTACTCCTTCCTTCCACTCTGCTCTGGGTTTACATCCTCCCTCCAGTCTTCTGTTACTCCTTCCTTCCACTCCGCCCTGGGTTTGCATCCTCCCTCCAGTATTTTGTTACACCTTGCTTCTATACCTCTCTGGGTTTGCATCTTTCCTCCAGTCTTCTGTTACTCCTTCCTTCCACTCTGCCCTGGGTTTACATCCTCCCTCCCATCTTCTGTCACTACTTGCTTCCATTCTGCTCTGGGCTTACATCCTCCCTCCAGTCTTCTGTTACTCCTTCCTTCCACTCCACACTGGGTTTACATCCTCCCTCCAGTCTTCTGTTACTCCTTGCTGCCACTCCGCTCTGGGTGTACATCCTCCCTCCAGTCTTATAATGTTACTTCTTCCTTTCACTCCGCTCTGGGTGTACATTCTCCCTCCAGTCTTAGAATGTTACTCCTTCCTTCCACTCCACTCTGGGTTTGCATCCTCCCTCCAGTCTTCTGTTACTCCTTCCTTCCACTCCACTCTGGGTTTACATCCTCCCTCCAGACTTCTGTTACTCCTTGCTTCCATACCTCTCTAGGTTTGCATCCTCCCTACAGTCTTCTGTTACTCCTTGCTTCCACTCCGCCATGGGTTTGCATCCTCCCTCCCGTCTTCTGTTACTCCTTGCTGCCACTCCGTTCTGAGTTACATCCTCCCTCCAGTCTTCTGTTACTCCTTGCTTCCACTCCGCCCTGGGTTTGCATCCTTCCTCCCGTCTTCTGTTACTCCTTCCTTCCACCCCGCTCTGGGTTTTCATCCTCCCTCCAGTCTTGTGTTACTCCTTCCTTCCACTCCGCCCTGGGTTTGCATCCTCCCTCCAGTCTTCTGTTACTCCTTGCTTCTATACTTCTCTGGGTTTGCATCTTTCCTCCAGTCTTCTGCCCCATGGCCCCCTAACCCCCAACCAAACCCCCCAACTCAGCACACACACAAACATGCAGCAATACAGACCCGAACCCCCACCCCCCCAACTCAGCACACACACAAACATGCACCCATAAAGACCTGAACCCCCACCCCCCAACTCCAAACCCCCCACCCCCCAACTCAGCACACACACTCTCAAGCATGCACCCATACAGACCCGAACCCCCCACCCCCCAACTCAGCACACACACAAACATGCACCCATACAGACCCGAACCCCCCACCCCCCAACTCAGTACACACACAAACATGCACCCATACAGACCCGAGACCCCCACCCCCAACTCAGCACACACACAAACATGCACCCATACAGACCCGAACCCCCCACCCCCCAAATCAGCACACACACAAACATGCACCCATAAAGACCCGAACCCCCCCCAACTCCAAACCCCCACCCTCAACTCAGCACACACTCAAGCATGCACCCATACAGACCCGAACCCCCACCCCCCAACTCAGCACACACACAAACATGCACCCATACAGACCCGAACCCCCCACCCCCCAAATCAGCACACACACAAACATGCACCCATAAAGACCCGAACCCTCCACCCCCCCAACTCCAAACCCCCCACCCCCAACTCAGCACACACACACTCAAGCATGCACCCATACAGACCCGAACCCCCACCCCCTCAAATCAGCAAACTCTCAAACAAGCACCCATACAGACCCAAACCCCCACTCCCCAACTCAGCACACACACACAAACATGCACCCATACAGACCCGAACCCCCACCCCCCAACTCAGCACACAAAAAACATTCAAATCAAAACATTCATACACATCCGACACACATCCGACACCCCCCACCCCGCATCTCAACATACACACAAAATACATTCAAATACAAACATTCACACACCCCCCCACATCTCAACATACACACAACATACATTCAAATACAAACATTCATACACATCCGACACCCCCCCCCCCCGCAACATACACACACAAACATAAAGCAAAACAAACCCGACACACAAACACAAACAGACCACTTACCGGAGACGTGCTGGAAGGCAGGCAGGTAAGCGGCAGGTAAGCTGGAACGCTGGAATCGTACTACGGCTGGCGTGGTCCAAGGCTGAAATGCCTTCCGGCATCAAGCCTTATGGACCACGCCAGCCGTAGTGCTGGCCCTCCATTGGTGCAGCACACACGCATTACGTGGCTCGTAGGAGCGACGTGGTGCGTGTGTGTGCTGAGCCAATGAGGGCCAGAATTTTCACCGGCAACTGGCCCGCGGGCCGTATGTTGTGCACCCATGCACTACAGGCTTGCAAATTTTCAAGAGGGAATGCGGGTTTTAGCTTTGCGGGTACTATAAAGTTATACCAGCAGTGCTTTTGTCCCAGCTATACTCTATGGCCTAGAAGCGTTAGCTATGCAGGACCTAAACTGGCTTAATATCCTAGAAGGACATTATTGGTGAGCAGTGTTAGGTTTGGGGCCATCTTGCTCCATGCAATACCTGAGGCTTGAGCTAGGTCTAACCTCTTTGAGGGGCACGGCCTTGCGTGCTTTGGGAGTCTTCTGCTTAAAATCTTGTACTGCACCGAAATGTAAGCTGCTTGCGATAGTGGGAAACAAGGTTTATAGACATAATTTCGAATACAAAAATCTCGAAAGTCAAAAAGTCGGAAAAAAAAGTCGAAAAAAAAATGTCGAATTTTTTTTTACGACGTTTTTTAAACCTATTTTTTATATAAACTAGAGCCAAAAAAAATATCGAAAAAAAAAAGAATTCGACATTTTTATTTCCACATTTTTGATTCGACTTTTTTGACATTCGAAATTTTTCATTCGATATTATGACTGGACACCGGGAAACAACTCTGATGCAAAGAAGGTTTCGCGGGGAGATAATTAAAAAAAACTTAATGAATCACTTTTCCTAGAGATTGGTTGGATTAGCACAGAAAAGAAAATACCACCATTTATCCATTCGAAAAAATCATTCAATAGTAAACTAAATCACTGGGACTGGTGTGAAAATTACTCCTACCTTGAAGGGCTGAAAGGGTATGAGGCTGTGTAAAATGTAATACACAGATACAGGAGAACGCAGCCCTATTTATTACTATGTCCCAACCCGGCAGTGAGAGATTTCTTGCTAAGGCTGCGAACAAACCAACTGCAGGCCCTCGCTACCACGTGTGTCTATCAGGGCTTAGCTTTAAGTGATAGGTCCTGTCGTATTTGTAAGAGCCCAAACACCCCGGAAACTGCCAGACATGTTCTTACCCCTTGCCCTAAATTGGGACCATTATATATGAATTTGTTGGGAAGACTGGTGCATAACTTGCCCTGTTTAGAGTGTGGACACAGGTTAGAACATTACTGCTACCAATTTAACTTAGCATTGCTGAATCGACTACACCGCTATGGACCCTGTTTTACAGTTGTCGGAAGTGATTTACACGGGAGGCTCTGACAATGCTTTGAGCTACGTGTTAGTTTTATGTACACTTGTTTATTTTTATTAGAGATATTCTTATTATATATGTAATTTTAGGTTCTTTTCAGTGTGAAGAAGTATGAAGTCTTTTGTAACTTTTGTAATTTTGTATAATTATGAAAGACGTGTTTTATTTACTTTCTTAATCTGGAACTCGTTAATGATTTTGTGTGAAGTTCTAATATTTGGACTAAATCACAATAAATTATTATTATTATCTAAAGTCTGTTGTCTGTGTCCATGATCTAAGATGGCTTCCATTGAAACCTTAGCCAGAGAGTGGAACATCTAGTGGTAAGTGCTTTGAAGTTATCTGACTTGATGTAACTGGCCAAACATTTGGGACTAACAACTACACCAAGGCCAGACTTGCCACGTTTGTCTTGTGTATCAGGGAAGTGTGCAGAAGTGGACCACCCTAAGAGCAACCCAGGGAGGGCCTCTCCCAATTGCCCCCCCCCCCCCCAGTCTTCTTTGCACTCTCCAGGGGAGTCGCAAGGCCTCTGTTATCACAGTTCCAGTGGCACAGTGCAAGTTTCCACCGTTCCCAGTGGGGGTTACGTCGCACACCGAGGGCTCAAATGACCACCACACCTAGTCCCATCCTCAGGTGAGCCTAGATGTGTGCCTGTCACATATCCCAATATGAAAGCAATTCCTGATGCCCAGAAGTTTGCACAGGTTCTACCAGTGACCTGGGGGTCAGCCAGGAGACAGATAAAGGGATTGTTCCCAACGGGCCTGCCTTTGTGACTCTGTCCTTCTCACCACCTGGCTAAGCTAGAAGTAGGTTTTCTGACCCCACTGGTCCCACCTCCCATCTTCTTGACCTGCCCATAGCCTCACCTGGCCCTATGGAACCTCCTCTTTCTGGCTTAGGCCCGCCCTCAGCCTCTAGAACAAATAGCTTGACCACGGCACAGTCTCTAGTTCCCTCCCTTTACTCCTCCACATGTTATCATAAGGCCCCTCCTCCTCACTCTCCTCTTCCTCACTCCAACTCTCTTCCACTGAAAACAAAATCTCTTCTTCATGCCAACTCTTTCGGTCTAAAGAAACCTCTTCCTCGATGTCCTCCCTGTCACCCGCCTTCTCCTACTGTTCCTCACTTCCTCCTTACCTCCACCATGGCCTGTTCTTGCTGCCTCTGCCCTGTCCCTTGATCTCACCACATTCTTTACCTCACCTCTGGCCCTGCATCTTCCCCTGATCTCCTGCCACACGCGCCCCTCCAGGTATACTCACACATTCCACTCTACTCTGGGTTTGCATCCTCCCTCCAGTCTTCTGTTACTCCTTCCTTCCACTTCGCTCTGGGTTTACATCCTCCCTCCAGTCTTCTGTTACTCCTTCCTTTCACTCCGCCCTGGTTTATATCCTCCCTCCAGTCTTTTGTTACTCCTTGCTTCTATACCTCTCTGGGTTTGCATCTTTCCTCCAGTCTTCTGTTACTCCTTGATTCCATACCTCTCTGGGTTTGCATCATCCCCCCAGTCTTCTGTTACTCCTTCCTTCCACTTCGCTCTGGGTTTACATCCTCCCTCCAGTCTTCTGTTACTCCTTCCTTTCACTCCGCCCTGGTTTATATCCTCCCTCCAGTCTTTTGTTAGTCCTTGCTTCTATACCTCTCTGGGTTTGCATCTTTCCTCCAGTCTTCTGTTACACCTTGATTCCATACCTCTCTGGGTTTGCATCATCCCCCCAGTCTTCTGTTAATCCTTCCTTCCACTCCACCCTGAGTTTGCATCCTCCCTTCAGTCTTCTGTTACTCCTTGCTTCTATACCTCTCTGGGTTTGCATCCTCCCTCCAGTCTTCTGTTACTCCTTGCTTCTATAGCTCTCTGGGTTTGCATCTTTCCTCCAGTCTTCTGTTACTCCTTGCTTCCATACCTCTCTTGGTTTGCATCATCCCTCCAGTGTTCGGTTACTCCTTCCTTCCACTCTGCTCTGCGTTTGCATCCTCCCTCCAGTCTTCTGTTACTCCTTCCTTCCACTCCGCTCTGGGTTTACATCCTCCCTCCAGTCTTCTGTTACTCCTTGCTGCCACTCAGCTCTGGGTTTAAATCCTCCCTCCAGTCTTCTGTTACTCCTTACTTCCACTCCACTCTGGGTTTACATCCTCCCTCCAGTCTTTTATTACTCCTTCCTTCCACTCTGCTCTGGGTTTACATCCTCCCTCCAGTCTTCTGTTACTCCTTCCTTCCACTCCGCCCTGGGTTTGCATCCTCCCTCCAGTATTTTGTTACACCTTGCTTCTATACCTCTCTGGGTTTGCCTCTTTCCTCCAGTCTTCTGTTACTCCTTCCTTCCACTCTGCCCTGGGTTTACATCCTCCCTCCCATCTTCTGTCACTACTTGCTTCCATTCCGCTCTGGGCTTGCATCCTCCCTCCAGTCTTCTGTTACTCCTTCCTTCCACTCCACACTGGGTTTACATCCTCCCTCCAGTCTTCTGTTACTCCTTGCTGCCACTCCGCTCTGGGTGTACATCCTCCCTCCAGTCTTATAATGTTACTTCTTCCTTTCACTCCGCTCTGGGTGTACATTCTCCCTCCAGTCTTAGAATGTTACTCCTTCCTTCCACTCCACTCTGGGTTTGCATCCTCCCTCCAGTCTTCTGTTACTCCTTCCTTCCACTCCACTCTGGGTTTACATCCTCCCTCCAGACTTCTGTTACTCCTTGCTTCCATACCTCTCTAGGTTTGCATCCTCCCTACAGTCTTCTGTTACTCCTTGCTGCCACTCCGTTCTGAGTTACATCCTCCCTCCAGTCTTCTGTTACTCCTTGCTTCCACTCTGCCCTGGGTTTGCATCCTTCCTCCTGTCTTCTGTTACTCCTTCCTTCCACCCCGCTCTGGGTTTTCATCCTCCCTCCAGTCTTCTGTTACTCCTTCCTTCCACTCCGCCCTGGGTTTGCATCCTCCCTCCAGTCTTCTGTTACTCCTTGCTTCTATACTTCTCTGGGTTTGCATCTTTCCTCCAGTCTTCTGCCCCATGGCCCCCTCACCCCCAACCAAACCCCCCAACTCAGCACACACACAAACATGCACCAATACAGACCCGAACCCCCACCCCCCAACTCAGCACACACACAAACATGCACCCATAAAGACCTGAACCCCCACCCCCCAACTCCAAACCCCCCACCCCCCAACTCAGCACACACACTCTCAAGCATGCACCTATACAGACCCGAACCCCCCACCCCCCAACTCAGCACACACACAAACATGCACCCATACAGACCCGAGCCCCCCACCCCCCAACTCAGCACACACACAAACATGCACCCATACAGACCCGAACCCCCCACCCCCCAACTCAGCACACACACAAACATGCACCCATACAGACCCGAACCCCCCACCCCCTCAAATCAGCACACACACACAAACATGCACCCATACAGACCCGAACCCCCCACCCCCCAACTCAGCACACACACAAACATGCACCCATACAGACCCGAACCCCCCACCCCCCAAATCAGCATACACACAAACATGCACCCATAAAGACCCGAACCCTCCACCCCCCCAACTCCAAACCCCCCACCCCCAACTCAGCACACACACACTCAAACATGCACCCATACAGACCCGAACCCCCCACCCCCTCAAATCAGCAAACTCTCAAACAAGCACCCATACAGACCCAAACCCCCACCCCCCAACTCAGCACACACACACAAACATGCACCCATACAGACCCGAACCCCCACCCCCCAACTCAGCACACAAAAAACATTCAAATCAAAACATTCATACACATCCGACACCCCCGACCCCCGCATCTCAACATACACACAAAATACATTCAAATACAAGCATTTACACCCCCCCCCACATCTCAACATACACACAAAATACATTCAAATACAAACATTCATACACATCTGATACCCCCCCACCCCTGCATCTCAACATACACACAAAATACATTCAAATACAAACATTCATACACATCCGACACACCCCCCCCCGCAACATACACACACAAACATAAAGCAAAACAAACCCGACACACAAACACAAACAGACCACTTACCGGAGACGTGCTGGAAGGCAGGCAGGTAAGCGGCAGGTAAGCTGGAACGCTGGAATCGTACTACGGCTGGCGTGGTCCAAGGCTGAAATGCCTTCCGGCATCAAGCCTTATGGACCACGCCAGCCGTAGTGCTGGCCCTCCATTGGTGCAGCACACATGCATTACGTGGCTCGTAGGAGCGACGTGGTGCGTGTGTGTGCTGAGCCAATGAGGGCCAGTATTTTCACCGGCAACTGGCCCACGGGCCGTATGTTGTGCACCCATGCACTACAGGCTTGCAAATTTTCAAGAGGGAATGGGGGTTTTAGCTTTGCGGGTACTATAAAGTTATACCAGCAGTGCTTTTGTCCCAGCTATACTCTATGGCCTAGAAGCGTTAGCTATGCAGGACCTAAACTGGCTTAATATCCTAGAAGGACATTATTGGTGAGCAGTGTTAGGTTTGGGGCCATCTTGCTCCATGCAATACCTGAGGCTTGAGCTAGGTCTAACCTCTTTGAGGGGCACGGCCTTGCGTGCTTTGGGAGTCTTCTGCTTAAAATCTTGTACTGCACCGAAATGTAAGCTGCTTGCGATAGTGGGAAACAAGGTTTATAGACATAATTTCGAATACAAAAATCTCGAAAGTCAAAAAGTCGGAAAAAAAGTCGAAAAAAAATGTCGAATTTTTTTTAATGACTTTTTTTAACCTATTTTTTATATAAACTAGAGCCAAAAAAAATATCGAAAAAAAAAGAATTCGACATTTTTTTTTCCACATTTTTGATTCGACTTTTTTGACATTCGAAATTTTTCATTCAGTATTATGACTGGACACCGGGAAACAACTATGATGCAAAGAAGGTTTCACGGGGAGATAATTAAAAAAAACTTAATGAATAACTTTTCCTAGAGATTAGTTGGATTCACACAGAAAAGAAAATACCACCATTTATCCATTCGAAAAAATCATTCATTCGTAAACTAAATCACTGGGACTGGTGTGAAAATTACTCCTACCTTGAAGGGCTGAAAGGGTATGAGGCTGTGTATAATGTAATACACAGATACAGGAGAACGCAGCCCTATTTATTACTATGCCCCAACCCGGCAGTGAGAGATTTCTTGCTAAGGCTGCGAACAAACCAACTGCAGGCCCTCGCTACCACGTGTGTCTATCAGGGCTTAGCTTTAAGTGATAGGTCCTGTCGTATTTGTAAGAGCCCAAACACCCCGGAAACTGCCAGACATGTTCTTACCCCTTGCCCTAAATTGGGACCATTATATATGAATTTGTTGGGAAGACTGGTGCATAACTTGCCCTGTTTAGAGTGTGGACACAGGTTAGAACATTACTGCTACCAATTTAACTTAGCATTGCTGAATCGACTACACCGCTATGGACCCTGTTTTACAGTTGTCGGAAGTGATTTACACGGGAGGCTCTGACAATGCTTTGAGCTACGTGTTAGTTTTATGTACACTTGTTTATTTTTATTAGAGATATTCTTATTATATATGTAATTTTAGGTTCTTTTCAGTGAGAAGAAATATGAAGTCTTTTGTAACTTTTGTAATTTTGTATAATTATGAAAGACGTGTTTTATTTACTTTCTTAATCTGGAACTCGTTAATGATTTTGTGTGAAGTTCTAATATTTGGACTAAATCACAATAAATTATTATTATTATATAAAGTCTGTTGTCTGTGTCCATGATCTAAGATGGCTTCCATTGAAACCTTAGCCAGAGAGTGGAACATCTAGTGGTAAGTGCTTTGAAGTTATCTGACTTGATGTAACTGGCCAAACATTTGGGACTAACAACTACACCAAGGCCAGACTTGCCACGTTTGTCTTGTGTATCAGGGAAGTGTGCAGAAGTGGACCACCCTAAGAGCAACCCAGGGAGGGCCTCTACCAATTGCCCCCCCCCCCCCCCAGTCTTCTTTGCACTCTCCAGGGGAGTCGCAAGGCCTCTGTTATACAGTTCCAGTGGCACAGTGCAAGTTTCCACCGTTCCCAGTGGGGGTTACGTCGCACACCGAGGGCTCAAATGACCACCACACCTAGTCCCATCCTCAGGTGAGCCTAGATGTGTGCCTGTCACATATCCCAATATGAAAGCAATTCCTGATGCCCAGAAGTTTGCACAGGTTCTACCAGTGACCTGGGGGTCAGCCAGGAGACAGATAAAGGGATTGTTCCCAACGGGCCTGCCTTTGTGACTCTGTCCTTCTCACCACCTGGCTAAGCTAGAAGTAGGTTTTCTGACCCCACTGGTCCCACCTCCCATCTTCTTGACCTGCCCATAGCCTCACCTGGCCCTATGGAACCTCCTCTTTCTGGCTTAGGCCTGCCCTCAGCCTCTAGAACAAATAGCTTGACCACGGCACAGTCTCTAGTTCCCTCCCTTTACTCCTCCACATGTTATCATAAGGCCCCTCCTCCTCACTCTCCTCTTCCTCACTCCAACTCTCTTCCACTGAAAAGAAATCTCTTCTTCATGCCAACTCTTTCGGTCTAAAGAAACCTCTTCCTCGATGTCCTCCCTGTCACCCGCCTTCTCCTACTGTTCCTCACCTCCTCCTTACCTCCACCATGGCCTGTTCTTGCTGCCTCTGCCCTGTCCCTTGATCTCACCACATTCTTTACCTCACCTCTGGCCCTGCATCTTCCCCTGATCTCCTGCCACACGCGCCCCTCCAGGTATACTCACACATTCCACTCTACTCTGGGTTTGCATCCTCCCTCCAGTCTTCTGTTACTCCTTCCTTCCACTTCGCTCTGGGTTTACATCCTCCCTCCAGTCTTCTGTTACTCCTTGTTGCCACTCCGCCCTGGGTTTACATCCTCCCTCCAGTCTTTTGTTAATTCTTCCTTCCACTCTGCTCTGGATTTACATCCTCCCTCCAGTCTTCTGTTACTCCTTCCTTTCACTCCGCCCTGGTTTATATCCTCCCTCCAGTCTTTTGTTACTCCTTGCTTCTATACCTCTCTGGGTTTGCATCTTTCCTCCAGTCTTCTGTTACTCCTTGATTCCATACCTCGCTGGGTTTGCATCATCCCCCCAGTCTTCTGTTACTCCTTCCTTCCACTCTGCTCTGAGATTGCATCCTCCCTCCAGTCTTCTGTTACTCCTTGCTTGCACTCCGCTCTGGGTTTACATCCTCCCTCCCATCTTCTGTTAATCCTTCCTTCCACTCCACCCTGAGTTTGCATCCTCCCTCCAGTCTTCTGTTACTCCTTGCTTCTATACCTCTCTGGGTTTGCATCCTCCCTCCAGTCTTCTGTTACTCCTTGCTTCTATAGCTCTCTGGGTTTGCATCTTTCCTCCAGTCTTCTGTTACTCCTTGCTTCCATACCTCTCTTGGTTTGCATCATCCCTCCAGTGTTCTGTTACTCCTTCCTTCCACTCTGCTCTGCGTTTGCATCCTCCCTCCAGTCTTCTGTTACTCCTTCCTTCCACTCCGCTCTGGGTTTACATCCTCCCTCCAGTCTTCTGTTACTCCTTGCTGTCACTCAGCTCTGGGTTTAAATCCTCCCTCCAGTCTTCTGTTACTCCTTACTTCCACTCCACTCTGGGTTTACATCCTCCCTCCAGTCTTTTGTTACTCCTTCCTTCCACTCTGCTCTGGGTTTACATCCTCCCTCCAGTCTTCTGTTACTCCTTCCTTCCACTCCGCCCTGGGTTTGCATCCTCCCTCCAGTATTTTGTTACACCTTGCTTCTATACCTCTCTGGGTTTGCATCTTTCCTCCAGTCTTCTGTTACTCCTTCCTTCCACTCTGCCCTGGGTTTACATCCTCCCTCCCATCTTCTGTCACTACTTGCTTCCATTCTGCTCTGGGCTTACATCCTCCCTCCAGTCTTCTGTTACTCCTTCCTTCCACTCCACACTGGGTTTACATCCTCCCTCCAGTCTTCTGTTACTCCTTGCTGCCACTCCGCTCTGGGTGTACATCCTCCCTCCAGTCTTATAATGTTACTTCTTCCTTTCACTCCGCTCTGGGTGTACATTCTCCCTCCAGTCTTAGAATGTTACTCCTTCCTTCCACTCCACTCTGGGTTTGCATCCTCCCTCCAGTCTTCTGTTACTCCTTCCTTCCACTCCACTCTGGGTTTACATCCTCCCTCCAGACTTCTGTTACTCCTTGCTTCCATACCTCTCTAGGTTTGCATCCTCCCTACAGTCTTCTGTTACTCCTTGCTTCCACTCCGCCATGGGTTTGCATCCTCCCTCCCGTCTTCTGTTACTCCTTGCTGCCACTCCGTTCTGAGTTACATCCTCCCTCCAGTCTTCTGTTACTCCTTGCTTCCACTCCGCCCTGGGTTTGCATCCTTCCTCCCGTCTTCTGTTACTCCTTCCTTCCACCCCGCTCTGGGTTTTCATCCTCCCTCCAGTCTTGTGTTACTCCTTCCTTCCACTCCGCCCTGGGTTTGCATCCTCCCTCCAGTCTTCTGTTACTCCTTGCTTCTATACTTCTCTGGGTTTGCATCTTTCCTCCAGTCTTCTGCCCCATGGCCCCCTAACCCCCAACCAAACCCCCCAACTCAGCACACACACAAACATGCAGCAATACAGACCCGAACCCCCACCCCCCCAACTCAGCACACACACAAACATGCACCCATAAAGACCTGAACCCCCACCCCCCCAACTCCAAACCCCCCACACCTCAACTCAGCACACACACTCTCAAGCATGCACCCATACAGACCCGAACCCCCCACCCCCCAACTCAGCACACACACAAACATGCACCCATACAGACCCGAACCCCCCACCCCCCAACTCAGTACACACACAAACATGCACCCATACAGACCCGAGACCCCCACCCCCAACTCAGCACACACACAAACATGCACCCATACAGACCCGAACCCCCCACCCCCCAAATCAGCACACACACAAACATGCACCCATAAAGACCCGAACCCCCCCCAACTCCAAACCCCCACCCTCAACTCAGCACACACTCAAGCATGCACCCATACAGACCCGAACCCCCACCCCCCAACTCAGCACACACACAAACATGCACCCATACAGACCCGAACCCCCCACCCCCCAAATCAGCACACACACAAACATGCACCCATAAAGACCCGAACCCTCCACCCCCCCAACTCCAAACCCCCCACCCCCAACTCAGCACACACACACTCAAGCATGCACCCATACAGACCCGAACCCCCCACCCCCTCAAATCAGCAAACTCTCAAACAAGCACCCATACAGACCCAAACCCCCACTCCCCAACTCAGCACACACACACAAACATGCACCCATACAGACCCGAACCCCCACCCCCCAACTCAGCACACAAAAAACATTCAAATCAAAACATTCATACACATCCGACACACATCCGACACCCCCCACCCCGCATCTCAACATACACACAAAATACATTCAAATACAAACATTCACACACCCCCCCACATCTCAACATACACACAACATACATTCAAATACAAACATTCATACACATCCGACACCCCCCCCCCCCGCAACATACACACACAAACATAAAGCAAAACAAACCCGACACACAAACACAAACAGACCACTTACCGGAGACGTGCTGGAAGGCAGGCAGGTAAGCGGCAGGTAAGCTGGAACGCTGGAATCGTACTACGGCTGGCGTGGTCCAAGGCTGAAATGCCTTCCGGCATCAAGCCTTATGGACCACGCCAGCCGTAGTGCTGGCCCTCCATTGGTGCAGCACACACGCATTACGTGGCTCGTAGGAGCGACGTGGTGCGTGTGTGTGCTGAGCCAATGAGGGCCAGAATTTTCACCGGCAACTGGCCCGCAGGCCGTATGTTGTGCACCCATGCACTACAGGCTTGCAAATTTTCAAGAGGGAATGCGGGTTTTAGCTTTGCGGGTACTATAAAGTTATACCAGCAGTGCTTTTGTCCCAGCTATACTCTATGGCCTAGAAGCGTTAGCTATGCAGGACCTAAACTGGCTTAATATCCTAGAAGGACATTATTGGTGAACAGTGTTAGGTTTGGGGCCATCTTGCTCCATGCAATACCTGAGGCTTGAGCTAGGTCTAACCTCTTTGAGGGGCACGGCCTTGCGTGCTTTGGGAGTCTTCTGCTTAAAATCTTGTACTGCACCGAAATGTAAGCTGCTTGCGATAGTGGGAAACAAGGTTTATAGACATAATTTCGAATACAAAAATCTCGAAAGTCAAAAAGTCGGAAAAAAAAGTCGAAAAAAAATGTCGAATTTTTTTTTACGACGTTTTTTAAACCTATTTTTTATATAAACTAGAGCCAAAAAAAATATCGAAAAAAAAAAGAATTCGACATTTTTATTTCCACATTTTTGATTCGACTTTTTTGACATTCGAAATTTTTCATTCGATATTATGACTGGACACCGGGAAACAACTCTGATGCAAAGAAGGTTTCGCGGGGAGATAATTAAAAAAAACTTAATGAATCACTTTTCCTAGAGATTGGTTGGATTAGCACAGAAAAGAAAATACCACCATTTATCCATTCGAAAAAATCATTCATTCGTAAACTAAATCACTGGGACTGGTGTGAAAATTACTCCTACCTTGAAGGGCTGAAAGGGTATGAGGCTGTGTAAAATGTAATACACAGATACAGGAGAACGCAGCCCTATTTATTACTATGTCCCAACCCGGCAGTGAGAGATTTCTTGCTAAGGCTGCGAACAAACCAACTGCAGGCCCTCGCTACCACGTGTGTCTATCAGGGCTTAGCTTTAAGTGATAGGTCCTGTCGTATTTGTAAGAGCCCAAACACCCCGGAAACTGCCAGACATGTTCTTACCCCTTGCCCTAAATTGGGACCATTATATATGAATTTGTTGGGAAGACTGGTGCATAACTTGCCCTGTTTAGAGTGTGGACACAGGTTAGAACATTACTGCTACCAATTTAACTTAGCATTGCTGAATCGACTACACCGCTATGGACCCTGTTTTACAGTTGTCGGAAGTGATTTACACGGGAGGCTCTGACAATGCTTTGAGCTACGTGTTAGTTTTATGTACACTTGTTTATTTTTATTAGAGATATTCTTATTATATATGTAATTTTAGGTTCTTTTCAGTGTGAAGAAGTATGAAGTCTTTTGTAACTTTTGTAATTTTGTATAATTATGAAAGACGTGTTTTATTTACTTTCTTAATCTGGAACTCGTTAATGATTTTGTGTGAAGTTCTAATATTTGGACTAAATCACAATAAATTATTATTATTATCTAAAGTCTGTTGTCTGTGTCCATGATCTAAGATGGCTTCCATTGAAACCTTAGCCAGAGAGTGGAACATCTAGTGGTAAGTGCTTTGAAGTTATCTGACTTGATGTAACTGGCCAAACATTTGGGACTAACAACTACACCAAGGCCAGACTTGCCACGTTTGTCTTGTGTATCAGGGAAGTGTGCAGAAGTGGACCACCCTAAGAGCAACCCAGGGAGGGCCTCTCCCAATTGCCCCCCCCCCCCAGTCTTCTTTGCACTCTCCAGGGGAGTCGCAAGGCCTCTGTTATCACAGTTCCAGTGGCACAGTGCAAGTTTCCACCGTTCCCAGTGGGGGTTACGTCGCACACCGAGGGCTCAAATGACCACCACACCTAGTCCCATCCTCAGGTGAGCCTAGATGTGTGCCTGTCACATATCCCAATATGAAAGCAATTCCTGATGCCCAGAAGTTTGCACAGGTTCTACCAGTGACCTGGGGGTCAGCCAGGAGACAGATAAAGGGATTGTTCCCAACGGGCCTGCCTTTGTGACTCTGTCCTTCTCACCACCTGGCTAAGCTAGAAGTAGGTTTTCTGACCCCACTGGTCCCACCTCCCATCTTCTTGACCTGCCCATAGCCTCACCTGGCCCTATTGGAACCTCCTCTTTCTGGCTTAGGCCCGCCCTCAGCCTCTAGAACAAATAGCTTGACCACGGCACAGTCTCTAGTTCCCTCCCTTTACTCCTCCACATGTTATCATAAGGCCCCTCCTCCTCACTCTCCTCTTCCTCACTCCAACTCTCTTCCACTGAAAACAAAATCTCTTCTTCATGCCAACTCTTTCGGTCTAAAGAAACCTCTTCCTCGATGTCCTCCCTGTCACCCGCCTTCTCCTACTGTTCCTCACTTCCTCCTTACCTCCACCATGGCCTGTTCTTGCTGCCTCTGCCCTGTCCCTTGATCTCACCACATTCTTTACCTCACCTCTGGCCCTGCATCTTCCCCTGATCTCCTGCCACACGCGCCCCTCCAGGTATACTCACACATTCCACTCTACTCTGGGTTTGCATCCTCCCTCCAGTCTTCTGTTACTCCTTCCTTCCACTTCGCTCTGGGTTTACATCCTCCCTCCAGTCTTCTGTTACTCCTTCCTTTCACTCCGCCCTGGTTTATATCCTCCCTCCAGTCTTTTGTTACTCCTTGCTTCTATACCTCTCTGGGTTTGCATCTTTCCTCCAGTCTTCTGTTACTCCTTGATTCCATACCTCTCTGGGTTTGCATCATCCCCCCAGTCTTCTGTTACTCCTTCCTTCCACTTCGCTCTGGGTTTACATCCTCCCTCCAGTCTTCTGTTACTCCTTCCTTTCACTCCGCCCTGGTTTATATCCTCCCTCCAGTCTTTTGTTAGTCCTTGCTTCTATACCTCTCTGGGTTTGCATCTTTCCTCCAGTCTTCTGTTACACCTTGATTCCATACCTCTCTGGGTTTGCATCATCCCCCCAGTCTTCTGTTAATCCTTCCTTCCACTCCACCCTGAGTTTGCATCCTCCCTCCAGTCTTCTGTTACTCCTTGCTTCTATACCTCTCTGGGTTTGCATCCTCCCTCCAGTCTTCTGTTACTCCTTGCTTCTATAGCTCTCTGGGTTTGCATCTTTCCTCCAGTCTTCTGTTACTCCTTGCTTCCATACCTCTCTTGGTTTGCATCATCCCTCCAGTGTTCTGTTACTCCTTCCTTCCACTCTGCTCTGCGTTTGCATCCTCCCTCCAGTCTTCTGTTACTCCTTCCTTCCACTCCGCTCTGGGTTTACATCCTCCCTCCAGTCTTCTGTTACTCCTTGCTGCCACTCAGCTCTGGGTTTAAATCCTCCCTCCAGTATTTTGTTACACCTTGCTTCTATACCTCTCTGGGTTTGCATCTTTCCTCCAGTCTTCTGTTACTCCTTCCTTCCACTCTGCCCTGGGTTTACATCCTCCCTCCCATCTTCTGTCACTACTTGCTTCCATTCCGCTCTGGGCTTGCATCCTCCCTCCAGTCTTCTGTTACTCCTTCCTTCCACTCCACACTGGGTTTACATCCTCCCTCCAGTCTTCTGTTACTCCTTGCTGCCACTCCGCTCTGGGTGTACATCCTCCCTCCAGTCTTATAATGTTACTTCTTCCTTTCACTCCGCTCTGGGTGTACATTCTCCCTCCAGTCTTAGAATGTTACTCCTTCCTTCCACTCCACTCTGGGTTTGCATCCTCCCTCCAGTCTTCTGTTACTCCTTCCTTCCACTCCACTCTGGGTTTACATCCTCCCTCCAGACTTCTGTTACTCCTTGCTTCAATACCTCTCTAGGTTTGCATCCTCCCTACAGTCTTCTGTTACTCCTTGCTTCCACTCCGCCCTGGGTTTGCATCCTCCCTCCCGTCTTCTGTTACTCCTTGCTGCCACTCCGTTCTGAGTTACATCCTCCCTCCAGTCTTCTGTTACTCCTTGCTTCCACTCCGCCCTGGGTTTGCATCCTTCCTCCCGTCTTCTGTTACTCCTTCCTTCCACCCCGCTCTGGGTTTTCATCCTCCCTCCAGTCTTCTGTTACTCCTTCCTTCCACTCCGCCCTGGGTTTTCATCCTCCCTCCAGTCTTCTGTTACTCCTTGCTTCTATACTTCTCTGGGTTTGCATCTTTCCTCCAGTCTTCTGCCCCATGGCCCCCTAACCCCCAACCAAACCCCCCAACTCAGCACACACACAAACATGCAGCAATACAGACCCGAACCCCTACCCCACAACTCAGCACACACACAAACATGCACCCATAAAGACCTGAACCCCCATCCCCCCAACTCCAAACCCCCCACCCCCCAACTCAGCACACACACTCTCAAGCATGCACCCATACAGACCCAAACCCCCCACCCCCCAACTCAGCACACACACAAACATGCACCCATACAGACCCGAGCCCCCCACCCCCAACTCAGCACACACACAAACATGCACCCATACAGACCCGAGCCCCCCACCCCCAACTCAGCACACACACAAACATGCACCCATACAGACCCGAACCCCCCACCCCCCAAATCAGCACACACACAAACATGCACCCATAAAGACCTGAACCCCCATCCCCCAACTCCAAACCCCCCACCCCCCAACTCAGCACACACACTCTCAAGCATGCACCCATACAGACCCAAACCCCCCACCCCCCAACTCAGCACACACACAAACATGCACCCATACAGACCCGAGCCCCCCACCCCCAACTCAGCACACACACAAACATGCACCCATACAGACCCGAACCCCCCACCCCCCAAATCAGCACACACACAAACATGCACCCATAAAGACCCGAACCCCCCCAACTCCAAACCCCCACCCTCAACTCAGCCCACACTCAAGCATGCACCCATACAGACCCGAACCCCCACCCCCCAACTCAGCACACACACAAACATGCACCCATACAGACCCGAACCCCCCACCCCCTCAAATCAGCACACACACACAAACATGCACCCATACAGACCCGAACCCCCACCCCCCAACTCAGCACACAAAAAACATTCAAATCAAAACATTCATACACATCCGACACACATCCGACACCCCCCACCCCCGCATCTCAACATACACACAAAATACATTCAAATACAAACATTCACACACCCCCCCACATCTCAACATACACACAAAATACATTCAAATACAAACATTCATACACATCTGACACCCCCCCACCCCTGCATCTCAACATACACACAAAATACATTCAAATACAAACATTCATACACATCCGACACACCCCCCCGCAACATACACACACAAACATAAAGCAAAACAAACCCGACACACAAACACAAACAGACCACTTACCGGAGACGTGCTGGAAGGCAGGCAGGTAAGCGGCAGGTAAGCTGGAACGCTGGAATCGTACTACGGCTGGCGTGGTCCAAGGCTGAAATGCCTTCCGGCATCAAGCCTTATGGACCACGCCAGCCGTAGTGCTGGCCCTCCATTCTTGCAGCACACACGCATTACGTGGCTCGTAGGAGCGACGTGGTGCGTGTGTGTGCTGAGCCAATGAGGGCCAGTATTTTCACCGGCAACTGGCCCGCGGGCCGTATGTTGTGCACCCATGCACTACAGACTTGCAAATTTTCAAGAGGGAATGCGGGTTTTAGCTTTGCGGGTACTATAAAGTTATACCAGCAGTGCTTTTGTCCCAGCTATACTCTATGGCCTAGAAGCGTTAGCTATGCAGGACCTAAACTGGCTTAATATCCTAGAAGGACATTATTGGTGAGCAGTGTTAGGTTTGGGGCCATCCTGCTCCATGCAATACCTGAGGCTTGAGCTAGGTCTAACCTCTTTGAGGGGCACGGCCTTGCGTGCTTTGGGAGTCTTCTGCTTAAAATCTTGTACTGCACCGAAATGTAAGCTGCTTGCGATAGTGGGAAACAAGGTTTATAGACATAATTTCGAATACAAAAATCTCGAAAGTCAAAAAGTCGGAAAAAAAAGTCAAAAAAAAATGTCGAATTTTTTTTTTTATGACGTTTTTTTAACCTATGTTTTATATAAACTAGAGCCAAAAAAATATCGAAAAAAAAAAGAATTCGACATTTTTTTTTCCACATTTTTGATTCGACTTTTTTGACATTCGAAATTTTTCATTCAATATTATGACTGGACACCGGGAAACAACTATGATGCAAAGAAGGTTTCGCGGGGAGATAATTAAAAAAAACTTAATGAATTACTTTTCCTAGAGATTGGTTGGATTCGCACAGAAAAGAAAATACCACCATTTATCCATTCGAAAAAATCATTCATTCGTAAACTAAATCACTGGGACTGGTGTGAAAATTACTCCTACCTTGAAGGGCTGAAAGGGTATGAGGCTGTGTATAATGTAATACACAGATACAGGAGAACGCAGCCCTATTTATTACTATGCCCCAACCCGGCAGTGAGAGATTTCTTGCTAAGGCTGCGAACAAACCAACTGCAGGCCCTCGCTACCACGTGTGTCTATCAGGGCTTAGCTTTAAGTGATAGGTCCTGTCGTATTTGTAAGAGCCCAAACACCCCGGAAACTGCCAGACATGTTCTTACCCCTTGCCCTAAATTGGGACCATTATATATGAATTTGTTGGGAAGACTGGTGCATAACTTGCCCTGTTTAGAGTGTGGACACAGGTTAGAACATTACTGCTACCAATTTAACTTAGCATTGCTGAATCGACTACACCGCTATGGACCCTGTTTTACAGTTGTCGGAAGTGATTTACACGGGAGGCTCTGACAATGCTTTGAGCTACGTGTTAGTTTTATGTACACTTGTTTATTTTTATTAGAGATATTCTTATTATATATGTAATTTTAGGTTCTTTTCAGTGTGAAGAAGTATGAAGTCTTTTGTAACTTTTGTAATTTTGTATAATTATGAAAGACGTGTTTTATTTACTTTCTTAATCTGGAACTCGTTAATGATTTTGTGTGAAGTTCTAATATTTGGACTAAATCACAATAAATTATTATTATTATCTAAAGTCTGTTGTCTGTGTCCATGATCTAAGATGGCTTCCATTGAAACCTTAGCCAGAGAGTGGAACATCTAGTGGTAAGTGCTTTGAAGTTATCTGACTTGATGTAACTGGCCAAACATTTGGGACTAACAACTACACCAAGGCCAGACTTGCCACGTTTGTCTTGTGTATCAGGGAAGTGTGCAGAAGTGGACCACCCTAAGAGCAACCCAGGGAGGGCCTCTCCCAATTGCCCCCCCCAGTCTTCTTTGCACTCTCCAGGGGAGTCGCAAGGCCTCTGTTATCACAGTTCCAGTGGCACAGTGCAAGTTTCCACCGTTCCCAGTGGGGGTTACGTCGCACACCGAGGGCTCAAATGACCACCACACCTAGTCCCATCCTCAGGTGAGCCTAGATGTGTGCCTGTCACATATCCCAATATGAAAGCAATTCCTGATGCCCAGAAGTTTGCACAGGTTCTACCAGTGACCTGGGGGTCAGCCAGGAGACAGATAAAGGGATTGTTCCCAACGGGCCTGCCTTGTGACTCTGTCCTTCTCACCACCTGGCTAAGCTAGAAGTAGGTTTTCTGACCCCACTGGTCCCACCTCCCATCTTCTTGACCTGCCCATAGCCTCACCTGGCCCTATGGAACCTCCTCTTTCTGGCTTAGGCCTGCCCTCAGCCTCTAGAACAAATAGCTTGACCACGGCACAGTCTCTAGTTCCCTCCCTTTACTCCTCCACATGTTATCATAAGGCCCCTCCTCCTCACTCTCCTCTTCCTCACTCCAACTCTCTTCCACTGAAAAGAAATCTCTTCTTCATGCCAACTCTTTCGGTCTAAAGAAACCTCTTCCTCGATGTCCTCCCTGTCACCCGCCTTCTCCTACTGTTCCTCACTTCCTCCTTACCTCCACCATGGCCTGTTCTTGCTGCCTCTGCCCTGTCTCTTGATCTCACAACATTCTTTACCTCACCTCTGGCCCTGCATCTTCCCCTGATCTCCTGCCACACGCGCCCCTCCAGGTATACTCACACATTCCACTCTACTCTGGGTTTGCATCCTCCCTCCAGTCTTCTGTTACTCCTTCCTTCCACTTCGCTCTGGGTTTACATCCTCCCTCCAGTCTTCTGTTACTCCTTGTTGCCACTCCGCCCTGGGTTTACATCCTCCCTCCAGTCTTTTGTTACTTCTTCCTTCCACTCTGCTCTGGATTTACATCCTCCCTCCAGTCTTCTGTTACTCCTTCCTTTCACTCCGCCCTGGTTTATATCCTCCCTCCAGTCTTTTGTTACTCCTTGCTTCTATACCTCTCTGGGTTTGCATCTTTCCTCCAGTCTTCTGTTACTCCTTGATTCCATACCTCTCTGGGTTTGCATCATCCCCCCAGTCTTCTGTTACTCCTTCCTTCCACTCTGCTCTGAGATTGCATCCTCCCTCCAGTCTTCTGTTACTCCTTGTTTCCACTCTGCTCTGTGTTTACATCCTCCCTCCAGTCTTCTGTTACTCCTTGCTTGCACTCCGCTCTGGGTTTACATCCTCCCTCCCATCTTCTGTTAATCCTTCCTTCCACTCCACCCTGAGTTTGCATCCTCCCTCCAGTCTTCTGTTACTCCTTGCTTCTATACCTCTCTGGGTTTGCATCCTCCCTCCAGTCTTCTGTTACTCCTTGCTTCTATAGCTCTCTGGGTTTGCATCTTTCCTCCAGTCTTCTGTTACTCCTTGCTTCCATACCTCTCTTTGGTTTGCATCATCCCTCCAGTGTTCTGTTACTCCTTCCTTCCACTCCGCTCTGGGTTTACATCCTCCCTCCAGTCTTCTGTTACTCCTTGCTGCCACTCAGCTCTGGGTTTAAATCCTCCCTCCAGTCTTCTGTTACTCCTTACTTCCACTCCACTCTGGGTTTACATCCTCCCTCCAGTCTTTTGTTACTCCTTCCTTCCACTCTGCTCTGGGTTTACATCCTCCCTCCAGTCTTCTGTTACTCCTTCCTTCCACTCCGCCCTGGGTTTGCATCCTCCCTCCAGTATTTTGTTACACCTTGCTTCTATACCTCTCTGAGTTTGCATCCTCCCTCCAGTCTTCTGTTACTCCTTCCTTCCACTCCACACTGGGTTTACATCCTCCCTCCAGTCTTCTGTTACTCCTTGCTGCCACTCCGCTCTGGGTGTACATCCTCCCTCCAGTCTTATAATGTTACTTCTTCCTTTCACTCCGCTCTGGGTGTACATTCTCCCTCCAGTCTTAGAATGTTACTCCTTCCTTCCACTCCACTCTGGGTTTGCATCCTCCCTCCAGTCTTCTGTTACTCCTTCCTTCCACTCCACTCTGGGTTTACATCCTCCCTCCAGACTTCTGTTACTCCTTGCTTCCATACCTCTCTAGGTTTGCATCCTCCCTACAGTCTTCTGTTACTCCTTGCTTCCACTCCACACTGGGTTTGCATCCTCCCTCCCGTCTTCTGTTACTCCTTGCTGCCACTCTGTTCTGAGTTACATCCTCCCTCCAGTCTTCTGTTACTCCTTCCTTCCACCCCGCTCTGGGTTTTCACCCTCCCTCCAGTCTTCTGTTACTCCTTCCTTCCACTCCGCCCTGGGTTTGCATCCTCCCTCCAGACTTCTGTTACTCCTTGCTGCCACTCCGCTCTGTGTTTACATGCTCCCTCCAGTCTTCTGTTACTCCTTGCTGCCACTCCGCTCTGTGTTTACATGCTCCCTCCAGTCTTCTGTTACTCCTTGCTGCCACTCAGCTCTGGGTTTAAATCCTCCCTCCAGTCTTCTGTTACTCCTTGCTTCCACTCCGCTCTGGGTTTACATCCTCCCTCCACTTTTCTGTTACGCCTAGCTGCCACTCCGCTCTGGGTTTACATCCTCCCTCCCATCTTCTGTTAATCCTTCCTTCCACTCCACCCTGAGTTTGCATCCTCCCTCCAGTCTTCTGTTACTCCTTGCTTCTATACCTCTCTGGGTTTGCATCCTCCCTCCAGTCTTCTGTTACTCCTTGCTTCTATACCTCTCTGGGTTTGCATCTTTCCTCCAGTCTTCTGTTACTCCTTGATTCCATACCTCTCTGGGTTTGCATCATCCCCCCAGTCTTCTGTTACTCCTTCCTTCCACTCTGCTCTGAGATTGCATCCTCCCTCCAGTCTTCTGTTACTCCTTGTTTCCACTCTGCTCTGTGTTTACATCCTCCCTCCAGTCTTCTGTTACTCCTTGCTTGCACTCCGCTCTGGGTTTACATCCTCCCTCCCATCTTCTGTTAATCCTTCCTTCCACTCCACCCTGAGTTTGCATCCTCCCTCCAGTCTTCTGTTACTCCTTGCTTCTATACCTCTCTGGGTTTGCATCCTCCCTCCAGTCTTCTGTTACTCCTTGCTTCTATACCTCTCTGGGTTTACATCCTCCCTCCACTTTTCTGTTACGCCTAGCTGCCACTCCGCTCTGGGTTTACATCCTCCCTCCAGTCTTCTTTTACTCCTTCCTTCCACTCTGCTCTGGTTTTACATCCTCCCTTCATTCATCTGTTACTCCTTGCTTCCATACCTCTCTTGGTTTGCATCCTCACTTCAGTCTTCTGTTACTCCTTCCTTCCACTCCACTACGCTCTGGGTTTACATCCTCCCTATGGTGTTCTGTTACTCCTTGTTGCCACTCTGCTCTGGGTTTAAATCCTCCCTCCAGTCTTCTGCTACGCCTTCCTTCCACTCCGCTCTGGGTTTACATCCTCCCTCCAGTCTTCTGTTACTCCTTGCTTCCATACCTCTCTGGGTTTGCATCCTCCCTCCAGTCTTCTGTTCCTCCTTCCTTCCACTCCTCTCTGGGTTTACATACTCCTTCAGTCTTCTGTTACACCTTGCTGCCACTCCACTCTCGGTTTACATCCTCCCTCCAGTTTTATAATGTGAAGCCCGGCGCGAGTCAAGGGCGGTGCTTCGTTTGGATCTTACGCTGTTTTGCTGCTGTGGCTCTGGTCTGGACTATAGACCATTGGAGTGGAGTGGAGTGCGAGCTACAGCGTTTCCTTGCATTTGCATTTGAGCAATTTTGAAAACACATGAGCTTGCGCTTGCAGGACAGAAAAGGAGCCTTTCTCCTTTAAGGCTTCCCGAGCAACAAGCCACGCCCCCTGGAACCAGGAAGTAAAACGCAGAGCCCTGAGCCCTCGCGGCGTGAAGCCCGGCGCGAGTCAAGGGCGGTGCTTCGTTTGGATCTTACGCTGTTTTGCTGCTGTTTGGCTCTGGAGGGCCTGGAAGGCAGCTGTAAGTGACGTCGCGAAGCCCGGCAGAAAGGTCCGATTCTGCCCAGTCCGCCTCAGAAACAGAAACAGTTGAGCGTCTGTGAATTCTGAGGCTGACCAATGAGCGCTAGGGGTGCGGATCAGATGGAGCCATCCCCAGGCGAAGAGACCTCAGGCGTGGGAGTACACACGCGAAATCGGCTGCGGAAACAATTTTCTAAAAAGGAGCAAGGTAAGACAAATACACCCCACCTCATGCCAAATACGCTGCACCAAAAAGCAGAGCTGCGCGCTTTTGATCACCCAGTGGAAACATCTTCAAAGACTCTGAATGATGGTTTACTTAGCATGGTACAAACTGTATTTCCAGTCAGTCCAATATTGCCATGTTCTATTACATTACCACCTTCAACAGCAGCCGCGACAGCTGAGGCTGTAGTTGCAGCAGAGGCAGGAGTGGGCGGAATGGGAGTGGAAGTGGGGGCAGGAGTTGACATCCCGCCTGTAGCGGCATACCCTGAGGTGAAAAACAAAACTCACTATACCTATACAGGCACTAACTCTGAAACGACTCACCAGCAAAGTGCAAACCTTAATGTGCCGCCTGTAATGCTCCCGGCAGACGAGATTGAAGGTCCAATATCTGTAGAACGTCAAAGAGAGCACTCTGAACATAACAAGATCGAATTCTCAACGCGACCGCCAGCTCTCCCTATAATTGCACAAATCGATTTAGCAGAACATCCTCCAACAGTATACCTAGACGCCTCCGAGACCTTCTCATTCGATATCACTGATGCAGATCTATTGGCAATGCGATCTCCATCAGTTGGAAGCCTAAAATCTCCCGAAAAAAAAAATCAGCTCTATGCAATCTGATGACACATCAAACAACACAGAGGCGCTGCATGGTCACCCTAGCATACGAGTGTTTCAAAAAACAGAAAAACTACTTGACCTGAGGCCTCCTCTCCAAAAAGACGCTTCTCAAATGCATATAACCACGCATGTAATAACATGCACTGCGGACAAAGTAGCTAGACGCACATCTAATGACGCAGATAACAATACCGCTCCCGCTGCCTGGGCAAGGATTGAAAACAAATTGCCCAAGTTAAAATCACAGATGACTCCAAATGTGAATACATCTATGTCCTTCGACATTGCTGCGCGGGAAGCTCGGCTAACTGCCCGTCTCAAATCAGATTATAATCTAATGTGTGAACGCCTAAACGAAAGCTCTTCATCCAATAATACAAATGAACAAACACCTGGTTATATGGCAAGCACTCTGCGTAAAGAAGCTAAACACACTTCTAAAAAAAAAACACTTTCTTCACCATATCTTGGTTCCGTAGTAAGCCAGTTGAATCTGGATGTACCGGATGCCTATCAACAAAACAATCGACAGAAAAAAAAACACGATGAACACAATGTAAATCAGTCAGAAAATAACTTGACTGAAAACGGGACATTGGATCAAAATGAACCTAAAGGTCCCGAAAATAATATGAATAACAAAGGAAACATTTCCATCGCAGCCGGAATTCAGATCCATAACAATGTCCTAGCGGCCACTTCAATAGCACTAATGCCATTCATGAAATTATACGAGTCAATAAAAGAATCCATACAGGACCAAAACACCATTTTAACTATGTTAAATAACAAACTGTTGACCTTAGAAAAAGGAAATGAACATCTAAGCATTCGTCTGGATCTTGAGGCTGCGTCGACCCATCAATGGCACTCTCGTCTAAATGAAATCACACGACGGGAGGCACACGAAAAATCAGATCTTGCTGAAGCCTTAGTAGAGTGCACCAAGTGGCTTAGACATAATGTCACAGTACAACCACTCATCAACCTAATGAGAGAGCCTACAGTAGGCAATCTGTGTCATGCTGATCATGAGAAGAAGTCTAAACAACAAGGGAGTCATGATCACCCACGCAAGCAACAAATCGATCTGGAGGAAAAACTCACAGATACTGTGACTAGCGCTGATAAAATGACAAATAAGAACGAGGAAAGCAACCAAATCGAGAAAGCAATGCCCCCTAATGCTGAATCTGGCATCAAAGCAAACAATATAACGGGCTCTGCTACTACGATTGATATCCAAAGAAGATCCACCACACGAAAAGAAATTGTAGAAGTGACAGTTGGAGCAAAGCAGAAAGAAATGCCCCCTATATCACTGATCACACCGGTGAACCAAGCAGCACCAATAGAGAAGAAAATCTCGTTTGACATATTCTCAGGCACGGCAAAAACCATACAAACGGCAAAACTAGTAGAGAAATTGAAAACATCTCAATCCACTACCCAGAAAACTCAAAAGAGAGGTCCAGCCACAAAACGCCCACGAACGAACGAGGCAAAAAAATGTATAAGAAACTTAAACACACCGCCGCGACCATTGATACAAAAAACCAATGTCGTGCCAAAAAAAAATGATGACGCGCATGAAACTGCCAAGCAGGGTACTGCCTACCGCACAAATCACAAAGAACCTCCCATCAAACGCAGAAGAGACGACATCAGTCCGTCGGTTGATCGATCCACAGATGAAGAAATTGAACTTTGTGATCTATCAACTTACTCTGTCGACGATGAACAAGAAACCGGTGATGTTTCTAAGGTACATGACCCGTCAGAAAGAGAACAGATCACTTTAATACCATCCAGCAGAGAAGAAAGAGATGCACATTCAGATCGCTATCCTTTGGGCCCAGTTGGGCGAAGGCAAAAAGAAGTTGAAAAACGGCGAGAAACTTGCGGAATAAATAAAACAGAAACAAACAGACGATACCAAATCTCACCCGCAAAATCATTACTGAAACTAAATCCGAAACATACAAAGGCCCAATCCAAAAATCTAAATCAATCTGGCACACAACGCAGAAGTGACAAACTGATCCATCATACAGGTTGTCTGGACAAACTGGAGCTCGAAAATATTCTAGAGGAAAAAAACGAAATAAACCTCAACAGAACAAATGTGATGAAGCTGTTGCATAGTATACCTGCCTTGAGGAATATCCGATCTGACGATATCAATATCGTTGAATATAAAAAAGAATCCAGATCAGATTGGGTAATCCTGCATATGCAATCCAAAACAGTGGCGCGTCCAATTCTTGACGCAAAAGAAGATCTACTGTTCTACGGATTTAATCTAACTACAGTAATCGATTCTCCAGTTTCAAACAAATCGATACAGGGACATGGCCAATACAAAAAGCCACTTACTACAAAAAGAGAGGACCCAAGAAACCAACTTAAACAACATTTATCTCAGGCCTCCGAAACAAATAGACGAAAAAATAACGCATAGGATCACGGAGGGTCCAGACAAGTGACCCAACTACTAACAACTTGGAACACCAGAGGATTCACTCATCTATTTCGTGAAGGAAGAGAGCAAGACATCAGAAGCCTGTTTATTTGTTTTCAGGAAACATGGCTCAGAAAGATACCCTCCTGTGACGGATACACAACATACTTAAATGAAGCAGGCAAAAACAAACTGGGAAGGCCTTTTTCCGGCCTTCTTGCCATGATAAAAAATTCATCAGGATGGAAAGTAATCGACATCCAGAATCCAAATTTATTTGTTCAAGCAATTACGCTTGAAGCATCGCCACATATCATACACGGACTAAAAGGAAAACAACATCTGCTGTTGGTAAACACATACTGGAATCCCGCAATGATTTCAGATGATGACTACTTGAGGTCAATAACTACTCAAATAGATAACTGCTATGTAGCATTTGTCGCACCATTTATATTAATCTGCGGAGATCTAAACTTCTCATGGTTTAAAACACCTAATCAATCTAATATAGACACTACACAAGTGATCCCATCTGAAAGGTCGGATCGAAGCACGAAATGGACACATGAAATATCAGCTCGTAATTGTGTGTTGCTAAATGGGAGTACTAAAGGAGATATTCCTGCTGCAGCAACATGGCAACGTGGTGGTCTATCTAAAACCTTAGACTACATATGGGTATCTGATAACCTGCATGCCTTGATTTCTGACTTACAAGTAAAGCAAATGCCCAATAGTGATCATAATCCACTTATTCTATCATGGTTTACGAGCTCAATAACAACGCCAAAATGTTATCCAACGCAATTAGACATCAACTCCTCCCTAAACCGTCTAAGAATAACTAACAAACAAATCGACAAAATAACTTTAGCTTTTATGGAGGCATGCTCCACAAACTTACATACAGAATATACTCCTTTCCTGGACCCGCACCGAAAAACAAACAAGAAAACGGTGAGAGACCACACTCATCCATTTAGTCCAGCTTTAAGTGAAGCAAAGAAGCTCCTTACCAGTGACTTAAAAAAACTAAAATCTATCGGAGGGACAAACCTACTACAACATTTAGCCACCAGGCGTCAAAAATACCGGAATTGGCTGAAATCCTTCAAAGCCACTCGAAGACAGGAACAAGCAGAACTAATGCTGCGTCTCTTAATTCAAAATGACAGCTCCAATATATGGAAAATAATAAATAATGGTTGCCTGACCCAACCCAATTATCTAGCAAACGGCGTGAATGCATCCTCCTGGACAACTCATTACGATAAGTTTTTAACAACACTGGTGATGATAAAACCTCAAATTTAAAAACAGATCAATATATCTGGGATATAAGAGAATCACTCGAGAACATCTCACACGCAATTCAGAAGCTAAAATCATCACGTGCCGCTGGCCCCGATGGAGTAACCAATATCATGCTCAAAACAAACAAAACAAGCTGGACAAAGTTCATCAAGGTGCTATTCGACCAGATTGCCCGAACATCTAAAATTCCTTGCTCATGGACGAAAGCAATAATCGTTCCAGTGTTTAAAAGAGGAAACAAAGACGATCCTGCAAACTATCGCCCCATAGCTCTGCTTGATACTATGGGGAAGATATTTGCCACTTTCCTCCAAGAAAAAATTGAAAGGTGGGCAAAACTGAATAAGATCTATGATGAGAGACAAACTGGATTCACCAAAGGAGTCGGAGTAGAACTTAATTTAGTACTATTAAATCTGGCCAAACTAAATGCAATAAAACAAAAAAAAAAGTTGTACTTAGCGTTTATAGATCTAAAACAGGCCTTTGATTGCATAAACCGGAACCTGTTGTGGCACAAACTAAAAAAATGGGGATGTCCCAACGAACTACTAGCCCCACTAGTGGCACTACATACAAAAACCAGTATCCGCGTGCGTCTAAATGCAGAAGGCGAACTAACCGATGAAATAACAACTACACAGGGTGTGAAGCAAGGATGCCCACTAGCAGCCACTCTGTTCAAACTTTTCATCTCAGATCTACCCGAAGCGTTTGCTCAAACGAGGTGCTTTCCTCCAAAAATCAACGGCACACATGTAACACACATAATCTATGCAGACGACATAGTGTTGCTTGATTGCACCGAAATAGGTCTACAACGATCACTAACAGCTTTGCAAACTTACCTAACAGAAAACCATCTAAGGATAAACGCAAACAAAACGCAAGTGATGGTTGTTGGATCAGAAAATAACCTAAAAAAACCGAGGTTTAACTGGCACATCGAAAAAGAAATATTAGCAAGAACAGAAGCCATCCGATACCTGGGTGTTTCATTCAATAGATCAATCAGAGAGGGGAGCTGGACAAACGACATCACCCAGCGTATGAAAATGTTCGCTCTACAAGGTCGCAAACTACATTTAAACTACGGGAAATTTTCACTCCAACCCGTAATGACCTTTTACTTACAGAAAGTGATCCCAGCAATATGTTTTGGAAGTGAAACAGGGTGGAATATCAGTGCAAGCCTATGGGCACAAGTTGAAGGCTGTTTTTGGCGCAAAGTTCTTCAATTACCACAATGTGTCTCAATGGTGGCTGTGAGACACGAACTTGGCCTCGACTCCTTGCACTCTACCCTACAATGGAAATCCATACTACTGCTGAGAAAAATCAGAATGGTGCCGGTAGAAACTGCTTACACAATCTTGGCTAACAAAAAAATTGACGCATCTGCATCTATGCTAAAAAGCTGGGAAGAAAATCTATTAAGCATCCTGGAAGAAGCAAACATAAAAATGCCTTTGGTACTACGGATGCCAAAACAGGCAAAAACAAAATTCATGCAATACAAGTGGATAATAAATGCGGAAAGGCGTGCAGCACTAGCCTCTGGACTAGATTTTGGACCGAGTGAACAGGAAAGAGGTAACCTATCGCAATATCTGTCCAAGTTTCCCTCGCAATACCATCGGAATCAATTTCTAAGGCTTCGCCTCAACTTGTCCAACACCAAGCTATATAAAAGAAGAATAAAAGATCCCATGACGTTCGACACAAACTGTCGCTTCTGTAAGCAGGAACCTGAATCTATCAAACATCTCATAATTGAGTGCACACAAATTTCTGAACAGCGTACCCTCCATCTCGAACGCTTTGCCCCTAAAAACGGCAATATGGAAGAATGGTGGTCGTATCTGATAACGGGAAGAAATGCACAACTAACCTGTAACGTGATTAACTTTATGGACATGATACTGACATAAACTATTGCAAATCATTAGCTCGCCAAAAAAACAGGGTTTAACCTTAGATGATCCATCATGCCCACGCTTGCCTAATTCAAGGGAAAACAGAATAATGGCATGACGTGGGCTGGGGATTGCAAATGAATTGAATGTGACAAAAAAGTTTTTTTTTTTTTACAAAACTAAAGTCAATAAAATAAAAAAAAAAATAAAAAAAAAATAAATTAAAAAAAATGTTACACCTTCCTTCCACTCCACTCTGGGTTTGCATCCTGCATCCAGTCTTCTATTACTCCTTGCTTCCATACATCTCTGGGTTTACATCCTCCCTCCAGTCTTCTGTTACTCCTTCCTTCCACTCGGCTCTGGGTTTAAATTCTCCCTCCAATCTTCTAATGCTACTCCTTCCTTCCGCTATGCTCTGGGTTTACATCCTCCCTCTAGTCTTCTGTTACTCCTTGCTTCCACTCCGCTCTGGGTTTACATCCTCCCTCCAGTCTTCTGTTAATCCTTGCTTCCATACCTCTTTGGGTTTGCATCATTCCTCCAGTCCTCTGTTACTCCTTCCTTCCACTCGGCTCTGGGTTTACATCCTCCCTCCAGTCTTCTAATGTTACTCCTTCCTTCCACTCTGCTCTGGGTTTACATCCTCCCTCCAGTCGTCTAATGTTACTCCTTCCTTCCACTCTGCTCTGGGTTTACATCCTCCCTCCAGTCTTCTAATGTTACTCCTTCCTTCCACTCTGCTCTGGGTTTGCATCCTCCCTCCAGTCTTCTGTTACTCCGTGCTTCCATACTCTCTGGGATTACATCCTTCCTCCAGTCGTCTGTTACTCTTTGATTCCACTCTGCTTTGGGTTTACATCCTCCCTCCAGTCTTCTGTTACTCCGTCCTTCCATACCTCTCTGGGTTTGCATCCTCCCTCCAGTCTTCTGTTACTCCTTCCTTCTACTCCGCTCTGGGTTTACATCTTCCCTCCAGTCTACTATTACTCCTTGCTGCCACTCTGCTCTGGGTTTACATCCTCCCTCCAGTCTTCTGTTACTCCTTGCTTCCATAACTCTCTTGGTTTGCATCCCCCCTCCAGTCCTCTTATTCCTTCCTTCCACTCGGCTCTGGATTTACATCTCCCTCCAGTCTTCTGTTACTCTTTGCCGCCAAACCATTCTGGGTTTACAACCTCCCTCCAATCTTCTGTTACTCCTTCCTTCCACTCTGGTTTAGCTTTACATCCTCCCCCCAGTCTTCTGTTTCTCCTTGCTTCCATACCGCTCTGGGTTTGCATCATCCCTCCAGTCTTATGTTACTCCTTCCTTCCACTCCGCTCTGGGTTTGCATCCACCCTCCAGTCTTCTGTTTCTCCTTCCTTCTACTACGCTCTGGGTTTACATCCTCCCTCGGGTCTTCTAATGTTACTACTTCCTTCCACTCTGCTCTGGGTTTACATCCTCCCTCCAGTCTTCTGTTACTCCTTCCTTCCACTCCGCTCTGGGTTTGCATCCTGCCCCCAGTCTTCTGTTACTCCTTGCTTCCATTCTGCTCTGGGTTAACATCCTCCACCCAGTCTTCTGTTACTCCTTGCTTCCATACCTCTCTGGGTTTGCATCCTCCCTCCAGTCTTCTGTTACTCCTTCCTTCCATTCCGCTCTGGGTTTACATCCTCCCTCCATTCTTCTGTTACTCCGCGCTTCCATACCTCTCTTGGTTTGCATCCTCCCTCCAGTCTTCTAATGTTACTCCTTGCTGCCACTCTACTCTCGGTTTACATCCTCCCTCCAGTCCTCTTATTCCTTCCTTCCACTCGGCTCTGGGTTTACATCTCCCTCCAGTCTTCTGTTACCTTTTGCCGCCAAACCATTCTGGGTTTACAACCTCCCTCCAGTCTTCTGTTACTCCTTCCTTCCACTCTGCTTTGGGTTTACATCCTCCTCCCAGTCTTCTGTTTCTCCTTGCTTCCATACCTCTCTGGGTTTGCATCATCCCTCCAGTCTTATGTTACTCCTTCCTTCCACTGCACTCTGGGTTTGCATCCACCCTCCAGTCTTCTGTTTCTCCTTCCTTCTACTACGCTCTGGGTTTACATCCTCCCTCGGGTCTTCTAATGTTACTCCTTCCTTCCACTCTGCTCTGGGTTTACATCCTCCCTCCAGTCTTCTGTTACTCCTTCCTTCCACTCCGCTCTGGGTTTGCATCCTGCCCCCAGTCTTCTGTTACTCCTTGCTTCCATTCTGCTCTGGGTTAACATCCTCCACCCAGTCTTCTGTTACTCCTTGCTTCCATACCTCTCTGGGTTTGCATCCTCCCTCCAGTCTTCTGTTACTCCTTCCTTCCATTCCGCTCTGGGTTTACATCCTCCCTCCATTCTTCTGTTACTCCGCGCTTCCATACCTCTCTTGGTTTGCATCCTCCCTCCAGTCTTCTAATGTTACTCCTTCCTTCCACTCGACTGTTGGTTTACATCCTCCCTCCAGTTTTCTGTAACTCCTTGCTTCCACTCCGGGTTTCCATCCTCCCTCCAGTCGTCTGTTACTCCTTGCTTCAACTCCGCTCTGGGTTTACATCCTCTCTCCAGTCTTCTAATGTTACTCCTTCCTTCCACTCCGCCCTGGGTTTATATCCTCCCTCCAGTCTTCTGTTACTCCTTCCTTCCACTCTGCTCTGAGTTTGCATACTCCCTCCAGTCTTCTGATGTAACTCCTTCCTTCCACTCCACGCTGGGTTTACATCCTCCCTCCAGTCTTGTGTTACTCCTTGCTTCCATACCTCTCTAGGCTTCCATCCTCCCTCCAGTATTCTAATGTTACTCTTTCCTTCCACTCTGCTCTGGGTTTACATCCTTCCTCCAGTCTTCTGTTACTCCTTCCTTCCACTCCGCCCTGGGTTTGCATCCTCCCTCCAGTATTTTGTTACACCTTGCTTCTATACCTCTCTGGGTTTGCATCTTTCCTCCAGTCTTCTGTTACTCCTTCCTTCCACTCTGCCCTGGGTTTACATCCTCTCTCCCATCTTCTGTCACTACTTGCTTCCATTCCGCTCTGGGTTTGCATCCTCCCTCCAGTCTTCTGTTACTCCTTCCTTCCACTCCACACTGGGTTTACATCCTCCCTCCAGTCTTCTGTTACACCTTGCTGCCACTCCGCTCTGGGTGTACATCCTCCCTCCGGCCTTATAATGTTACTTCTTCCTTTCACTATGCTCTGGGTGTACATTCTCCCTCCAGTCTTAGAATGTTACTCCTTCCTTCCACTCCACTCTGGGTTTGCATCCTCCCTCCAGTCTTCTGTTACTCCTTCCTTCCACTCCACTCTGGGTTTACATCCTCCCTCCAGACTTCTGTTACTCCTTGCTTCCATACCTCTCTAGGTTTGCATCCTCCCTACAGTCTTCTGTTACTCCTTGCTTCCGCTCCACCCTGGGTTTGCATCCTCCCTCCCGTCTTCTGTTACTCCTTGCTGCCACTCCGTTCTGAGTTACATCCTCCCTCCAGTCTTCTGTTACTCCTTGCTTCCACTCCGCCCTGGGTTTGCATCCTTCCTCCCATCTTCTGTTACTCCTTCCTTCCACCCCGCTCTGGGTTTTCATCCTCCCTCCAGTCTTCTGTTATTCCTTCCTTCCACTCCGCCCTGGGTTTGCATCCTCCCTCCAGTCTTCTGTTACTCCTTGCTTCTATACTTCTCTGGGTTTGTATCTTTCCTCCAGTCTTCTGTTACTCCTTCTTTCCACTCCGCCCTGGGTTTGCATCCTCCCTCCAGTCTTCTGTTACTCCTTGCTGCCACTCCGCTCTGGGTTTACATCCTCCCTCCAGTCTTCTGTTACTCCTTGCTGCCACTCAGCTCTGGGTTTAAATCCTCGCTCCAGTCTTCTGTTACTCCTTACTTCGACTCCACTCTGGGTTTACATCCTCCCTCCAGTCTTTTGTTACTTCTTCCTTCATCTCTGCTCTGGGTTTACATCCTCCCTCCAGTCGTCTCAAACTCCTTCCTTCCACTCTGAATTTGCATCCTCCCTCCAGTCTTCTGTTACTCCTTCTTTCCACTCCGCCCTGGGTTTGCATCCTCCCTCCAGTCTTCTGTTACTCCTTGCTGCCACTCCGCTCTGGGTTTACATCCTCCCTCCAGTCTTCTGTTACTCCTTGCTGCCACTCAGCTCTGGGTTTAAATCCTCGCTCCAGTCTTCTGTTACTCCTTACTTCGACTCCACTCTGGGTTTACATCCTCCCTCCAGTCTTTTGTTACTTCTTCCTTCATCTCTGCTCTGGGTTTACATCCTCCCTCCAGTCTTCTGTTACTCCTTCCTTTCACTCCGCCCTGGGTTTATATCCTCCCTCCAGTCTTTTGTTACTCCTTGCTTCTATACATCTCTGGGTTTGCATCTTTCCTCCAGCCTTCTGTTACTTCTTGCTTCCATACCTCTCTGGGTTTGCATCATCCCTCCAGTCTTCTGTTACTCCTTCCTTCCACTCTGCTCTGAGATTGCATCCTCCCTCCAGTCGTCTGTTACTCCTTGATTCCACTCTGCTTTGGGTTTACATCCTCCCTCCAGTCTTCTGTTACTCCGTCCTTCCATACCTCTCTGGGTTTGCATCCTCCCTCCAGTCTTCTGTTACTCCTTCCTTCTACTCCGCTCTGGGTTTACATCTTCCCTCCAGTCTACTATTACTCCTTGCTGCCACTCCGCTCTGGGTTTACATCCTCCCTCCAGTCTTCTGTTACTCCTTGCTTCCATACCTCTCTTGGTTTGCATCCCCCCTCCAGTCTTCTAATGTTACTCCTTCCTTCCACTCTGCTCTGGGTTTACATCCTCCCTCCAGTCTTCTGTTACTCCTTGCTGCCACTCCACTCTCGGTTTACATCCTCCCTCCAGTCCTCTTATTCCTTCCTTCCGCTCGGCTCTGGGTTTACATCTCCCTCCAGTCTTCTGTTACTCTTTGCCGACAAACCATTCTGGGTTTACAACCTCCCTCCAGTCTTCTGTTACTCCTTCCTTCCACTCTGTTTTGGGTTTACATCCTCCCCCCAGTCCTCTGTTTCTCCCTGCTTCCATACCTCTCTGGGTTTGCATCATCCCTCCAGTCTTATGTTACTCCTTCCTTCCACTCCGCTCTGGGTTTGCATCCACCCTCCAGTCTTCTGTTTCTCCTTCCTTCCACTCTGCTCTGGGTTTACATCCTCCCTCCAGTCTTCTGTTACTCCTTCCTTCCACTCCGCTCTGGGTTTGCATCCTGCCCCCAGTCTTCTGTTACTCCTTGCTTCCATTCTGCTCTGGGTTAACATCCTCCACCCAGTCTTCTGTTACTCCTTGCCTCCATACCTCTCTGGGTTTGCATCCTCCCTCCAGTCTTCTATTACTCCTTCCTTCCATTCCGCTCTGGGTTTACATCCTCCCTCCAGTCTTCTGTTACTCCATGCTTCCATACCTCTCTTGGTTTGCATCCTCCCTCCAGTCTTCTAATGTTACTCCTTCCTTCCACTTGACTGTTGGTTTACATCCTCCCTCCAGTTTTCTGTAACTCCTTGCTTCCACTCCGGGTTTACATCCTCCCTCCAGTCGTCTGTTACTCCTTGCTTCAACTCCGCTCTGGGTTTACATCCTCTCTCCAGTCTTCTAACGTTACTCCTTCCTTCCACTCCGCCCTGGGTTTATATCCTCCCTCCAGTCTTCTGTTACTCCTTCCTTCCACTCTGCTCTGATTTTGCATACTCCCTCCAGTCTTCTGATGTAACTCCTTCCTTCCACTCCACGCTGGGTTTACATCCTCCCTCCAGTCTTGTGTTACCCCTTGCTTCCATACCTCTTTAGGCTTCCATCCTCCCTCCAGTCTTCTAATGTTACTCTTTCCTTCCACTCTGCTCTGGGTGTACATCCTTCCTCCAGTCTTCTGTTACTCCTTCCTTACACTCCACCCTGGGTTTGCATCCTCCCTCCAGTATTTTGTTACACCTTACTTCTATACCTCTCTGGGTTTGCATCTTTCCTCCAGTCTTCTGTTACTCCTTCCTTCCACTCTGCCCTGGGTTTACATCCTCCCTCCCATCTTCTGTTACTCCTTCCTTCCACTCCACACTGGGTTTACATCCTCCCTCCAGTCTTCTGTTACTCCTTGCTGCCACTCTGCTCTGGGTGTACATCCTCCCTCCAGTCTTATAATGTTACTTCTTCCTTTCACTCCGCTCTGGGTGTACATTCTCCCTCCAGTCTTAGAATGTTACTCCTTCCTTCCACTCCACTCTGGGTTTGCATCCTCCCTCCAGTCTTCTGTTACTCCTTCCTTCCACTCCACTCTGGGTTTACATCCTCCCTCCCGTCTTCTGTTACTCCTTGCTGCCACTCCGTTCTGAGTTACATCCTCCCTCCAGTCTTCTGTTACACCTTGCTTCCACTCCGCCCTGGGTTTGCATCCTTCCTCCCGTCTTCTATTACTCCTCCCTTCCACCCCGCTCTGGGTTTTCATCCTCCCTCCAGTCTTCTGTTACTCCTTCCTTCCACTCCGCCCTGGGTTTGCATCCTCCCTCCAGTCTTCTGTTACTCCTTGCTTCTATACTTCTCTGGGTTTGCATCTTTCCTCCAGTCTTCTGTTACTCCTTGCTTCCATACCTCTCTGGGTTTGCAGCATCCCTCCAGTCGTCTGTAATTCCTTCCTTCCACTCTGCTCTGAGTTTGCATCCTCCCTCCAGTCTTCTGTTACTCCTTCCTTCCACTCCTCTCTGGGTTTATATCCTCCCTCCAGTCTTTTGTTACACCTTTCTTCTATACCTCTCTGGGTTTGCAACTTTCCTCCAGTCTTCTGTTACTCCTTGCTTCTATACCTCTCTAGGTTTGCATCATCCCTCCAGTCTTCTGTTACTCCTTCCTTCCACTCTGCTCTGAGATTGCATCCTCCATCCAGTCTTCCGTTACTCCTTGCCTCTACACCTCTCTGGGCTTGCATCCTCCCTCCAGTCTTCTGTTACTCCTTGCTTTCATACCTCTCTGGGTTTGCATCCTCCCTCCAGTCTTCTGTTTCTCCTTCCTTCCACTCTGCTCTGAGTTTGCATCCTCCCTACAGTCTTCTGTTACTCCTTCCTTCCATTCCGCTCTGGGTTTACATCCTCCCTCCAGTCTTCTGTTACTCCTTGCTGCCACTCCGCTCTGTGTTTACATCCTTCCCTCCAGTCTTCTGTTACTCCTTGCTGCCACTCAGCTCTGGGTTTAAATCCTCCCTCCAGTCTTCTGTTACTCCTTCCTTTCACTCTGCCCTGGGTTTATATCCTCCCTCCAGTCTTTTGTTACTCCTTGCTTCTATACTTCTCTGGGTTTGCATCTTTCCTCCAGTCTTCTGTTACTCCTTGCTTCCATACCTCTCTGGGTTTGCATCTTTCCTCCAGTCTTCTGTTACTCCTTGCTTCCATACCTCTCTGGGTTTGCATCATCCCTCCAGTCTTCTGTTACTCCTTTCTGCCACTCAGCTCTGGGTTTAAATCCTCCCTCCAGTCTTCTGTTACTCCTTGCTTCCACTCCACTCTGGGTTTACATCCTCCCTCCACTCTTCTGTTACTTCTTTCTTCCACTCCGCTCTGGGTTTACATCCTCCCTCCACTTTTCCGTTACGCCTAGCTGCCACTCCGCTCTGGGTTTGCATCCTCACTCCAGTCTTCTGTTACTCCTTCCTTCCACTCCACTACGCTCTGGGTTTACATCCTCCCTACGGTGTTCTGTTACTCCTTGTTGCCACTCTGCTCTGGGTTTACATCCTCCCTCCAGTCTTCTGCTACGCCTTCCTTCCACTCCGCTCTGGGTTTACATCCTCCCTCCAGTCTTCTGTTACTCCTTGCTTCCATACCTCTCTGGGTTTGCATCCTCCCTCCAGTCTTCTGTTCCTCCTTCCTTCCACTCCTCTCTGGGTTTACATACTCCTTCAGTCTTCTGTTACACCTTGCAGCCACTCCACTCTCGGTTTACATCCTCCCTCCAGTTTTATAATGTTACTCCTTCCTTCCACTCCACTCTGGGTTTGCATCCTGCCTCCAGTCTTCTATTACTCCTTGCTTCCATACATCTCTGGGTTTACATCCTCCCTCCAGTATTCTGTTACTCCTTCCTTCCACTCGGCTCTGGGTTTAAATTCTCCCTCCAGTCTTCTAATGCTACTCCTTCCTTCCACTATGCTCTGCGTTTACATCCTCCCTCTAGTCTTCTGTTACTCCTTTCTTCCACTCCGCTCTGGGTTTATATCCTCCCTCCAGTATTCTGTTACTCCTTGCTTCCATACCTCTCTGGGTTTGCATCATTCCTCCAGTCTTCTGTTACTCCTTCCTTCCACTCGGCTCTGGGTTTACATCCTCCCTCCAGTCTTCTAATGTTACTCCTTCCTTCCACTCTGCTCTGGGTTTACATCCTCCCTCCAGTCGTCTAATGTTACTCCTTCCTTCCACTCTGCTCTGGGTTTACATCCTCCCTCCAGTTTTCTAATGTTACTCCTTCCTTCCACTCTGCTCTGGGTTTGCATCCTCCCTCCAGTCTTCTGTTACTCCGTGCTTCCATACCTCTCTGGGATTACATCCTTCCTCCAGTCGTCTGTTACTCTTTGATTCCACTCTGCTTTGGGTTTACATCCTCCCTCCAGTCTTCTGTTACTCCGTCCTTCCATACCTCTCTGGGTTTGCATCCTCCCTCCAGTCTTCTGTTACTCCTTCCTTCTACTCCGCTCTGGGTTTACATCTTCCCTCCAGTCTACTACTACTCCTTGCTGCCACTCCGCTCTGGGTTTACATCCTCCCTCCAGTCTTCTGTTACTCCTTGCTTCCATACCTCTCTTGGTTTGCATCCCCCCTCCACTCTTCTAATGTTACTCCTTCCTTCCACTCTGCTCTGGGTTTACATCCTCCCTCCAGTCTTCTGTTACTCCTTGCTGCCACTCCACTCTCGGTTTACATCCTCCCTCCAGTCCTCTTATTCCTTCCTTCCACTCGGCTCTGGGTTTACATCTCCCTCCAGTCTTCTGTTACTCTTTGCCGCCAAACCATTCTGGGTTTACAACCTCCCTCCAGTCTTCTGTTACTCCTTCCTTCCACTCTGCTTTGGGTTTACATCCTCCCCCCAGTCTTCTGTTTCTCCTTGCTTCCATACCTCTCTGGGTTTGCACCATCCCTCCAGTCTTATGTTACTCCTTCCTTCCACTCCGCTCTGGGTTTGCATCCACCCTCCAGTCTTCTGTTTCTCCTTCCTTCTACTACGCTCTGGGTTTACATCCTCCCTCGGGTCTTCTAATGTTACTCCTTCCTTCCACTCTGCTCTGGGTTTACATCCTCCCTCCAGTCTTCTGTTACTCCTTCCTTCCACTCCGCTCTGGGTTTGCATCCTGCCCCCAGTCTTCTGTTACTCCTTGCTTCCATTCTGCTCTGGGTTAACATCCTCCACCCAGTCTTCTGTTACTCCTTGCTTCCATACCTCTCTGGGTTTGCATCCTCCTTCCAGTCTTCTGTTACTCCTTCCTTCCATTCCGCTCTGGGTTTACATCCTCCCTCCAGTCTTCTGTTACTGCGTGCTTCCATACCTCTCTTGGTTTGCATCCTCCCTCCAGTCTTCTAATGTTACTCCTTCCTTCCACTCGACTGTTGGTTTACATCCTCCCTCCAGCTTTCTGTAACTCCTTGCTTCCACTCCGGGTTTACATCCTCCCTCCAGTCGTTTGTTACTCCTTGCTTCAACTCTGCTCTGGGTTTACATCCTCTCTCCAGTCTTCTGTTACTCCTTCCTTCCACTCTGCTCTGAGTTTGCATACTCCCTCCAGTCTTCTGATCTAACTCCTTCCTTCCACTCCACGCTGGGTTTACATCCTCCCCCCAGTCTTGTGTTACTCCTTGCTTCCATACCTCTCTAGGCTTCCATCCTCCCTCCAGTCTTCTAATGTTACTCTTTCCTTCCACTCTGCTCTGGGTTTACATCCTTCCTCCAGTCTTCTGTTACTCCTTTCTTACACACCTCTCTGAGGTTTACTTCTTCTCTCCTTTCCTCTGCTGTTGCCTTCTTCCACTCCATTCTGGGTTTTACTTCTTCCCTCCGATCCTCTGATGTTACTACTTCCACTCCACTCCAGATTTTACTTTCATGTCTCAGCAACCACCTCCTTCTCTCATCTAGACGCCACCTGCTCCTCTCTACTGCTGTCACCTCTCCTTTGCAGCCTTCTCAAAGACTCTTCAGCCTCCTTCCTCTCTAGCACCTTGCAGTCTTCTTCATTAATAGTAATGCATGTAAATATGTCCTATGTCAAGTGCTTTAGATTAAAGCGATATATGAAAAACAAATTATTATTATTACTCTACAGATTGTATATCCCCCCCTCCAGCAGTCTTCAGCCTTTTCAAATAACTTTCCAGCCTCTCTCCTCTAGAGCAGTCTCCAGTCTTCTACAAAGTATCACCAGCCTCTCTCCTCTCCAGCACCCTGCAGTCTTCTCCAAACTCTCACCAGCCTCTCTCCTCTCCAGCACCCTGCAGTCTTCTACAAAGGCTCTCCACCTCTCTCCTCTCCCGCACTCTGCAGTCTTCTCCAAAGTCTCACCAGCCTCTCTCCTCTCCAGCACCCTGCCGTCTTCTCCAAAGTCTCACCAGCCTCTCTCCTCTCCTGCACCTTGCCTTCTCCAAAGACTCTCCAGCTTCTCTCCTCTACAGCAATCTCCAGCCTTCTTCAAAGTCTCACCAGCCTCTCTCCTCTCCAGCACCATGCAGTCTTCTACAAAGGCTCTCCACCTCTCTCCTCTCCAGCACCCTGCAGCGTTCTCCAAAGTCTCACCAGCCTCTCTCCACTCCAGCACCCTGCAGTCTTCTCCAAAGTCTCACCAGCCTCTCTCCTCTCCAGCACCTTGCCTTCTCCAAAGACTCTCCAGCTTCTCTCCTCTACAGCAGCCTCCAGCCTTCTCCAAAGACTCTCCAGCTTCTCTCCTCTCCAGCACCCTGCAGTCTTCTTCAAAGTCTCACCAGCCTCTCTCCTCTCCAGCACCCTGCAGTCTTCTACAAAGGCTCCCAGCCTCTCTCCTCTCAAGTAGTCCCCAGCCTTCTACAAAGACTCTTGCGGCTTCCCGGGCTGAAGGAGTTTCTATCTATGTTGTCCTCTGGGTCTGATGGGGAGCAGGAGGAGGATTTGGGGTGCCTGCATTGTGGACGGATCCAGTGGCTTCCCCAAATGGATTGCCTGTTCGGGAAGGATAAGGAGAGCCTTGCAATAAACTCCTGTGAAGTGGCCGGGACTGTGGAAGTGTGATCAGGGGTTTCCCCCCATAGTGCCCCCTGCATCCATCTCCCACTGCCCTGGGGAGAGCCTACAGCCAGGCAGGGGACCGCTTCACACATCGGTAATAGTAGCTGCTTATTGCCCCTTAGTCATAGCATCCAGAGTTGCTTATAGATCTTATTAACCCCAGACCGCGCACGGTCGAGGCTCAAACTGCCTGCTTATAAGTTGGTCATATGAGTTTTGCATTTATAAAGACCAATTGAAATTCTAATTCTGAGAAAATTTGCTATTCGGCAACATAACTATTTATATCAAATCTAAGCCTTGAAACTAAATCAGAACGAGAAAACCCAATATGTCTGGAGGAGCGCGTGCAGACATGTTCCAAAAGTACTCTCAACTGAAATAAACATATTTAAATGCTTCCATCTGTATCACATCTATGCTCATTTTCCTGTTTTCAAAGTATAAAAGTCCTCCGATTGTGGGCAACTAACTCAAAGCATCTAGTGCACTTTGAATATTTGTGCTTTTTTTCTGCTACTGTTAGTCTTGTCTTTTCTATAAATGTAAATGTAGGCTGCCTGTCTGGAGGCGTGCGCAGTGGACAAGGCTACCTGTCTGGAGGCGTGCGCAGTGGACAAGGCTGTCTGTCTGGAGGCATGCACGGTGGACTAGACTGCCTGTCTCGAGGCATGCACGGTGGACTAGACTGCCTGTCTGGAGGCGATCACGGTGGACAAGGCTGCCTGTCTGGAGGCGAGCACGGTGGACTAGGCTGCCTGTCTGGAGGCATGCACGGTGGACTAGGCTGCCTGTCTGGAGGCGAGCACGGTGGACTAGGCTGCCTGTCTGGAGGCGTGCGCAGTGGACAAGGCTACCTGTCTGGAGGCATGTGCGGTGGACTAGGCTGCCCCTCTGGAGGCATGCACGGTGGAAAAGGCTGTCTGTCTGGAGGCATGCACGGTGGACTAGACTGCCTGTTTTGAGGCATGCACGGTGGACTAGACTGCCTGTCTGGAGGCGAGCACGGTGGACAAGGCTGCCTGTCTGGAGGCGAGCACGGTGGACTAGGCTGCCTGTCTGGAGGCATGCACGGTGGACTAGGCTGCCTGTCTGGAGGCATGCACGGTGGACTAGGCTGCCTGTCTGGAGGCTTGCACGGTGGACTAGGCTGCCTGTCTGGAGGCGTGCGCAGTGGACAAGGCTGCCTGTCTGGAGGCGTGCGCAGTGGACAAGGCTGCCTGTCTGGAGATGTGCAGGGTGGAAAAGGCTGCCTGTCTGGAGGCATGCACGGTGGACTAGACTGCCTGTCTTGAGGCATGCATGGTGGACTAGGCTGCCTGTCTCGAGGCATGCACGGTGAACTAGGCTGCCTGTCTGGAGGCTTGCACGGTGGACTAGGCTGCCTGTCTGGAGGTGAGCATGGTGTGCTAGGCTACCCATCAAGAGGCGTGCACGATGGACTAGGCTAACCGTCTGGAGGCCTGCACAGTGGACTAGGCTACTTGTCTGGAGATGTGCACAGTGGGCTAGGCTGCCTGTCTGGAAGCAAGCATGGCGGGCTAGGGCGCCCATCTGGAGGTGTGCACAGTGAGCTAGGCAACCTGTCTGGAGGTGTGCATGGTGGACTGGGCTGCCTGTCTGGAGGCGAGCACAGTAGGCTAGGCTACCAGTCTGGAGGCACGCATGGTGGACTAGGCTGTTTTGTACATGGTGGACTAGGCTGCCTGTCTGGAGGTGAGCACAATGGGCTAGGCAACCTGTCTGGAGGTGTGCACAGTGGACTAGGCTGTCGGTCTGGAGGCATGCACAGTGGACTAGGCTGTCTGTCTGGAGGCATGCACAGTGGACAAGGCTGCCTGTCTGGAGATGTGCATGGTGGACTAGGCTGTCTGTCTGGAGGCGTGCACAGTGGACCAAGCTGCCTGTCTGGAGGCATGCACAGTGGACTAGGCTGCCTGTCTGGAGGCATGCATGGTGGACTAGGCTACCTGTCTGGAAGAGTGCACGGTGGACTAGACTACCTGTCTGGAGGTGTGCACGGTGGGCTAGATTGCTTGTCTGAAGGAGTGCACAGTGGACTATGCTGCCTGTCTGGAGGTGTGTGTGGTGGACTAGGCTGCCTGTCTGAAGGCATGCGTTGCGTGGTGGACTAGGCTGCCCATCTGGAGGTGAGCACGGTGGACTAGGTCGCCCATCTGGAGGCGAACACGGTGGACTAGGCTGCCCGGTTGGAGGCATGCACGTTGGACAGGGCTGCCTGTCTGGAGACGTGCATGGTGGACAAGGCTGCCTGTCTGGAGGTGTGCACAATGGGCTAGGCAACCTGTCTGGAGGTGTGCACAGTGGACTAGGCTGCCCGTCTGGAGGCAAGCACAGTGGACTAGGCTGCTCATCTGGAGGCGAGCACAGTGGACTAGGCTGCCCGTCTGGAGGCATGCACGGTGGCCAAGGCTGCCTGTCTGGAGGTGTGCGTGGTGGACTAGGCTGCCTGTCTGGGGGTGTGCACAGTGGGCTAGGCTGCCTGTCTGGAGGTGTGTACGGTGGGCTAGGCTAACTGTCTGGAGGTGTGCATGGTGGTCTAGGCTGCCTGTCTAGAGGTGTGCACAGTGGGCTAGGCTGCCTGTCTGGAGGTGTGTACGGTGGGCTAGGCTACTTGTCTGGAGGTGTGCATGGTGGGCTAGGCTACCTGTCTGGAGGTGTGTGTGGTGGACTAGGCTGCCTGTCTGAAGGCATGCGTGGTGGACTAGGCCGCCCATCTGGAGGTGAACACGGTGGACTAGGCTGCCCGGTTGGAGGCATGCACGTTGGACAGGGCTGCCTGTCTGGAGACGTGCATGGTGGACAAGGCTGCCTGTCTGGAGGTGTGCACGGTGGGCTAGGCTGCCTGTCTGAAGGCGTGCATGGTGGACTAGGCTGCCCGTCTGGAGGCAAGCACAGTGGACTAGGCTGCCCATCTGGAGGCGGGCACAGTGGACTAGGCTGCCCGTCTGGAGGCATGCACGGTGGGCAAGGCTGCCTGTCTGGAGGTGTGCGTGATGGACTAGGCTGCCTGTCTGGGGGTGTGCATGATGGACTAGACTTCGTGTCTGGAGGTGATTATGGTGGGCTAGGCTACCCATCTGGAGATGTGCATGGTGGGCTAGGCTGCTTGTTTGGATGTGTGCACGGTGGGCTAGGCTGCTTGTCTGGAGGTGTGCAGGGTGGGCTAGGCTACCTGTCTGGAGGTGTGCATGGAGGGCTAGGCTGCTTGTTTGGATGTGTGCACGGTGGGCTAGGCTGCTTGTCTGGAGGTGTGCAGGGTGGACTAGACTGCCTGTCTGGAGGCGAGCATGGTGGACAAGGCTACCTGTCTGGAGGCGTGCGCAGTGGACAAGGCTACCTGTCTGGAGGCATGTGCGGTGGACTAGGCTGCCCCTCTGGAGGCGTGCAGGGTGGAAAAGGCTGTCTGTCTGGAGGCATGCACGGTGGACTAGACTGCCTGTCTCGAGGCATGCACGGTGGACTAGACTGCCTGTCTGGAGGCGAGCACGGTGGACAAGGCTGCCTGTCTGGAGGCGAGCACGGTGGACTAGGCTGCCTGTCTGGAGGTATGCACGGTGGACTAGGCTGCCTGTCTGGAGGCATGCACGGTGGCCAAGGCTGCCTGTCTGGAGGTGTGCGTGGTGGACTAGGCTGCCTGTCTGGGGGTGTGCACAGTGGGCTAGGCTGCCTGTCTGGAGGTGTGTACGGTGGGCTAGGCTAACTGTCTGGAGGTGTGCATGGTGGTCTAGGCTGCCTGTCTAGAGGTGTGCACAGTGGGCTAGGCTGCCTGTCTGGAGGTGTGTACGGTGGGCTAGGCTACTTGTCTGGAGGTGTGCATGGTGGGCTAGGCTACCTGTCTGGAGGTGTGTGTGGTGGACTAGGCTGCCTGTCTGAAGGCATGCGTGGTGGACTAGGCCGCCCATCTGGAGGTGAACACGGTGGACTAGGCTGCCCGGTTGGAGGCATGCACGTTGGACAGGGCTGCCTGTCTGGAGACGTGCATGGTGGACAAGGCTGCCTGTCTGGAGGTGTGCACGGTGGGCTAAGCTGCCTGTCTGAAGGCGTGCATGGTGGACTAGGCTGCCCGTCTGGAGGCAAGCACAGTGGACTAGGCTGCCCATCTGGAGGCGGGCACAGTGGACTAGGCTGCCCGTCTGGAGGCATGCACGGTGGGCAAGGCTGCCTGTCTGGAGGTGTGCGTGATGGACTAGGCTGCCTGTCTGGGGGTGTGCATGATGGACTAGACTTCGTGTCTGGAGGTGATTATGGTGGGCTAGGCTACCCATCTGGAGATGTGCATGGTGGGCTAGGCTGCTTGTTTGGATGTGTGCACGGTGGGCTAGGCTGCTTGTCTGGAGGTGTGCAGGGTGGGCTAGGCTACCTGTCTGGAGGTGTGCATGGTGGGCTAGGCTGCTTGTTTGGATGTGTGCACGGTGGGCTAGGCTGCTTGTCTGGAGGTGTGCAGGGTGGACTAGACTGCCTGTCTGGAGGCGAGCACGGTGGACAAGGCTACCTGTCTGGAGGCGTGCGCAGTGGACAAGGCTACCTGTCTGGAGGCATGTGCGGTGGACTAGGCTGCCCCTCTGGAGGCGTGCACGGTGGAAAAGGCTGTCTGTCTGGAGGCATGCACGGTGGACTAGACTGCCTGTCTCGAGGCATGCACGGTGGACTAGACTGCCTGTCTGGAGGCGAGCACGGTGGACAAGGCTGCCTGTCTGGAGGCGAGCACGGTGGACTAGGCTGCCTGTCTGGAGGCATGCACGGTGGACTAGGCTGCCTGTCTGGAGGCATGCACGGTGGACTAGACTGCCTGTCTGGAGGCAAGCACGGTGGACAAGGCTACCTGTCTGGAGGCGTGCGCAGTGGACAAGGCTACCTGTCTGGAGGCATGTGCGGTGGACTAGGCTGCCCCTCTGGAGGCGTGCACGGTGGAAAAGGCTGTCTGTCTGGAGGCATGCACGGTGGACTAGACTGCCTGTCTCGAGGCATGCACGGTGGACTAGACTGCCTGTCTGGAGGCGAGCACGGTGGACAAGGCTGCCTGTCTGGAGGCGAGCACGGTGGACTAGGCTGCCTGTCTGGAGGCATGCACGGTGGACTAGGCTGCCTGTCTGGAGGCATGCACGGTGGACTAGGCTGCCTGTCTGGAGGCTTGCACGGTGGACTAGGCTGCCTGTCTGGAGGTGTGCGTGATGGACTAGGCTGCCTGTCTGGGGGTGTGCATGATGGACTAGACTTCGTGTCTGGAGGTGATTATGGTGGGCTAGGCTACCCATCTGGAGATGTGCATGGTGGGCTAGGCTGCTTGTTTGGATGTGTGCACGGTGGGCTAGGCTGCTTGTCTGGAGGTGTGCAGGGTGGGCTAGGCTACCTGTCTGGAGGTGTGCATGGTGGGCTAGGCTGCTTGTTTGGATGTGTGCACGGTGGGCTAGGCTGCTTGTCTGGAGGTGTGCAGGGTGGACTAGACTGCCTGTCTGGAGGCGAGCACGGTGGACAAGGCTACCTGTCTGGAGGCGTGCGCAGTGGACAAGGCTACCTGTCTGGAGGCATGTGCGGTGGACTAGGCTGCCCCTCTGGAGGCGTGCACGGTGGAAAAGGCTGTCTGTCTGGAGGCATGCACGGTGGACTAGACTGCCTGTCTCGAGGCATGCACGGTGGACTAGACTGCCTGTCTGGAGGCGAGCACGGTGGACAAGGCTGCCTGTCTGGAGGCGAGCACGGTGGACTAGGCTGCCTGTCTGGAGGCATGCACGGTGGACTAGGCTGCCTGTCTGGAGGCATGCACTGTGGACTAGCCTGCCTGTCTGGAGGCAAGCATGGTGGACAAGGCTACCTGTCTAGAGGCGTGCGCAGTGGACAAGGCTACCTGTCTGGAGGCATGTGCGGTGGACTAGGCTGCCCCTCTGGAGGCGTGCACGGTGGAAAAGGCTGTCTGTCTGGAGGCATGCACGGTGGACTAGACTGCCTGTCTCGAGGCATGCACGGTGGACTAGACTGCCTGTCTGGAGGCGAGCACGGTGGACAAGGCTGCCTGTCTGGAGGCGAGCACGGTGGACTAGGCTGCCTGTCTGGAGGCATGCACGGTGGACTAGGCTGCCTGTCTGGAGGCATGCATGGTGGACTAGGCTGCCTGTCTGGAGGCTTGCACGGTGGACTAGGCTGCCTCTCTGGAGGCGTGCGCAGTGGACAAGGCTGCCTGTCTGGAGGCGTGCGCAGTGGACAAGGCTGCCTGTCTGGAGATGTGCAGGGTGGAAAAGGCTGCCTGTCTGGAGGCATGCACGGTGGACTAGACTGCCTGTCTCGAGGCATGCATGGTGGACTAGGCTGCCTGTCTCGAGGCATGCACGGTGAACTAGGCTGCCTGTCTGGAGGCTTGCACGGTGGACTAGGCTGCCTGTCTGGAGGTGAGCATGGTGTGCTAGGCTACCCATCAAGAGGCGTGCGCGATGGACTAGGCTAACCATCTGGAGGCCTGCACAGTGGACTAGGCTACTTGTCTGGAGATGTGCACAGTGGGCTAGGCTGCCTGTCTGAAAGCAAGCATGGCGGGCTAGGGCGCCCATCTGGAGGTGTGCACAGTGAGCTAGGCAACCTGTCTGGAGGTGTGCATGGTGGACTGGGCTGCCTGTCTGGAGGCGAGCACAGTGGACAAGGCTACCTGTCTGGAGGCATGTGCGTTGGACTAGGCTGCCCCTCTGGAGGCGTGCACGGTGGAAAAGGCTGTCTGTCTGGAGGCATGCACGGTGGACTAGACTGCCTGTCTCGAGGCATGCACGGTGGACTAGACTGCCTGTCTGGAGGCGAGCACGGTGGACAAGGCTGCCTGTCTGGAGGCGAGCACGGTGGACTAGGCTGCCTGTCTGGAGGCATGCACGGTGGACTAGGCTGCCTGTCTGGAGGCATGCACGGTGGCCAAGGCTGCCTGTCTGGAGGTGTGCGTGGTGGACTAGGCTGCCTGTCTGGAGGCATGCACGGTGGACTAGGCTGCCTGTCTGGAGATGTCCAGGGTGGAAAAGGCTGCCTGTCTGGAGGCATGCACGGTGGACTAGACTGCCTGTCTCGAGGCATGCATGGTGGACTAGGCTGCCTGTCTCGAGGCATGCACGGTGAACTAGGCTGCCTGTCTGGAGGCTTGCACGGTGGACTAGGCTGCCTGTCTGGAGGTGAGCATGGTGTGCTAGGCTTCCCATCAAGAGGCGTGCGCGATGGACTAGGCTAACCATCTGGAGGCCTGCACAGTGGACTAGGCTACTTGTCTGGAGATGTGCACAGTGGGCTAGGCTGCCTGTCTGAAAGCAAGCATGGCGGGTTAGGGCGCCCATCTGGAGGTGTGCACAGTGAGCTAGGCAACCTGTCTGGAGGTGTGCATGGTGGACTGGGCTGCCTGTCTGGAGGCGAGCACAGTAGGCTAGGCTACCAGTCTGGAGGCACGCATGGTGGACTAGGCTGTTTTGTACACGGTGGACTAGGCTGCCTGTCTGGAGGTGAGCACAATGGGCTAGGCAACCTGTCTGGAGGTGTGCACAGTGGACTAGGCTGTCGGTCTGGAGGCATGCACAGTGGACTAGGCTGTCTGTCTGGAGGCATGCACAGTGGACTAGGCTGCCTGTCTGGAGATGTGCATGGTGGACTAGGCTGTCTGTCTGGAGGCGTGCACAGTGGACCAAGCTGCCTGTCTGGAGGCATGCACAGTGGACTAGGCTGCCCCTCTGGAGGCGTGCACGGTGGAAAAGGCTGTCTGTCTGGAGGCATGCACGGTGGACTAGACTGCCTGTCTCGAGGCATGCACGGTGGACTAGACTGCCTGTCTGGAGGCGAGCACGGTGGACAAGGCTGCCTGTCTGGAGGCGAGCACGGTGGACTAGGCTGCCTGTCTGGAGGCATGCACGGTGGACTAGGCTGCCTGTCTGGAGGCATGCACGGTGGCCAAGGCTGCCTGTCTGGAGGTGTGCGTGGTGGACTAGGCTGCCTGTCTGGAGGCATGCACGGTGGACTAGGCTGCCTGTCTGGAGATGTGCAGGGTGGAAAAGGCTGCCTGTCTGGAGGCATGCACGGTGGACTAGACTGCCTGTCTCGAGGCATGCATGGTGGACTAGGCTGCCTGTCTCGAGGCATGCACGGTGAACTAGGCTGCCTGTCTGGAGGCTTGCACGGTGGACTAGGCTGCCTGTCTGGAGGTGAGCATGGTGTGCTAGGCTACCCATCAAGAGGCGTGCGCGATGGACTAGGCTAACCATCTGGAGGCCTGCACAGTGGACTAGGCTACTTGTCTGGAGATGTGCACAGTGGGCTAGGCTGCCTGTCTGAAAGCAAGCATGGCGGGCTAGGGCGCCCATCTGGAGGTGTGCACAGTGAGCTAGGCAACCTGTCTGGAGGTGTGCATGGTGGACTGGGCTGCCTGTCTGGAGGCGAGCACAGTAGGCTAGGCTACCAGTCTGGAGGCACGCATGGTGGACTAGGCTGTTTTGTACACGGTGGACTAGGCTGCCTGTCTGGAGGTGAGCACAATGGGCTAGGCAACCTGTCTGGAGGTGTGCACAGTGGACTAGGCTGTCGGTCTGGAGGCATGCACAGTGGACTAGGCTGTCTGTCTGGAGGCATGCACAGTGGACTAGGCTGCCTGTCTGGAGATGTGCATGGTGGACTAGGCTGTCTGTCTGGAGGCGTGCACAGTGGACCAAGCTGCCTGTCTGGAGGCATGCACAGTGGACTAGGCTGCCTGTCTGGAGGCATGCATGGTGGACTAGGCTACCTGTCTGGAAGAGAGCACGGTGGACTAGACTACCTGTCTGGAGGTGTGCACGGTGGGCTAGATTGCTTGTCTGAAGGAGTGCACAGTGGACTATGCTGCCTGTCTGGAGGTGTGTGTGGTGGACTAGGCTGCCTGTCTGAAGGCATGCGTTGCGTGGTGGACTAGGCTGCCCCTCTGGAGGTGAGCACGGTGGACTAGGTCGCCCATCTGGAGGCGAACACGGTGGACTATGCTGCCCGGTTGGAGGCATGCACGTTGGACAGGGCTGCCTGACTGGAGACGTGCATGGTGGACAAGGCTGCCTGTCTGGAGGTGTGCACGGTGGGCTAGGCTGCCTGTCTGAAGGCGTGCATGGTGGACTAGGCTGCCCGTCTGGAGGCAAGCACAGTGGACTAGGCTGCCCATCTGGAGGCGAGCACAGTGGACTAGGCTGCCCGTCTGGAGGCATGCACGGTGTCCAAGGCTGCCTGTCTGGAGGTGTGCGTGGTGGACTAGGCTGCCTGTCTGGGGGTGTGCACAGTGGGCTAGGCTGCCTGTCTGGAGGTGTGTACGGTGGGCTAGGCTAACTGTCTGGAGGTGTGCATGGTGGTCTAGGCTGCCTGTCTAGAGGTGTGCACAGTGGGCTAGGCTGCCTGTCTGGAGGTGTGTACGGTGGGCTAGGCTACTTGTCTGGAGGTGTGCATGGTGGTCTACGCTGCGTGTCTGGAGGTGTGCACAGTGGGCTAGGCTACCTGTCTGGAGGTGTGTGTGGTGGACTAGGCTGCCTGTCTGAAGGCATACGTGGTGGACTAGGCCGCCCATCTGGAGGTGAACACGGTGGACTAGGCTGCCCGGTTGGAGGCATGTACATTGGACAGGGCTGCCTGTCTGGAGACGTGCATGGTGGACAAGGCTGCCTGTCTGGAGGTGTGCACGATGGGCTAGGCTGCCTGTCTGAAGGCGTGCATGGTGGACTAGGCTGCCCGTCTGGAGGCAAGCACAGTGGACTAGGCTGCCCATCTGGAGGCGAGCACAGTGGACTAGGCTGCCCGTCTGGAGGCATGCACGGTGGGCAAGGCTGCCTGTCTGGAGGTGTGCGTGATGGACTAGGCTGCCTGTCTGGCGGGGGTGCATGATGGACTAGACTTCGTGTCTGGAGGTGATTATGGTGGACTAGGCTACCCATCTGGAGATGTGCATGGTGGGCTAGGCTGCTTGTTTGGATGTGTGCACGGTGGGCTAGGCTGCTTGTCTGGAGGTGTGCAGGGTGGGCTAGGCTACCTGTCTGGAGGTGTGCATGGTGGAAAAGGCTGCCTGTCTGGAGGTGTGCCCGGTTGACTAGGCTGCCTGTCTGGAGGCGTGCACAGTGGACTAGGCTGCCTCTCTGGACATGTGCATGGTGGAAAAGGCTGCCTGTCTGGAGGCGAGCACAGTGGACAAGGCAGCCTGTCTGGAGGCATGCATGGTGGACTAGGCTGCCTGTCTGGAGATGTGTACAGCGGACAAGGCAGCCTGTCTGGAGGCATGCATGGTGGACTATGCTGCCTGTCTGGAGACGTGCATGGTGGACCACGCTGCCTGTCTGGATGTGTGTACGGTAGGCTAGGCTACCTATGTGGAGGTGTGCGTGGTGGACTAGGCTGCTTGTCTGGAGGTGTGCACAGTGGGCTAGGCTGCCTGTCTGGAGGTGTGTACGGTGGGCTAGGCTACCTCTCTGGAGGTGTGCATGGTGGACCACGCTGCCTGTCTGGATGTGTGTACGGTAGGCTAGGCTACCTGTCTGGAGGTGTGCATGGTGGACTAGGCTGCCTGTCTAGAGGCATGCATGATGCACTAGGCTTCTTGTCTGGAGGCTTGCCTGGTGGACTAGGCTGCCTGTCTAGAGGCATGCTTGGTGGACTAGGCTGCCTGGCTGGAGGGGAGCACAGTGGGCTAGGCTACCTGTCTGGAGGTGTGCACGGTGGACTAGGCTACTTGTCTGGAGGCATGCATGGTGGACTAGGCTGCCTGTCTGGAGACATGCACGGTGGACAAGGCTGCCTGTCTGGAGGCGTGCACGGTGGGCTAGGCTACCTATCTGGAGGTGTGCATCATGGACTAGGCTGCCTGTCGGGAGGCGTGCGTGCTGGACTAGGCTGCCTGTCTGGAGGCATGGTTGGTGGACTAGGCTGCCTGTCTGGAGTGGAGCACAGTGAACTAGGCTGCCTGTCTGGAGGCATGCACGGTGGACTAGGCTGCCTGTCTGGAGGCATGCATGGTGGACTAGGCTGCCTGTCTGGAGGCAAGCACAGTGGACTAGGCTGCCTGTCTGGAGGCATGCACGGTGGACTAGGCTGCCTGTCTGGACATATGCATGGTGGAAAAGGCTGCCTGTCTGGAGGCGTGCACAGTGGACTAGGCTGCGTGTCTGGAGGTGTGCACAGTGGGCTAGGCTACCTGTCTGGAGGTGTGCGTGGTGTACTAGGCTGCCTGTCTAGAGGTGTGCATGATGGACTAGGCTGCCTGTCTGGAGCCGTGCGTGGTGGACTAGGCTGCCTATCTGGAGGCATGCTTGGTGGACTAGGCTGCCTGTCTGGAGGGGAGCACAGTGGCTTAAGCTACCTGTCTGGAGGCATGCATGGTGGATGAGGCTGCCTGTCTGGAGGATAGCACAGTGAGCTAGACTACATGTCTGGAGCTGTGCACGGTGGACTAGGCTGCCTGTCTGGAGGCATGCATGGTGGACTAAGCTGCCTGTCTGGAGGCATGCATGGTGGACTAGGCTGCCTGTCTGGAGGCGAGCACGGTGGACTAGGTTGCCTGTCTGGAGGCATGCACAGTGGACTAGGCTAGCTGTCTGGTAGCATGCACAGTGGACTAGGCTGCCTGTCTGGAGGCAGTGGACTAGGATGCCTGTCTGGAGGTGGACTAGGCTGCCTGTCTGGAGGTGTGCACGGTGGACTAGGCTGCCTGTCTGGAGGTGTGCACGGCGGGCTAGGCTACCTGTCTGGAGGTGTGCACGGTGGACTAGGCTGCCTGTCTGGAGGTGTGCACGGCGGGCTAGGCTACCTGTCTGGAGGTGTGCACGGTGGACTAGGCTGCCTGTCTGGAGGCATGCATGGTGGACTAGGCTGCCTGCCTGGAGGCATGCACGTTGGAAAAGGCTGCCTCTCTGGAGGCGTGCACAGTGGACTAGGCTGCCTGTCTGGAGGCATGCACGGTAGACTAGGCTGCCTGTCTGGACATGTGCATGGTGGAAAAGGCTGCCTGTCTGGAGGCGTGCACAGTGGACTAGGCTGCCGCTCTGGACATGTGCATGGTGGAAAAGGCTGCCTGCATGGAGGCAAACACAGTGGACAAGGCAGCCTGTCTGGAGGCATGCACAGTGGACAAGGCTGCTTGTCTGGAGGCATGCATGGTTGACTAGGCTGCCTGTCTGGAGGCGTGCACAGTGGACAAGGCAGCCTGTCTGGAGGCATGCATGGTGGACTAGGCTGCCTGTCTGGAGACGTGTATGGTGGACTACGCTGCCTGTCTGGATGTGTGTACGGTAGGCTAGGCTACCTGTGTGGAGGTGTGCGTGGTGGACAAGGCTGCTTGTCTGGAGGTGTGCACAGTGGGCTAGGCTGCCTGTATGGAGGTGTGTACGGTGGGCTAGGCTACCCCTCTGGAGGTGTGCATGGTGGACTAGGCTGTGTGTCTGGAGGTGTGCACAGTGGGCTAGGCTACCTGTCTGGAGGTGTGCGTGGTGGACTAGGCTGCCTGTCTGGAGGTGTGCGTGTTGGACTAGGCTGCCTGTCTAGAGGCATGCTTGGTGGACTAGGCTGCCTGTCTGGAGGTGAGCACAGTGGGCTAGGCTACCTGTCTGGACGTGTGCACGGTGGACTAGGCTACCTCTCTGGAGGTACACACTGTGGACTAGGCTGCCTGTCTGGAGGCGTGCATGGTGGGCTAGGCTGCCCATCTGGAGGTGAGCACGTGGGCTAGGCTGCATGTCTGGAGGCATGCACGGTGGACTAGGCTGCCTTTCTGGAGTCGTGCACAGTGGACTAGACTGCCTGTCTGGAGGTGTGTACAGTGGGCTAGGCTACCTGTCTGGACGCGTGCCTGGTGGACTTGGCTGCCTGTTGGAGGTGTGTACAGTGGGCTATGCTACCTGTCTGGAGGCGTGCGTGGTGGACTTGGCTGCCTGTCTGGAGGTGTGCAAGGTGGGCTAGGCTGCCTGTCTGGGGGCATGCGTGGTGGACTAGGCTTTTTTGTGCACAGTGGACTAGGCTGCCTGTCTGGAAGTGAGCACGGTGGGCTAGGCTACCTGTCTGGACGTGTGCACAGTGGACTAGGCTGCCTGTCTGGAGATGTGCAGGTGGACTAGGCTGTCTGGAGGCATGCACGTTGGACTAGGCTGCCTGTCTGGAGGTGTGCATGGTGGGCTAGGCTGCCCATCTGGAGGTGAGCACATGGGCTAGGCTGCATGTTTGGAGGCGTGCACGGTGGAATAGGCTTCCTGTCTGGAGTCGTGCACAGTGGACTAGACTGCCTGTCTGGAGGTGTGTACAGTGGGCTAGGCTATCTGTCTGGAGGTGTGCGTGGTGGACTTGGCTGCCTGTCTGGAGGCGTGCGTGGTGGGCTAAGCTGGCTGTCTGGGGCATGCGTGGTGGACTAGGCTTTTTTGTGCACAGTGGACTAGACTGCCTGTCTGGAGGTGAGCACGGTGGGCTAGGCTACCTGTCTGGACGTGTACACGGTGGACTAGGCTGCCTGTCTGGAGATGTGCACGGTGGACTAGGCTGTCTGTCTGGAGGCATGCACTGTGGACTAGGCTGCCTGTATGGAGGCGTGCATGGTGGGCTAGGCTGCCTATCTGGAGGTGAGCATGTGGGCTAGGCTGCATGTCTGGAGGCGTGCACGGTGGACTAGGCTTCCTGTCTGGAGGCATGCATGGTGGACTAGGTCGCCTGTCTGGAGGCATGCATGGTGGACTAGGCTGCCTGTCTGGAGTCGTGCACAGTGTACTAGACTGCCTGTCTGGAGGTGTGCATGGTGGACTAGGCTGCCTGTCTGGAGGCGTGCACAGTGGACTAGGCTACCTGTCTGAAGGAGTGCATGGTAGACGAGACTGCCTGTCTGGAGGTGTGCACGGTGGACTAGGCTACCTGCCTGGAGGCGTGCACGGTGGACTAGGCTACCTGCCTGGAGGCGTGCACGGTGGACTAGGCTACCTGCCTGGAGGCGTGCACGGTGGACTAGGCTACCTGTCTGGAGGCGTGCACGGTGGACTAGGCTACCTGTCTGAAGGAGTGCATGGTAGACGAGACTGCCTGTCTGGAGGTGTGCATGGTGGACTAGGCTACCTGCCTGGAGGCGTGCACGGTGGACTAGGCTACCTGCCTGGAAGCGTGCACGGTGGGCTAGGCTACCTGTCTGGACGTGTGCACAGTGGACTAGGCTGCCTGTCTGGAGATGTGCAGGTGGACTAGGCTTTCTGGAGGCATGCACGTTGGACTAGGCTGCCTGTCTGGAGGTGTGCATGGTGGGCTAGGCTGCCCATCTGGAGGTGAGCACATGGGCTAGGCTGCATGTTTAGAGGTGTGCACGGTGGAATAGGCTTCCTGTCTGGAGTCGTGCACAGTGGACTAGACTGCCTGTCTGGAGGTGTGTACAGTGGGCTAGGCTATCTGTCTGGAGGCGTGCGTGGTGGACTTGGCTGCCTGTCTGGAGGCGTGCGTGGTGGGCTAAGCTGCCTGTCTGGGGCATGCGTGGTGGACTAGGCTTTTTTGTGCACAGTGGACTAGACTGCATGTCTGGAGGTGAGCACGGTGGGCTAGGCTACCTGTCTGGACGTGTACAGGGTGGACTAGGCTGCCTGTCTGGAGATGTGCACGGTGGACTAGGCTGTCTGTCTGGAGGCACGCACTGTGGACTAGGCTGCCTGTATGGAGGCGTGCATGGTGGGCTAGGCTGCCTATCTGGAGGTGAGCATGTGGGCTAGGCTGCATGTCTGGAGGCGTGCACGGTGGACTAGGCTTCCTGTCTGGAGGCGTGCACGGTGGACTAGGCTGCCTGTCTGGAGTCGTGCACAGTGTACTAGGCTACCTGTCTGGAGGTGTGCATGGTGGACTAGGCTGCCTGTCTGGAGGCGTGCACGGTGGACTAGGCTGCCCCTCTGGAGGCGTGCACGGTGGACTAGGCTGCCTGTCTGGAGTCGTGCACAGTGTACTAGGCTACCTGTCTGGAGGTGTGCATGGTGGACTAGGCTGCCTGTCTGGAGGCGTGCACGGTGGACTAGGCTACCTGTCTGAAGGAGTGCATGGTAGACGAGACTGCCTGCCTGGAGGCGTGCACGGTGGAATAGGCTACCTGCCTGGAGGCGTGCACGGTGGACTAGGCTACCTGTCTGGAGGCGTGCACGGTGGACTAGGCTACCTGTCTGAAGGAGTGCATCGTAGACGAGACTGCCTGTCTGGAGGTGTGCATGGTGGACTAGGCTACCTGCCTGGAGGCGTGCACGGTGGACTAGGCTACCTGCCTGGAAGCGTGCACGGTGGGCTAGGCTACCTGTCTGGACGTGTGCACAGTGGACTAGGCTGCCTGTCTGGAGATGTGCAGGTGGACTAGGCTTTCTGGAGGCATGCACGTTGGACTAGGCTGCCTGTCTGGAGGTGTGCATGGTGGGCTAGGCTGCCCATCTGGAGGTGAGCACATGGGCTAGGCTGCATGTTTAGAGGTGTGCACGGTGGAATAGGCTTCCTGTCTGGAGTCGTGCACAGTGGACTAGACTGCCTGTCTGGAGGTGTGTACAGTGGGCTAGGCTATCTGTCTGGAGGCGTGCGTGGTGGACTTGGCTGCCTGTCTGGAGGCGTGCGTGGTGGGCTAAGCTGCCTGTCTGGGGCATGCGTGGTGGACTAGGCTTTTTTGTGCACAGTGGACTAGACTGCCTGTCTGGAGGTGAGCACGGTGGGCTAGGCTACCTGTCTGGACGTGTACAGGGTGGACTAGGCTGCCTGTCTGGAGATGTGCACGGTGGACTAGGCTGTCTGTCTGGAGGCACGCACTGTGGACTAGGCTGCCTGTATGGAGGCGTGCATGGTGGGCTAGGCTGCCTATCTGGAGGTGAGCATGTGGGCTAGGCTGCATGTCTGGAGGCGTGCACGGTGGACTAGGCTTCCTGTCTGGAGGCGTGCACGGTGGACTAGGCTGCCTGTCTGGAGTCGTGCACAGTGTACTAGGCTACCTGTCTGGAGGTGTGCATGGTGGACTAGGCTGCCTGTCTGGAGGCGTGCACGGTGGACTAGGCTGCCCCTCTGGAGGCGTGCACGGTGGACTAGGCTGCCTGTCTGGAGTCGTGCACAGTGTACTAGGCTACCTGTCTGGAGGTGTGCATGGTGGACTAGGCTGACTGTCTGGAGGCGTGCACGGTGGACTAGGCTACCTGTCTGAAGGAGTGCATGGTAGACGAGACTGCCTGCCTGGAGGCGTGCACGGTGGAATAGGCTACCTGCCTGGAGGCGTGCACGGTGGACTAGGCTACCTATCTGGAGGCGTGCACGGTGGACTAGGCTGCCTGTCTGGAGGCGTGCACGGTGGACTAGGCTGCCTGTCTGGAGGCGTGCACGGTGGACTAGGCTGCCTGTCTGGAGGCGTGCACGGTGGACTAGGCTGCCTGTCTGGAGGCGTGCACGGTGGACTAGGCTACCTGTCTGGAGGCGTGCACGGTGGACTAGGCTGCCTGTCTGGAGGCGTGCACGGTGGAATAGGCTACCTGTCTGGAGGCGTGCACGGTGGACTAGGCTACCTGTCTGGAGGCGTGCACGGTGGACTAGGCTGCCTGCCTGGAGGCGTGCACGGTGGACTAGGCTACCTGCCTGGAGGCGTGCACGGTGGACTAGGCTACCTGCCTGGAGGCGTGCACGGTGGACTAGGCTACCTGCCTGGAGGCGTGCACGGTGGACTAGGCTACCTGTCTGGAGGTGTGCACGGTGGACTAGGCTACCTGCCTGGAGGCGTGCACGGTGGAATAGGCTACCTGGCGGAAGATTTTTGCACTCTCCGTAGAGCCTGATGATGTCCCAACTAGTTCCCAGTGTGTTCCCTAAAGTATCCAAAACATTTTCACTGTCATGGGTTTGCAATTCTGAATTCTTAATCATAATTCTGATTGGTCGACTTATATGTGGTCTAATCAAATGGCTCTCTAAAAAACCACGGTCCACCCAACCCCCTCTGTGCTTTGAAATTCTAGCGAAGATCTCTAGGCACTTACAAATGGGAATTCAGATTCCTGGGAAAGTGATCATCAGAAGTCCTAATGTGCAAACATTTCCTGCACCCTGTATTATGTACACACCACTTTCAACGTGCACCAGTGACCTGTGCACCAGACATGTAAATGTTCCACAGGGGAGAGCACACGGATCACGAAGAAAGAGGCGCATGCCACATGCCACTGGTGGGGGCTTAAAGGACCGCCCCAAGCCATTTATTAAAAATCCAACAGGTACAAGGGGTAGAGATCACAGAGCTGCGGCGACATCTAGAATATTGTGCGGGTTGGTCTGGGGGCATCACCTGCATTGCCATTGCCTTCTGTGCAGCCCAATAGGGCGGGGAGTCCCTGAGATTAAAAAAGTCAGAACTGGATTCAGTTTGCCATGGACTTGACATTTAGCACTAGGAGCTGGAGAATAGCCTGGTCTGGATAATGATGCCCCCATACTTTGGGGCTTGCCATGGGGGGAGGTAAAGAATTGAAACTGGATTTCTGGTGGCAGAATGGCCAGTGCCGAGGAATAGGGCACCAATGGAGCTGAAAGGCACGGGGGCCCAGGGCAATGTAACACAGCCGAGCAGCAAAAGGAGGGCGGAAGCTTGGCACCTTTCATTCTGCCGCACACCACACCTAACATTTGGTGCACAACAGGGTTCCAACAAGGAAGGGGACAAGCCCAAGAACAGGAAGAGGTAGGGAGACAGAACAAAAGCAGAGAAAGGGGGCCACACCAAGGTGTGAATGGCCATCCGCGCCAGCCAGAGGGGCAAGAAGCCCACAGAAGCATGCATAGCACTCAGACTATAGAGGGGGAAATAAAAGGAGGGAGCTCGGAATAGGAATCCAGTTATTCTTGGTACTCTGAACAGATTCAGCCAAAATGACCGAATCCCGTTTACCTACCCCACCAAAAGTCCTAATATACATACCACAAAAACTTCGAACTAGCAAAAGTTCAAACTTTTTGTGGTATGTATATTAGGTCTAGGTCTTTGGTGGGGTAGGTAAAAGGCTGCAGGGGTGTCCCAACCTGGGAACTGGGGACTCATTGTGCTGCTCATATTGATCGCATCAGAGGTTGAAATCACAGGAGCACAAGTCATAGAACCCGGACCGGCATCCGGACTTGCAGTGGAAGAGGCGCCTAGATTCGTCCTGGGAAACAGAAGACTGGTTTAACAAAATATGTACATTAATCTAAATCCTGATCTTATGGTTGAGAAGTTTGTAAATGAAACTGTAATTGCATCAGATCAGGTGAAAGAGTGGGTAGAACTGCGAAAGGAGAGGATATCAAACCGAGATATTGCCATGCACTTACAAAAAACCTTTGTAAATTCATCTGTGGTGAAAGGAAGAAGGGGGAAGCGGGTTGCAGGTTTGCTTGTAGCCTCTATGGTGATGACTATTATTGGGGATGTGGTGGGCACAACAATGTCTACAGCCAATGCGATTTCTGTGGGAACATTAAGTGTCAAGGCGCAGCAATTGACTGATGGTTTGGACATGATACAGCGCACCCTAGATGGAATTAGAGGTGGACTGAATGATCAGGTGAAATATGTCAACGAGACTGTTATCATATTGAATGAGCAGGCTTAAATGCTGCAAAACAGCACAAATGTTGTGGTTAAACATGATATGATATTGAGTTACATTATAAATGTAATCAATCTGATTGATAGGTTACTGGGAAAATACTTGGGAGAAGTTCAAAATGCAATATCACAATTAGAATTAGTTTTGACTGACAAGGCTGATCTATAAATGAAGGAGGCAGAGAGGGTGTGGGGTTCTTTTTGTTTCTGGCTGTCCGGAGAAGAAGGGGAGAGCAGCAGACAGAGGGAAGAGCCGAGCTGTCCAGGCCTTTAGAACACCTGGGGCTGTGAGCTGACCTTCAGGGGTGGCGAACGCAGTGCGGAAGCTGCAACACTTTCTTTGCTGATAACCCACAGCAGAGAGGGGGCTTTCCCTGATAAAACGCAGAGACTTCACAGTTTAATGTGAGTATCTGTGAAAATTGAGCGCGGACGATTGCATGTGCGTTTCCCATCAGATAGTGAGGACAAATGTTTATATTTAACAAAGTGTTTGCTGTTTTTCTCTCACATGTTTAATGGTGTCTTACAAAAGCCGATGAAAGAAAAAGTTTCCATGTTTTGTGCTGTGCTTCATATCTCTTCTCTTAGATAACTGTGTCGTCAGTTTCGAGGCATTGGTAAGAACAAACAAATGTTTTCCTTGTGAACCGAAATAATATGTATTATTGTAACTAGTGTTATTTTAACACATGTATAAAAGTGGCAAAAGCTGAGCTGGTGGGATTGTTTTATTGTGTCTCTGGTGATTATTTTTAAGGAGGGGAGGTAACAAGGAAGTGCCTTTGTGCATTTACCACAGCTGTATAATATTTACCACAGATGGTAGAGTAAAAAATAAAAGTTGGAGAACTATATAGCAAGCTAGAAAGTCTGTGATGCACGTGTGTGTGTGTGTGTTCAGCTGTGCATGCTGGAAGCTGAACAGAACTGTTAAATATGGTAGGGTGATGTCGTATATAAGTCATCAGCATAACAGATGGTGCTATTATGTTCCTACAAGTGTAAGGTCCGGTGATTTGTACTTACAGTCAACCCTAAAAGAGAATATAAATACAAAGGGGGAAAGGTGGTCTCAACATATAGGGCAGTATTATAAATATGCTCACCACTTTTATACCACAATTTAGGGTTTCTTTAGATTTGGGGTTGTTTTACCTTGAATGACCGAATGGGAAATGTACGAACAATGTTGCATTACGTACATTTGTCATTCGGTCATTTCCGTCATGGTAATTTCTGCCACGGTAAAACAACCCCAATTCCTCTGAACGGAGCACCAACAGTTATCCGCGAACGCAGGAGACTTCTTTCCTTTCCCAGTCCCAACTACCCAGAAAGACGGAAAAGAGAGAAGAAAGGGAATAACAGGGCAACAAACGGAACCCACGAAGCTGTGGGAAGAAGTTGGCGGCACGCTAGGCGTCCCCTGGTCTTGGTTCCCAAAAGAAAAGATAACAGTGTTGATCATTGTGTGTTTTTGGATAAATACATTTACCAAAATATGTTTCATGATTATACTTTGTGCAATAAAAACCACAGCATTTTATTGCCAACCACAATACAATGCCTCAAGTCGTCATTGTACAACACTAACCAGGCTAATGGGCTCCACAGATTATTGGGACGAGAGTGGAGATCCGCCTTGTAAACCCCCCCTTCTACCTGGAGGGTCGTTTGCTCCTATTGTGCCACAAATCCCCCTGATGGCAGGCTTGCTCCTCTTGTGCCTGCCATCCAGCTGATCCCATACAGACGGAATGGTTTGTTCCTATTGTTTCCCTACTAGTTTAGGATGAAGCGGACCAGGCCCAGCACGGCTCGAATGTTCATAGCTTTTAAGACCAGTGATTTCCCTCTTTCTAAGCAGTCCATATGTTAAGGCATCTGATCTGAGGCACAGAGTTGGGAGGCAATGTGATTTTCCCCCAGATCACAGAGTGTCCAAGTAGGGAGCTGGGATTAGAACGCAGGTCTCCTGCTTCACTGACAGCAGCTTAACCTCCAGTGCGAGTCTTATTCGAGGGGTAGCTCAGTAATAGCGCCCGGTGGGCAGCCGGGGCAAGCAGAAGTAGGCGTTGCTGAACGTGCTGAGGTTGATGGGGTTGCCATCCAAGCGGATGTCCTCCAGGCTTCGGCGGATGTGGCTCAGGTCACGACTGTCGCAGAAGGCGTCCACGTGCAGCGACTGGATGTTGTTGTTCTAAGGGAGAAGATATAAGACAGCATTGAGGTGCACTGGCAGAGCTGAGCCTGCATGGAATGGCAGGCATGCTGAGGCTCAGGGTGGAGGTGCGTGTGTGTGAGTGTGTCATATTACTGGCATCAGAATGATATGATATGGCATTTATACCGCACCTATACACATGTGTTTCAGATTAAGAAGAGGTGCAATGAGAGCGTTCTCACAACTAGAATACCCTTGCTTGCTCTGCGACGAGACTGTGGGGCATTGGCAGAGCTTGGACTGCACCTCAATACTGAATTAACAGTGTGTGTAGGATGTATGACCTTTGCCCTCATAGGCGTACTGCCACGTATTTTTCTCCCAAAATGCGTTGCTACTTCCTTTTATTGGCAGAGTGAGGGGAGATGTCTACCTCTACATGTCCCATGTTGCTGCACTTACCCCTCTGCCCCATCTATACCTGCCCCCAGTTACCCCCTCCCCCAGTTTGTTCACCCAATATTCTAACCAATATGCTATTTTCAATTTATGGCAGTTTGGCTCATTTCCGTGCACATCAGGGTGCACATGTTTTTGGTGCATTGGTAAAGTGGTTTGCATGCCCGAGTGCTGGAGTAAGAGAGGGTGCCACAGGTCCGGGTTGGGTGCATTGGCGTGATATTACCTGCAGGTGCAAGGAGCGCAGGCTTTCTGGAAAGGGCATTGGGATGTGGTCCAGTTTGTTGTCTGATAAGTACAGGAAGTGCAGCTTCTTTAAATCCTGCAAAACAAAAAACAAGCAGCATGTTATTGGCGCCCTACCCTGGTGGGGGGGGGGTTAGGTGGAGTCTGAGGGAGCATACCAGAGGTCGGGGGCGTTTGGTGCCGCACTTTAATAGCATACTTTCCTGGGGTAGAAGGAGGCCAACCTCTACGGATGTGTAATGCGCATAGGATGTTTGATATGCATAGGATGTGTGATGCGCATAGGATGTGTGAAGTGCGAAGGAAGTGTGATGCGCAAAGGAAGTGTGATGCGCATAAGATGTGTGATGCGCAAAGGATGTGTGATGCGCATAGGACGTGTGATGTGCATAGGACGTGTGATGTGCATAAGATGTGTGATGTGCATAAAATGTGTGATGTGCATAAGATGTGTGATGCGCATTGGATGTGTGATGCGCATTGGATGTGTGATGCACATAAGATGTGTGATGCGCATAAGATGTGTGATGCGCATAGGATGTGTGATCGCATAGGATGTGTGATGCACATGGGACGTGTGATGCGCTTAAGACGTGTCATCGCATAGGATGTGTGATGCGCATAGGATGTGTGATGCGCAAAGGAAGTGTGATGCGCAAAGGAAGTGTGATGCGCATAAGATGTGTGATGCGCAAAGGATGTGTGATGCGCATAGGACGTGTGATGTGCATAAGATGTGTGATGTGCATAAGATGTGTGATGCGCATTGGATGTGTGATGCGCATTGGATGTGTGATGCGCATTGGATGTGTGATGCGCATAAGATGTGTGATGCGCATAGGATGTGTGATCGCATAGGATGTGTGATGCGCATGGGACGTGTGATGCGCTTAAGACGTGTCATCACATAGGATGTGTGATGTGCATAGGATGTGTGATGCGCATTGGATGTGTGATGCGCATTGGATGTATGTTGCTCATAGGATGTATGATGCGCATAGGATGTGTGATGCGCAAGGGATGTGTGATGCGCATGGGACGTGTGATGTGCATAAGATGTGTGATGTGCATAGGATGTATGATGCGCATAGGATGTGTGATGCACATAATATGTGTGATGTACATAATTTGTGTGATGTGCATAGGGTGGGTGATGTGCATAGGATGTAGGAAACTAAGAAGGGGGGCTGTCTCTGGGCAGGGTTGGGGAAATGGCTGGGTTTGGGGCAGGATAGCTATGAGGAGGTAGTGGTGCGTGGTGTGATGACCACCACATGTGCAGGCTATCAATAGTAGCCCAGCCCCGGGGGAGGGATCCCATCCCTAGCAGAGCTTGGGCAAAGTGACGGCGCGTTCGGAGCAGCTAGAGTGTCAAGGCGGGGAGAGGCAGGGTGCCAAAGAATGGGAGAAGTCCAAAGGTTGGAGAAGGAGAACATGAGGGGAGCAAAAGAGGCAGAGGTTGGAGAACTCCAAGGAAGAGAGGGGAGCCCAGAGAAGGGTGGACATCAAGGTGGGACATTGTGGAGGATGGTAGGAAAAGAGAATACGTCTGAGGAGGGAAGTGCCGATAGCTAAGGAGAGGGGAGAAGACAGAAGGAGAGAGGGAGCAAGAATGAGTTCGGATATTTGAAGATAGGAGGGGGGCTGGTAAGGAAACGAGGCTCTTAGTTGGCAGAGTAGGGAATTGGAAGATCAGACTAGTAGGTAGGAAATCTCTTGGGGGCATAGGGGCGCCACTAGTCGGCCAGTCGGGCAATGCCTTTCTAGCCATTGTCTGATGTCGGTGGGAGGAAGAGTGAGCTTGTGGTGATATGGAGAGCAAGTTAGCTGACAGTGCAAGGGTCAATGGCACCCCCACCCCCATTGCATGAGTGAGTGTTTATTTTATTTTTTATAAAGCGCCAACTCGCCCAAAGGCCTGGGAGTGCTAAACAAACACACAAAAATAACCGAACACATCATTAGGATAGAACGTAGAATAACAAAGACAAACACAAACGAAGTTAGACTGATACAGGGTAATCTAAAAGCAAAAAATAACAAGAACACATTGGATCAAGCAATTATAATTCTTAGGCTCGTGCTGAGTGGCATTCTGCCCACTGTGTTACAGGGCCTGGCATACTGCCCACTGTGTTAAGTGCCTGGCATACTGCCCACTGCGTTACAGCGCCTAGCATACTACCCACTTTGTTACAGTGCCTGGCATACTGCCCACTGTGTTACAGCAGGTGTCATACTGCCCACTGTGTTGCAGGGCCTGGCATACTGCCCACTGTGTTGCAGGGCCTGGCATACTGCCCACTGTGTTACAGCGCCTAGCATACTATCCACTGTGTTACAGGGCCTGGCATACTGCCCACTGTGTTAAGAGGCTGGCATACTGCCCACTGTGTTACAGCGCCTAGCATACTATCCACTTTGTTACAGTGCCTGGCATACTGCCCACTGTCTTACAGCAGGTGTCATACTGCCCACTGCGTTACAGTGCCTAGTATACTACCCACTTTGTTACAGCGCCTGCCATACTACGCACTTTGTTACAGCGCCTGGCATACTGCCCACTGTGTTAAAGCAGGTGTCATACTGCCACTGTGTTGCAGCGCGTGGCATACTGCCCACTTTGTTGCAGCACCTGACATATTGCCCACTGTGTTATAGCGGCTGGCATACTGCCCACTCTGTTGCAGCGCTTGGCATACTGCCCACTTTGTTACAGTGCCTGGCATACTACTCCCTTTGTTACAGCGCCTGGCATACTGCCTACTGTGTTACAGCAGGTGTCATACTGCCCACTATGTTACAGGGCCTGGCATACTGCCCACTGTGTTGCAGCACCTGGCATACTGCCCACTGTGTTATAGCGGCTGGTATACTGCCCACTGTGTTACAGGGCCTGGCATACTGCCCACTGTGTTACAGCAGGTGTCATACTGCCCACTATGTTACAGGGCCTGGCATACTGCCCACTGTGTTGCAGCACCTGGCCTACTGCCCACTGTGTTATAGCGGCTGGTATACTGCCCACTGTGTTGCAGCGCCTGGCATACTGCCCACTTTGTTGCAGCGGCTCAGACAGGACGGCATATTGTTGCAAGAGATGACAATGCAATCTGTATTATTTGCAGAGGACTTGTTAGGTCGGTAAGGATGAAAGTGAGACAGGCTTGGGTAACAGACCTGGAAGCTCTGCAGGGCCTGGCCAACCAACTATAAGACCAGCCTGGCCCACCGCACCTCTGGGGAGCACAGTCACCCTTACTGGAGCAAAGGTCGGAACCTCAACCAGAGTGTTGGGTTCACCTGAGAGAAGCAACCAATCATGTGGCCCCAGGAAGCCCCTACCAGGGACAGGGAGATCAAAGAGCTTGGAAGTACTGTGCTTAGAGGGCTTTGAAAGGTTATTTGCTTGTCTGGTCTTATTTTCCCCAGGAAGGTGGTGATGAGCGGTGGCTGGGGGTTGTGTCGGGGAGCAGTGCGTGGTGAAAGGGAGCTGTGGGCGATGGAGCCGAGCAGTGACTCTGTCAGTAGGTGCAGGAAGATGCCAGAAGCAGCAGAGAGTAGTGGACAAGGTTTTGTGTGGGCCAGGGATAGCCAGCAGGTTAAGGGGGCCAAGAGTGTAGTGATGGGGAATACTGGTTGGCAGCAGGGAGTTCCGGTTGGTGCAGAGACTTCCTGTTAAGACAGAGGGTTCTGGTGGGCACAGAGAGAGAATGGCTTGGCATAGGAAGTTCCTGTAGGCCAAGGAGCAGTGGATGGTGAGGAAAGGTTTACTTGGCTTAGAAGCTCTCCCTGGCCATGGGAGCTATGGATGGCGTGGAGAGCTCTGCTTGGCATAGGAGCTCTAGTAAGCCAAGGAGCAGTGGATGGTGAGGAAAGGTTTACTTGGCTTAGAAGCTCTCCCTGGCCATGGGAGCTATGGATGGTGTGGGGAGCTCTGTTTGGCATAGGAGCTCTAGTAAGCCAAGGAACAGTGGATGGTGAGGAAAGGTTTACTTGGCTTAGAAGCTCTTCCTGGCCATGGGAGCTATGGATGGTGTGGGGAGCTCTGTTTGGCATAGGAGCTCTAGTAAGCCAAGGAACAGTGGATGGTGAGGAAAGGTTTACTTGGCTTAGAAGCTCTTCCTGGCCATGGGAGCTATGGATGGTGTGGGGAGCTCTGTTTGGCATAGGAGCTCTAGTAAGCCAAGGAACAGTGGATGGTGAGGAAAGGTTTACTTGGCTTAGAAGCTCTTCCTGGCCATGGGAGCTATGGATGGTGTGGGGAGCTCTGCTTGGCATAGGAGCTCTAGTAAGCCAAGGAACAGTGGATGGTGAGGAAAGGTTTACTTGGCTTAGAAGCTCTTCCTGGCCATGGGAGCTATGGATGGTGTGGGGAGCTCTGCTTGGCATAGGAGCTCTAGTAAGCCAAGGAACAGTGGATGGTGAGGAAAGGTTTACTTGGCTTAGAAGCTCTTCCTGGCCATGGGAGCTATGGATGGTGTGAAGTGCTCTACTTGACATAGGAGCTGTAGTAGGCCCATGGCACTCTTCCTAGCTTTCTGGTTGGTGAGTAAGTTAGATATGCCCACCTTGAAAGCTTCATGCTTGATGCCCGAGCTCTGCAGCTTGTTCAGCCGGGCATCGATGCGCGTCATGGAGCTTGGAAGCTCGGGCAGTGCCCTCAGCTGGTTCTCGGAGACGATGAGCTCCTGCAGAGCTGGCAGCAGGCGAAAGGCATCCTCGTCGATTTCAGTGATGGAGTTAGAGGACAGGTCCACAAGCTTCAGCTTCTCTGGAATGCAAGCAGGCCATAGTTACAAGTATTCCTGAAGGGGGCGCTCACTATGCACGAGTCCCACAGCTTCTCGGAGCCCAAGGCACAAAGACCTGCACCTACTCACAGCCCTAGTCCAGGGGGATCTTCACCTACTTACATCCCTAGGCAATGGGGATCTTCACCTACTCACAGTCCCAGAAATTTGGATCTTCACCTACTCACATCCCTAGTCAAGGGGGATCTACACCTACTCACAGCCCTAGAAATGAGGATCTTCGCCTACTCACATCCCTAGGCAAGGAGGATCTACACCTAATCACATCCCTAGAAATGAGGATCTTCACCTAGTCACATCCCTAGGGAAGGAAAATCTGCACCTACATCCCTAGTCAGGAGAACTGCACCTACTCACATCCATACACAGGAGAATCTGCACCTACTCACATCCCTAGGGAAGGAAAATCTGCACCTACATCCCTAGTCAGGAGAACTGCACCTACTCACATCCATACACAGGAGAATCTGCACCTACTCACATCCCTAGGGAAGGAGAATCTGCACCTACATCCCTAGTCAGGAGAACTGCACCTACTCACATCCATACACAGGAGAATCTGCACCTACTCACATCCCTAGGGAAGGAGAATCTGCACCTACATCCCTAGTCAAGGGGATCTACACCTACTCACAGCCCTAGAAATGAGGATCTTCACCTACTCACAGCCCTAGAAATGAGGATCTTCACCTACTCACATCCCTAGGGAAGGAGAATCTGCAGCTACATCCCTAGTCAGGAGAACTGCACCTACTCACATTCATACACAGGAGAATCTGCATCTACTCACATCCCTAGGGAAGGAGAATCTGCACCTACATCCCTAGTCAGGAGAACTGCACCTACTCACATCCATACACAGGAGAATCTGCACCTACTCACATCCCTAGACAGCAGAATCTGCACCTACTCACATCCCTAGAAAGGAGAATCTGCACCTACTCACATCCATACACAGCAGAATCTGCACCTACTCACATCCCTAGAAAGGAGAATCTGCACCTACTCACATACATACACAGCAGAATCTGCACCTACTCACATCCCTAGGGAAGGAGAATCTGCACCTACATCCCTAGTCAGGAGAACTGCACCTACTCGCATCCATACACAGGAGAATCTGCACCTACTCACATCCCTAGACAGCAGAATCTGCACCTGCTCACATCCCTAGAAAGGAGAATCTGCACCTACTCACATCCCTAGAAAGGAGAATCTGCACCTACTCACATCCATACACAGCAGAATCTGCACCTACTCACATCCCTAGAAAGGAGAATCTGCACCTACATCCCTAGTCAGGAGAACTGCACCTACTCACATCCATACACAGGAGAATCTGGACCTACTCACATCCCTAGGGAAGGAGAATCTGCACCTACATCCCTAGTCAAGGGGGATCTACACCTACTCACAGCCCTAGAAATGAGGATCTTCACCTACTCACATCCCTCACATAGCTGATCCAATAGCACAGCGAGTAGAGCGCTTGCTTTGACACCTGTGCAGAGCCTGCTGACGCAGGTTCGAATTCCGGTAGGGTCAAACTCAGCCTTTCATCCTTCCGAGGTCGATAAATGAGCACCACGTACTGTGGGTAATAATAAGCAGCGCTCAGATGCCCGAGGGTTCGTAGCGCTATATAAATGCTAAATAATAATAATAATTATTATTATTATTATCCCTGGAGAGGATAATCTACACCTACCCACATTATACAGGAGAATCTGCACCTAGTCACATCCCTACACAGGGATATCTGCACCTACTTGCAGCACTATTAATGAGGATCGTCACCTACTCGCCTCCCTAGACAAGGAGGATCTACACCTACTTGCATCTCTAAAGAGGAGGGTCTTCACCTACTCACATCCAGAGATGGCAGAATCTGCACCTACTCACATCCAAACAGAGGATAATCTGCACCTACTCACATCCAAACACAGGAGAATCCGCACCTACTCACATCCAAACACAGGAGAATCTGCACCCACTCACATCAAAACACAGGAGAATCTGCACCTACTCACATCCAGAGATGGCAGAATCTGCACCTACTCACATCCAAACAGAGGATAATCTGCATCTACTCACATCCATAGGCAGGAGAATCTGCACCTACTCACATCCATACACAGCAGAATCTGCACCTACTCACATCCCTAGAAAGGAGAATCTGCACCTACTCACATACATACACAGCAGAATCTGCACCTACTCACATCCCTAGGGAAGGAGAATCTGCACCTACATCCCTAGTCAGGAGAACTGCACCTACTCACATCCATACACAGGAGAATCTGCACCTACTCACATCCCTAGACAGCAGAATCTGCACCTGCTCACATCCCTAGAAAGGAGAATCTGCACCTACTCACATCCATACACAGCAGAATCTGCACCTACTCACATCCCTAGAAAGGAGAATCTGCACCTACTCACATCCATACACAGCAGAATCTGCACCTACTCACATCCCTAGGGAAGGAGAATCTGCACCTACATCCCTAGTCAGGAGAACTGCACCTACTCACATCCATACACAGGAGAATCTGCACCTACTCACATCCCTAGGGAAGGAGAATCTGCACCTACATCCCTAGTCAAGGGGGATCTACACCTACTCACAGCCCTAGAAATGAGGATCTTCACCTACTCACATCCCTCACATAGCTGATCCAATAGCACAGCGAGTAGAGCGCTTGCTTTAACACCTGTGCAGAGCCTGCTGACGCAGGTTCGAATTCCGGTAGGGTCAAACTCAGCCTTTCATCCTTCCGAGGTCGATAAATGAGCACCACGTACTGTGGGTAATAATAAGCAGCGCTCAGATGCCCGAGGGTTCGTAGCGCTATATAAATGCTAAATAATAATAATAATTATTATTATTATTATCCCTGGAGAGGATAATCTACACCTACCCACATTATACAGGAGAATCTGCACCTAGTCACATCCCTACACAGGGATATCTGCACCTACTTGCAGCACTATTAATGAGGATCGTCACCTACTCGCCTCCCTAGACAAGGAGGATCTACACCTACTTGCATCTCTAAAGAGGAGGGTCTTCACCTACTCACATCCAGAGATGGCAGAATCTGCACCTACTCACATCCAAACAGAGGATAATCTGCACCTACTCACATCCAAACACAGGAGAATCTGCACCTACTCACATCCAAACACAGGAGAATCTGCACCCACTCACATCCAAACACAGGAGAATCTACACCTACTCACATCCAGAGATGGCAGAATCTGCACCTACTCACATCCAAACAGAGGATAATCTGCATCTACTCACATCCATAGGCAGGAGAATCTGCACCTACTCACATCCAAACACAGGAGAGTCTGCACCTACTCACATCCAAACAGAGGATAATCTGCACCTACTCACATCCATGCACAGTAGGATATGCACATACTCACATCCCTACAACGGATTATCTGCACCTTCTCACATCCATGCACAGGAGAATCTGCACCTACTCACATCCCTACAGCGGACTATCTGCATCTACTCACATCCATAGACAGGAGAATCTGCACCTACTCACATCCCTACACTGGAGTATCTTCATCTACTCACATCCTCAGACAGGAGAATCTGTATTTACTCACATCCACACACAGGAGAATCAGCACCTACTCGCTTCCCTACAGGGAAGTATTTACATCTACTCACATTCATAGACAAGAGAATCTTCATCTACTCCCATCCCTAGACAGGAGAATCTGCACCTACTCACATCCCTACACTGGAGTATCTTTATCTACTCACATCCCCAGACAGGAGAATCTGTATTTACTCACATCCATACACAGGAGAATCAGCATCTACTCGCATCCCTACACTGGAGTATCTGCACCTACCCAAATCCCTAGGCAGGACAATCTGCACCTACTCACATCCATAACCCAGGAGACTATCCACCTACTCACATCCCTACACCAGAGTATCTGCATCTACTCACATCCCCTGAGAGGAGAATCTGTATCTACTCACATCCATACACAGGAGTATCTACATCTACTCCATAGGCAGGAGAATATGCATCTACTCACATCCCCAGACGGGAGAATCTGCACCAACTCACATCCAAACACAGTAGAATATGCACCTACTCACATCCTTAGATAGGAGAATCTGCACCTACTCACATCTCTAGACGGGAGTATCTACATCTACTCACATCCCTAGATAGGAGAATCTGCACCTACACACATCTCTAGACGGGAGTATCTACATCTAATCACATCCCTAGATAGGAGAATCTGCACCTATTCACATCTCTAGACGGGAGTATCTACATCTACTCACATCCCTAAACAGGAGAATCTGCACCTACTCACATCCAAACACAGGAGAATCTGCACCTACTCACATCCCAAAACAGGAGAATCTGCACCTACTCACATCCATACACAGGAGAATCTGCACCTACTCACATCCAAACACAGGAGAATATGCACCTACTCACATCCCTAGATAGGAGAATCTGCACCTACTCACATCTCTAGACGGGAGTATCTACATCTACTCACATCCCTAGATAGGAGAATCTGCACCTACTCACATCTCTAGATGGGAGTATCTACACCTACTCACACCCCTAAACAGGAGAATCTGCACCTACTCACATCCAAACACAGGAGAATCTGCACCTACTCACATCCCAAAACAGGAGAATCTGCACCTACTCACATCCATACACAGGAGAATCTGCACCTACTCACATCCCAAAACAGGAGAATCTGCACCTACTCGCATCCAAACACAGGAGAATATGCACCTACTCACATCCCTAGATAGGAGAATCTGCACCTACTCACATCTCTAGACGGGAGTATCTACATCTACTCACATCCCTAGATAGGAGAATATGCACCTACTCACATCTCTAGACGGGAGTATCTACATCTACTCACATCCCTAAACAGGAGAATCTGCACCTACTCACATCCAAACACAGGAGAATCTGCACCTAGTCACATCCCAAAACAGGAGAATCTGCACCTACTCACATCCATACACAGGAAAATCTGCACCTACTCACATCCAAACACAGGAGAATCTGCACCTACTCACATCTCTAGACGGGAGTATCTACATCTACTCACATCCCTAGATAGGAGAATCTGCACCTACTCACATCTCTAGACGGCAGTATCTACATCTACTCACATCCTTAAACAGGAGAATATGCACCTACTCACATCCAAACACAGGAGAATCTGCACCTACTCACATCCCAAAACAGGAGAATCTGCACCTACTCACATCCCAAAACAGGAGAATCTGCACCTAGTCACATCCCAAAACAGGAGAATCTGCACCTATTCACATCCATACACACGAGAATCTGCACCTACTCACAACCAAACACAGGAGAATCTGCACCTACTCACATCCATACACAGTAGAATCTGCACCTACTCACATCCATACACAGGAGAATCTGCACCTACTCACATCCAAACACAGGATAATCTGCACCTATTCACATCCAAACACAGGAGAATCTGCACCTACTCACATCCAAACACAGGAGAATCTTGCACCTACTCAACATCCATACACAGGAGAATCTGCACCTACTCACATCCATACACAGGAGAATCTGCACCTACTCACATCCAAACACAGGAGAATCTGCACCTATTCACATCCAAACACAGGAGAATCTGCACCTACTCACATCCCAAAACAGGAGAATCTGCACCTACTCAGATCCATACACAGGAGAATCTGCACCTACTCACATCCATAGACAGGAGAATCTGCACCTACTCACATCCAAACACAGGAGAATATGCACCTACTCACATCCCTAGATAGGGGAATCTGCACCTACTCACATCTCTAGACGGGAGTATCTACATCTACTCACATCCTTAAACAGGAGAATATGCACCTACTCACATCCAAACACAGGAGAATCTGCACCTACTCACATCCCAAAACAGGAGAATCTGCACCTACTCACATCCAAACAGAGGAGAATCTGCACCTAGTCACATCCCAAAACAGGAGAATCTTGCACCTACTCACATCCATACACAGGAGAATCTGCACCTACTCACATCCATACACAGGAGAATCTGCACCTATTCACATCCAAACACAGGAGAATCTGCACCTACTCACATCCCAAAACAGGAGAATCTGCACCTACTCAGATCCATACACAGGAGAATCTGCACCTACTCACATCCATAGACAGGAGAATCTGCACCTACTCACATCCAAACACAGGAGAATATGAACCTACTCACATCCCTAGATAGGGGAATCTGCACCTACTCACATCTCTAGATGGGAGTATCTACATCTACTCACATCCCTAGATAGGAGAATCTGCACCTACTCACATCTCTAGACGGGAGTATCTACATCTACTCACATCCTTAAACAGGAGAATATGCACCTACTCACATCCAAACACAGGAGAATCTGCACCTACTCACATCCCAAAACAGGAGAATCTGCACCTACTCACATCCAAACACAGGAGAATATGCACCTACTCACATCCCTAGATAGGGGAATCTGCACCTACTCACATCTCTAGACGGGAGTATCTACATCTACTCACATCCCTAGATAGGAGAATCTGCACCTACTCACATCTCTAGACGGGAGTAGCTACATCTACTCACATCCCTAAAAAGGAGAATCTGCACCTACTCACAGCCAAACACAGGAGAATCTGCACCTACTCACATCCCAAAACTGGAGAATCTGCACCTATTCACATCCATACACAGGAGAATCTGCACCTACTCGCAACCAAACACAGGAGAATCCGCACCTATTCACATTCATACACAGGAGAATCTGCACCTACTCACATCCAAACACAGGAGAATCTGCACCTATTCACATCCAAACACAGGAGAATCTGCACCTACTCACATCCCAAAACAGGAGAATCTGCACCTACTCAGATCCATACACAGGAGAATCTGCACCTACTCACATCCCTAGATAGGGGAATCTGCACCTACTCACATCTCTAGACGGGAGTATCTACATCTACTCACATCCCTAGATAGGAGAATCTGCACCTACTCACATCTCTAGACGGGAGTATCTACATCTACTCACATCCTTAAACAGGAGAATATGCACCTAATCACATCCAAACACAGGAGAATCTGCACCTACTCACATCCCAAAACAGGAGAATCTGCACCTACTCACATCCAAACACAGGAGAATATGCACCTACTCACATCCCTAGATAGGGGAATCTGCACCTACTCACATCTCTAGACGGGAGTATCTACATCTACTCACATCCCTAGATAGGAGAATCTGCACCTACTCACATCTCTAGACGCGAGTATCTACATCTACTCACATCCTTAAACAGGAGAATATGCACCTACTCACATCCAAACACAGGAGAATCTGCACCTACTCACATCCCAAAACAGGAGAATCTGCACCTACTCACATCCAAACACAGGAGAATATGCACCTACTCACATCCCTAGATAGGGGAATCTGCACCTACTCACATCTCTAGACGGGAGTATCTACATCTACTCACATCCCTAGATAGGAGAATCTGCATCTACTCACATCTCTAGACGGGAGTAGCTACATCTACTCACATCCCTAAAAAGGAGAATCTGCACCTACTCACATCCAAACACAGGAGAATCTGCACCTACTCACATCCCAAAACTGGAGAATCTGCACCTATTCACATCCATACACAGGAGAATCTGCACCTACTCGCAACCAAACACAGGAGAATATGCACCTACTCACATCCCTAGATAGGGGAATCTGCACCTACTCACATCTCTAGACGGGAGTATCTACATCTACTCACATCCCTAGATAGGAGAATCTGCACCTACTCACATCTCTAGACGGGAGTATCTACATCTACTCACATCCTTAAACAGGAGAATATGCACCTACTCACATCCAAACACAGGAGAATCTGCACCTACTCACATCCCAAAACAGGAGAATCTGCACCTACTCACATCCAAACACAGGAGAATATGCACCTACTCACATCCCTAGATAGGGGAATCTGCACCTACTCACATCTCTAGACGGGAGTATCTACATCTACTCACATCCCTAGATAGGAGAATCTGCACCTACTCACATCTCTAGACGGGAGTAGCTACATCTACTCACATCCCTAAAAAGGAGAATCTGCACCTACTCACAGCCAAACACAGGAGAATCTGCACCTACTCACATCCCAAAACTGGAGAATCTGCACCTATTCACATCCATACACAGGAGAATCTGCACCTACTCGCAACCAAACACAGGAGAATCTGCACCTATTCACATTCATACACAGGAGAATCTGCACCTACTCACATCCAAACACAGGAGAATCTGCACCTATTCACATCCAAACACAGGAGAATCTGCACCTACTCACATCCCAAAACAGGAGAATCTGCACCTACTCAGATCCATACACAGGAGAATCTGCACCTACTCACATCCATAGACATGAGAATCTGCACCTACTCACATCCAAACACAGGAGAATATGCACCTACTCACATCCCTAGATAGGGGAATCTGCACCTACTCACATCTCTAGACGGGAGTATCTACATCTACTCACATCCCTAGATAGGAGAATCTGCACCTACTCACATCTCTAGACGGGAGTATCTACATCTACTCACATCCTTAAACAGGAGAATATGCACCTACTCACATCCAAACACAGGAGAATCTGCACCTACTCACATCCCAAAACAGGAGAATCTGCACCTACTCACATCCAAACACAGGAGAATATGCACCTACTCACATCCCTAGATAGGGGAATCTGCACCTACTCACATCTCTAGACGGGAGTATCTACATCTACTCACATCCCTAGATAGGAGAATCTGCACCTACTCACATCTCTAGACGCGAGTATCTACATCTACTCACATCCTTAAACAGGAGAATATGCACCTACTCACATCCAAACACAGGAGAATCTGCACCTACTCACATCCCAAAACAGGAGAATCTGCACCTACTCACATCCAAACACAGGAGAATATGCACCTACTCACATCCCTAGATAGGGGAATCTGCACCTACTCACATCTCTAGACGGGAGTATCTACATCTACTCACATCCCTAGATAGGAGAATCTGCATCTACTCACATCTCTAGACGGGAGTAGCTACATCTACTCACATCTCTAAAAAGGAGAATCTGCACCTACTCACATCCAAACACAGGAGAATCTGCACCTACTCACATCCCAAAACTGGAGAATCTGCACCTATTCACATCCATACACAGGAGAATCTGCACCTACTCGCAACCAAACACAGGAGAATCTGCACCTATTCACATTCATACACAGGAGAATCTGCACCTACTCACATCCATACACAGGAGAATATGCACCTACTCACATCCAAACACAGGAGAATCTGCACCTACTCACATCCATACACAGGAGAATCTGCACCTACTCACATCCATACACAGGAGAATCTGCACCTACTCACATCCAAACACAGGAGGATCTGCACCTATTCACATCCAAACACAGGAGAATCTGCACCTACTCACATCCAAACACAGGAGAATCTGCACCTACTCACATCCATACACAGGAGAATCTGCACCTACTCACATCCATACACAGGAGAATCTGCACCTACTCACATCTATACACAGGAGAATCTGCACCTACTCACATCCATACACAGGAGAATCTGCACCTACTCACATCCATACACAGGAGAATCTGCACCTACTCGCATCCAAACACAGGAGAATCTGCACCTATTCGCATCCAAACACAGGAGAATCTGCACCTACTCACATCCAAACACAGGAGAATCTTCACCTACTCCCGTCCATACACTGGAGTATATGCACCTACTCACATGCATAGACAGGAGAATCTGCACCTACTCACATCCCTAGACAAGAGTATCTGCATCTACTCACATCCCTAGACAGGAGAATCTGCACCTACTCACATCCATACACAGAAGAATCTGCATCTTCTCACATCCCTAGACAGGAGAATCTGCACCTACTCACATCCATACACAGGAGAATCTGCTTCTACTCACATCTCTAGACAGGAGGATCTGCACCTACTTGTGTCACTAGACAGGAGAATCTGCACCTACTGACATCCCTAGACAGGAGAATCTTCACCTACTCAAATCTCTAGACAGGAGTATCTACATCTACTCACATCCATACACAGGAGAATATGCACCTACTCACATCCTTAGACAGGAGTATCAACATCTACTCACATCCCTACACAGGAGTATCTGCACCTACTCACATACCTAGCTATAGAAGTCAGCATCTACTCATATCCTTAGACAGAGGGATCTACACCTACTCAAATCTCTAGACAGGAGTATCTGCCTTTACTCACATCCATAGACAGGAGAATCTGCACCTACTCGCATCCCTAGGTAGGAGTATTTGCCTCTACTCACACCCCTAGACAGGAGTATCTATATCTACTCACATCCCTACACAGGGGTATCTGCACCTACTCACATACCTAGCCTTAGAAGTCAGCATCTACTGGTATCCCTAGACAGAGGGTTCAACACCTACTCACATCCCTAGACAGGAGACTTTGCACCTACTCACATCCATACACAGCAGAATCTGCACCTACTCACATCTCTAGACAGGAGAATCTGCACCTACTCACATCCATACACAGCAGAATCTGCACCTACTCACATCCCTAGACAGGAGAATCTGCACCTACTCACATCCATACACAGGAGAATCTGCACCTACTCACATCCCTAGACAGGAGGAGCTGCCTCTACTCACATCCCAAAACAGGAGAATCTGCACCTACTCACATACATACACTGGAGTATGTGCACCTACCCACATGCATAGACAGGAGAATCTGCACCTATTCACATCCCAAGACAGGAGAATATGCACCTACTCACATCCTTAGACAGGAGTATCTACATCTACTTACATCCCTACACAGGAGCATCTGCACCTACTCACATACCTAGCTATAGAAGTCAGCATCTACTCATATCCTTAGACAGAGGGATCTACACCTACTCAAATCTCTAGACAGGAGTATCTGCCTCTACTCACATCCATAGACAGGAGAATCTGCACCTACTCACATCCCTAGATAGGAGTATTTGCCTCTACTCACACCCCTAGACAGGAGTATCTACATCTACTCACATCCCTACACAGGGGTATCTGCACCTACTCACATACCTAGCCTTGGAAGTCAGCATCTACTGGTATCCCTAGACAGAGGGTTCAACGCCTACTCATATCCCTAGACAGGAGACTCTGCACCTACTCACATCCATACACAGCAGAATCTGCACCTACTCACATCCCTAGGCAGCAGAATCTGCACCTACTCACATCCCTAGAAAGGAGAATCTGCACCTACTCACATCCATACACAGCAGAATCTGCACCTACTCACATCCCTAGGCAGGAGAATCTGCACCTACTCACATCCATACACAGGAGAATCTGCACCTACTCACATCCCTAGACAGGAGGAGCTGCCTCTACTCACATCCCTAGAGAGGAGAATCTGCACCTACTCACATCCATACACAGGAGAATCTGCATCTACTCACATCCAAACACAGGAGAATCTGCACCTACTCACATACCTAGCTATAGAAGTCAGCAACTACTCATATCCTTAGACAGAGGGATCTAGACCTACTCAAATCTCTAGACAGGAGTATCTACATCTACTCACATCCCTACACAGGGGTATCTGCACCTACTCACATACCTAGCCTTAGAAGTCAGCATCTACTGGTATCCCTAGACAGAGGGTTCAACACCTACTCACATCCCTAGAAAGGAGAATCTGCACCTACTCACATCCATACACAGCAGAATCTGAACCTACTCACATCCCTAGACAGGAGAATCTGCACCTACTCACATCCATACACAGGAGAATCTGCACCTATTCTCATCCCCAGACAGGGGAATCTGCACCTACTCACATCCCTAGACAGGAGACTCTGCACCTGCTCACATCCATACACAGGAGAATATGCACCTACTCACATCTCACATCTCTAGACAGGAGAATCTGCACCTACTCACATCTCTAGACAGGAGAATCTGCACCTACTCCCGTCCCTAGACAGGGGAATCTGCACCTACTCTCATCCCTAGACAGGAGACTCTGCACCTGCTCACATCCATACACAGGAGAATCTGCATCTACTCTCGTCCCTAGACAGGAGAATCTGCACCTACTCACATCCGTACACAGGAGAATCTGCACCTACTCCCGTCCCTAGACAGGAGAATCTGCACCTACTCCCGTCCCTAGACAGGGGAATCTGCACCTACTCTCATCCCTAGACAGGAGACTCTGCACCTGCTCACATCCATACACAGGAGAATCTGCATCTACTCTCGTCCCTAGACAGGAGAATCTGCACCTACTCACATCCATACACAGGAGAATCTGCATCTACTCACATCCCTACACAGGAGTATCTGCACCTACTCACATACCTAGCTATAGAAGTCAGCATCTACTCATATCCTTAGACAGAGGGATCTACACCTATTCAAATCTCTAGACAGGAGTATCTGCCTCTACTCACATCCATAGACAGGGGTATCTGCACCTACTCACATACCTAGCCTTAGAAGTCAGCATCTACTGGTATCCCTAGACAGAGGGTTCAACACCTACTCACATCCCTAGAAAGGAGAATCTGCACCTACTCACATCCATACACAGCAGAATCTGCACCTACTCACATCCCTAGACAGGAGAATCTGCACTTACTCACATCCATACACAGGAGAATCTGCACCTATTCTCATCCCTAGACAGGGGAATCTGCACCTACTCACATCCCTAGACAGGAGGCTCTGCACCTGCTCACATCCATACACAGGAGAATCTGCACCTACTCACATCTCACATCTCTAGACAGGAGAATCTGCACCTACTCACATCCAAACACAGGAGAATATGCACCTACTCCTGTCCCTAGACAGGAGTAGCTGGCTCTATTCCCATCCCTAGACAGGGGAATCTGCACCCTCTCACTGCTGAGTCTCCACAGCATGAGCAGGCTCTGTGAATGTTTTGGACTACATCTCCCATCAGCCCTAGCAAGCATAGTAAATGGAAAGAGGCCATGGGAGTCAGATATAAAGCAGCTGCTGTGAGCGGAGCCCCCACTCTCTCAATGAGATGGTCATACTCAGCCCAGTGAAGTCGTCAGCTCGGATGCGGGTGATCTGGTTGAAGCGGGCGTAGAGGTAGGTGGTCTCCCTTGGCAGCTTCGGGATGCTTAAGAGGTCCGCATCATCACAGTAAACAGATGTGCCCAGACACACGCACACCAGGCATGTGGGCAGCCCTGCAGAGGAAAGGAAAGGTAGAGACTGGGGTCGTGGGGTGCATCTGTCAGAGAGACATACATCACACATGCAGATCCTGTGTAAAGCAGTGCCCATGGCCACTCCATGTCTCCACCCTGGGCTCCACAGGTGGGGGCCCTGCCTGCCCCAGGAAGGAGTGGACACACACCCTGGTACCTGATGGGCATTAGAAGGGCAATTCATTGCCGGGGACCCCATTGTGCTGGAAAGCATAGACACACACATGTTGTTTGGGGAAGAGGCTTTGTGAAATAACCTGCTCTTCAGAAGCAGCCGGAAGCGGAAGTGTGAGCGGCAGAAGGCGGTGCTTGGCAAAAGCTAAACCTCTCACTTGCAGAGAGCACAGGAATACAAGAGACGATTGAGTTGAAATCTCTGCACAGCCAGTGCGATCTTCCCCTTAGGGGGATATTATCCGTATTAATGGACCGAATCTAGTCCGACTCTGGAAGGCAAATATGCAGGAGACCGCCTTGCAGCTCCGACAGAGACTTTGGTAAACGCTCGAAGAGAAGAAAGAAAGAGAGAAAGAGAGAGAAAGAGAGAGAAAGAAAGAAAAACATAGAATTAGAAAAGATGGGGAGAAACGAGAATTCAATAAGGTGCCCCTCGTCAAGGAGGCCTAGGGAAGCTGAGGGGAGAGTGATGGGACCACCGGCGGGGAGGGTCCAGAAGTGGCAGGAGCGAACATGGGGCCAGATGGAGAGAGGATTCTGTCCCCGGGTGCTGCGTTGCACAACCCCAAAATACAACCTGGACCATCAGAATCACATCTGATGTCCAAGGGACTAGAGGGGGGCAATGAGAGGGGCACATTACCAAAGAGAGAAAGTGCGAGGGGGCTTTCCTGTGGTTTATAGATGCCCTACTGATGTACCACCGGCCCCTCCGGGTATGCTGCAAACCGATATTGTGATATACCCTAAACATGTATCCACCAGGACCCTCTGGGTATGCTGCATAGAGGTATGGTCATATACCCTAAATATTTATCCACCGGGCCCCTCTGGGTATAATGCATAGAGGTATGGTGATATTCCCTTAATATACATCCACGGACCCCTCTGGTTATATTGCATACAGGTACGGTGATATACTGTTAATATGTACCCTCCAGGGCCCCTCTGTGTATATTGCATACAAGTATGGTGATATACCCTAAATAAGTATCCACCGGGACCCTCTAGGTATGCCGCATAGGGGTATGGTGATATACACTAAATATTTATCCACCGGGACCCTCCGAGTATATTGCATAAAGGTATGGTGATATATACCCTTAATATGTACCCACCGGGAAATCTGGGTACATTGCATACAGGAAAGCATTTGGCAGAGAAGGACACTTGAGGTTTTGGCGCACTGACAAAAAATAAGATGGTTGACGGGCAGCAATTGGGAGCAGTGTGTGAACACCCTGCCTAAAGTGTGCACTTAAATTGAATGTGATGAGGGTTGGTTTGCTCCCAAAGATTGCGCACACAGCCAGAAATTAAAGTGCTCAATTAAGCGTAATTTAATGCAATTCAAAAACAGCCCACACGTGTTTCGAGCAACAAGCTCTTCTTCCAAGGCTGATGAGGCTTGACACTAGCTCTGATACTGTATGTATGTGAAATATATATCCAACAGAATTACAATTGCGGCTCCGCTATATAGTCGCATGTGCGTGTTCAAACAGAGTTTCCGCCCGTACTGGTGGACTTTAATTTCTGGCTGTGTGCGCTATCTTTGAGAGCAAACCAACCCTCATCACATACATTGAATACAGGTATGATGATATACCCTTAATGTGTATCCACTGGGTCCCTATGGGTATATTACATAGAGGCATGCTGATAAACTCTAAATAAGTATCAACCGGGAACCTCCAGGTATGCTGCATAGAGGTATGGTGATATTTCCTTAACGTGTATCCACTGGACCCTTCGAGGTATATTGCATACAGGTACGGTGATATACTCTTAATATGTACCCACCAGGCCCCTCTGGGTATATTGCATACAGGTATGGTGATATACTCTTAATATGTACCCACCAGGCCCCTCTGGGTATATTACATAGAGGTATGGTGATATACCCTAATTAAGCATCGACCGGGAACCTCCAGGTATGCTGCATAGAGGTACGGTATTATTCCCTTATTGTGTATCCACCGGGCCACCCTGGGGATATTGCATACAGGGATTGTGATATACCCGTAATATGTATCCACCGGGCCCCTCCAGGTATATTGCATGTAGGTATGGTGATATAACCTAAATAAGTATCTACCGGGACCCTCTGGGTATATTGCATACAGATATGGTGATATACCCTTAATATGTACCCACCAGGCCCCTACGGGTATATTGCATACAGGTCTGGTCATATACCATACATATGTATCCACCGGCCCCTCTGGGTATATTGCATACAGGTATCTTGATATTCACTTAATAAGTATGCACCAGGCCCCTCCGCATATTTGGCATACAGGAATGGTGATAAACCCTTAATGTGTATCCACATGGCCCCTCCGGGTATATTGCATACAGTTATGGTGATATACCTTAAATAAGTATCCACCGGGACCCTCTGGGAATATTGCATAGAGGTACAATGATATACCCTGAATAAGTATCTCCTGGTACCCTCCAGGTATATTGAATACAGGTATGGCGATACACCCTTAATATGTACCCACCGGAGGCTATGGGTACATTGCATACACTTCTCTCTCTTTTGGTCATTTTTTCAAGGCAATGGACAGCCTCAGTGCCACAGGATCTGACAGTGCAGCCTTTTGAGCACAGTCACCATCTTTAAATCTGTACACAGTTAATTTCGATTCGCCAACAGTTGTTTCAAGGCTGTATTCTCATATAGTAAACCATACAGTTATGGTGATATTCCCTTAATAAGTATCCACCGGGCCCCTCTGGGTATACTGCATACATGTATGATGATATACTCTTAATATATACCCACCAGGCCCCTCTGGGTATATTGTATAGAGGTCTGGTGCTATAGCCTGAATAAGTATCCACTGGGTACCTCCAGGTATGCTGCATAGAGGTACGGTGATATTTTCTTAATGTGTATCCACCGGCCCCCTCTGAGTATATTGCATACAGGGATGGTGATATACCTGTAATATGTATCCATCGGTCCCCTCCAGGTATATTGCTTACAGGTATGGTGATATTCCCTTAATAAGTATCCACCAGGCCCCTCTGGGTTTATTGCACACAGGTATGGTGATATACTCTTAATATGTACCCACCAGGCCCCTCTAGGTATATTGCCTACCAGTACGGTGACATACTATTAAAATGTATCCACCGGGCCCCTCCAGGTATATTGCATAGAGGTATGGTGATATACCCTAAATAAGTATCCACCGGGGCCCTCAGGGTATATTGCATAGAGGTACAGTGATACCCTGAATAAGTATCCACCGGGACCATCCGGGTATGGTGACATACCCTAAATAAGTATCCACCGGGCCCCTCCTGGTATGCTGCATACAGGTATGATGATATGCCCTTAGTGTGTATCCACCCGGTCCCTCCGGGTATATTGCATACAGGTATGGTGATATACTCTAAATATGTACCCACCGGGCCCCTCTAGGTATATTGCCTACCGGTATGGTGACATACCCTTTATATGTATCCACCGGGCCCCTACGGGTATACTGCATACAGGTATGATGATATGCCTTTAGTGTGTATCCACCCAGTCCCTCCGGGTATATTGCCTACCGGTATGGTGACATACCCTTTATATGTACCCACCGGGCCCCTCCGGGTATACTGCATACAGGTATGATGATATGCCCTTAGTGTGTATCCACCCGGTCCCTCCGGGTATATTGCATACAGGTATGGTGATATGCCCTTAGTGTGTATCCACCGGGCCCCTCCGGGTATATTGCATAGAGGTACAGTGAAACCCTGAATAAGTATCCACGGGGCCCTCAGGGTATATTGCATAGAGGTACAGTGATACCCTGAATAAGTATCCACCGGGCCCTCAGGGTATATTGCATAGAGGTATAGTGATACCCTGAATAAGTATCCACCCGGTCCCTCCGGGTATATTGCCGACAGGTATGGTGACATACCCTTTATATGTATCCACCCGGTACCTCCGGGTATATTGCCTACAGGTATGGTGACATACCCTTTATATGTATCCACCGGGCCCCTCCGGGTATACTGCATAGAGGTAAGGTGACCGGGCCCCTCCGGGTATACTGCCTACCCGTATGGTGACATACCCTTTATATGTATCCACCGGGCCCCTCCGGGTATACTGCCTACCGGTATGGTGACATACCCATTATATGTATCCACCGGGCCCCTCCGGGTATACTGCCTACCGGTATGGTGACATACCCTTTATATGTATCCACCGGGCCCCTCTGGGTATACTGCATAGAGGTAAGGTGACATACCCTTTATATGTATCCACCGGGCCCCTCCGGGTATATTGCCTACCGGTATGGTGACATACCCTTTATATGTACCCACCGGGCCCCTCCGGGCCCCTCCGGGCCCCTCCGGATATACTGCATACAGGTATGATGATATGCCCTTAGTCTGTATCCACCCGGTCCCTCCGGGTATATTGCATACAGGTATGGTGATATGCCCTTAGTGTGTATCCACCGGGCCCCTCCGGGTATATTGCATAGAGGTAATGTGATACCCTGAATAAGTATCCACCGGGCCCTCAGGGTATATTGCATAGAGGTACAGTGATACCCTGAATAAGTATCCACCGGGCCCTCAGGGTATATTGCATAGAGGTATAGTGATACCCTGAATAAGTATCCACCCGGTCCCTCCGGGTATATTGCCGACAGGTATGGTGACATACCCTTTATATGTATCCACCCGGTCCCTCCGGGTATATTGCCTACAGGTATGGTGACATACCCTTTATATGTATCCACCGGGCCCCTCCGGATATACTGCATAGAGGTAAGGTGACATACCCTTTATATGTATCCACCGGGCCCCTCCGGGTATACTGCCTACCGGTATGGTGACATACCCTTTATATGTATCCACCGGGCCCCTCCGGGTATACTGCCTACCGGTATGGTGACATACCCATTATATGTATCCACCGGGCCCCTTCGGGTATACTGCCTACCGGTATGGTGGCATACCCTTTATATGTATCCACCGGGCCCCTCCGGGTATACTGCCTACCGGTATGGTGGCATACCCTTTATATGTATCCACCGGGCCCCTCCGGGTATACTGCCTACCGGTATGGTGGCATACCCTTTATATGTATCCACCGGGCCCCTCCGGGTATACTGCCTACCGGTATGGTGGCATACCCTTTATATGTATCCACCGGGCCCCTCCGGGTATACTGCATAGAGGTAAGGTGGCATACCCTTTATATGTATCCACCGGGCCCCTCCGGGTATACTGCATAGAGGTAAGGTGGCATACCCTTTATATGTATCCACCGGGCCCCTCCGGGTATACTGCATAGAGGTAAGGTGGCATACCCTCTATATGTATCCACCGGGCCCCTCCGGGTATACTGCATAGAGGTAAGGTGGCATACCCTTTATATGTATCCACCGGGCCCCTCCGGGTATACTGCATAGAGGTAAGGTGGCATACCCTTTATATGTATCCACCGGGCCCCTCCGGGTATACTGCATAGAGGTAAGGTGACATACTCTTTATATGTATCCACCGGGCCCCTCCGGGTATACTGCACCCCTTTATAAGTATCCACCGGGCCCCTCCGGGTATACTGCATAGAGGTAAGGTGGCATACCCTTTATATGTATCCACCGGGCACCTCCGGGTATACTGCATAGAGGTAAGACCCTTTATATGTATCCACCGGGCCCCGGGCCCCTCCGGGTATACTGCATAGAGGTAAGGTGACATACCCTTTATAGGTATCCACCGGGCCCCTCCGGGTATACTGCATAGAGGTAAGGTGGCATACTCTTTATAAGTATCCACCGGGCCCCTCCGGATATACTGCCTAACGGTATGGTGGCATACCCTTTATATGTATCCACCGGGCCCCTCCGGGTATACTGCATAGAGGTAAGGTGACATACCCTTTATATGTATCCACCGGGCCCCTCCGGGTATACTGCCTACCCGTATGGTGACATACCCTTTATATGTATCCACCGGGCCCCTCCGGGTATACTGCCTACCGGTATGGTGACATACCCATTATATGTATCCACCGGGCCCCTCCGGGTATACTGCCTACCGGTATGGTGACATACCCTTTATATGTATCCACCGGGCCCCTCCGGGTATACTGCATAGAGGTAAGGTGACATACCCTTTATATGTATCCACCGGGCCCCTCCGGGTATATTGCCTACCGGTATGGTGACATACCCTTTATATGTACCCACCGGGCCCCTCCGGGCCCCTCCGGGTATACTGCATACAGGTATGATGATATGCCCTTAGTCTGTATCCACCCGGTCCATCCGGGTATATTGCATACAGGTATGGTGATATGCCCTTAGTGTGTATCCACCGGGCCCCTCCGGGTATATTGCATAGAGGTACAGTGATACCCTGAATAAGTATCCACCGGGCCCTCAGGGTATATTGCATAGAGGTACAGTGATACCCTGAATAAGTATCCACCGGGCCCTCAGGGTATATTGCATAGAGGTATAGTGATACCCTGAATAAGTATCCACCCGGTCCCTCCGGGTATATTGCCGACAGGTATGGTGACATACCCTTTATATGTATCCACCCGGTCCCTCCGGGTATATTGCCTACAGGTATGGTGACATACCCTTTATATGTATCCACCGGGCCCCTCCGGATATACTGCATAGAGGTAAGGTGACATACCCTTTATATGTATCCACCGGGCCCCTCCGGGTATACTGCCTACCGGTATGGTGACATACCCTTTATATGTATCCACCGGGCCCCTCCGGGTATACTGCCTACCGGTATGGTGACATACCCATTATATGTATCCACCGGGCCCCTTCGGGTATACTGCCTACCGGTATGGTGGCATACCCTTTATATGTATCCACCGGGCCCCTCCGGGTATACTGCCTACCGGTATGGTGGCATACCCTTTATATGTATCCACCGGGCCCCTCCGGGTATACTGCCTACCGGTATGGTGGCATACCCTTTATATGTATCCACCGGGCCCCTCCGGGTATACTGCCTACCGGTATGGTGGCATACCCTTTATATGTATCCACCGGGCCCCTCCGGGTATACTGCATAGAGGTAAGGTGGCATACCCTTTATATGTATCCACCGGGCCCCTCCGGGTATACTGCATAGAGGTAAGGTGGCATACCCTTTATATGTATCCACCGGGCCCCTCCGGGTATACTGCATTGAGGTAAGGTGGCATACCCTCTATATGTATCCACCGGGCCCCTCCGGGTATACTGCATAGAGGTAAGGTGGCATACCCTTTATATGTATCCACCGGGCCCCTCCGGGTATACTGCATAGAGGTAAGGTGACATACTCTTTATATGTATCCACCGGGCCCCTCCGGGTATACTGCACCCCTTTATAAGTATCCACCGGGCCCCTCCGGGTATACTGCATAGAGGTAAGGTGGCATACCCTTTATATGTATCCACCGGGCACCTCCGGGTATACTGCATAGAGGTAAGACCCTTTATATGTATCCACCGGGCCCCGGGCCCCTCCGGTTATACTGCATAGAGGTAAGGTGACATACCCTTTATAGGTATCCACCGGGCCCCTCCGGGTATACTGCATAGAGGTAAGGTGGCATACTCTTTATAAGTATCCACCGGGCCCCTCCGGATATACTGCCTAACGGTATGGTGGCATACCCTTTATATGTATCCACCGGGCCCCTCCGGGTATACTGCATAGAGGTAAGGTGACATACCCTTTATATGTATCCACCGGGCCCCTCCGGGTATACTGCATAGAGGTAAGGTTACATACCCTTTATATGTATCCACCGGGCCCCTCCGGGTATACTGCATAGAGGTAAGGTGACATACTCTTTATATGTATCCACCGGGCCCCTCCGGGTATACTGCCTAACGGTATGGTGGCATACCCTTTATATGTATCCACCGAGCCCCTCCGGGTATACTGCATAGAGGTAAGGTGACATACCCTTTATATGTATCCACCGGGCCCCTCCGGGTATACTGCATAGAGGTAAGGTGACATACCCTTTATATGTATCCACCGGGCCCCTCCGGGTATACTGCATAGAGGTAAGGTGACATACCCTTTATATGTATCCACCGGGCCCCTCCGGGTATACTGCATAGAGGTAAGGTGACATACCCTTTATATGTATCCACCGGGCCCCTCCGGGTATACTGCATAGAGGTAAGGTGGCATACCCTTTATATGTATCCACCGGGCCCCTCCGGGTATACTGCATAGAGGTAAGGTGACATACCCTTTATATGTATCCACCGGGCCCCTCCGGGTATACTGCATAGAGGTAAGGTGACATACCCTTTATATGTATCCACCGGGCCCCTCCGGGTATACTGCATAGAGGTAAGGTGACATACCCTTTATATGTATCCACCGGGCCCCTCCGGGTATACTGCATAGAGGTAAGGTGGCATACCCTTTATATGTATCCACCGGGCCCCTCCGGGTATACTGCATAGAGGTAAGGTGACATACCCTTTATATGTATCCACCGGGCCCCTCCGGGTATACGGCATACCCTTTATATGTATCCACCGGGCCCCTCCGGGTATACGGCATACCCTTTATATGTATCCACCGGGCCCCTCCGGGTATACTGCAATCAGAAATGGTGATTAAAGCCTGAAGTAATTACTTGGAAATGTCATCGACAAAATATAGGGATGTGTGGGTAGGTGGCAAGAAGGGGGTGGGGAGTAATGAAAGGGAAGGGGGTCGTGGTGGGGACCCTCCACATAAAAATACAGAAATCAATGACACATTTCGAAGCAATTAGTTCTTGATAAAGTGCCATGAAGCAATACTGCCAGCGAAGTGGCACAGAACCCAGGCATGTGTTCCTGGTTGGTTGGCCATGTAATGACCGGCGAGCCATGAGCCGCGCCGAAGAGTAATAGGGTCATCAGGACACAGTGAAAAGCTGGGAGGAGATCTATGCACAGGACAGTCATTACTTCCCAATGGCATCGGAAAATATGGGTATGTGTGGGTAGGTGGCAAGAAGGGGGTGGGGAGGGTTTGGGGTAGTGATCGTAATGAAGGGGATGGGTGGGTATGGGCACCCCCAAATAAAAAAAAGATAATGGGTGAAAAATGTAAAGTAATTACTTTGTGGTAAATTACCTATCGGCGAAGTGACATGGAGCCGTTTGGGGAAGTCTAAAAACCACCAAGCTGTGGATCTGAACCCATTAATCCACGGGCCCGGCGCGCACTATAAATGAATAAACTGTTACAATTAACAATTTCCAAACCTTCACGTGCACTGTAATCCATTCCATGCTCCACTCCAGCTATTCCTCAATGCGGCTCAAGGCACCCCGGTCATTATATAACCAACCAACCAACCAACCGGAAACAATTGCCTGAATTGCTCCCAAGCACCCAGAGTGTTAGGAAGGCCCATGTAACTGACTTGGGGGTGTCTTTGAAAGAGTTCTCTGTGCTAACTTCCTGCCTGGCTACGTCCGCATCCTTGAGTCCAGGGGTGGAGAGCAACCTCTCACCCTTCAGAGGCCTCGGCCTACTAAGCACCACACTGTTGAGAGCGAGGGATCATGGGAGTTGTAGGGAAAAACATTGCAAGGGTGACCAGTTGCCTACCCCTGCGCTAGACTGTTTTCAATACTTCAAACATCCACCCTGTCTCCTGAAATGTTTCCTACTGTTAAACCATGTTTCTGTCCTCCCTCTTGTCCACTTTCTTCCTTCTGCTCGACTTCCATAACATAGATCTCTTCCCAGCTTTTGACACCAGGATCTCCGGGTCTGCTTCCAGACACTATGCTCCCTGCTTGTAGTCAACCTAACACGCTTCTTGTGAGCCTGTGTCAAAGCTTTTGTCATCTTTTTACATTCACTCACTTGTTTGAAAGCTAGTTTTATCTGCATGTGCCAGCAGGCTACTGCCTGTTGCCTCTTCCTCTGCTAGCTGGCTACTTCCTGTTGCCTCTTCCTGTGCCAGCTGGCTACGGCGTGTTGCTTCTTCCTGTGCTAGCTGGCTACTTCCTGTTGCCTCTTCCTGTGCCCACTGGCTACGGCGTGTTGCCTCTTCCTGTGCTAGCTTGTTACTTCCTGTTGCCTCTTCCTGTGCTAGCTTGCTACTTCCTGTTGCCCCTTCCTGTGCTAGCTGGCTACTTCCTGTTGCCTCTTCCTGTGCCATACTGGCTACTGCCTGTTGCCTCTTCCTGTGCAGCCGGGGACTGCTATCCACCCTTCTCCTGGTGCCTGGTCCCTAGTGGTCGTTACTCACCCTGCTCGGTCATGCCGCCAAAGAGGTCCAGTTCCTCTCTATTAATGCTAGTGGCAAGCGGAGCCTTAGGCATTGAGGGCCTGGAAGTAGGAGCGAAGCGTGTGGTACTCTCTTGTTTCTTTGACGGGGAAGCCAGCGTGCCAACCTCAATCTAGGCAAAAACAAGAAGTGAGGAGATCATTAATGAGGAAGAACCATACCCGCCCTCTGGGGCAGAGAGAAGAGGCGTCTCTCAGCGAGAACTACAAGCGCCATCTGGGGCAACATGGGGCCTATCAGCGAGATACATAGGTGTCCTTCAGGGAGGGAGGGGGTCTATCAGTGAAAACCACAGGTGCCCCCTGGGGGAAGGAGGGGTCTCTCAGTGAGAAACATAGGTGCCCTCTGGGGGGAGGAGGGGGTCTATCAGTGAGAACCACAGATGCCCCCTGGGGGGAGGAGGGGCTCTATCAGTGAGAACCACAGGTGCCCTCTGGGGGGAGGAGGGGGTCTATCAGTGAGAACCACAGGTGCCCTCTTGGGGAGGAGGGGGTCTATCAGTGAGAACCACAGGTGTCGCCTAGGGAGCATGGGGGGTCTATCAGGGGGACATCAGGGGTGTGGCTGGACATCATTGAGGTCCATTGCTGGACCTTTGCGTGGGTTGGGTTCCACTATTGGAACATCTGGGGTTCCACTATTGGAACATCGGGGTGTGGCTAGACATCATTGAGGGCCATTGCTAGACCTGTGGGCCATTGCTAGACCTGTGCCTGGGTTCCACTATTGGAACATCAGGGGTGCGGCTGGACAGCATTGAGGTCCATTGCTAGGCCTGTGCGTGGGTTCTACTATTGGAACATCGGGAGTGCGGCTGGACAGCATTGAGGTCCATTGCTAGGCCTGTGCGTGGGTTCTACTATTGGAACATCGGGAGTGCGGCTGGACAGCATTGAGGTCCATTACTGGACCTTTACTTGGGTTCCACTATTGGAACATCGGGGGTGCGGCTGGACATCATTGAGGTCCATTGCTGCACATTTACGTGGGTTCCACTATTGGAACATTGGGGTGCGGCTGGACAGCATTGCGGTCCTTTGCTGGACCTGTGCGTGGGTTCCACTATTGGAACATCAGGGGTGCGGCTGGACAGCATTGAGGTCCATTTCTAGACCTGTGCTTGCGTTCCACTATTGCAACATCAGGGGTGTGGAATGACAGCATTGAGGAACATAGGAAGAGGGTCCCTACCTTTGACCCAGGGTCTCCGTAATCATATAAGTCTTCATAGTTGCTCAAGTCGATGACTTCGCCATAGTTGTCCAGGTTTAGGTCATAGTTCTCCAGAATGAGGTCTTCGTAGGTGCTCACCTCACCGGACTTAGCTTTCGCCGCCTTGGCTTTCTCTGTTTTCCGTTTACCGCCCCCCCTGGCTGGAAGAGCCGAGGTCAGGCTCATTGCAAGAGATAGCGCATAGAAGCTGGCAATGAGGATCTTCATTCTGCCTCTGTGGAGAAAGAAAATATTGAGGGCCTTTAAGAGTAGTAAGGAAGCAGCCATGGTCTTCCTGGTTCTTCAACCGCGTGTGACTACACAGTTTGGATAGGAGACCAGATATGTATGAGGGTATTTCTAACACACCACCCAGATGCAACAAGTTATCCTCACAGACAGATACCAATACATCCCAGTGACCGGCATGCATTCATTGCGAACCCCAACAAACTGAACTGTCCAATATGAAACCACAAGGGTTTACGCTTGTCAAGCAGGAACCAACAAGTGCAACCGAAGCAACACACGCATAACAGAACTCAGCAAATACAAGCAGGAGAATGTTTGTCAGAAATGTTAGTAGCCAATCAATGTTTCTGTGGCTTATAATCACAAGATGTGCATAGATCTCCATCTAATGGTTGGCTCAGAGTAGTACATCTTGTTTTTCTTTTATTTTCAAATTATTTTTAAAGGTTCATGAACAAATAATATAGGACAATCATTTGTATGTACATACTGTAGAATAGAAACAAACTTAACTCAGCTATCTTAGTCGTAACGTAAAAGGAGTCCATAAAAGGGGGGGGGGGAGTGAAGGGAAATGAGGACGGGGTGGAAAATAACAATAGAGAAAAGGGAAAACAGAAATACTAAAACCATCCACCACACACAGATGGTAATGAGGAGTCAAACCAAGCCAATCTTAAGGCACAATTGTAAACAGTTAAGCATAAAGGTCATAAACACACTCCAGATGCCCTCATGTCTATGATGTTGATCTTTGCCATGAAAAGTTCCTTTCTCCCTTTTAGAGAGAAGTGACAAACTCAGCAGCCAATCATCAACACAAGGGGCAGCATCACTTTTCCAGAATTTCAGGATGTCTTTTGGCAACCCATAATGCCCTGTATGCCCAGTAATGTTTTCCACTGGATAACCAGTATCAGGGGGAAATAGGCACAATACGCCAACAAGCGGCTCTCTTGGAAGAGATGTACCTAAGACCATATCAATTCTCTGGAAAACGCCATCCCAAAACAATTCAAATTTTCTATATATCCATAACATATGGAGGTTGGTGACGGAATCACTTCTGCAATTCCAGCAAACATCTTCACAGCATAGTTTACACGACTACACCATCCACGGAGAGCAGTACAAGTAGTGGTTAATCCAATGCTGCGTATATCTTAACTCCAAATCAATCTTATATTTTACTGGTCCTGCACAAATGCAATTCCACTCAATGTCCGACAACAGCACAAGTCTACATTCAAATTATTTCTACCACAATGCGACGCCAGTGTAAATGCTTGAGGTGTAATAAGCTGATTTAATGCGGAAGTTGATAGAGGCATGGTTTTAAATAAGTGCAAGATCACAGGTGAGGCGTGCACTGTAGCATTTAATGGTGATAGAATATTAGTAAAGAGATCCTTCAGTACATTATAGCAACAAATCTCCCCTGCCTTTAGCTTATGTTTAAAACTTAAGCATTCAAGATCGAGCCTGTTCTGACCCTCATGAACCTGCCCAATTCTCCAGATGCCCGCTTTCTGCCAAGAAATCCATGACAAAGCACAACTATCCTGTTGCACAGCTGGATTTTTCCACAAGCTAGAGTCTGCGCTGAGTCAATATTTTCCACCTCGAGTCACATTACATTTCTTGCATTTTTTCACCACATGTTTTATAAATGTGGGATTCAATTTGGCCGGCAGCTTTTCTTCTGCAAATAGGACAACATCAATTGGCATTGGTGAGGCTGCTTCTCTCTCAATGTTAATCCAGCCTGCACAGTCTACTTGGTCGGGCATAATCCAGCGATGCAGAGTGCGTAATGTAAATGCAGAAGGATATCTCCTTATATCAGGATAGCCAAAGCCACCTAGATGCACTGCTCTTTGAAGAACAGCTTTCGGAATTCATGCAGGACCATTCTCCCCCCACAAAAATCTATTCAGCTATTTATGAATATTCAAAAGTAGTTTGTTCGGGAGTGGTAGAGGAAGCAAATTAAAAATATATAACAATTTAGGAAGCAGGGTCATTTGAACCACACTAACCTTGCCCAAAAGAGTCCATCTGAATTCCTCCCATTTACTGCGGAGTCTGTCTATATCAATACGTTTCAGCTGGCATTGACCACGAGAGATTCAATATCTCTGTCAACATGGACGCCCAAATATTTAAAACCTGAGTCCGCCCATTCCGCCTGATCTATATTAAATAGTCCTCTATGGCACAAATGAGAAATTGGAAAACTTAAGGTCTGTGAGACATTCACCTAATCGTTAGACACATTTCCAATTTATAGTTAGTTATTTCCAATTCTCTGTGGTGACACAGACCATCCCAAGGGAGTTTTGCTCTAATCCAACATCTCTGTGTTCAGAAACACATTGGTAATGGATCAATATATAATCACCATGCCATATGCATTCTTCATTCCTTTTGCAAAATTGTTTGTTTTGGAGGGTGACAGCAATTCCAGTTTCTATATACAATTCGAATGCCATTTGAATACCTTATCTGTATTTTTCATTCCCGTGTAAACGCTTCGATGTTGGAGGGTAACATGAGAGGATCTGTCATCTCTGTGCCCACCACAGCATTTTCAGTTTTTATGCACACTCCTGATGCCATATGCACACTTTTTGCACTTTGAGTACACACTGGTTGGTGTGCATTTTCCTCCAACGTCTTCACCTTTTAGGTCAACAATAGTGCACAGGTCACGCTTCTCTCAGTATGGCGCACCCAGTGTGTTCAATGGATACATCGTGGTGTGCATATGTCACGTAATGATGGCAAAACTAAAACGGAGACTAAATCTTCCCTCTCCGTGTGGCGGGTCCCAGCTATGGACGCCGTTCCCTGAAATGGAGAGACCAGTCAAGCATTGGGCTTGTTGTCTGGTCTGTTATGTCCTAGCTTCTGGGCCACCGGAGCAGGACACAGTTGTCGGGAGCACCCGACAGTTACTTCAGGCTGCAGCAGACCAAACCAGAGGGGGGCACCCTCTGGTCCCTAGATCACCAAGGATCACTCTTGTGCTGGGGGCACCCAGCAGCATGCATACACTCATGACTCGGTGGGCACACCGGCCAGGGGGGCATCCGGCCGTGGTCACACGGAACTCAAGCAATGAGACAGGACACAAATGAAAGCAGGAGTCAGGAGTTGCCACTAACTGGGTCTCAGCTACAGTGCTGCACGTGCCTGCAGTGGCCCCTTTTAGTAACATACATGACGCTGTGATGACCCGTGTCTTTTCACACTTCAACACGCCCACATTTAAAGGGGCCCTACATTACAAGGATAACACAAGCCGGTTTCAAGCCGTCTACATTCTCAGTGTGTCCGTTCCATGCACGTGATAGATCCGAGCCGGCCACCACAGCAACGGACTTCCATTAAGCACAATGTTATGCACATGAATTGTGATTACTAAAATTAAAACTAAGAGAGACAACTATTGCCCCAATATTCTACCAGATCTTCTAGGCCAACATACGGGCACAATTGTAATCAAGTTAGCTCCAGTCTGTCACAAGATATACACTTAATGTAATTATACAAATTCAAACTGAGAGGAACAATTATTGCCCGAGCGCTCCTTTGGGACAACCCACAGGCACAAGTGTAGTTAAGTTAGAACTAGTACACTCCAAGATGGCGGGTGCTGTTTCTTCAGTTTCACGGCCACTCGTACACCGAAGCCAGTTAACATAGCAATGGACGCCCAACATACACATAAGATATGTGATGCCTGGGCCACTCTTCTATCCACACGCGGAGGCGCCGTACATCAGAATCGATTTTTAGAGATCACACTGTCAAACCGGATAATAAATTATGCCTCTTATTACAAACGATTTGTATGTACATTGGCCTATGTCAAGTTGCTTGAAAAATTGTACGTAAATAACTCTCTGCTGCAAGGTCTTGACCTTAGAAATGATGTAAGCCGCCATATTGAATCAAACCTCCATTTTAAGTTAGAAACCGCCATTTTGGGGGTTTTTACAAAGTCACCCTGTAATCTAAAATGGCCGTTTCGTGTGTCCTTGTTCTTGCCTTAACCTCTCCAACCTTTGTAGGGAAGTTAATGTCCAACCTGCCTTCAGGCTACATGTTAGGGTCATGTAGACCTTGTCCTTTGTTGACCTCGGAGCAGGGGATTACTTGAATTAGCAATGTTAAACTAAAAGTATATAAGAACAGTAATGCTATCCGAATATAATATGCAAAACATTGTTTGGTCTGTATTAAAGCAATATATATAGAGTGTAAATGTTAAATTGAAGAATAATGGAGTGTGTTAGTAAATGTATCGAAAAGTAAACCGCATGCACGAGATATGTAAATTAGGAAAGTGAACCTGGCGCGACCCTAGCCCAGTGCATGATTAACCTTACAAATTGTATAAAAGCATCGATGTCCAGCTAGGAAATTCCCTCACTGCTCATATTGAACCTGCAGGTGGTCTCTGTGATGTATTGTATTGACGACCAAATAGTTATTTGTGTACTTTGTTGAATACTGTTCAGTTTTGTAATAAAGATTCTGGGAATCTTTATAAGCCTGTGTCAGTGTATTTTCCTTTGCTCTGTGTAACAGCCGTAATATTGTTTTTTTTTTATGATTCCACAGATGGCGCCCGAATAGGGACCCTCAAGATTGACTTCGTCTCGTTGAAGGTTGGCTCGGCTATCGGACCGGGATCGGACGGTGTCAACAGAACCGGCCACTCTAAAACGAGAAGTGAATTCCTCGACGAAACTGCACGATCCGATCCCTGGACAGTGAGCTATAGCCCGAGACGACGTCTTGACGAGGGTTCATATATCTAAGGTGGGTAAATTTGCAGAAAATCACCAGACACGTGGGTCCTTTGCATTGTCCTTAGTAACCCGATCGGGCCTCCCAGTCCTTTGGTCAGGTGAATCATGTCCCGATTCTTAATTTAACCCTGACATATTTGAATTTGAAGCATTGTACTCGCAAGCACAATTATTTAACCAGGTAACACCAGAACTTTGATATGCCTGGGAAATTGTCTGCCTGCTTTAGGGCATTTTTCCGCAGTGACAGACAATCGTTGGAAGATAGCCATCCCGCACCACAGGAGGGGTCGCCGGCATGTACTATGTACTGTAAGAAAGGCTTTGGTAGTATAGCATTTAATGACATTTGGCACAGACAAACCAGACATAATTCTAATCTTCGGTGGCCGACCAATAGTAGTTTTGAAATCCCTCGTATAGAATATTTAGAGTCTGTATTAGTAAAGAAGAAGGCTAGGCCTGCGGCATTTGACGCGTTGCATAGTTGGAAAATAGAAGCTTTGCAGCAACAAAAGAGTAGAGAGAAACATATGCGTCGACATATGACGAGTGTCGAAAAGGCATGGCTATATGATCAAAATAAGCAATTGGAGTCAGTTAGGAACACGGACAGGGCATTTCAATTAGACATTCAGAAAATCTACCCTTCAAAAGATTTTCATACGTCAGACGAATTGATTAATAAACTTTTGCATGAACGAAGGCCCGTTCCCTCCTCGCCACCTCCATATGTCCCTCCTCCTGGAGCTTTGCCCCTTCCTGTTGTAGTTCCCCCTCCCATAGATCCTCCAGTCCTCCCTGTTGTTCTTCCTGTTGTTTTTCCAGCCGTCGCCTCTTTGCCTGCCCCCTTGCCTTCACCTGTTGCTATTCAGAATGTGTCTACTCTTCCTCTTCCAAGTGATCTTGCATCGCTTGTAGTAGACCAGGGAGCAAGACCAAGGGTTGTGACTCGTAATACTGTGTCGCCAGACAAGAGGAATGAATTGACTGCTTGGGCTAAACATTGTATGGAGAAGGGTGAACAAGCTGATGTTTTTTCCACACTCGGAAATTTAAAAGATATTCCTGAGAAAAATGTTTTTATCGAAGGATTAGGGACTCATTTAAGTATAATGTGGAATAGACTAGATGATGTAGATTTCCCACAAGGGTTACAGGATTTGAACGCCTTAGCATTGTCCAGAGATACTGCGGAGAAGGTATATGAGCATGTCGAGAGGATTTTTGAGTATAGGAAGGAGTTGGAAGAGTTACAGAACGAGGAAGTAGATGGTGATAGTTTAGGTATTATGTATTTACAGAAACGGTTTTCTCCTCGTCGAGAATTAAAAGGTGAGGAAGCACGAATTTGTACAAAGGACGCGATAAGATGGATTTCGGATATGTCGATAACTCCAGAAGATGTATATGACACGTACAGTCAATATACGTTAGAAATGCAAAAGAAAGTGATACAGGTGATGGTAGAGCACCTGCAGAATGAGTGTGTAAGAAGAAAGATTTGTTGTCCTGCAGAATTGTTGAGTGTTTATAAGAGAGCTTTTTCGATTGATACTTCTTCGACTGCCTTAGCGCTTGACTTGGCTCTGTTGCTTAGTAAGCGTTCGGAGCTGCCAACTTCTCAGTTGCCTATGAGAGAGGTCCCTCTGACATTTGTCCCAAAAGTTGAGATTGCGGCTGATGCTGCACGAGGTATGTTAGCCGGAGAAATTCCTGCACATTACGTTTCACAGTGTGTTCACGTCCAGTTTTCAAGCAGGAAGTGAACACCATAAAGCAATCTATTCCTGATATACGAAAAAATCCGACCGGATTCTATAAAGAAATAGAGTCGGTCTTACAGTCGTCGATATTCACTTTAAGTGATATTGACCTATTATTTCCCGTACTCCTGCCAGTCGATTTGTGGAAGCAGATTAGGACTATAGATGACATACCTGGGTTGGGAGATACATGGGATAACATGACTAGGCTGGACAGAGAAAGACCAGCTGGCGAACAACCACCTCAAGTGATATTAACCTTGCCTGATAGAATTATTGTAAAATTGAAAACTATGGTCCCAGAAAAAAGAATCATATGGGACAAGCTTATGGCCTGTGTCCAAGGAAGGTCTGAGGGTGCTACCGATTTTTTCAATCGGTTCGAGCAGGTATTCTCTGATTTCAGTGGACAAGATTTGGGCACAGAGTCAGAGAAAAGGTTGTTTGTCAGAGGTATTGCATATGGCTCAGTATTATGAAAATCATGTAAACATTGAAAAAGAGAAGTTTGAGAAAAAAAAGGGTGACTTGAAAACTAAAGTTTTATTGCAGCAGATCGTTAGAAACCCTAGAGGGGGTAATCAATTTAGAGGTCAGTACATCCCACAGGGAAGTGCGTACTTGGCTCCGGTAACCATTAACCAGTGTGCCTACTGCCGGCAGGAAAGCCACTGGCGCGCACGTTGCCCAACCTTACAGCAAAGGTCATTTGGGAACATGGGTAGACGATCCAGAGGTCGCCCAGGTGCAGGGGGCCCTGGCAGAGGTCAGTTTGCACCAGAATCATAGCAATCTCCTTCACAAGATAAGCAAGTTTCGAATGTGGATAATAGAAACATTTTTGATCACCGTTCTGCCGCGTATCTCTCTGAAGAACTTCCTTTTGATCATATTTTGTTCCGCTAGGATTGCCCGAAGCAGGATTTGGAACCTACACCTATTCCCGTTCATCAGAAAGGCCCCTACGTTGAGATGGCGGTGGGAAATAGGAAGCATCTATTTTTAGTAGATACGGGAGCACAGAAATGTTCCATTGACCATTCACGGGTTCCAAATATTCCCCTGTCAGGGCAATCCAATGTTTCTGTAGGGTTTTCAGGCACACCTGTAGTTTGTCCGGTCTCTCTGCCGGTAGCGATAACACTGGGTCCCTTCACGGAACAGTGTCTATTTTTACTTACCACAAACTGTGGAGAGAACTTGCTGGGGCTAAATTTGTTGAAGGCATTACACGCAGTAATTCATTGTTCTCCGGATGGGATTCGGCTAACAATTTCACCCCAGCAATCACTCGCCTCTCAGTTTTTCACTCAACCTTTACCGCCAGAATTTAGTAATGTTCCAGAATGCTTATGGGGTATCGATGATAATGATGTGGGCATTCTCCAAATTGAACCTGTTAAAATTATTTTGAAACATGGAGTAAAATTGCCTCGCATCCTGCAATATAAGATCTCAGTTGAAGGCGAACAGGCTTTGAAATGTATAGTTTCTGATTTTGTACATTGTGGAGTAATTGAGGAGATTACGGGTAGCATATGTAACAGCCCCATTTTGCCAGTATACAAAAAAGGTGATAATGCGATTCCCTTTCGTTTTATAATTGATCTACGCGCTATTAACAAAATTGTGGCTCCTCAATTTCCTATTGTACCTGATGTTACAACGATATTAACCATGATTCTGGCTTCTGCCACTCACTTTAGCATTGTTGATCTTAAAAACGCGTTTTTCAGTATTCCTATACACAAGGATAGTAGGTATTTGTTTGCGTTTACCCTAGGTGGACGCTCGTTTACATTCACTCGTGCACCACAAGGGTACACTGAGAGTCCAAGTATTTATAGTAGGGCATTGAAAGAGCAGCTCAATACCCTCGAGTTGCCTACTACTTGCACGTTACTACAGTACGTAGATGACCTCCTCTTGGCTGCTGATTCTGAGAGTGCTTGTAAATAAGGCACCGTGTTGCTGCTTTGTCATTTAGCAAAACATGGCCACAAAGCTTCACTTAAGAAATTCCAATATTGTTGCCAGGAGGTCGCCTATTTAGGCTATCTCCTGTCAAAGGAGGGAAGACGGTTGACACCTGAACGAATAAAGACAATTTCTGGTATGTCTGTCCCAAATACGCAAAAGGAAGTTAGAGCCTTGATAGGTATGGCTTCCCGTTGTAGATTGTGGATCCAAATTTTTCGTTAACGTTTAAACCAATGTTGGCTTTGACAAAGAAGGGCATTTCTTTGCCATTGCCATGGACTTTGGAACACCAGACAGCATTCGATTTGCTCAAATCCGCGCTGTGTTCGGCGCCGGTTTTAGGAACTCCTAATTATGATAAGGCCTTTGTATTGTTTGTGCATGAACGTGATGGATGTGCTTTGGCTGTGTTAACGCAGGAACATGGAGGGAAAAATAGGCTGTGCGGCTACTATTCCTCCGCCCTTGATCCTGTAGCATGCGCTTTGCCAAGATGTTTGCGCGCTGTTGCTGCTGCTGCTGCGTCTGTAAAACAGAGTGAGGGAATGGTTCTGGGTCATGCGTTAACCCTAATGGTACCTCACTCTGTAGATATTCTATTGAATAGAACTCAAACGCAACACCTCATTTCTGCACGATTGACAAGATATGAACTGATCTTGTTTGCTCCCCACATTCAAATTCAGAGGTGTTGCGTATTAAATCCGGCTGAACTTTTACCTGTCTCACAAAATATTGTTGATGATGACGATACGTCACACGATTGCCTTTATATGACAGAACAAGAGACTAAAGGCAGAATCGATTTGAAAGACACACCTTTGAATAGCCCTCAAGGAGAGCTATTTTGTGATGGCTCTTGTTTTAAACTTCCAGATGGTACATCCACGGCTGCTTATGCTGTCACTACTTTAAGCACGGTTGTGGAAACCAAAAGAATTATGCATAACTCTGCGCAGGCCGCAGAAATTATAGCGTTAACTCGGGCTTGTGAGCTTTCTGAAGGGCGTACAGTGAATATATATACTGACAGTCAGTATGCCTTTGGGGTGGCCCACAATTTCAGTAGACTTTGGAAAGAACAAGGTTTCTTGACCTCGCATGGAACGAAAATACAGCATGGCACTTTAATAGTGTGATTGCTTTCAGCACTTGCACTCCCTGTTCAGTTAGCTATCATAAAATGTTCAGCACATCAAAAAGTTACAGATGATGTAGGAAAAGGGAATGCCTTCACCGATCAGATAGCTAAACAGACTGCCACTGATTTCAGTTCAGGAATGTACGCTGTAAAAGAAGTTGTAAATGTTTGCACTTTGGGAGAAAGTATTGATGTTGTAAAAGATATTCAAGCAGATGCTACTATAGAGGAAACTAAGAGATGGATCGAGGGTGCAGGAAGATTGGATGATGATGGGTGTTGGGTAGACAATGTTGAAGGGAAATGGTTACTCCCTGACGCCTACATTAATAATGATGGTTATTATGGCTCATGGTCCGACACATGTGTGTGCGAGGAAACTAACAAAAATGCTACACAGTGTATGGGCCAATGATAAGATTTTCAAAATTGCGGAGTGTTTTGTCCAGAACTGCATGGTTTTCTTGCAGCACAATGTAGGGAAAGGTACCTCGTCTCCTAGAGGAAGTTTCGCTCCACCTTCTGTCCCGTTTGATGTTATTCACTTTGATTTTATTGAAATGGAACGGTGTAACAATCTCAAATATGTATTGGTTGTTATTTGCGCATTTAGTAAGTGGGTTGAAGCCTACCCGGTTAAAGATGCAACGGCCATAACCACGGCAAAAACTCTGTTGAAAGAGTTTTTTCCTAGGTTCGGGCTGCCAAGAGTCATCTGGTCTGATAATGGGCCACACTTTATTGCCACTGTAGTCCTGCAAATTTGCAAAGGACTACAGATTGACAAACGGTTCCATTCAGCTAGACATGCCCAGAGTGCCGGATTAGTGGAAAGGCACAATGGCATTATAAAGAACAAACTCGCTAAGACATGTGCTGGCACCAAGCTAAAATGGCCAGACGCCTTACCGATCGTGTTACTATCGATGAGAACGACCCCTCAAACTAAGACTGGGCTCTCTCCCTTTGAGGTGGTAATGGGGAGACCTGCTAATATTTGGGGTATGCCAAAAAGTCGCTCACTACGGGATATAGAAAATGTGCTTCCTTCAGACTACTGTAACCAGTTGACTAAAAATCTGTTTTCAATTTATCACCAAGTGCGAGAGGCATTACATGTACACTACGAGGGCCCTGGTCACAGTATACGACCCGGGGACTGGATCCTCACAAAGGTTTTTGAGAGGTCGTCTTGCCTTGCACCTCGGTGGAGGGGTCCCTACCAAGTCCTGCTAGTCACCCAGACTGCCGTGCGGGTAGCGGGTCGAGAACACTGGATCCATGCGACGCACACCAAACGGATCCCACAGCCTGTGCCATACGATACAGAAGACACAGAATCTCTTCCCACTGCTGTAACTCGCGTGCCTGAAACAGCAACAACCAACAAGGGAGAATCGGAGACCGTTTCAGAATCCGCAGGGCTGGACAAGACGGCCACCTTGTCTCCGCACTCCCCAACAGTGGAACTTCCGGATCAATCCTTTCTTGATCCCATTTCCGTCCGTTCACCACTTCCAGGAGGAAGTGACGACACTTTGTTCTCACCAGAAACGGCAAAATATAATTTGCGCCCAAGGAAATAAATGTACAGCATGGTCTGACTGTGCGACTGGAAAAAATCATTTGAGGGCTTGTCTTTTTGGCCCGATTGTGCGGAAAGATTCTGTCGGCTAAGGGTTGTGGGAAAGACATTAAGAAGACGCGCAACTGGAGTCGCCAGCAAACAAACAATTGGTGTTTTTCGATTGAAGACTACCATGCCTGCACCCGCTACCGCTCATGCTGAACATTTAGATAAAAATATGACTAGCAGAGACAATTATCAAGTATGTAAGGGGACCCCCAAAGTGTATTGTTGCCTTCTTGTACTAATTACTGGATTTGTAATGACTTTTGGGTTTGGATTATGGTATCTGGAAGAAGCATATCCGTTAGAGGACTTTTTACCTATTGAGAATGTATCTGTGATTCCCACCCCTTCTGTGCAATTACATACTTTGTCGCCTAGAGATTCTTTGCATAGACGGAATTATCAGAATAATACCCTTTTACTAATCATGAATGCCACTCATGCAATTTTTAATAAGACCAATTGCTGGATCTGTACACATTTACCGCAACATGGGGATAAAGGGCTTGGTTGGTATATTTACCCTTTGCCTCTGACAACTGCCTGTTACGCTTCCCTTAGAGCACTATTTTTTGGTCGATGGAATGACAGCATTTCAGGGAACTTTGATGGCACAAATTTAAATAGTTTTGAAAAGAATGTTTTGATGCCCCTGGGATGCTCGCTTTTTGCAAATAGAAGCAAGCCAAACATTGCTTCTGTTAGGCCCTCTGATAGATTGTCCCGTCCTTTTCAGTCTTTAATCTGTTTCAAAATGGCTCCTATAGGCAATAAGGATGCCACGCCTCCACCGTATTCTCTTAATCACAGCCCCGATTCAGTATCCTTCTGCATATAGAGGAATGGAACACGGTAAATGGGTAATTTTAGAAAGTGCGCCAACGTTGCGAATTTGACTAGTGAAAACAGACCTCTGTACGTAGGCGAACCTGTCTATTTCGTTTGCGGGAATGTGGCATTTCCATGGTTGCCCAGGGAGTGGCAAGGAACCTGCTATTTAGGGATTCTATTACCTGGGGTATTTATTGCCAGTACTACAGAAATTTCAAAGACTTGTCCACGACGAGGTGTAAAAGGGGATACTCCGGCGCAAACTTTAGGAGATATTATGAAATCTTTTGTACCATTTTTTGGGAAAATTACGAATTCAGAAGATATTAGGGGACTAGCGAGAGTATTGGAGAGAACCATCAATCGGACCACTGACATACTCTATAATATGACGCTAGAGCAGAGAGCGATAGGATTAGTGGCTCTTCAGAACCGGATGGCATTAGATGTCATCCTGGCAGAGTGAGGAGGAGTATGTAAATTAGTGGGGTCCACTTGCTGCGTTTACGTTCCAGACTCCTCTCCAACGATCTCTAGGGCGATCCAAAATCTACATATCCTTAGTTCAGAAGTACATGTTCCTGAGGGAAATTGGGAACTTGGTACATGGTTTTGGTACTTCCTATGGTCATGGGGATGGAAGTTGTTCTCGGCCCTACTGATTATCTTGGGAGGTTTTCTGTTTCTTTGTTGTTGTATACAGTGTCTCCCTGGTATATGCTCAGTATTAGGGGTATGTTGTGCGCAAGCAACAAGCGTATTGGGGAATAAAATATACGCCCCAAAGAAGCTCTCCAAAGAGTATGTGTTGAAGGAAACTCTGGTATCAGACCTAATGTCAATAGATATGTCCGACAATGATTCGGGGTGCCTGGACGATGACGCATGGAGTTACTTGCAATCAAATCAGAAATAGTATTAGCACTTGACATAGGCCAAAAGGAGGGTTTGTCAAACCGGATATTAAATTATGCCTCTTATTACAAACGATTTGTATGTACATTGGTTTACGCCAAGTTGCTTGAAAAATTGTACGCGAATAACTCTCTGCGGCAAGGTCTTGACCTTAGAAATTGATGTAAGCCGCCATCTTGAATCAAGCCTCCATTTTAGGTTAGAAACTGCCATTTTGGTTTTTTTTACAAAGTCACCCTGTAATCTAAAATGGCCGTTTCGTGTGTCCTTGTTCTTGCCTTAACCTCTCCAACCTTTGTAGGGAAGTTAATGTCCAACCTGCCTTCAGGCTACATGTTAGGGTCATGTAGACCCTGTCCTTTGTTGACCTCGGAGCAGGGGATTACTTGAATTAGCAATGTTAAACTACAAGTATATAAGAACAGTAATGCTATCCGAATATATTATGCGAAACATTGTTTGGTCTGTATTAAAGCAATATATATAGAGTGTAAATGTTAAATTGAAGAATAATGGAGTGTGTTAGTAAATGTATCGAAAAGTAAACCGCATGCATGAGATATGTAAATTAGGAAAAAGAACTTGGCGCGACCCTAGCCCAGTGCATGAATAACCTGTAAGGGGGCTGGACATCATTTTACAAATTGTATAAAAGCATTGATGTCCAGCTAGGAAATTCCCTCACTGCTCATATTGGACCTGCAGGTGGTCTCTGTGATGTATTGACGGCCAAATAGCTATTTGTGTACTTTGTTGAATACTGTTCAGTTTTGTAATAAAGATTCTGGGAATCTTTATAAGCCTGTGTCATTGTATTTTCCTTTGCTCGGTGTAACAGCCGTAATATTGTTTTTTTTTATGATTCCACAACACGGAGGTAAGACCAACACGTTGTCCATGCTCTGCAGATGGCGGTTTTGGGAATGCAGATTTTTCTCATTTGGAAATGAGAGCAGAACATGTCCCTGAGCCTAATTGGACTCCCTCTTTTTTCTAACAGGACCTCAGTGACCGCAATCTAGAAACTGCTCTCACGGTCCCACCAACTAACACGGAGGACTCATCATCCTCTGTACACGTCGGTTAAGAATCAACCCCCTTCTTTCCTGATTCAATTCCCTGTCTTTCAATGCATAGTTGCCCAGACCTAGACAGTTGTATAACCGCCAGTATGCGTATGCGGTTGAATTTATTCACAGGCGCATAAATCATTGTTTTGCTGAAAACGTGTCTCCTTTGTTTCTTTAGTACACCAAGGTGGCAAAATACACCTGATGTTTCATTCTTCATTGTTTCACTGTAACCTTGTTAGAATACAAGGTCGTACATTTAACCACTAGACGTTTGAAAAAAGTATCAAATGCGATAACTGTTTTTTGCTATGAATGTGTAAGGTTCAATATATGTTTATGGTATGTCATGCTGTACACTTTGCATAAACACACAAGAATGACTGTGTTTGAAAAAGACTTCTGAATTGTCAGTGTGTTTTTTTGGGGGTTCTGCTCGGGATCGGCCTGACCAACTGTGCCTTATATATATATCTTAGACTGCCTGGAAAGGTCAGGGTATAGCAGGTCCGCTTTTTTCTTATAAATTATAGTAGGAGTTTCTGGTAAGAGAACTCAGGATTGGAGATCAACACCAAAAGATCATCTGCATATAAATCATTGTTTTGCTGGAAACGTGTCTCCATACCCACACGGTCACTGCAGAAGCAGGGTAAGGGATTTTTTTTACATCAGCTCTGAATGCTGAGATGCTCTTTTTCGAGCATACATTAGAGGGTGACAGCCCTTACATCTACATGCCTTGTGCATTTATTCACAGGGACACATTGAATGTGTTACATACATCCTGATACACGGATGCTCACCATATTTTGAACCCACCACCTGGATGGTGTTATCACCATAACTTTCCATGCAACGAGTTTACAGCACGGTAAGCTAGCACTTCCAATCTTTTCTTAGATGGAACCTTCAGCTACTTATATGAGCTGTTGTTTACTCATGTCCCACCCACAGAACTCTAAAATATTATTTTCATTCATTTGTAGATACATACCACAAGCTGTAAGGAATCTAGAGCACAATTCATGTCCTGATGAAGGCTGTCACATTGAAGCTATTCAAAATACAATAGGCCGAAACACCACTGTGTCGACTCGTTTGTTTCTTTAGTACACCAAGGTGGCAAAATACACCTGATGTTTCATTCTTCACTGTTTCACTGTAACCTTGTTAGAATACAAGGTCGTACATTTAACCACTAGACGTTTGAAAAAATTATCATATGTGTCACGACTCGCTCCCTTCGCTCCCGTTCCCACCACTTGGGGGCTTGATTTGGGGTTTATTCCCTACTGGACTTTTCCTTCGAACATTATGCTACAGTCCAGTGATGAAGTGGGAGCGCTAAAAACCTATTTTCCAGGCTACTTCCCTTCCGGATCCATTCCAGGTTTTTGGCAGCCAGCATGCTTCTTTAACCAAATGACTATGCTTCCCAGAATGCCTGGCCCACTGCTCCACCTCCACCCTTGCAGGACAAGGTTGGGTGGAGGATAGGTATCAGCTGTGGCTGCAGGTGCAGCAATCAGCACACCCGAGGCGTGTGCTCGTTAAGCAGCTTTAAAAGCCTCAGTCTTACTTCAGTCCAGCGCTGGTCATCGATTGCAGTGTTCCTGTTTTTGACTAGTCCCTGGTTCCTGGTTCCTTGCCTTTGTACCTACTTCCTTGTTCCTGTTTTCTTGTTTCCTCCGCCCTGAAATTCGGATTCATGCGCTAATTGATTTCTGCTCCCTTGATTTCCCTTTTTTGTCTTCCCCTGTTTGCAGGCAGCATTTCTCAGTGCTTTCCCCTTTTAGATGCAGCCCAGTTTGTCTGTGTTCTATATTTCTTTGACTCTGTCCTTTGCTGCTGATACCCATTTGCCTTAGCCTTCCTCTTAGTTTAGTTTCCTGTCTTTTCCTTGGAGGGGTAGGGAAAAGTTTGCATAGGTTATTTCGTTTTTCCCTGCTCCTGATCCTTACTTTCTAGAGGATCCATTCCATGTTTTCCATTGCACTTCTGCATCCATTTCCCATTTGATCATTAGGTGTGGTGTGTGGTGGTAGCTAGCTCCTGTGTGAATGCTTATGTTTTCCCCTCTAAGTTGTAATCCCTATTCCAACTTAGGTATTTAGTTTTCTGCAGCGGATCACGCTCCGCTGCCTTCCAGTCTCCGCCCTTGCCCTGCGGGCTTTCCACATTGCAGCGGATCTCACTCTGCTGCCTTCCAGTCTCCGCCCTTGCCCTGCGGGCTCTCCACATAGCAGCGGATCACGCTCTGCTGCCTTCCAGTCTCCGCCCTTGCCCTGCCGGGCTCTCCACATTGCAGCGGATCTCGCTCTGCTGATTCCCAGCCTCAGCCCTTGTCCTCTGGGCTCCCTGCCCGGCAGCCTGCCTCACTCCGGCTGCCTTCAGCCCTTGTCCTCTGGACCTCCCTACTACTCCCATTGCTGTTATAGCCTTTCTGGGTCCCAGATTCACCAACAGGATTCGTGGGCTAGCTGACATTCAAGAGGTGTATCCCGTCCTCGTGAGTACAGTTCTTAAATTCCCTTATGTAATACCATCAAGAGTGTTAGTACACAGATCCTGTCATTGCTTGCCCTCCACGTGGGTTTAGCGCTGTCAGTACCTGTAACAGCAATTGGGGGTAAGGCGCTTGCCGACTTTCCTCGCGGTCAGGTGCTTACCCCACATCCCTTTTCATATATTGGTTTTGACGTCACACTCTATTTGCACTCCTGGGTTCTAGCATACCTGAGTCGTTGTTCCTGGGTGCACATTTCCCTTGCCATATTCGCTGCCTTTGTACTCGCCTGACTAATCCTGACAGAATGACCAGCCCAAAATTCCCATTGAATATGGCAAGTTTAAGAAAGAAAGGCAGCAAGGCCTCTAACAAGTTTGTACAGAAGGCCTCCCCTACATTTACCTGTGACAATCAAATCACTAGGCCTGACTCCAATGAACTCCTTGTCACGAATGGGCATTTACGTGCAAAGTATTTTTCCCATAGGATGGCACACCCTACATGGCCTGATCCTAGTTCTATCTTTGGTTTTGATCCCGATTCTATGTCAGCACAAGCCTTAGCCGCAGAAAACAACACACTGTTAGACTTATTATACGAGAGTACCTCGGTTGTTGAACCCCATGATTCCAGTTGTGCTTCACCTCAGATGGAACAGTTTCATGATACCAACATAAAGAATAGAGGGGTTTCTTGCATAACTTCTGTTTTCTACCCTCAGTCTAACGCATACTCCGTTGCACAGGTACATACTGTAGTCCCTAATGCCAAGAGGTCTAATGTCAATAGTTTGTTTAAGGGAAACACAGACCAAGTTGGTAAGAGGAACTATAAATCACAGAACCTGCAAGCAGTAGAGGACAATGTACAATCGATGCACATCCAGATTGCTAGTGCAGGATCCAGCCCTGATGCCACTATGCTTCCCCCTGTGCCTACTGATAGTGATGTACAGTTAATGCAGGGCATGCTAAGAGCTAAACTTGAGGAGTTAAGACAAAAACTCATTTCTGCACAAGAGGAAAACAAAACCTTACACTCCTTACTGAATACACCTCAGACTTTATCTGTTGATGTGGAGGAAGTGAACACTGTTCAGCCCCTGAGGGTAGAGACTTTGGTAAACCATGATATTTGTCGATATGTTAGATCTATTGGGAGTGAAGGTCTTTCGTCTAGCACAGCGCTCAATCCGGGCACAGTTTCTAACAATTGTTCTGCTGATTGTCAGGGATTGCAGTTAGCTGAAGATGTACAAGCCACTCCTTTACCTAAAGTTTCCTGTGTAGCAGTCTGTCATAATTCTGAGCTAGCACACATACAAGCTTCTGATCTCCAAACACAATACACAAAGGTGGCATACACAGATTCAGTCACTACAGTAGGCTTAGGTCCTGCTCTTGATACAGCTGCTGAGACTGAAGTAGATGTTAAAGCTGATGTGGAAGACGATCTTACCTCTGGGTTCACTCTTCCTTCTGCCAATTCTGATCAATACGAACAGTCAGAGACAGTACAGATTTCATGTTCTGATGAACTCATTCCACAGTATACAGAACCAAAAGACCAGCAGGCGATTCCTGAACTGTTGATTGTTAATCTGCCTCTTTCAGAAGCTAAGACAGAGGAATGGACAATTGATGAAATCCTGATTAACAGAGACTTTACTATGGTGATTCCACTGGTTGATTTTGACTTCCACAAAGAAAGAGACTCTGTGTCACCCACTAAAGAAAAGGACTGCAAGGGTACAGTTCAGTCCTTGGTTACTGGAGCCAAGGAGTCTAATGCCCTAAAGGTGCCCTCCATTCCTGAGCCACTAATGTGTCTATCAACTTCTGAGACTTCTGTGTGTCCTCCTACAACCATTGACTCTTCTATGATCCAATCCACAGCCCTGCAGTCATCTTTGGTACACGTGTCTTCAATCAATGAACCGCTGCCATGTCTGCCATTTAATCAAGAGCCTCCACCATGCACGGGGTTAGTCCCAAAGACCCTGACATGTTTGGATTCAGCTACCGAGATGGCTCCAACTCGCATGCCTTCAGCTTCAAAGTCTCCTCTGGCCTGCCTGTCTTCAGCTACAGTGACTCATCCAGAAGATCATCCTTCAGCCAGAGAGCCTCCGGTAGTCCATCATATGTGCATGTCTTCAGTTCCAGAGTTTATTGCTTGTTTGCCTTCAGTTCATGATACACCGGTATCCTGCTTAGCTTCGCTTCCAACATCAGAGGTATACCTGTCTACACCATCAGATCCTGCTATATTGTCTACTGCTCCAGACAGTCCTCCTGAATCCCAAACATTTACTGTCGATGAACGTTTAGATTGCCTTTCTTTTGCTTCAGGAGGAGCACCAGAATGCCTGCCTTTTCCACAAGACGATTCTCCCAACTGCTTCACTTTAGCATCAGAGCCTCCTAAAAATGCAGCATCAGAGTTTGAGACTTTTGCCAGCTCCCGCTTCAGAGTCATCAAGCTGGACCAAGTGGTGAGTCAGAACCACTCACCTGGGTGTGCACAGGGGGTGGTGCAGACCGGCGTATTACCTACAGAACTTGTGCAACAGAATTCCGCCAAGAAGCACCAGTTGGGTGCTAGTAGCCAAAGGAAGGGAATGACTGCTGCAGTTCAAGATGTGTCTGTTATTGCTCCTTCTGCGAGTCTGCCTGAAATACCAAGTACTGCGTCTATCACTCCCATCAGGATGCCAAACATCCCTGCTGTGGTATCCCAAGTGAAACAAGGTGACTACACGACTGTCACCAGGAGTACTAGCCTTGTACAACCCATTGGACTTTCAGTTCTCCAAGGGGTAGAACATGTGCAGTCAAACCTAAGTCACTTTCAACCAAAAGCCTTTTCCCAGATGGATGACAGAAGGAAATCTGAACCTCTACCTCAGCCACCACCTTCTCTAATGACTGAGCATAAACCTTTCCTGAAGCCAGCATTTTCCTCACCTCCCTCATGTCCACTCTCGGCAGAAAGGCTAACAGAACTTCTACCATTGCCTAAGGCATGTGGCACCAGCCTGCCTCTCTCCTCAAAGACTTATAAGGGTCCGCTCCCAGTGACTGAGCTTCCTGGACCTTCCAACTTTGCTTCTGGTCCTGCAAGTCCTTCATGCCTTTCTTCGAACCATGTGTCTCTTCCTCATCAGAAACCACCGTTTCCAGCAGTACCACCTCCAAAGACAAAGCACTCCTATCATGGAAGTCCATCTGCCTTTGTCCACAGACCACCATTTCCATCAGTGCCACCTCCAAAGAAAAAGCGCTTCCATCATGGAAAGAAGACGGCCGTAGGAGGGGGCATACTGTCACGACTCGCTCCCTTCGCTCCCGTTCCCACCACTTGGGGGCTTGATTTGGGGTTTATTCCCTACTGGACTTTTCCTTCGAACATTATGCTACAGTCCAGTGATGAAGTGGGAGCGCTAAAAACCTATTTTCCAGGCTACTTCCCTTCCGGATCCATTCCAGGTTTTTGGCAGCCAGCATGCTTCTTTAACCAAATGACTATGCTTCCCAGAATGCCTGGCCCACTGCTCCACCTCCACCCTTGCAGGACAAGGTTGGGTGGAGGATAGGTATCAGCTGTGGCTGCAGGTGCAGCAATCAGCACACCCGAGGCGTGTGCTCGTTAAGCAGCTTTAAAAGCCTCAGTCTTACTTCAGTCCAGCGCTGGTCATCGATTGCAGTGTTCCTGTTTTTGACTAGTCCCTGGTTCCTGGTTCCTTGCCTTTGTACCTACTTCCTTGTTCCTGTTTTCTTGTTTCCTCCGCCCTGAAATTCGGATTCATGCGCTAATTGATTTCTGCTCCCTTGATTTCCCTTTTTTGTCTTCCCCTGTTTGCAGGCAGCATTTCTCAGTGCTTTCCCCTTTTAGATGCAGCCCAGTTTGTCTGTGTTCTATATTTCTTTGACTCTGTCCTTTGCTGCTGATACCCATTTGCCTTAGCCTTCCTCTTAGTTTAGTTTCCTGTCTTTTCCTTGGAGGGGTAGGGAAAAGTTTGCATAGGTTATTTCGTTTTTCCCTGCTCCTGATCCTTACTTTCTAGAGGATCCATTCCATGTTTTCCATTGCACTTCTGCATCCATTTCCCATTTGATCATTAGGTGTGGTGTGTGGTGGTAGCTAGCTCCTGTGTGAATGCTTATGTTTTCCCCTCTAAGTTGTAATCCCTATTCCAACTTAGGTATTTAGTTTTCTGCAGCGGATCACGCTCCGCTGCCTTCCAGTCTCCGCCCTTGCCCTGCGGGCTTTCCACATTGCAGCGGATCTCACTCTGCTGCCTTCCAGTCTCCGCCCTTGCCCTGCGGGCTCTCCACATAGCAGCGGATCACGCTCTGCTGCCTTCCAGTCTCCGCCCTTGCCCTGCCGGGCTCTCCACATTGCAGCGGATCTCGCTCTGCTGATTCCCAGCCTCAGCCCTTGTCCTCTGGGCTCCCTGCCCGGCAGCCTGCCTCACTCCGGCTGCCTTCAGCCCTTGTCCTCTGGACCTCCCTACTACTCCCATTGCTGTTATAGCCTTTCTGGGTCCCAGATTCACCAACAGGATTCGTGGGCTAGCTGACATTCAAGAGGTGTATCCCGTCCTCGTGAGTACAGTTCTTAAATTCCCTTATGTAATACCATCAAGAGTGTTAGTACACAGATCCTGTCATTGCTTGCCCTCCACGTGGGTTTAGCGCTGTCAGTACCTGTAACAGCAATTGGGGGTAAGGCGCTTGCCGACTTTCCTCGCGGTCAGGTGCTTACCCCACATCCCTTTTCATATATTGGTTTTGACGTCACACTCTATTTGCACTCCTGGGTTCTAGCATACCTGAGTCGTTGTTCCTGGGTGCACATTTCCCTTGCCATATTCGCTGCCTTTGTACTCGCCTGACTAATCCTGACAATATGCGATAACCGTTTTTTGCTATGAATGTGTAAGGCTCAATATATCTTTATGGTATGTCATGCTGTACACTTTGCATAAACACACAAGAATGACTGTGTTTGAAAAAGACTTCTGAATTGTCAGTGTGTTTTTTTGGGGGTTCTGCTCGGGATCAGCCTGACCAACTGTGCCTTATATATATATCTTAGACTGCCTGGAACGGTCCGGGTATAGCAGGTCCGCTTTTTTCTTATAAATGATAGTAGGAGTTTCTGGTTAGAGAACTCAGGATTGGAGATCAACACCAAAAGATCATCTGCATATAAGAGGACCTTCGAAATATAGTCCCCGAATGGGATGCCCATAATGTCTGTATTATTCCTGAACATAACCGCTAGAGGCTCAATAAACAAGGCAAATAACGGGTACAGAGGGCAGTCCTGACGAGTACCTTTGTGGATTTGGAAAAAGTCTGAAATATATCCATTAACAGTTACAGCTGCTCTTGCGCCACCATAAAGAGCTCCAAAGAGTTTGAGGAAACGTGGTCCCCAGTTAACTTTACACAAGACGTGGCCGAGGAAGACCAAACTCACTCTATCAAAAGCCTTCTTGGCATCTATACTGATTTATTTTAGTTTGTATTTTTAAAGCGCTCACAAAGCCCACGGGCATTGAGGCACTGTTACAGGAATGGTTTGTTTTTTAGTTGCGTAGTTTTTTGTTTTTATTTGGTCTTAGTTGCGTATTTATAACGCGCTTAAATACCCAGAGGTTTCTAAGCGCGGACCCGAGGATCGAACTTGTGTTGCTTCGTGACGTCTTGCTTCCAAGGCCAACACGTTGCCGCTGAGCTATTCTCCCGGGACTGATAGCTGTATAACCGTCAATAGTGTCTCTTGAGGTAGATAACATCAAGCAATTCACGCAAATGATCATAACTATTCCTACCATATATAAACCCTGTCTGGTTTTTATGAACTATTTTAGGAATTAAACCATTCAGTCTTCTGGCAAATACTTTCGCTGAAAGTTTTACATCAACATTTAAAAGTGAGATAGGTCGATAGTTCTCACACAGCGATACATTTTTACCAGGTGTAGGAATAACTGTGATTGGCGCTGTGTGCATAGATTCAGCAACCGCCTCAGCATGTATAATCTCCATACAGAGTCGTACAAAAAAAGGAGGCAAGACTTGACAAAAGGTCTTGTAAATTTCTATTGGGAACCCATCAGGCCCAGGGCACTTGCCACTTGCTGAATTTCCTATAGAATGCTCAACTTCCTGGACTGTAATCTCTGCATCGAGATCCAACCTATCTTGGTCTCTTAAACTCTGCATATCTATCAAGTAAAGATAGTTATTAATCTCATCTTCAGACACAAGTCCATCATCTCTATATAGAGAAGCGTAATATTTTCTGAATTCTTCACAAATCTCTTCATTTTTTCTCAAAATGTCGCCACCCTCATCAACAACAAAGAGCACTTGCCTATTACTCTTCTTGTGTTTTAAACGATTCACCAGTAATGCTCCTGACTTCTCACCCTGTTCCCAGAATGCTTGTCTTGAATAAAAGAGATATGTCTCAGAATCTAAAGCATTTTTAGCATGGGGCAAGGCCAACATATTTTCTTCACTAGGAATATCACTGTAATGTCTCGAAGCTGTCTTGTATGCATCTTCCAATTTGACCATAGCCTTTTCTCTTTCTCGCTTCTTATATGAAGCCAAACTAATAATTCTACCTCTGATTGTGACTTTTAAAGCATCCCAAACTACTGACAATCTCAACCGAACATAGAGATTTCTCTTTAAATTTGGCTGGCAAATTCTGGATCGATAAGAAACAGTGTATTAATTCGCCATTTGTTTCTTATATTTCAAACCACCCATAGATCCACCTAATGCTAATTCAATATGGGCATGGTCTGATATCACAATATCCCCAATACCAACTCCACAAACATCACCACAGGGGTTCCTACTGATCAGAAAAAAGTCAATACGTGACGATATCACTTGAGGGGTCGAGTGAAAAGTGTAACACTTACTCCCATTGTTAAGCTCTCGCCAAATGTCGTTCAAATCCCACTTATTTAACAATCTCGAAAGACTTCCTAGCCTTAGCTTCAGCATATGAACTAGTCTGGTTGGATTTGTCTAACCGTGCATCTAAAGTGGTATTAAAGTCACCTCTAATAACCACTGCCGTACTGCTCAGCTTGTCCAGAACTTCATCTGTTTTTTCAAAGAAGGTTGCTTGGTCTGCATTGAATGTGTAGATATTTGAGAGCATCAAGTAAACATTTTCTATATATATAATTTAAGCTCAACAAATCTCCCATCGGGGTCAACACACGCCCCTTCAATCTTGTATCTCAAATCATTCCTAAACGGGATAGAGACACCACGAGAGTTACTGGCAAAAGAGCTTGAAAATTCTTTGACATATAAATTATTCAAGATATAACCTGCCTGTTCCTCCGTCCAGCGAGTCTCCTGTAGGAATATGTTTTATTTATAAACGTCAGGCTTTCCCTCCTCTTGACCGGATTATTTACACCTTTAACGTTCCAACTCACGAAACGCAAGAATGTGACCGTTGAACCCAACACATCACAATATTGATATAGATTAAGTTGTACAAAAAACATATTGCCAAACAATTGCATGTACAAAGTCATGATCTCTGGTGGTCTGTGCTTGTCCAGAAGTCAGGAGCTGGCCAGACTAGAGCAGCAGAAATGCAAAAAAAGAGAGAAGGAGGGGAACAGTCACTCTCGCTGTAGGGCCCCGGACTGTGGCACCTCATACCCATCAACATCTGTCTCGCCCACCCCCCCCCCACATGCAATTCAGGAACTCAAGAGCCTTCCCTGCAGCTCTTCAAGGAGCCCCTTCTTCACACCCCTTAAGGTGCACCCCACACCCCCAAACGTACAGTGCCCGGTCCTCCCCTCCTGTTCCACCCTCACACCCCCTGTCAGCACTCTACATGTGCCCCACTGCTGCCACCCTATATTGTAACGGGTAATAAGTGTTGTGTTGTATGTCCTTCCCCTAATGTGAGCAGATGTGCAGAGCTAGGTTCCTGCTCAGTTCATGGGCACAACAAAAAAACACACATGGTGGTCCTCGAGACTAGATGAGAAACCCTGACACTGCAATGGGGCACCCCTAATGAGGCCAGGCACATCCTTTAGTGTACATGGCCTTTATTATCTCATGAAGCATTCCGGAAGGCCATCAAAACCAGGCTCTTTGTCTGGCCAATGCACATGTCCCTATTCTATGTAGCACTGTCAGTGCACCTATAAATACCTGCATGTACCGCTTTATATGTAACCAAACTACCTGTACTAAATTACTCCTGCTGAGCCGCACTCACGTAGCTCTGAATTAAGCCTTCTTACGCTCTGATTATAGCGCCTCGATACCTGTGGGCTGTACTGCGCTCTATAAATCCAAATAAAAAATGAGCAAGGAGTCTTCAGTGATTCAACAAACATGTCAATCTGTGTTAGAATGCGAAAATAAACCAACCAGCCCCCCGAATGCAGATTCATGCAAAGTTGTGTTATGAGCTCTCCCTTAAGATTTAGGATAAAAAGAATCAAGTGTGTGATGTTTCTTATCTAACGTTCCATCCTATCATGACACGTTTCGGATTTCTAATCCTTCTTCAGGGGAACACAGACTGTCTTCCTATGATATCAGAAAGGAGTTTATCTATTGTGCCGACTACTTCCATTACAAAACCTATTCAACAACTTCTCTACAACCAACCTGCTGGATGGCTTCAAACAGCAACCCCCCCCCCCCCTCCACCCCGCCTACGGGGCTGGAAAGTGTGCAGGTCCGGCAATGTCCAATGCTTGCTTTGAAAGCCTCCAACAAGCCACCTCTTTCCTCCAATCTTCTCTTCTCGCTAAACTGGAAACTCATACTGTTTTTCACTGTTTTCGTGCAAGCGCAATGAAGCACCCTAGTGCTGCATAAGGCGCTTTAATGTGTAGATAAAATTAAAAACAAAGTTAAAACAAAAAAGCAAACGAACAATACATGGGGTCATTGCCCTCGGTTCGGATATTTAATCTACCGAAAAGATCTCCAGAGTGTGGGCGAGCCCCCTCTATCAGGCATGGAATACGACACCACTTCGTCCCCTCCCCCAATGTGCACGGGGTTAACGTCCTTTCGTCACACAGTGTCAACCCAGACGCCTCACTCGACTCGCCTGACCCGAGATCTGGCTCTCCCCCAAGGCAACACCCACCCTCCTTCTGCGCCCCTCCAACACCTCTGCGGTGCTCAAGATGTGTGTGCTGCACACACACAATGCACACCCCTGGCACGTGCTGGCCTCAAGTCTCCCCTCCTCACAGCGGGGTTCGCAACCCCCCTTCCCCTCCAAAAGCCTCAACACTGGCCCCACGCTCACCCTGCCCTCTCTGCTGGCAGATCTGTTGGCCCTCATTTAGTGCCCAGGGATATGAGGACCCCACCCCCGTTTCCTAACAGGCCTGTACCCCGTCGCAGCCCCCCGTTCTGTGCCGCATACACTGTACCCTACCCCCTCTGTGATGCCACAGGGCAGCCATCCATTAGCCTGGCCTTTGTGACCCAGTTTCCTGCCCCCCCCCCTTAAGGCTTCAGCTACTTCTGTGCTGCCCCCAGCCGCCCCCATTCCGCACCCTGGCCTGCGCCCCGTTGCCCCCCACTCCCTGTCCTCCTTACCCCTGGACGCTGCTGGGAGCTGCACTCAGCCGTCCGTGCAGAGGGGATGTGAGGCCTCCAGCAAAGGGTGCCTTTACGAGGGGTCTTGGGCAGGGCTGGGGGAAGTGCAGGGGCATGGGAAACGGGTGGGGGTGAAGGGGAAGGTGGGGGCTGGACCAATCAGCGCTACTATTGCAGCTGTCCCTGGCTGGGTCCCCGCAGCCCCTCAGGCGAACAGGCCTTCTGAAGTTTCTCAGTGATTGTGGCCTCGGATGTGAGGGGGCGGGGAGGGGCAGTGAGAAGGGGGGTGAGGGTCTGCCTGGGAACAGGCTGTCCACTGAACTGTGCATAATCCCGGATTGCAAGATGCCAAAACCCCACAACTCACAGGGGGCACACCACCAGCATGCCCAAACCAAACACCCCTCTAACTGCCCCCCCCCCAGTTACTGTGTTCTGTTATAATTGTGGATCTTGCTATAGTGCAGTTCTACCATTTGCATAGCTTCTTGGCGCTTTCAGTCCTGCAAGAAATAGTGTGGTATAATGCGCTTCCGACCCGGGGGCTTCGAAGCGCTGTGGCAGACACGTGAGCTTATGGGTGGGTGAGTGGGACGGGAGAGACGTTGCTGGTAGGTCATCTTTGCAGGGGAAGTTGCTATTGTTTGGCTATTAGGCTCAAGCGCCACCTATAAGCCTAAACTATTGCAGTACAAGTACAGACAGGGAGAATGGCAAATGAGGAGGTACGCAAAGCTTGTAGGTTTGGTTTGGCTATATACCACCCCCCACATCCTCCATTGACTCCCCATGGCCATGCTAATCCCTTAAACAATTCCCACCCAGATCGTGCCCCTTCCCTCCTAAATTACCACCTCCTGGGATCTCTTTGAGCTATCTTTATCAAGCCATATGATCAACCTTTGAGCTGGAAGTGCCTGCCAGTGTTATTTCAAAATAGTAAATGATTTAATTGGAGCTGTAAACACGCTACTGGAGTAATCAAGATGTCTTAACCAGGTCTGCCTTCAGCCACTTGATTTATAAGCACTATACGTATCCTTCACTGAAGTCCTGTTAAAAACAAGCACCGGCAAAGCCAACAGTTTTTGCTTGTTTACAAGTATTAAATGTTTCCCAGGTGCTGCTATCGTACGCCCTGGTATCGATGGCCAGTTAATACCACTTTCGGCTGTGCCTAGCAAATGCATTTCCCATGCCTACACAAAAGTCCAAACTGTTGGTAATGCCAACGCTCCCGCATACTTGGCGCCCCTGCGTTCAGCGAGTGCACAGCATAATATAGCCTGCCGTGGCCCGCCAATGCACAGTGAATCCCAGCCCTGCCCTCACTCTGCTTCTGTCTGTCTCCCTCTCTCTCTCTGCTACATACATTCTACACAGGTGTATAAGGGTCATGTAATGGGAAGTGAGGGGGGGGGGGGGGCTTCCTAGGACTCATGTAATTTATTTATTTGTTGGTTTGTGGTTTGTTTGTATCGCGCCGGTCGCCCGCAAGGAGACGCTAAACAAATCATACAATGACAGGACAACTGGCGAACCAGAGTGAACAGAGCAATCATATGAGGTGGTGTCTGTATCTTATTTACTTGAAAACATGTGTTTTCAGTTTTTTCCGAAAGCTCGTGAGGTTGGAATCTTATCTTCGATTTAGTAGTAGGTTGTTCCATTTGATATGATATATGATATGATATTTTTTCTGTATCGCGCTCATACACAGGTGTTTCAGAGCGCGACAAGGCAAGGTAGGGGAATAGGGGAGAACAAAACAGCGATCTTACTAGGCCCAGTGACATTGAGAACGTGCAAGTGCATGGGGAAGGAAAAGGGGAAAAGTGCATGGAAGGGGGAGAGTGGAAGTGCGGAGAAGAGGAGAGCAGATAAATAATAATACATACAAATACATAGATAATGGAGCAATAAACAGCGGTAGTGCAGCCAGCGAGTGGCAAGTGCTCTGTTTACGGCAGCAGACTGGGTAAATGTGCATAAAAAGAAGAAAATGGGGGAGTGGTGGACTGTATGGGTACAGATACAGTCCCCAGTGCAAGGGGTGGCTGGGAGGCAGTGCAGAAGGGTGGCAGGGTGAGCAGGTACCTGGGCCCAGGCGACAGAGGGTGGCCAGGTGCACGGTGCCAAGAGAGAATAGATCAGCAGGGGAGAGGGGGCGCAAAGGCAGATGCAAAGAGGAAGGTCTCAAGGTGCTTCCGGAACCAGAGATGGTTCTCCTCACGTTTTAGAGTGGCAGGGAGGCTGTTCCAGAGGGAGGCCCCAGCCGAAGACAGTGATCTACCCCCTGCTTGTTTCTTTGAAAAACGACTGACCCTGAGGGAGTTCTAGGTAGAGGAGCGAAGAGCTCGAGAGGGGAGGTATTTGCGGAGGGATAGCTGAAGGTATTTTGGACCCAGGCCCCAGAAAGCCTTGTGGACAATGCACAGGATTTTACATGTAATCCTTGTATCCACTGGAAGCCAATGGAGAGGTTTCAGAGCTGGAGAGATAGGATCCCAGGGCTTGAGGCCAAGGACAAGTCTCGCAGTCCTGTTCTGGATTAGTTGTAAAGGGCGGAGAGTAGAGGCAGGTAGATTTAGAAAGAGGCTGTTACAATAGTCCACCCTAGAGAGAACCAGAGCTTGCGAGAGGATGAGCTTCTGGGGGAAGGAGAGGAAAGGCAGAGTACCTGTGAGGAGGTGCAGAAGGAAGTTTGACTTTTTAGAGACATCAGAGCTGTGGGCGGAGAAGGAAAGTGTGGAGTCAAAGATGACCCCGAGGTTCTTAGCCTCGCAGGTGGGGATAGGAGGAGGGCCAAGCGAGGTCGGCCAGAGAGAGGGAAAAGCCAGTGGCAACTGTTGGGAAAGCTATGCATAATCCATTCGCTCGCTTGTATGTGGGTACCACATTTTGGCCCGTTGTTTTAGATCTGAGGGTTCGGCCTGGCACGTATCAGGACATTTTGGATTTAAGATAATCCAGGGCTTGCCCATGGATAAATTTGTGGACCAGTGTCATTGCTTTAAACTGGACCCTGTCTTCCACCTTGAGCCAGTGCAATTGTTTCCTGGCGTTGCTAATGTGTTCGGTTTTAGATTTCTGCTTAATAATTCTAACACCATTGTTCTGAATGTGCTGGAATTTGGTAATACATTGTTTTCTTGCACCGAGCATTAAAGCATTCCCATAGTTGAGACGTGGGAGGATGATGGCTCTGGCTAGGGTGGCACAATTCTCCTCACTTAAGAGCGGTTTAGTTGCTCTTAGGAGTCTTAGATAATATGCACAATTTTTGCTCACATACAATGCCTCTGTATCAGTGCTCAAGAGGCCTCACAATACACTCCCAAGGTCTTGACCTTGCTCATTACTGATATTGGCAGATCTTTAATGAGGAAGGACTCATATTGGGGTAATTTAGCTCGTACTTGGGTGGATCCAAAAACCATCAGCACCGTTTTATTGCTGTTAAGGCAGAGCCAGTTATGGTCCATCCAAGATTCGATATTGTTGTAGAGTGTCTTAATGGAGTCGCTGTTCCTTCCCAGAGTCTCCACAAAGCTCCACTACCAACTGAGTGTCGTTAGCGTAGTTAGCGAAATAGACATTGATGTTGTCAAGGATTTCACAAAGGAGATCGGATCGATCATTGGATCGTAATGAGTGGGGATTTTGGAGGCTTATTTCATTACTCTCCTCCGTCTGTTAAGAGGCTTGAATTGGGGATCACTCATTTGCTATCATTGGCAGTTGCCAGAGGCATCACTAGGGAGGAAGCCTGGGGGGGCCATAGTCCTGGGTCTTTTGGTTGTAGGCCTGTATAAGAGCTCAGGGGCTACAACCAAAAGGTTAGCTAGCCCCAAGTTCGGCAGTCCTGACATTAGCGTAGCCCCAGATCTTTTAGGAACATATAAACATCCCTGGCAACTGCTACAAATGGACTATTTAAGTTTACATTTTAATGGGAACGAAAGCATATACAGGGAGGCCGTGTTTTCACCGTTACGTGAGGCGAGTCTCTTGACCCATTTCGCGGCCAATGACATTACGTTACATTACAATTATAGAGTTTTGGAACAAATTATACACATTTTCTTGCTGCAGACAAGGCGTTAGTGGTGCTTGCCTGTGACAATCATGAAACACAGAATTTTCCTAAAACGAAGAAGCAAATTTGATCTAATGCCCGTTGACAACATGCCTGCTTCAATTTACTAATACAGTTGTGTTGACTTCTGTGACAGAATGCAATCTGGTGAGGGGGGATACCCCTAGCTTTTTTGAATGTTATTAATACAAAAGGAAGCTCTAATCAGACCCCCGTTCATAAATGGTCCATGCCAAAATTATAGTGCACCCATGTGCCCTTGCTGAGGCAGCCTAATGGCACCCTCTGCCCATGCCCTGCAGTGACAAAGAGCAGGATCAATCATTACATGTGCATTTCTGGAGACCAGGATCAATGATTACATGTGCATTCCCGATGAACAGGATCAATCATTGCATGTGCATTCCTGATGACCAGGATCAATGATTGCATGTGCATTTCCGACGATCAGGATCAATGATTGCATGTGCATTCCTGACGACCAGGATCAATGATTGCATGTGCATTCCCAATGTCCAGGATCAACGATTGCATGTGCATTCCCAACGACCCGGATCAATCATTGCATGTGCATTCCTGACGACCAGGATCAATGATTACATGTGCATTCCCGATGACCAGGATCAATCATTGCATGCGCATTCCTGACGACCAGGATCAATGATTGCATGTGCATTTCCGACGATCAGGATCAATGATTGCATGTGCATTCCTGATGACCAGGATCAATGATTGCATGTGCATTCCCAACGACCAGGATCAATGATTGCATGTGTATTCCCAACGACCCGGATCAATAATTGCATGTGCATTCCCAACGTCCAGGATCAACAATTGCATGTGCATTCCCAACGACCAGGATCAACGATTGCATGTGCATTCCCAACGACCAGGATCAACGATTGCATGTGCATTCCCAACGACCAGGATCAATGATTGCATGTGCATTCCCAATGTCCAGGATCAACGATTGCATGTGCATTCCCAACGACCAGGATCAATGATTGCATGTGCATTCGCGACTACCAGGATTAATGATTGCATGTTAATTCCCGACGACCAGGATCAATGATTACATGTGCATTCCTGATGACCAGGATCAATGATTACATGTGCATTCCTGATGACCAGGATCAATGATTACATGTGCATTCCTGATGACCAGGGTCAATGATTACATATGGATTCCTGATGACTAGGATCAATGATTTGTGGGCTATATTTACCCACTCAGCAGTACTTTCCCACATCACCAAGCTGCACTTGATCAGAACCAGCAAAATGGCTGCGCTGGCTCCTGTGGGCACAATTGCACCCAAACTGCATTTGCAGTGACAAAAGGATGGCTGCACTGTTTTGCCAAAGTGCCATTGGGCAAGATAGAACAGGGAGCACCCCGAGAAAGGTTACTAGGGTGTGGTCTTGTTTGTCTTAAAGAAATGGAGGGAAAAAGCAGCACTGTTTTGCTGCAAGCCCAAAATTCCCCATGAAAAAGGGAGTATTTCACCTTTAAAATGATGCTGCTCTGATGCTATTTTTCCGTTTTCATCAAACTACTTTTATAAAAAAAAGACCCTGTCATTCGCAGCCATATTCAATTGTGCTCCATCAGAAAAGAGCCTTAATCTTGAATGACAGGCTGCGCCAGCCAAACCTGAGAAAATCAACAAATGCTTTCCTTCAGCTATACGTGAAATGTTTACATTTTGCTAAAAAATGTCAACAAATCACTGCTTGAAAAGAAAATCATAGCGATCTGTGCATATGTCAATTTCATGAAGACATTTTCCTTGTACAGACTGTTGGGTAAAACAAGCTGACTGCAGCTACAAAACCATGTGGGAATCCAGATGGAAGAGCAAAACCGAATTTGAAAGGAATATGCCAGCGTTCACCACATGTGTCAGCATGGGCTTTACAAACCAGAGAAAAAAATATGCCTGTTTTTAAAAGTACAATGTTGAATGAAAGCTTGTCCATGCCTAGCAATGTAAAGGGGTGTGTTGCTGGGGAAACATATATGGGTTGTTTTATCCAACAGGCTTGTTTTGATTCAGGACAAAATAAAAGAAAAAGAAAACTGTTAAACTACATGGGCTGGATTTTGCAAGCTCCCAAAACAGGTTGGTCAGAGCTAAGGCTTCCCCCAAAAGGGAACCACCATAAACTTCCAGGACACCTGGATGATAATTGCTGGGTTGGAAAACTTTGAGTGACCAAGACAAAGAAACTTCACATACTAATCAGACTTGGGTCTGGGCTGAGCCATCTTACAATGGAACTTCTAGGACACGAATGTGCGAAGTGAAAAATCACACTTCCTTGTGACTTTTATCAGAAGCTTCAACGGAAATCTCTGTGACAACTCTAGGTTGAGGGGTTAGCCTTGGAAAGGCATGCCCAAATATGGGGAACAATACTGACATTTGCCTCCAAGGACTATTTATTAATAAAAATGTTGAAGACTTTTATCTCTGCAGCAGGACTTTGCAAAAATGTGAAAAGTTAACTGTTTAAAAGTGATTTTATGGGCTTTAATTTAAGATGTCATAGACTTCATTGACACATGGGGAATAGAAATGGCAGAGAATTGGATATTATAAGGGAAGTATCCATGATGCCATTCTGAATTTTAATACTTACATGCCTGACGATAATCCAGATACGCTTGTAAAGTTACAGAATTTTAGGCCGAATCTTTCATACTCAAAATGACTAAAACGTATTAGAAGGGTGAAACAATGTCTTACAGATTGCAGAGTTGGACTGGTATGTTCTGCTTAAAATATGTAAACTGCTTATGTGATTTGTTAAGATACTTCAACTGTGTAAATGTACCATTTGTGGCAAAATTGGATTTTAGCTTAAGTAACTGTGGGAGATTTGGAACATTGTAAAACTCACATCATAAATCTGACATCCTGCCCTTGAAATTCAACCAGCTGAGAGTGAGGCAGGGGCTATCACCTTTGACCAATCCAGTGGCTTAGCTAAGCCTGCCCTACCATATACTTCTATGATGTCACTATGCATTATAAATAAGAGTCTCTAACAGGACTCAATTTCCTGCGGCTGCGTTCCTGATCTGCTCCATTCATCTTGCTGATCCCAGATTTCACTACAAGGTCAAAGCATTGGTGATCCTGTCCCAGCAATGCCATTGATCCAGAACAACCCCACTAAAATCACATTAAAAAAGGGAAAAACTGTAGTACCTTTTGCATCCTGAAATCAGACCAGCTTGCTGCCCACTACCAGCATGCCCGCTGCAACCCTGCCATCCAGCTGTCCTTGCCCTCTGGTGACCAGGATTGCCCTGCTGTTTGCTGTAAGGCGCGCCCACCGTGTGGTGACCAGAGCCAGTTGGCTGTTCCAAAACTCCAAACCTAAGCCTGGAATGTGAGAATCTCCCCGTCAGAGAGAAACACATAGTCTCCCCATCTTGACCCTTTTGTCTGTATTACACTCTCTAAGCAATCCTATTTCTATCCTGGTAACTTGTTAAACTGTTAGAATTCTCTGCGCACCCTGTCCTTGATTTCTAAGTGCTGGTGCCAATTCCCTTTTTATTTCTGTCTGGTGTATATCCTAAGCCCTTAGTTCAGTGGTCTTCAAACCTTTTTGGCCTTGGCCCCCCTGAGTGAAATTTGGGCAGGCCGGGTCCCCCCAAAAGTGCCAGATGGACAGTATGTAGAAATGGCTATGAACTTTTGCGCGCCGTCACTGCACCCTACTGCCAGTACAGACCTTGGGCTCTCCCCACCCTGCTCTGACCACTATCCCAGTGCTCCCGTCCATCCTGCTCCCACCAGAGTCCCATAACACAAGCATACACTCATTTATACACATATTTAAATAAAAAAGAAATCACCATAAACGTATCTTCTGCAAGGGCCTGCACGTGGTTGCTAAAATGACCCACTCCAGGTTGCTCTGCCCGTATCTGCGAGGAGGCGCAGGAGCACCCCCTCGCACATTCATACATCCAGTGCCCCAGCCAGCATTTCCAATGAGCTATGCAAGGCTGGCAAAGCAAAACACTCCCAGCGTCGCATGGCTCAGTGATCATGTGCGGCTGGGGAACTGAACTGTCAAAGGCAAACAGTGTTTCCCTTTGACAGTTCAGCCAGCCCAGGAGCACTCCCCCAGCTGGAAAAAGCAGCTGAGGGAGTGCTTAGTGTTTCACTGGGCTGGCTCCTCGGCTCCTCCATAATGGGTGAGGTGGCCAGGATGATTATGGATGAGCCGGCAGGCTTGGACTGGCCTATAGGGGAATAGGGCGATGGCCATACCAAAAATGCAAAATGCTAGTGTAGGCCAGTAAAAATGGCCAGTAAAAATGGGCCACTTTTTTGGCCAATGTGGGCCAAAATGCAGCTAGTATTTTTGACCATTGTTGCTGAATAAATATTCTTTAAATATCACAATTTGTTTACATTTGAACAAAAAACACCCCCTTGGGTACTATTTAAACAGTTTGTGACTAAAGGACTGAATATCCATTTGCAACTGCTGGCCACTTTTTCATTGGTGCCCAAGGCTATTTTATGGTCCAGTCTGACCTAGGTGCTCCTAGGCTGGCTGAACTGTCAAAGCGAAACACTGTTTGCCTTTGACAGTTCAGTTCCCCAGCCGCACATGATCACTGAGCCATGCAACGCTGAGGATGTTTTGCTTCGCCAGCCTTGCATAGCTCATTGGAAATGCTGGCTGGGGCATTGCATGTATGTATGTGCGAGGGGGTCTCCTGCGCCTCCTCACACATACGGACAGAGCAACCTGGAGCGGGGAATTTTAGCAACTACACGAGGTACGTTTATGGCGATTTATTTTTTATTTAAATGTGTATGGATGTGTGTAACCTTGTGTTATGGGACTGTGGCGGGAGAAGGTTGGGCGGCAGCACTGGGATAGTGGTGGGAGTAGGGTGGGGAGAGCCCGGGTCTGTACTGGGAGTAGGGTGCGTTGACGGCATGCAAAAGTTCATATCAATGTCTACATACATACTGTCCATCTGGCACTTTTGGGGGGGCCCGGCCTGCCCAAACTTTGCTCAGAGGGGGCCCAGGCCAAACAAGTTTGAAGACCACTGGCATAAAATATAGAGAAAAGCATCACAGTTGTGCACTACATACTAGGCTGAGACCAAGGTGTGTGTCGCCCGATTGAAATCCTTAACAGATTGCATGTGCATTCATGACTTCTGCTGGAATACAGCATTTCTACAGGCAGGCTGGCTTGCACCCCTATTTCCAATCTGATAGTTGTATGCTTTAGACAGTCTGCTGGTACGTCAATCTGTAACTATAAACTGTGCATGGTTGTGGCTGGTGACTACTGAGAGCCCACGATTATGCAGCCAGATCAATTTGATATCACACAAGTGTCCGTTCGGTGAGCATGACCAATCTATGCCGGGAATGATGTGTATTGGTGTCTAGTCTGACTGTGCCCCCACTTCCTTATGGTACAATGGCACGGATGCTGCCTCTTGTTTTTGTGTTTTAGCCAAATTACGGCTTTTCACAATAAAACAGCATTTATATACAGAAGACAACAAATATACAGCATAAAAACCGTATGTACACAATTTCACAAAAATAATAAAAAAGTGGAAAGGGAGAAGAAAAAGAAAGAAAATCAAAGAAGAAAGAGAGATTAGGATTAGACATATTCCCTCCCCACAGTCCATTGTCTGAGAGTAATGGCGGATATGCTTATCATATAATCGCCTGAAGGCCAGCCTATTTATGATCAGACTTTGGCAATGAGACCTAAAGCTTGGAGCACTCAAATCCCTTGGATTGTTAAAGCGATTTCTTCCCCTGCAACCAGTCAGTTCCAAAACATCTCAGAATGTAGGGTGCCTGCTCTCTGCTGCGAGAAACAGATGTCTCCTCACCACCCAGGTACCGCTGCAATTCAGCAGGATGTGTTTGAGAGACTGGGCAATATTTTCTTTGCACCAAGTGCAATCTATTCCACAAATGTTATCCGTATAATGGTACATTAGAACTACCGCCGTTGGCATGAGCTTGAGACGTATCCTCAGAAATTCCTGTCTCAACCCTGGATTAGGGAAGCGTCTTAGGTATCTCGGAACAAATCCCATTTTTTTTATCAATTGAGGGAAATGATTTCGCCAGGACTAAGGATCACATTATATCAATAGTGTGCATCCAATCCGTTCTTTTCATCAATCTCTTAGTGCAAAGTGGGTTGGAGATAAGCTCCTCTGTTTCGCTTTGACATTCTGGAAGAATGTTCATCATTAACAATTTTAATTTTGTCAGAAGCTTGGAGGGGTTCAGTCGCAATGTAGATGCAATGTTAACATAAAAGGAATTCACTTGTGGAATTATAATTGATCTATATAATGAGATGATTTGCCAGTCCATGTGGAGTTTTAATGAGGAGAGCCCCAGTTTGAATCTTAAACTGACCATCGGGAGGGATAGAGGCAGACCCAGAGCTTTTTTTCCAGAGTTGACTCTATAGTCTTATGCAGTTGATCTCCCGGAGCAGAGGTTTTGTGTCGATCCCATAGAGCAGGGCTGGGAGTGCCTTTGCGGTGTAGAATTTTAATAGCGGCTCTATGGAGAACTTGCAGTATGTTTTCAGAACTTCCCTCATCTGGCTCGCGCAACCCTGGACTTATCATCTAGATCCAGGTTCAGTTTGTTCAAAGTCGGGCAGGCATATCATTTAAAGCCCAGATAGGTCCCTTAGTTAACTATAGGTATCTCCTCTTCTCCTACAGCCCATTGTAGGTGTCAGACCTCTTTCCCCGGCCTTTTGCAGATCATTATGTTAGAATTGTTTGCGTTGATCTCTAATTCATTTATCTCTGCGTAGGTCCACATCTCTTTTAAGAGACACTGCAAACCCCCCGGAGAGTAGTCCAGCTAGACTATATCATCGGCATAAGCCAGCCATCTGATGGGAGTACCGCCTATTTTAGGACTGACCAGTGCCGCAGGAGCCAGACTTCTATCTAGATCATCCAGATATAGGTTGAACAGAATAGGGGCCAGGAGGCAACCCTGCCTGACCCCTCTGCCCACCCGTTCCGGGACCAACAGCTTGCCCAGTGCATTCAGTCTGATCTTCAGGAAGATGTCTTCATGGAGGCTTGCAATATAGCTAGGAGGTGCCTCAGTATTCCCCAAGCATCCAGCTTAGCCCAGAGGCGCTCTCTACAAACTGTATTGAATGCCTTTGATACATCGATCCAAGCACTATACAGGGCAGGACCTCCTTTAACCCATGAGTTTTCAGTGACTAAATTCAGAATGAGGCCATTTAGGCAGGTATGTTGACCCCTCCTAAAGCCTATTTGGGCTTTTGCTAGTATTTCATATTTTGTTGACCAGGCCTCCAGCTCTCTCAGTATTAACCCTAAGAAGATCCTACTCTCAGCCTCCAGGAGGGCGATCAGGCGATCATTTCCAGGATTCGACCAATCGCCTCCCTTATAAATCGGGATAATGAAGGTGGACTTCCAGGAGGTAGGCAGGCTTTTTTTTCCTCAGGATCATCTCAAAGAGTATAATCAAAACTCTGGATCACTCATACCCCCACATTTTTTAGGGAGATCTTCATTCAATCTTGCACCCCCTTTCTTAAAGCTTAGTAGTCTGTTCTTGCCATCATTCAAAATCACGTCGGGGGACAGAACTGCATGGATTGTCGGGAAGTCCCACTTTATCAAGCCAGAGATTCTCCTATGATCACTTGCCCCACTCTCCCCCACCAATATTTCTTCGCAAAGGGCGAATAGATAGGGGGAGAGAAATACATAATCCAATATTGAACTTGATGAACCCCAACTCCACGGTGCAGCAGGAGGGACGTCTCCCCTTATGGCACCATTTGCCATCACTAGATTCCAATCTGCTAGGAAGCTTAACCATTTGTCACCCCTTACCAGGCCACTAAGCTTTCCTTTATTACCCTTTTGTCTATCTATGGGGATACACTGGGAGTTTGGGTCACCCATTAAGAGGACTTCGGGAGACCCTTTGCTCATTCTTATTTCTAGGAGTAGGTCTGCCAGGCTATCCAAACAGGCCGCCAGTTCGACCCAGGCTTCATTCCAATAAAGGTTCACTGCCACTCTTACTTTTTGCTCGGAGGTTCACTGCCACTCTTACTTTTTGCTCGGAGGTTCACTGCCACTCTTACTTTTTGCTCGGAGGTTCACTGCCACTCTTACTTTTTGCTCGGAGGTTCACTGCCACTCTTACTTTTTGCTCGGAGATTTACTGCCACTATGACGTTCTGCTCGGAGGTTCACTGCCACTCCAACGTTCTGCTCGGTTTTGTGGCTTAGTTTCAGCCTCGCTGCTTGGATTCCTCTCATGTTCGTGGGAATCGGCTCTGGGTCAATATAGCAAGAATTCAGGACTGCTATTGCCAGGCCTCCCGAAGGTCTACAACATCTTTTATGAGAGGCCAATTGATGAAAGGTTGTAAATCTGTACATCTGGAAAGGGTCAATCAGCCACGTCTCTTGTAGCATTATCAAGCCGTGCTGGCCAAAGAGAAAAAAAAGACGTGTGCTTTGTTCTGAAGGAATTAGGGCCCCTGGTGTTCCATGTCACAAATCTCCATCCCGTGGGGCTAGAGATAATCCTCCCCTACACCCAGTTTCTCAAAGATTTGGTTTAGGATCTCGGGAAGCATAGACAAAGCTTTTTGGTATCGATTGGTCTGCACCTGGTTATCTTGATTCGAGGGGGGTAGAGATACTAGTGTATCGATTGCCCGACCCCTCGAAATCCCCTGAGGCGACTTTAGAGTTTTCTCTGGCAGCTTCGTTGTGGCTTCATAGCTCCTGTTCTTGAGGTCTGATACAGCCCCCAAAATCGCTTCTGCCGCCAACTTAGACTTTAGACCTATTTCCACGATGGTCACAAAGTCTCTATCCGGAAAACGTACAAATTTTATACCTTCACTTGAGAGTAGGTAAAGATCTGGGATTTTCCTAGAGATTTCTAATAAAGCACTGCGTTTCAAAGCCCGTTGCCGCTCCACCTTCTTTGTGGATTTAATGCAGAGCCTTGGAATAGCATAGGGATGCGATGCCATATCTGCCCGCACTCCATTTTGAGTCAGCTCTGTGTTAGGGAGAATTCTCTGTTAAGGCTAATTTCCCAAACCTAGTGAGTCCCCCAGCAGCTTTGCTGGATTTTTGGGGTTTATTTTTTTCTCCTGCTAAGAGTGAGACTCTTTTTCTCCCACTCTTAGACATGATTTGAGATATCCTTTGATTATGTAATGTGTTTTATGGGCTATGGGGTCTTTTACTCCATAGGGTTTCATGTATTTTTGGTAAGTGTGTTACACAGCACCCTCAGTGCAGTAACACAGGGGTGTCATAGTGACCAACAAACATAGACTCCATACCCTGGGACTGACTACTGTCTACCAGGGCATGTAAAGTCACCATTGACTTTACTAGTCTTAAATTGGGAACAGAACCAGTACAAACCACCATATTGTGGAAGTACTGGTAGGGGTAATTAGATTGCCCCTGGGTCTGTTTTTCGAGGGGGCACTGTGCAGTCCCCCCTCGTCGAGTTTCTGGCTGGTGGCAGTGGTTACCACGCGAAATATTCCACCGGAATATTTCCTATGGGATTTTCCCATTCATTTTAAATGCACCACTTTTTTGGTGCAATGTTAAAGATACCGCCGGGTTATTTATTTAATATTTATTCCCCGGTTGGGTCTTTTTGCCAGGACTCAGTTTTAAAATGGCGTTTGTGTTTGCCTCTGTAACTCCAACCCAAGTCGAGCCCTTTGTTCCACTTTTTGGCGGGCTTCTCCACAGAAGCCTCCAAAAGTGGTGCCACTCTGTCTGGGTCTACAGGATGTGTGGGAGGGGGGTTTAGGCACCCTGGACTGAGTTGCCTCAGCAACTCAAGTCGCACTCTTGTGTGATTGGCCCAGTGGTGATCCGCCCGGCTCACCACTTAGCATGTCTGAGTGACAGCTAGGACTGATGAATGGGGGTTTTCTGCATAAATGCAGGGCGTTGGGGACTGGAACTTCAGAAGTCGCCACAGGACCAAAGAATCCGAAGAGGGAGAAGCTGAGCTGACCTGCAACGACGACACCACCGGTGGAGCCCTGCTGAACCGTCGCACCACTTCCCAACGACAGAGAAGATCTTCATCCCGGAGAGTCTTCTTCCTCTGAACTGGTGGGTATAACCAGTTCGCCCTCTTTTCGCCTTCCTGGATCGTCTCGTGGTCGAATCGCCCATGCCAAGCACCCCGGCGGCCGGATAGCCATGCTTCACCACTATCGCAAATAAAAGGGTAGTACCTTTTAACCGGGAAACTCCACGGCTGGTTTCTTCCCTGGCAGTGCATCAACCTCCAGCTTTCCTCCACGCCGAGATCTTCTCTTCCCCTGGACGAAGCATCAACTTGCAACTGCTGCCAGGAACAACTGCCCCCGCTGGAGCTTTCTCACCATTTCAGGTACTGTGTCCCGCCTGGCCTCCGCTGCAACAGACTGTTGAAGGTGTCCCGTAAATCCTTGACTTTCTATCCTGGGGTGACCTGGGACCTGTTAACTAACTTTTTCTGAACTGATCCAACCCTTTTTGAACTATCTGCAAAGACTCTTTGAAGTACTATTCAACTGTGTGATCTTGGACACATTCCGCCTTGCTCTCTCCAAGAGTGGGCCTGGCCTATGAACTTTCTTGCTCTAACAGTAGACTCTGCCTTTCTGACTTGCTGTGGTTCTTTTTAAAGTGTTGGTATTGTGTGCTGTCCTAATTCTGCCTTTTCCCTCCCTTTTAACTAACTTATTGGCGTGCCATCTTAGGTTAAGCGCTCACCTCTGTCTGTAAATAAGTGGTGTTTTAACTAAGACTTGTTCAATAAGTAATCACAGATGTATATAGATTGATAGTGACTGTGTTTGAACTTGCTTGCCATAATAGTGTTAGTGTATTTTACAAGTGTGCTTTTAAATAAATAATGATATACTTTTATACCCAAGGTCTGGTCAGTGTTTGCTTGTGCTACTGTATCTCTGTACCTATTTTGTATACTCCATATACTGTCTAACTCTTCTTGAGAGAAGTCTGGCTGCTCAGCCACAGCTACCAGGTAAATCTGTGTGGTGCAGACTGCTACCAATTGGGTTTACTGCCAACACCTGTAGTCCTAAGCCTTTTGCAGTGGTCCCTAAGGGAACTGCACAGGTTTCTGCCTAACACTCTGGAGGGGTTGTAATCCTTACTGGAGCTTCAAATCCTGCTAGCAATTTTTTTTTCGCTTGTGGTTTATCTTGCAGGAAAATCAGAGCCAGCTTAATGGGTTTCATTGATTGGCTCATCAGTGGGGCAGGAGTTCTACCTTCCAGGCCCGCCCCCCGAGCCCTTCTGTCTGGATGCCAATGCTTTCCCTGGCCTGTACAGGCTCAGTCAGATCCATATGGACCACCTCTTGTGCTTGAGATTGGTCGGCCCTCCCAGGTGGCTCCCACTCTGGGTATTTGTACCCATTGGGGGAGGGCTGTCTCCTGTGTTTCTTAGTTGGGTTTATTAGAATACTTTTTGATTTGAATGCAGCCACCCCCAGATTAGATAGTGACTGTATGAAGCTTGAGGTAGACGAGTTGTTTTTTTCGTGATATTTTGCTTCTTCGTTTTGAGAACTACCTCTACTGCATTAGAGATCCCCGGTTTCCCCTTCTGTTTCGTTTTATTCTTTTTGCCCTCCCCTTGGCCAGCATGGGGTATAATAGGAAGGTCATCAGGGACCGATCTCGTTCGATCCCCATCTTCGGCAGGATCTTTACTCATACCGATAACTTCTTCGTTCTCCACTATGTGCGCCAAGCGCCGGAACTCTTCCAGCACTGAATCAGAAAGGGAAGTATCATCAAAGATTGTTGTTGCAGAAATTATTACCACCTCCTCTGTCCTCGCACCACAAGTTCCAGTTGACTTCACTACTGTCGTTATTTGACCGTCTGATTTTTCCAGAAGCTTCCAATGTTAATGCCTTGTTTTCAGCCGTCTCCCGAGAATGGGTGGCCATATCTAATTCCAACTCCAGGATATTCGTCATAATAGAGGTGTTTATTACGTTTCACAACCCTGTCAGGGAGGAATCACACTCTCCCATTTCTTTCACCAAGAACAGAAGTGCGAGGTTTATCCTTAGCCTCAAGCGCAGGGAACACATCTCTCTGGCGCTGGAATCCCTCCACTGGCTCCCCGTGGCTGCAAGGATCAAGTGTAAGTCCCTATGCATAATCCACAAGGCTTTCTGGGGCCGGGCCCACATTATCTACAATGCTCTCACCCTAAATACTCTCCCTCTAGAGTCCTCCGCTCCTCCTCCTCCAACTGTCTGCAGGGAGCCATTTTTGCAGAGATTTGGGGGTAGATCTTTATCCTCTGCAGGTGCCTCCCTCTGGAACAGCCTCCCTGCCTCTCTCCGCCTTGAGCCGGAACACCTTATGTTCTGCAAACTCCTCAAGTCCTTCCTCTTCTCTTCCTCCTTCTCTCTGCCTTTCCCGTGTTGACCTCCGTTCTTGTTCTCTCCACCCTCCTTCTCCTCCCTAACTCTGTTCAGTTTTGCTGGCTGGTTTCCCGGTTCACCTCCAGAGCCTTACAGGTCCCAGGCTCCCCCCGCCAGTCTTTTGCACTTGCCTCCGGCCCACTACACTATGTTCAGCATTACTGCACTTTCAGCTCACGGTACATGAATGGGGCAACCTCTCAACTTACCACAGGGCCCTGCTGCACTGGATGCCTTTTTTCCCCTCCTCCCCCCTTCCTCGCACCTCCTCCAAAGGAGATTAGTGTTCCAAGAGCAGAGGTGTAGAGTGTAAAGAGGAGCAGACCCAAGACAGAGCCTTGTGGAACACCAACAGTTAGAGGAGTGAGTTGAGAGGTGTTGTTGCTCCAGGAGACAGAGAATTGGTAAGGTACAAAGTAGGATTCAATTCAGGCAAGGGCTTGATCCTGAATCCCAAGAACAAAGAGATAATTAAAGAGATCAGAGTGATCGACAGTGCCAAAGGCAGCAGACAAGTCAAGGAGAATAAGATAGAGGATAGGTTGGAGTGCTTAGCAGAGGCAATGAAGTTGTAAACATTCATGAGAGCAGTTTCTGTTGAGTGACAGGAGTGGAAACCTGCTTATAGGGGGTCTCGAAGGTCGTGGATGTCTCAGAAATTGGTAAGATGGTTGAACACAACCCTTTCAAGCACTTTTGAGTAGTGCGGAAGGAGAGACACAGGGTGAAAGTGAGCCAATAGGTTTGGGTCAGTCCCTTGCTTTTTTAGGAGAGGGATCAGTGTGGCTGTTTTGAACACAGAGGAAAAGCAAACACTAGCTCAGGAGCAAGAGTGACTGATGGGGCACAAGAGGGCTTTGCCTTCCACAGTTGTGATAGGACTTCTTTAGTATTCGTGTGACTAAAGTGGGAGATGGAGTCAGAGGATGATGGTAGAGGAGGCGGAGTGTAGAATGTAGGAGGAGGGAGTGTGAGGAAGGTCAGGAGAGAGTCTTTAATTTAGGACATTTTTGCAGCAAAGTATCCAGCTAGGTCATCAGCAGTGAGAGTGGAGTTGATAGTCATAGTCTTAGGAGGAGGGAGTTTAGGGGCTCCTGCAGCCGGCGAGGATGGTTGGAGTGAAAGTCAATGGCGGTGAGGTAGAATTTGCTTTGTGCTCTATCAAGAGAGGACTTGAGTGAGTTCAGAACAGAGAGGTAGAGTGTCAGATTTTCATGCGAGTGGGTACGCCTCCACTTGCACAGCAGCCGATGCATGTCTGTGAGGAGAGAGTGTATGAATGGAGTGACCCATGGTTGACGATGCTGAGACTTAGGGGTGAAAGTAAGCAGTGGGAAGTGAGGAGAATGAGTCTTACAGCAGGGATTAGAAGATGGAGAAGGCAGTGTTGGTGTAAGAGGCATCGGGTGTGAAGGAGGAGGGTGACTGGAGGCCATGGTGACTTTTAACCCCCCACCTTTTCTACAGGTGGATTTTTCACGTGAGTTGGTGCATTGCAAGTCAGGTTTATTGAACATTGAAGTAGTTTAACTCTTGAAAGACAACTACACAGAAATTGAGACAACGTGGTCTGCTCTACTTTCTAGATGATATACTCTGGAGCCAGGAAATCCACCCGCTTCCCCATTTGACACATAATGTGAAACTGAGCAAGTTGTTTAACTACCAAAGAGGGACCACAGCAGTGATTCCGTTCAGTGTGTGTTATAGGAAAAGGCTCACACATACACAGTTTTATAGTGAATAACATGTAGAAATATAATATCCATTTATATAGCGTACTGTCTTCGCGCTCACTCGTGGCAACAGCGCTTGTGAGTTTAAAATAGATGATACATTAGGACGGCTCATATAACATGCATTCTAAATGTAGGTATTTTTGCAAATAGACACATGTGGCGGTGGCGACCCTTTGGTTTCTACAGACCCTCTACTCCTACCATTGAGCCCGCACCAAGTGGGCGTTCCTTTTGCTTTCGTCTTCCCAGAAGCTACACTTAGTATCGGGTGCACTGGAATATCTCATGCGTTGTGAACCTCCCACAAATCCGGTTATATTTGGTTGCTATTTCTTCAAAAAAAATGTGCTGTAGAACGGCCCATTTCGATGCATTATTAGAAGTTGGTCCACTTGGGTTCAGTAAAGCGGGGCTGGCGTGGGCACAGCGCTTTATGCCAAAGTCTCGGAACTGCCATGCCATCAGCTTTAAACACCTTCCACGTGGAAGGGTTCCCTCAACCTTCTGGGGTTCAGATTAGAGTAAAAGTTACCAGAGCGTGTGCGCATGCGCGCCTGTGCGCCACACCGTGCTCTGTGTGCGTCAGGGGACAGCACATGCTGCACCAATTACAGGGCCTGGCCCAGGCGCACTCCTCCTCGGCCTCTCGTGGCACCCAAACATCCGCCGCCTTGGACAGCTTGGTTTCCGTCCCTTCTTGGGGCTGCGGCTGGACGCCTTGCTGTGTTATTGAAGTGGGATTTCAGCTTATTTTGGACACTGTCCCGTTAACCCCTCACTGTGGTCCTTTCCCCAAACGTTGTGTGTTTGCTTCCAGAGCAAGTGTGTCTCCAAGCTTTGAATGGATATTGTACGGGGGCCGTTCCCGCACAGGCCAACATTTTGGAACCCCTGAGAGGAATCCTTGAGAGGGCCATTTTCACTGCATAAACCGGGAGATGTAATGTTCCCATGACATTGCATTGGTGTTATAATTATTTTAGGCGGGAGACAGTGAAAAAGAGCAATATTTTTAATTGAAAAATCAGGTGGGTTGGCATGTATGCACTCCGCTGCTACCCCAGAAGTGTTTCACTCGTGAGGACCCTGTGAGAGTTCCCACAGCTGAAGGAGGACCTGTTTCACTAGTGAGTACCCAAAGTGCAAGGACTTGTGATTTACTTACTTGTGAAGGCCCAGTTGAGACAGAACTTAATAGCGAGGACCAGTGCCTTAAGTGGAACTACAAATCGAGCCGGGGCTCATCGAGGGGGCGTGGCCTAACAGCGGGGTCTTGGTGGCCCATTAGGCCACGCCCCCTTGACGAGCCCCGGCTCAATGGGCTACTGGGCACCCCTGCCAGGCAGCCTTTTGTAGAGATTAGCACCCTCTCCCCTATAGGGGAGAGGGTGCTGATCTCTGCATTTATTTTGTATAGGCTTGCCTGGCAGGGGACAGCGCCTGCCTATTCAGCCTTAATGGTGGTGCTGCCCCTCGCCAGCTGGGGAGGGGCAGCGTCACCATTAAGGCTGAAAGGGTGAGGCTGCTGGAAGCAGAGGCCTTTTTCCTAAATACTGAAGCTCCCGCGAATCCGCGGGAGCTCCAGTATTTAGAAAGCAAGGCCTCTGCTTCCAGCGGCCTCATGTTTCTCCATAATGGTGGCGCCGGCCGACAGGAATCTCTTGATTAAAGGGATGCCTCGCAGGTGCGGCGCCACCATTATGGCTGAAAGGCATTTTTTTCTGTAGCCTGAAGCTCTCGCACACGAGCGAGAGCTTCAGGCTGTAGAAAAAAATGCCTTTTCGTGTAGTGGCCGGGGCTGTCAGGCGAGATTACTGGGCCCCGGCAGGGCCCCGCCTTAAAACGAAATTTCGGAGCCTGCTGGGGCTCAGCCCCGGCAGGCCCCGGCCCACTTAAAGCCCTGGCGAGGACCCAAATAGGGCCCCACTAAGATAGGAAAACACAATGGGCCTCATTACACGTTAGGCGGTAAGGGATTACCGGCACCGGTAAGGGCATCAGTGCCGGTAATCCCTTACCGCCCTACTACGAGGTCCCTAAGCGGGTCCCTTCCTTAACGCCTGGTTTTACCAGGCGTTATGGAAGGGACCCGTTAAGGGACTTCAGAGCTAATAATGGTACCGCAATTTGCGGTACTGTTATTAGCACCTTCCCCATTCCCATTGAGCCCTATGGGGGCTGAAATGGGAATGGGGAATGGCTTTTTCAATGGGGACTTACCGGTCCCGCAAAGGTCGGAATAGACCAGTAAATCCCCATTGAACGGGACCGGACACGGTACCGGTATTGGAGGTAGCCATGGCGCTAATAGCGCCATGACTACCTCCAACCTCGTAATGAGGCCCAGTGTGTGTGTTTGACGGTGTTGTGGTTTTCTTACTATTTACTGCTCACACTTTTTCCATCATTGGTGCCAAAACTTGGAATTCACTTCCTCTCCCTCTTCGTGGGATGAGGATCCTCTTTCCTTTAGGCGTGCTCTTAAGACTGTGATGCCGGAAATGCATCTGAGGGACAGGGCCTCTGAATCCTTGTCCTTTTTCTGTTTTTACCGTGTGTTCTGTCATGTTTTCTGCCCAGGAGTCCATGAGGGACTCCTGGCAGTGCAGCTCTCTTTTGATTTGGTGAACAGACCCATGGGATACCCTTATGGCACCCATGGGTAGGGGTACAACCCTGTGCCCCTAGTGTATGTTTTTGGGCACCTGTGGGTGGCCCACAGAGCAGGGTATGGGCTGGTGGCAGCTCCATGCTGAATTTGACAGGTGCTCTGGGTGTCCTCCATTTTGGGATACCCAGGCCCTGCCATTGGGATCAGTTGATTCCTGATAGGAAACAAGATGGCCCCTGTGGCCTCTTGCTTTCTATTGCCTGTTATCTTGTTTTTCCCAAAGTCCTGGGAAGCCCTGACTCTGTCCCTTCCCCCTGACTGGCTGTTGGGTGGAAGTTCCATATATGGTGTTGTTGTGAAGGCCCAGCTAGACTGACTGGAGCCTTCCCAGTGACTGTATGTTGTGGGTACCTCCTGTGGGTGGGACCTGGGTGAATGGAGTGTGTGACCAATATACACTCCTTGTTGTGGTTGTCTGGTTTCTGGCATGAGAGACAAAGACTGAGACAGCCCTGCCCGAAACTGGCCTGAATGCAGTGTGTAGTGTTGAATGGCTGGGTACTTGTCCCAATCCACATTCCTTGTTGTGAGTGTCTGAAAGGGAGGGGTGTGGCCTGAATGCACTGTGTGCCTGATTGGCTGACTGACTGCATGAATGCCCTTCTGTGTGATTGGCTGCTGTGTGTGTGCCAGCAGTGTGGATGAGAGACAGAATAGTATATCTGGGGACCTCTCACCACTGGAAATTGTTCAGAAGCATTCAGAAGCTGAGTCTCCACTCAAGAGTAACTGGATTTGCTGATCCTCGACGTCCAGCTGGAAGAAGAAGACTTGCTGTGGCATTTGCTTCGACGGAACTGAAGGTTGTCGAAATCGTCGAGGACTGACCCGAGAGAGGACCTGGTAAGGCGCCCTCTTCCCGTGCTCCGAGGGACCATCGAGCACCGCTGAATCTTCGCCGAAGCGCCCTGGAAGTCAGACCCTCGAAAGGCTGCCGACCCGAGACGGGACCGCCGAGGAGATCGAAGTGAAGCACCCGGACATCGACGCTGTCGAAGTCCATTGCCGTCGACCAGGGTTCGCAGGTCTGTGTAACCGCTGGAGGCCCGTCGAAGTTGTGTTGCCCAGCCGTGGGAACCACTTGACGCCGTGCCGCCGACGACCGGAGCCGTCCGCTCCTTGCCTAAGAACTTTCAATCGAAGGACTCCCTCGACCGCATCGTCGACCGCTTATCCTGCCGGAGAAAGTCGAGGACGACCAACGCGCCGAGGAGAAACCTGCCGGTGGGTTTCCCGCCACCTCACGATCCCAAAGACTCGAGCGACTCGACGCCCTTGCTGGGCTCCCGTCTCTACAATCTTTGCGGTCCAGAACTATTGTCATCGAGGTGCCCCGCACACCTCCGCCGTGCAGGACGCCGACGCCCCGACGCCGACGAGCACCGCTCGGACGAAGCTGCCGCCTCTTCGACATCGTTCTACCTCGTTCGTCGACGGACGTTCGACGCCCCGTGCCTCCCGCTTGAAAGGGAAGGCATTCAAGAAGGGCCGTCGATTCCCCGTCGCCGAACCCCGAGGTCTTCGACGTTTCTCTACGCCTCTCGACGATCCGTGACTCCTGCTTAAAAGGGGGTCATTCAAGAAGGATCTGTCGACGCCTCTTCGAAGAACTCGACTCCACCAGGTACATTGGGGGGGTAAAAACATTGTAGGAGAGAATAAGACTGTTGAACAATATATGGACTGGGCTTGTGTCATATCCCTTTATTTTGCAGGTTGCCCAGGTGGGGGGATCTCCACACAGAACTGTGTCCAGTAGCAAGGGCCAGTATTCTGCCTATTGTTTCAACCCTCTGTTATCTCTCCTCTCTCTATTGCTGGTTTCCTTCTTATTGATCTGTGTGCCATTTCTACAGTATTGTGAATGCACTTTAATGAGGTCTAATATTAGTGGTACCACTTTAGAATTGTAGATATTTACCATTGCTGATTTTCCTGAGCACAAAGTGCGTTATTGTGATAAGTGTACATAACCCTTGAATATTAATTATATAAAGACTGTGTTTTCAGTAATACAGTGTGTGGACATTCCTTTGTGGGGGCTTGGGGATACACTGTACTTAAGAACCAGCCTGCATCACCTCCTGAGAAGCTAGGCCTTGATTGCTCGCCCATCGCTACCGTATTAGAGAATCTTGGCTGGGGTCCTCTGTGCCTCCCCTCTACCATATAGAGAGCAGAAGTACAGACCCCCCCACCGGTCTTCTTTACAAAGCTGGTGGCAGCGGTGGGATGCTTATGGTTTTAAGACTCAGTGTATAACCGTGCCACTTACAAAATATCCGCACTTTTATTAGATTAAGGTTTGGGTGTGTACCAAATAACTGCATTACAAGCAATGGAGGCCATTGCAAATGGTAAATTGACTCGGATGAGCTTAGAGGCTCTCCAGAGTGCTTGTGAAGCCAGGGAGTTAGACTTTGTGGATAAGTCTAGGGCTGAGCTGATAGCTGCCCTGGTGGATTACCAGACTGATGGTGAAACTCTTGAGGAAGGGGGGGATGCAACCAGTGAGGACTCTGCCCCTGGGGTTGTCGCTGAATCTGTTTCTGGGAATGCCACCATTCCTGCTGCCTCTGTTCCAAACCCCAGCAATTCCATGGAACTTGAGTTATTGAGGATGAAGTTAGCCTTTGAATATCGCAAGTTGGAAATAGAAGCTGAGCTTAAGAAAGAGGAGCTGGCACAGCAAGTGGAACTCAAGAATAGGGATCTTGAACTCAGAAATAAGGACCTTGAACTCAAAAGCCAGGACACTGAATGTCAGAGAATCCAGCTAGAGAAAGCTAGAGTGGAGACTTCAGCTAGATCCAGTGAGAGTGTCAGGTCCCCAGCCACCAAGTTTATGAAAGATTTGGTTGGTGTGTTTGTGGAGGGTTCAGATATCCTCCAATGGATTGAAGCGTTTGAAATGGCTTGTGCAATTCATGATGTAGATAAAAGAGATTGGGCTAAGTGTTTGTTAAGCAGAGTGCCTCAAACTGGATATGACTGTATTCTGAAGCTGGGTGTGGAAGAAAGGGGTCAGTATGAGTGTATGAAGTCTGCTTTGATTGCCAAGTTTGGCAAGACACCTACCCAATACCTTAAAAGGTTCAGGGAATTTAAGAAAAGAGAGAATGTGTCTTGGGTTGACTGGGTGAGTACTGCGCACATGAACATGATGGGGTGGATTGATGGATACAAGGTGAAAACTTTTGTTGAGTTGTCCCACCTCTTGTTTTTTGAGCATTTTTCTGAAGCCTGTTCACCAGAGCTGCGTCAGTATGTGGCTGACCAGAACATTTTGGACCCCTTTAAGCTGGCTAGGTTGGCTGACAAGTGGGTCTCCCACCGGGTGTCCCCTAAGGACTCCAGTGGGAAGGACAAGGACAAAGAAAAGGGGGCCTCTCAGAGAGCTGAGGAGTCCCAAAAGCAGTCACAGTCGGGTAAACCAAAACCTTCCTCTCCTAAGACCCAAAAATCTAGTGGGGATAAGTCCTCTGTGGGTGGGAATAAGAGTAGTGGTCCACCTGCTGCAAAGCAGGCTCCCAGTGGTTCCAGTACCGTACCCCGCACTCCTGGCACTTGTTGGGATTGTGGGGCTCTGGATCACAAAAGGGGTGACCCCAAGTGTAAAGGTAAGGCACTTGGAGTACAGGCTGTCAGCCTGACCTACCCTTACCCCGTGTCTGAGGTGGAGGCCACTGTCCTCCCCTCCTCTACAGGAATCACATTTGGTGCTCCAGTAGAGATTTCCTTAGTGTCCCTTGGGGCCTGGGACCAGTACGCAGAAGTACTGGCGACTATCCCACAGAACACCCGTAGATTTTTGAGAAGTGTCCTCTTGAATGGCCAGCCTTCTACTGGTTTGAGAGACACTGGGGCAAGCATGACAGTGGTGGACAGGACCCTGCTCAAGCCAGAGGACTATGAAGGTGCTCCTCTGCAAACCACCAGGTTAGCTGGTGGGCCTCCCAAATTATCGCCTGTAGCCCTAGTCACACTCATGATTGGAGACAAGACAGCAAAGCTTCCTGTCCTGGTTCAGGACAATGTCCCTGCTAACATTCTGTTAGGAAATGATCTAGTAGAGTTGGGGTTGATCTCGGATGGTCTTCCCATGACTGCTGCTGCAGTCACTAGGTCACAGGTGACACCGGGTCTGGCTGTGAGTCAGGTATCCGAGCCAAAGGCGAGGCCTAAGGCAAGAAGAAGGAAGACCAAGAAGGCCACCTCTGTGGAGGGAACACCTTCTCTTCCTGCTGTTCCGACAGCACCCAATGGGATCCATGCTCCGGACGGGCTGGGTCCAGCGGAAAACCCAAACTCAACTCCTGTGGGAGAAGAGACAGAAGACTCTCCTGTGGGAGAGGTTCTCAACCCGGAGGATCATCCCGACCTTCAATGCTTGTTAGCTGAAGGGGGACCCTCCCGGGCAGACTTCTGTAAGGGACAGAGAGAGTGCCACTCTCTCGAGGGCCTGAGGAAACAGGCCCTGTCCCAGGCACAAGGTGAAGTGCCTAGGACATTCAAGATTTATTGGGAGGGTGAGCTCCTTGTTAGTGAGCCCACTAAGCCCGAACCTGGTGCCCGCAAGAGGTTGGTGGTACCCCAGGTTTACAGGCCCTTCCTACTGCAGTTGGCGCATGAGGTGCCCTTGGCTGGTCATCTTGGGACCAAGAAGACTAAGCAGAGGCTCTCTGCCCATTTCTACTGGCCACGGATGGGAGTAGAGGTGGAGTCCCACTGCAGGACCTGCCCAACTTGTCAGTTGTCTGGCAAGACTGGAGGCAGGGTCATTGCCCCACTGCAGCCATTACCAGTGGTTGGCACACCATTTGAGAGGGTGGGCATCGACATCGTCGGTCCCCTTGACCCTCCCACTTCAGGTGGACATCGGTTCATCCTGGTCTTGGTAGATCATGCCACCAGGTACCCTGAGGCAATACCCCTTCGGACTGTTACTGCCAAGGTGGTTGCCAGGGCTCTCCTGGGCATTTTCACCCGTGTTGGATTCCCCAAGGAGGTTGTCTCTGACCGAGGATCCAACTTCATGTCTAGTTACATGAAAACCATGTGGAAAGAGTGCGGGGTAACCTACAAGTTCTCCACCTCTTACCACCCCCAGACCAATGGTCTGGTTGAGAGATTTAACAAAACTCTCAAGGGCATGCTAGGTGCTTTGGAAGAGCCCCTAAGGAGGAAATGGGATCTCCTCCTGCCATGCCTGCTGTTTGCTTACAGAGAGGTACCTCAAGAGGGTGTTGGTTTCAGCCCCTTTGAGTTACTCTTTGGACATCCCGTGAGGGGGCCCCTCGCCTTGATCCGAGAAGGCTTGGAAGCTACCCCTCCAGGTCCCGCCAAGCAAGTGGGGGACTATGTGTTAGGCCTCAGGCGGAGGATGACACAAATGATGGGTCAGGCAACAGCAAATCTCAAGGCCAGCCAGGAATTGAATAAGTACTGGCATGACCTGAAAGCTTCGCAAGTGGATTGGACTCCGGGACAGGAAATCCTTGTGATGGAGCCTACCAAGCCTAGAGCTTTGGCAGACAAGTGGACTGGACCCTTCAGGATCATCTCCAAGATGGGCGAAGTCAATTATCTGGTGGACATGGGAGCCTCTGGGGTAGCCCCCCAGGTATTCCATGTCAACAGGCTCAAGCCTTTCCACAGGCGAGCAGAGGTCTCATGTCTCTTGCTAGCTTCAGGGCAAGAAGAGGATGAGAGTGAGCCCCTTCCTGATTTGCTGCATAGCAACCCTCAGGATGGCTCAGTGGAGGGAGTACAACTCTCTCCCGATTTGACAACAGAGCAGCAGAGGGCCTGCCGGGCTTTGCTCCAGCAGTATGCCCCTCTGTTTTCACTGACACCGGGCCTTACACCGTGGTGTAAGCACGAAATTGACACTGGTGACAGTGTGCCTGTCAAAAGCAGGAGCTATCGTATGTCAGATACCGTCAAAAACCACATCCAGGCTGAGGTCGCCAAGATGTTGGATCTGGGTGTTATTGAACCCTCCACCAGTCCCTGGTCCAGTCCAGTGGTCCTTGTCCCCAAGGCAAGTTCCCCGGCGGGTACCAAGGATTGGAGGTTCTGTGTGGACTACCGAGGAGTCAATGCCGTCACCAAAACTGACGCGCACCCATTGCCCAGGGCTGAAGAGCTCGTGGACACTATAGGTGCTGCCAAATTTGTGAGCACCTTTGACCTTACCTCAGGCTATTGGCAAATAGCTCTGACGGACCATGCCAAGGAAAAGACGGCATTCTCCACACCTGAGGGACTCTACCAGTTTAGGGTCATGCCCTTTGGGTTGAAGAATGCCCCTGCCACCTTCCAGAGATTGGTCAACCATGCGCTCAGTGGGCTGGAAGCCTTTTGTGTGGCTTACTTAGACGACATTGCCGTCTACAGTTCCACCTGGGAAGAGCATTTGACACATCTGGATAAGGTGTTGCAGGCCTTGAAAAGGGCTAACCTCACTATCAAGGCCACCAAGTGCCAGATAGCTCAGGGGAAAGTTACCTATCTTGGTCATGAGGTAGGAGGGGGTCAAATCCAACCTCTCTCCAGTAAAGTACAGGACGTACAGAACTGGGAGACTCCCACTACTCAAACCCAGGTGAGAGCCTTTTTGGGCCTCACTGGGTACTATCGCAATTTCATGGCAGACTATGGAACCATAGCTGCACCCCTGACAGCTCTAACTTCACCCAAACAGCCTAGGAAGGTTAATTGGACTGAAGACTGTCAGAGGGCCTTTGATGGCTTGAAAGAAAGTCTGTGTAGGGCACCTGTGTTGAGTGCGCCTGACTACAGCCGACCCTTTATCGTCCAGACGGATGCCTGCGACACCGGAATTGGAGCTGTCTTGTCCCAGTTAGATGACAAAGGGAGAGAACATCCTATCATATTCATCAGTAGACAACTCAAGGGTAGAGAACTTAGGTGGGCTACTGTTGAAAAGGAATGTTTTAGTATAGTTTGGAGCCTTAGGCGTTTTAGGCCCTACCTTACGGGGTCCACCTTCAAGGTCCAAACAGATCATAAGCCCCTGAAGTGGCTTATGCAGATGAAGGGTGAGAATCCGAAATTGCTCAGGTGGTCGATTAGCCTACAAGGGCTAGACTTCACCATAGAGCACAGACCAGGGAAGAGTCACGATAATGCAGATGGCCTTTCCAGAAGGTATGTTGACCGTCTGGATGAGGGTGTCTATCCCGTGGGAGATTAGGCACCCTCCACCTCAGTCTGGGGGGGGCGACTGTGATGCCGGAAATGCATCTGAGGGACAGGGCCTCTGAATCCTTGTCCTTTTTCTGTTTTTACCGTGTGTTCTGTCATGTTTTCTGCCCAGGAGTCCATGAGGGACTCCTGGCAGTGCAGCTCTCTTTTGATTTGGTGAACAGACCCATGGGATACCCTTATGGCACCCATGGGTAGGGGTACAACCCTGTGCCCCTAGTGTATGTTTTTGGGCACCTGTGGGTGGCCCACAGAGCAGGGTATGGGCTGGTGGCAGCTCCATGCTGAATTTGACAGGTGCTCTGGGTGTCCTCCATTTTGGGATACCCAGGCCCTGCCATTGGGATCAGTTGATTCCTGATAGGAAACAAGATGGCCCCTGTGGCCTCTTGCTTTCTATTGCCTGTTATCTTGTTTTTCCCAAAGTCCTGGGAAGCCCTGACTCTGTCCCTTCCCCCTGACTGGCTGTTGGGTGGAAGTTCCATATATGGTGTTGTTGTGAAGGCCCAGCTAGACTGACTGGAGCCTTCCCAGTGACTGTATGTTGTGGGTACCTCCTGTGGGTGGGACCTGGGTGAATGGAGTGTGTGACCAATATACACTCCTTGTTGTGGTTGTCTGGTTTCTGGCATGAGAGACAAAGACTGAGACAGCCCTGCCCGAAACTGGCCTGAATGCAGTGTGTAGTGTTGAATGGCTGGGTACTTGTCCCAATCCACATTCCTTGTTGTGAGTGTCTGAAAGGGAGGGGTGTGGCCTGAATGCACTGTGTGCCTGATTGGCTGACTGACTGCATGAATGCCCTTCTGTGTGATTGGCTGCTGTGTGTGTGCCAGCAGTGTGGATGAGAGACAGAATAGTATATCTGGGGACCTCTCACCACTGGAAATTGTTCAGAAGCATTCAGAAGCTGAGTCTCCACTCAAGAGTAACTGGATTTGCTGATCCTCGACGTCCAGCTGGAAGAAGAAGACTTGCTGTGGCATTTGCTTCGACGGAACTGAAGGTTGTCGAAATCGTCGAGGACTGACCCGAGAGAGGACCTGGTAAGGCGCCCTCTTCCCGTGCTCCGAGGGACCATCGAGCACCGCTGAATCTTCGCCGAAGCGCCCTGGAAGTCAGACCCTCGAAAGGCTGCCGACCCGAGACGGGACCGCCGAGGAGATCGAAGTGAAGCACCCGGACATCGACGCTGTCGAAGTCCATTGCCGTCGACCAGGGTTCGCAGGTCTGTGTAACCGCTGGAGGCCCGTCGAAGTTGTGTTGCCCAGCCGTGGGAACCACTTGACGCCGTGCCGCCGACGACCGGAGCCGTCCGCTCCTTGCCTAAGAACTTTCAATCGAAGGACTCCCTCGACCGCATCGTCGACCGCTTATCCTGCCGGAGAAAGTCGAGGACGACCAACGCGCCGAGGAGAAACCTGCCGGTGGGTTTCCCGCCACCTCACGATCCCAAAGACTCGAGCGACTCGACGCCCTTGCTGGGCTCCCGTCTCTACAATCTTTGCGGTCCAGAACTATTGTCATCGAGGTGCCCCGCACACCTCCGCCGTGCAGGACGCCGACGCCCCGACGCCGACGAGCACCGCTCGGACGAAGCTGCCGCCTCTTCGACATCGTTCTACCTCGTTCGTCGACGGACGTTCGACGCCCCGTGCCTCCCGCTTGAAAGGGAAGGCATTCAAGAAGGGCCGTCGATTCCCCGTCGCCGAACCCCGAGGTCTTCGACGTTTCTCTACGCCTCTCGACGATCCGTGACTCCTGCTTAAAAGGGGGTCATTCAAGAAGGATCTGTCGACGCCTCTTCGAAGAACTCGACTCCACCAGGTACATTGGGGGGGTAAAAACATTGTAGGAGAGAATAAGACTGTTGAACAATATATGGACTGGGCTTGTGTCATATCCCTTTATTTTGCAGGTTGCCCAGGTGGGGGGATCTCCACACAGAACTGTGTCCAGTAGCAAGGGCCAGTATTCTGCCTATTGTTTCAACCCTCTGTTATCTCTCCTCTCTCTATTGCTGGTTTCCTTCTTATTGATCTGTGTGCCATTTCTACAGTATTGTGAATGCACTTTAATGAGGTCTAATATTAGTGGTACCACTTTAGAATTGTAGATATTTACCATTGCTGATTTTCCTGAGCACAAAGTGCGTTATTGTGATAAGTGTACATAACCCTTGAATATTAATTATATAAAGACTGTGTTTTCAGTAATACAGTGTGTGGACATTCCTTTGTGGGGGCTTGGGGATACACTGTACTTAAGAACCAGCCTGCATCACCTCCTGAGAAGCTAGGCCTTGATTGCTCGCCCATCGCTACCGTATTAGAGAATCTTGGCTGGGGTCCTCTGTGCCTCCCCTCTACCATATAGAGAGCAGAAGTACAGACCCCCCCACCGGTCTTCTTTACAAAGACCAAACTCAATTCTTCTGATTTTAAGTTCTTTGAAGTTTCACTGGTCCTGCCTAGTGCCAAGATGCCCAGTGGGTGAACATCACGCTTTATACCTTCGATTATAAATAAATAAATAAATGTTACTCATCCACACACACACACACACCCTCCACAAATGCACGGTGACCGGTGAGTAACTTTGTGAAATAGACTTATTTCAGTGTGTTTGGTAGGTGACCCATACAGTTGGGGCCACCAAGATATTTCAGGGTCAACGGCTCCGTGCACCACAGTGGACCACTCTTGGGTTTCGAAAATCCCAAAGTCTAGTTTATTCTAAGGAGAGTGAAGACCCCCTATAGACCTCAACACTAACAGTGTAAAGCCAATAGTTCTGTCCACAAGGTGATGTCAAATCAATCGCGAGCTGTCAAAGGTTTGTGAATAGTTCTAGAACTTAAAGTACACCAGTGGCAGAGACAGGCTCCAGTTCCGCTTATGAATAAGAAGTCTTACACTTATGCTGGGCCGACTTTGAAACCACTGCAGGTGATACTGGGTGGCAGATGAGGTGGTCTGATGCCAGGGACGATGCCGCTGTCCATTAGCGAACAACACAGGGTTTGTTGCCAAGAGGTGCAGATGGCGACCCAGAGACACAGGCTTTGTCAGGAGTTCTGTACATAGTCATTGAGGCAGGCGGGTTTCCCCCTCCCCGGCCTCTGGGGATACCTTCTGCCCCTTCCCGGCTCAGACTCCCCTCACCTGCCTCCCCTTGAACCAGGGGAGCTGACGGACAGACTGGCCCATCACCTTCATCTGGTACCTCCGCACAGTCTCTTCTCGGGACTGTCTGCGGCCTGACACCCTCCCCCAGCCTCTTGAAGAAGCTGGCGTTTCTCGTGACAGTTGCCTTCCCATCGGAGGCTGTTATCATTGACCCTTTTACTGCGACAACGTCCAAGGGATTGGGTTCATAAGTCAATGACATCTTTCCTTGTGTGTGCCTGTTTTTTATCAGCACTTCATCACCCAGGGCCAGCTGATGTTGTCAGAGGCCCCGTTAGATCTCTTCGGTCACTCTCCACTTGGCCACCATCAATCACTGCTGATTCTCTAAGCACTGCGTCTGGCAGAAGGCCTCTAGGGCATCTTTGAAACATTGCCTCAGCTGGGGCAACTTCAGTCGAGCCATGAGGGGTTGCTCGGTACTCCTGGAGGAATTGGTACAACGCTCTCTGCAGGCTCTGACCCTGTCCATTGGCAATCCTAAAGACCTTATTTAGAGTCCTCAAAAACCTTTCTGCTTCCCCGTTGGCATGTGGCCAGACCAGCGTGACATTCCGTGATGCACCCTGTACTCCTCCATTAGCTGGGCAAAGCTACCCCCTTGAAACGGTGGCTCATTGTCTGAACACAGGGCTTGGGATAATCCAGGTGCGGCAAATATTTTTTCTAGGGTCACCGCCACGTCGTCAAATGATACAGAGTCTAGGAACTCCACTTCAGGGTACCTCGACCATTGGTCTACCACCTCTAAGAAGTGAACACCCCTTTTTGTGGATTCAAAGTCTGCGTGCAATATCTCCCACAGCCGCGTTCCACGAGGCATGTATTCAATTTGAGGTTCTCTTTGCACTGATGAGGCTGTCTGGCACCACACACAAGATGCCACAAACTCCTCCACTCGCCTCTCCAGATCAGACAACCACACTTTCAACCATAGTCTGGCTTTGGTCTTGGCCATCCCTTGGTGTCCCTGATGTGCCAGCTCAATCACCTGCTGGATTTTGTTGGCTGGCACGACCATTCAGTCCCCATGTAGCAATAGTCCAGACTCAGGAAATGTTCATCCTGTACTCTCCAGAGATGGTCTAGAGTGGTTCTAGCCTCCTGAGTTATTTTCCCTAGGCCTTCCAGCACTGACTTCCACTCTCCTTGCCAGAGTGCATCTCTGAGGATCCAAAAACATTTGTCTCCTTCGGGCGCCCTATCCAGTTCTTGGATGGGCATAGAGTTCGGGGTGGCGGATTCCACCAGAAGTTGGACGTGTTCGTCAGCCTCCTCAACACTGGTCTTGTCTTCTTTGTTCGCCATCAACCGGGGGTGCCGCGATAGATAGTCAGCCGCGTTGTTGGTCCCTAGCCGGTAAATCTGTAACACTCCATACTCTAACAACGCCAGCATCCATCTTTCAATCCGAGCTGGCGGCTTTGATGATGATCCCGCCGTGATCGGCCGCCACGACTTGTGGTCCATCACTACTGTCACTGGGCTGCTAAGCATGTATAGACAGAAATGCCTGCACCCCACAGCACTGCTAGAGCCTTGCGCTCAATTTGAGAGTACCGTTGCTCAGTTTCTGACTGTGCTCAACTGGCGTATGCTAGGGGCTAGGCTTCCCCTTGGTTGTCTTTCTGCATCAGGACCAACTCCTAGTCCAAACGGACTGGCATCCACCACCACCTCAGATGGAAGAAAGGGGTCAAAGAATGCCATTGTGTCATTGGCTCTGAGTTCCCCCATTCACATCCTCAAAAGCTGCCTTCTCGAGAGGGCCCCATTGCCAGGTGGTATCCTTCCGTGTGAGGCTCCTCAGGGGTTCTGACCTTGTGGCCAGGTTCCTTTTGAATCAGCCACAATATGTTACCATGCCCAGGAAGTTGCAGACTTCCGTCACATTTTCCTGTATGCTTCACTTACATGATGTCTTTGACTTTCCTGGGGTCTGGAGACACTCTGCTGTCCTTGAACATGAACCCTAAGACTTCGATGTTTGTTTAAAGGAACTCACATTTTTCTTTGTGTGGCGACAGATGCAATGCTTGGATGCGCTCCAGAGTCTTCACCAGGCACACCATATGTTCCATCTCTGATTTGGCGAACACTAGGATGTTGTCACTGATGTTCAAGACACTATCCAGGTCTGCCAGGACCCCACGTATCAGGGTTTGGAACACCTCCGCCACTGTCGACACACCAAAGCTCAGGCGCTTATACCGATACAGCCCTCACACACCAAAGCTCAGGCGCTTATATCAATACAGCCCTCAGTGTGTGGTGAATGTTGTAATGTACCTGGAGTCCGGATGTAATACGACCTGGTGGTACCCCGCTCAGAACTTTGCACCTTGCTGCTCCGCAATGATGTTGTCAGTGTGAGGTGCCTTTCCCTCTTAATTGCCTTGTTTGGTAGTCGCATGTCCATGCAGATTCTGACCGCGTCAGCCTGCTTGGGTTTGCGGGCGATCATGATGGGAGATACCCTGGGGTTTGGGGCGTCCACTTTTTCAGTTACGTTCAACTTCCCCAGGTTTTTCGAGCTCCTTGTCCATTAGGTCTCGTAGATGGAACGGGACCTTTCAGTGTTTTAGGGGCACCGGCTGGATAGACTGATTGATGTGCAGTCTCACTGGCTTGCCTACCATCTGGCCAATCCACTCAAACAAATGACCAAACTTCTGGAGTACCCCTTGCACATCCTTGACATAAATGCCACAGGCAAAACTGACGATTCCTAGTGCCTCTGCAGCTGCACAGCTCAACAGGGTGTTATTGCTCACATCTGTTACTTACAATCGGGCTTTGATGGAACTGCTGCCATGTTCTACTTTTGCTGTCAAGGCTCCTAACAGCGGAATAGGTTGTTCTCCCCCGAACGTAAATATACGTGCCTTAAGGTGATGCAGACATGGGGCCACAGCCATTGCCACGTAGTGCTCCCTGGCCATAACATTGACTGATGCACCACTGTCCACCAACACCGGCAATCCGTCCACCTGCACCGTGGACTTTGGCTGCCTTCTGGCATTCGACCTCAGCACGCTAACACTTGAGATGAAGAAAACATTCTCATCATCCTCGTCCTCTTCAAGCTCATGAGTAGTCCTCTCTTCTTCATGATCCACGAGGGCCACATTTGATGGATGCTGCTGTCTGAAGAAATCTGCTCGAATGGGTCCCTTCTGTACCACCACCGGCGCTGGTGCTCTGCACATGGGCGCATAATGGTCCATTCTGCCACACCTCCCACATGATTCTCCTTGTGTCGAACACTCTGTGGGGCGTGGCAAGTCATAGCCACACTTCAGGCACGATTCGAGTGATCTGCTGCCTCTCTCCCTTGGCAGACCCACTGGCCGATGTGCCCTTCTCGCCCCTTGGCCATGCCCAACGGAGCATACCTCCTTGGCCTTGCTAGGTCGAAGAGCAGCGTCCATTTTCAATGCTCTCGACTCCACTACCTCATGCAATTGTGCCATTTCCAGGATTCGAGGCATTGTTAGGCTTGGCTTTCACAGTTCTTGACGCCAGAGTTTTCTGGATGTGCATACCTGAATAAGCTGGTTGCGTATCATTGTCTGTTCATAGTCCCAGGCACAGGATAACGCCATGCATCGAAGGCGGCCATGAAACGTGTCCAGGGACTCATCATCCTTCTGCTTTGAGCTACACATGATGAACCTTTCATAGTCTATATTGGCAAGAGGCATAAAATGTTCCCGCAGTGCATTCTTCGCCTCAGCGTAGGACCCATCAGACAGTTGACGAGACTCACCTATTTGGTGCACTGCTGGTCCAGCTGAGTATAAGAACGTGGCCACCTTGCTCTCCTCCTCCGTCTCTCCCGTGGCCTTGAAGTTTATGTGCATGTGGCCAATCCATGCCTTCCACCTCGGGCCCCGGCTAGACTGGGCTCCTGACACATCAAATTCTGGCATCGATGCTAATGCCCCCTGCTGGCGTGGAATTCGAGCACCTCCAGGCGCTGCTGGCGCTCCTGCAACAGAGGCCCCTCCTGCTTGCTGGTCATTCAAAATGGTGTTGAGTGCACAAGCACCCCTCCAAATATCAAGGGCTGCAACTCACGCTGGAAAAATGGAGCCTGGTAACAGGCGTGTGGGCAACACAAGGCATCCGCTTAGCCACACTCGGGATAGGTGTCCAGAATGTAAAACACAGGGACACCTCTCTCACTTTTGTCCTTTCTTCACTGTCTCTCCTTGTTCCTTCTTCTATTTCTTCTTTTTTCAGTCCCCTTCCCCCTCACCTCTTGTTTGAGGGTCTAGGGCCACTTCTTCACATGTCCTCCTCCACACCACAGGGGGGATTCCAGAACTTGTACGTGGGAGGCACACAAGCACTTCACAGAGGAGCTGCAACCTCCCTCACCACATGGCACAAAATAGTGGCTGACTGCGTTACCGGTGCTGACCCTGCGGCATGAGAGGAGCATGCTGGTCAACGCTCCATTCTAATTTCCCCGCCGCTTGGATCCCGCAGGTCCATGTGACAGGATGCGACCTCCTTGTCACCAATGTGGTATTGTGGCCTAATGTGCATGTGCAGGCCCTTCGCTGCGCTGCAAGTGCCCCCCCAGCCAAAAGAGCACACACGACACACGGTTGCTTGTTCAGGCTCCACGGGCGCTCTGCCACTCACGTGATATGCCCCCTTTATTTACCCACACGTGGCAGAGTTACGTCACTCTCCGCGTGTGTCTGTTAAAGACAAAGAGACCACTCAGTGCAGGAAAGTAAGGGCTGTGTCACTGCCGGACGGTATGGGTTTTCCTGGTGCAGGTAGGGTGCCATGCTGCCATGCAGGTATTGGCCCTGGCGTGCAGGGCGGCATGCAAATTGGTGCAGGAATGCATGGACCATGTCACTGCAGGAAAAAGTGGACCTTGTTAGCACAGGAAAGTAAGGGCCCTGTCAGTGCGGAAGGAATGGGCCTTCTTGTGCAGGAGGTTGCAGTCCAGGTAGGTGTGGGCCTTGTTGGTGAAGGAGGGCAGCATTCCTGTTAGTGCAGGAAGGTATCGCCCTGTCGGAACGTATTGGACCTGGTCCGTGTTGGAGGAAGTACTGTTAGTGCAGAAAGGCACGGGCCCTCCCTGTGCAGGATAATATGGGCCCCAACGGTTTGAGCAGTATGGAGTTCTCCTAGTGCAGGAGATAGCCATCTTGGTGGTGCAGGATGGTATGGGCCTGTTGGTGCAGAGGTTAGGAGTCCTCCAAGTGCAGGAGGGTAGCCACCTTGGTGGTGCAAGATGGTACGGGCCTGTCGGTGCACAGGTTAGGAGTCCTCCTAGTGCAGGAGGGTCGCCGCCTTGGTGGTGCCAGATGGTATGGGCCTGTCGGTGCAGAGGTTAGGATTCCTCCTAGTGCAGGAGGGCAGCCACCTTTGTGGTGCAGGGTAGTATGGGCCTGTCAGTGCAGAGGTTAGGAGTTCTCATGGTTCAGGAGGGTAGCCGCCTTGGTGGTGCAGGATGGTATGGGCCTGTCAGTGCAGAGGTTAGGAGCCCTCTTGGTGCATGAGGGTAGCCACCTTTGTGGTTCAGGGTAGTATGGGCCTGTCGATGCAGAGGTTAGGAGTTCTCATGGTTCAGGTGAGTAGCGTCCTGGTGGTGCACGATGGTATGGGCCTATCGGTGCAGAGGTTAGGAGTCCTCCTAGTTCAGGAGGGTAGCCGCCTTGTGGTGCAGGATGGTATGGGCCTGTCGCTGCAGAGGTTAGGAGACCTCCAATTTCAGGAGGGTAGCCGCCTTGTGGTGCAAGATGGTATGGGCCTGTCGGAGCAGAGGTTAGGAGTACTCTTGGTGCAGGAGAGTACCTGCTTTGGTGGTGCATGATGGTATGGGTCTGTCGATACAGACGTTAGGAGTCCTCTTTGTGCAGGAGGGTAGCCGCCCTGGTGGTCCAGGATGGTATGGGCCTATTGGTGCAGTGGTTAGGACTCCTCGTGGTTCAGGTGGGTAGCGTCCTACTGGTGCACAACGGTATGGGCCAGTTGGTGCAGAGGTTAGGAGTCCTCTTTGTGCTGGAGGGTACCTGTCTTTGTGGTGCAGGGTAGTATGGGCCTGTCGGTGCAGAGGTTAGGAGTTCTCATGGCTCAGGTGAGTAGCGTCCTGGTGGTGCACGATGGTATGGGCCTGTCGGTGCAGAGGTTAGGAGTCCTCCTAGTTCAGGAGGGATGCCGCCTTGTGGTGCAGGATGGTATTGAACCTAAACCTGTCAAACCTAAAGATGATCGCATTGTCTGTGTTAACACCTTTACTGACCAGAGCTTTGAAATTACCAACATTATTAAGAAAAATTGGAAAATCTTTAAAACTACCACCCAAGCTATGCCTATGCCTATCTTTGCATATAAAAGGAGTACAACTATAGGTAACAGAGTTAGTAACAGCAAATTGAAATATGTTATCACCCCTGAACCAAGATTGACCACCCTATGGGGTTTACCCGAAGCCATTGGACATTACCCTTGTGGCTCCTGTGGTGTCTGTAAATTGACCTCCAAAACTAAAACTATTGATGTTGGCCTCTCAAAGCTCTGGACCCAAAAAAATCTGACGAATTGTAACACTGAATTTGTGGTCTATCTGATTACTTGTATATGTGGATTGCACTACGTGGGCAAGACCACCCGCAAAGTCAAAATCCGTATCATGGAACATCGGAGCTGCCTGAAGAACAGAACTGAAAATGCTCCCATGGTGAAACATTTCAACCTTCTAAAGCATAACCACGAGGATTTTAAATGGACTATACTTATAGCCCTTAAAGGGACTAACTATGCTACACGTGAGAAGAAATTGCTAAAGATGGAACAGAAAATGATATATACCTTACGCAGTGATTTAAAGGGTCTCAATGATTCTATTGAATGGCATAATATCTAGCCTCTCCCATGGGTCGGTGTTTCTCTCATCGAATGTAATTTTCCCACGTTGTTCTTCTTTCTTTCACACCTTTTTGTATCAAGGCGATTTTCGACCCCTCAGTGTTTTATACTCTGTGTCTTTCAGGCTATTATTTAGCCTTTCTGTGAGGCTCTTCTATGGGCGAGATATATATATTGTTATATTTTCTCCACCCCTGAGACTCACCTTTTTATAGACCGTAGGATTCTGTGCCTCTGACATGACTTTTTCGGGCTAGTTATCCTTTGTCTACACTAGAGACTCTTAGGGACCGCTATTTGCCCTACAGGGCCTTTGCCGCGGTATAACTGCTCTGTGTTTACTTCTTTGATTGACTGTGTTCACGACGGTCTTCTGTTACTCTAAGATGGCCACCGTGTTTACCTCCTCCTTGGCTGCTCTTCACCCACTAGACATAGTAAAAGGACTTCTGAGTCTCCATGACTACCGATGTAGCATCGGCTTTGGGAAGTCTTCCATTCCATTCACGGTACCGTCCCTGCCTTCACTCCAGCGGACTGTTTACAGCATTAGCGCTGATCGAAGGATTTCCTCCAGTATTTGCCGCCCGACGTTAAGTATCGACGGCCTCCGAAGGTACAGCTTGACTCAGTGCATTTCTTGGCAACACTTAGTTGGGTTTAATAGGGGTTGGACTATCCTGGTATTTATTGTTTACCACCTCCTCTTAGAGACTTGGTCTATTCTCTCTAGTGCTATTACGTGTCGTGCCTAATCTTGCGCACTCCGGGCTCTTTACACCCGGGTGAGGATTCCGGCTACAGTTCGCCTCTCGGGGTTTTTTCCTCAGACCCTACTGCATACTCGCTTTCACTGTTTCTGTTCCCCCTGAGTTTCTTACCGACACTGGGTTATCTCTTCACAGACCACTCTATGCATGTTTTCTGCAGGGTGGTCGCCCCTGTTGTCTCTCTCACTGCTATGCTATGGGCACATTTCCTGCTTCTCTAAGCGATCACTGGCGCTTAATGGATATTTTTATCTCATGTAGGATTGACCCCCGGTCTTCTACCTCCTACTACCTTCCAGTAGAGAGCACCCACAAGCATCAATGGAGGTACTTGTCCCCTCTTTTTTAATGCCATAGTTCATGTATTTTGAGCCTTGCAATTCATATTGCTATTCATGAGCTTACTTTTTGCCCTTTTTGTGTTTTTATTTTACAGATGCTATGAAATCTTCATTGTTAATATTTGTCGTTCATTGTTAACTTGGTTACGTTGTCATCTATGTACCTCCTGATGAATGTTCCATACTAATTCTAGGAACTGAAACATGTCGAGATAGCTCTCTGTATTTTAACCAGAGATACAAATTTATGACACATTGACTCTAACTATTGTAGGGTACTGCACCCTTGATTTGATATGTACCGTTCTGTGTTTTGTGTGTTTATTTTGATACACTGGTAACTAGCTAGCCAAGCTTGTCACGTAACTTCTGTTCGAGTTTGTTCTTTGTTAAAAATTGTTTGTACTGTGGACCGCATTATTTAATTAGTTTTTACCTTTGTGACCTAATAAACTTGATACTTATTTTTTAACTGCGACTGGTCCCCTTGTGGTACTCCAATCCTGGGAGTTCTGTGTTTTCTGGCATCTAGCTTTGTCTCACTCTATAAATATAAGGCAGGATGGTATGGGCCTGTCGCTGCAGAGGTTAGGAGTCCTCCTAGTTCAGGAGGGTAGCCGCCTTGCGGTGCAGGATAGTATGGGCCTGTCAGTGCAGAGGTTAGGAGTACTCTTGGTGCTTGAGGGTAGCTCACCTGGTGATGAAGGATGATATGGGCCTGCTGGTTCAGAGGTTATGAGTCCTGCCCTGGTTCACCAGGGTAGCCACCTTGGTGGTGCAGGGAGGGATGTTCCTGTCGGTGCAGAGGTTAGGAGTCCTCTTGGTGCTGGAGGGTACCTGCCTTGGTGTTGTAGGATGGTATTGGCCTGCTGGTGCAGAGGTTAGGAGTCCACTTTGTGCTGGAGGGTACCTGCCTTGGTGTTGAAGGATGGTATGGGCCTGTTAGTCTAGAGGTTAGGAGACATCTTGGGGAAGGAGACTAGGCAACCAGCTTGGTGCAGGATGGTATGGGCCTGTCAGCGCAGAGGTTAGGAGTCCTTGTGGTTCAGGAGGGTAGTGCCCTGGTGATGCAGGATGGTATGGGCCTGTCGGTGCAAAGGTTAGGAGGCCTCTTGGTGAAGGCGAGTAGGCGCACTGATGGTCCAGGATGACATGGCACACTACAAAAAAGAGTCATGGGGTAGCTATGTGCTGTCCTTCACCTTTCTGTTGTAATACAATAGAGACAAACAATTGTATAAAAAAGTTATTCCTAACACTTTGCTCCCTTATAACTAAATGCGGGTCCCTGTGAAGAGTCTGTCAGTCACTCAAGGTGTTTCCTATCCCTAGAGAGCGCTGTGTGTAACGCCTATCAAGGGTGAGGGATAGAATGAAGACTTGCCCTAGCTCTCCCAATACTTTCACTAAAACAGTGCTCACTTGCTAGGAGTCGACCATTTAGCTTTATTAGTATCGCTTCCGGTAAGTGTTTAATATTATTTTCTTTTCAACTCTATTCCACACACTACAGCATGTAATATTACGAATCCATGTATGTAGTTTTACAAAGAAAGAGTTTGCTGTGGGTTGATTTTCACCGAGCTCACACTCAATATTTGTGTGGGTCTCGGGGCTGGGGCCAGCCAGCCCGAGCCTATTCTGTGTCAACCGGTTTCAGCGGTACTTATGACCTTTCCGCTTTCTTCAGGACATCTAAAGTATACACTTCACAGGGACGCGCATTTAGTTATAAGGGAACAAAGTGTTAGTAATAACGTTTTAATAAAATTGCTCTGTCTCTATTGTGTTACAATCAGGATGACATGGGCCTGTCGGTGCAGAGGTTAGGAGGCCTCCTAGTGCTGGACGGTAGTCATCCTGGTGGTAAAGGAGCCTCCTAGTGCTGGACGGTAGTCATCCTGGTGGTGAAGGATGGTATGGGCCTGTCGGTGCAGAGGTTAGGAGGCTTCCTAGTGCTGGACGGTAGTCATCCTGGTGGTGAAGGATGATATGGGCCTGTCGGTGCAGAGGTTAGGAGGCCTCCCAGTGCTGGACGGTGGTAGTCATCCTGGTGGTGAAGGATGACATGGGCCTGTCGGTGCAGAGGTCAGGAGGCCTCCTAGTGCTGGACGGTAGTCATCCTGGTGGTGAAGGATGACATGGGTCTGTCGGTGCAGAGGTCAGGAGGCCTCCCAGTGCTGGACGGTAGTCATCCTGGTGGCGAAGGATGACATGGGCCTGTCGGTGCAGAGGTCAGGAGGCCTCCTAGTGCTGGACGGTAGTCATCCTGGTGGCGAAGGATGATATGGGCCTGTCGGTGCAGAGGTTAGGAGGCCTCCTAGTGCTGGACGGTAGTCATCCTGGTGGCGAAGGATGACATGGGCCTGTCGGTGCAGAGGTTAGGAGGCCTCCTAGTGCTGGACGGTAGTCATCCTGGTGGCGAAGGATGACATGGGCCTGTCGGTGCAGAGGTTAGGAGGCCTCCTAGTGCTGGACGGTAGTCATCCTGGTGGCGAAGGATGACATGGGCCTGTCGGTGCAGAGGTTAGGAGGCCTCCTAGTGCTGGACGGTAGTCATCCTGGTGGTGAAGGATGACATGGGCCTGTCGGTGCAGAGGTTAGGAGGCCTCCTAGTGCTGGACGGTAGTCATCCTGGTGGTGAAGGATGACATGGGCCTGTCGGTACAGAGGTTAGGAGGCCTCCTAGTGCTGGACGGTAGTCATCCATGGGCCTGTCGGTGCAGAGGTTAGGAGGCCTCCCAGTGCTGGACGGTAGTCATCCTGGTGGTGAAGGATGATATGGGCCTGTCGGTGCAGAGGTTAGGAGGCCTCCTAGTGCTGGACGGTAGTCATCCTGGTGGTGAAGGATGATATGGGCCTGTCGGTGCAGAGGTTAGGAGGCCTCCTAGTGCTGGACGGTGGTAGTCATCCTGGTGGTGAAGGATGATATGGGCCTGTCGGTGCAGAGGTTAGGAGGCCTCCTAGTGCTGGACGGTGGTAGTCATCCTGGTGGTGAAGGATGATATGGGCCTGTCGGTGCAGAGGTTAGGAGGCCTCCTAGTGCTGGACGGTAGTCATCCTGGTGGCGAAGGATGACATGGGCCTGTCGGTGCAGAGGTTAGGAGGCCTCCTAGTGCTGGACGGTAGTCATCCTGGTGGCGAAGGATGACATGGGCCTGTCGGTGCAGAGGTTAGGAGGCCTCCTAGTGCTGGACGGTAGTCATCCTGGTGGCGAAGGATGACATGGGCCTGTCGGTGCAGAGGTTAGGAGGCCTCCTAGTGCTGGACGGTGGTAGTCATCCTGGTGGTGAAGGATGATATGGGCCTGTCGGTGCAGCGGTTAGGAGGCCTCCTAGTGCTGGACGGTAGTCATCCTGGTGGCGAAGGATGACATGGGCCTGTCGGTGCAGAGGTTAGGAGGCCTCCTAGTGCTGGACGGTAGTCATCCTGGTGGCGAAGGATGACATGGGCCTGTCGGTGAAGAGGTTAGGAGGTCTCCCAGTGCTGGACGGTAGTCATCCTGGTGGCGAAGGATGACATGGGCCTGTCGGTGCAGAGGTTAGGAGGCCTCCTAGTGCTGGACGGTAGTCATCCTGGTGGTGAAGGATGACATGGGCCTGTCGGTGCAGAGGTTAGGAGGCCTCCTAGTGCTGGACGGTGGTAGTCATCCTGGTGGTGAAGGATGATATGGGCCTGTCGGTGCAGAGGTTAGGAGGCCTCCTAGTGCTGGACGGTAGTCATCCTGGTGGCGAAGGATGACATGGGCCTGTCGGTGCAGAGGTTAGGAGGCCTCCTAGTGCTGGACGGTAGTCATCCTGGTGGCGAAGGATGATATGGGCCTGTCGGTGCAGAGGTTAGGAGGCTTCCTAGTGCTGGACGGTAGTCATCCTGGTGGCGAAGGATGACATGGGCTTGTCGGTGCAGAGGTTAGGAGGCCTCCTAGTGCTGGACGGTAGTCATCCTGGTGGCGAAGGATGACATGGGCCTGTCGGTGCAGAGGTTAGGAGGCCTCCTAGTGCTGGACGGTAGTCATTCTGGTGGCGAAGGATGACATGGGCCTGTCGGTGCAGAGGTTAGGAGGCCTTCTAGTGCTGGACGGTAGTCATCCTGGTGGCGAAGGATGACATGGGCCTGTCGGTGCAGAGGTTAGGAGGCCTCCTAGTGCTGGACGGTAGTCATCCTGGTGGCGAAGGATGATATGGGCCTGTCGGTGCAGAGGTTAGGAGGCTTCCTAGTGCTGGACGGTAGTCATCCTGGTGGCGAAGGATGGTATGGGCCTGTCGGTGCAGAGGTTAGGAGGCCTCCTAGTGCTGGACGGTAGTCATCCTGGTGGTGAAGGATGACATGGGCCTGTCGGTGCAGAGGTTAGGAGGCCTCCTAGTGCTGGACGGTAGTCATCCTGGTGGTGAAGGATGACATGGGCCTGTCGTTGCAGAGGTTAGGAGGCCTCCTGGTGGTGAAGGATGATATGGGCCTGTCGGTGCAGAGGTTAGGAGGCCTCCCAGTGCTGGACGGTGGTAGTCATCCTGTTGGTGAAGGATGACATGGGCCTGTCGGTGCAGAGGTTAGGAGGCCTCCTAGTGCTGGACGGTAGTCATCCTGGTGGTGAAGGATGATATGGGCCTGTCGGTGCAGAGGTTAGGAGGCCTCCCAGTGCTGGACGGTGGTAGTCATCCTGGTGGCGAAGGATGACATGGGCCTGTCGGTGCAGAGGTTAGGAGGCCTCCTAGTGCTGGACGGTAGTCATCCTGGTGGTGAAGGATGACAAGGGCCTGTCGGTGCAGAGGTTAGGAGGCCTCCTAGTGCTGGACGGTGGTAGTCATCCTGGTGGTGAAGGATGATATGGGCCTGTCGGTGCAGAGGTTAGGAGGCCTCCTAGTGCTGGACGGTAGTCATCCTGGTGGCGAAGGATGATATGGGCCTGTCGGGGCAGAGGTAAGGAGGCCTCCTAGTGCTAGACGGTGGTAGTCATCCTGGTGGTGAAGGATGATATGGGCCTGTCGGTGCAGAGGTTAGGAGGCCTCCTAGTGCTGGACGGTAGTCATCCTGGTGGCGAAGGATGATATGGGCCTCTCAGTGCAGAGGTTAGGAGGCCTCCTAGTGCTGGACGGTAGTCATCCTGGTGGTGAAGGATGATATGGGCCTGTTGGTGCAGAGGTTAGGAGGCCCCCTAGTGCTGGACCGTAGTCATCCTGGTGGTGAAGGATGGTATGGGCCTGTCGGTGCAGAGGTTAGGAGGCCCCCTAGTGCTGGACGGTAGTCATCCTGGTGGTGAAGGATGACATGGGCCTGTCGGTGCAGAGTTTAGGAGGCCTCCTGGTGGTGAAGGATGATATGGGCCTGTCGGTGCAGAGGTTAGGAGGCCTCCCAGTGCTGGACGGTGGTAGTCATCCCGGTGGTGAAGGATGATATGGGCCTGTCGGTGCAGAGGTTAGGAGGCCTCCTAGTGCTGGACGGTGGTAGTCATCCTGGTGGCGAAGGATGGTATGGGCCTGTCGGTGCAGAGGTTAGGAGGCCCCCTAGTGCTGGACGGTAGTCATCCTGGTGGTGAAGGATGACATGGGCCTGTCGGTGCAGAGGTTAGGAGGCCTCCTAGTGCTGGACGGTAGTCATCCTGGTGGTGAAGGATGACATGGGCCTGTCGGTGCAGAGGTTAGGAGGCCTCCTAGTGCTGGACTTTGGTAGTCATCCTGGTGGTAAAGGATGACATGGGCCTGTCGGTGCAGAGGTTAGGAGGCCTCCTAGTGCTGGACGGTGGTAGTCATCTTGGTGGCGAAGGATGGTATGGGCCTGTCGGTGCAGAGGTTAGGAGGCCCCCTAGTGCTGGACGGTAGTCATCCTGGTGGTGAAGGATGACATGGGCCTGTCGGTGCAGAGGTTAGGAGGCCTCCTGGTGGTGAAGGATGATATGGGCCTGTCGGTGCAGAGGTTAGGAGGCCTCCCAGTGCTGGACGGTGGTAGTCATCCTGGTGGTGAAGGATGATATGGGCCTGTCGGTGCAGAGGTTAGGAGGCCTCCTAGTGCTGGACGGTAGTCATCCTGGTGGTGAAGGATGATATGGGCCTGTCGGTGCAGAGGTTAGGAGGCCTCCTAGTGCTGGACGGTAGTCATCCTGGTGGTGAAGGATGACATGGGCCTGTCGGTGCAGAGGTTAGGAGGCCTCCTAGTGCTGGACGGTAGTCATCCTGGTGGCGAAGGATGACATGGGCCTGTCGGTGCAGAGGTTAGGAGGCCTCCTAGTGCTGGACGGTAGTCATCCTGGTGGCGAAGGATGACATGGGCCTGTCGGTGCAGAGGTTAGGAGGCCTCCTAGTGCTGGACGGTAGTCATCCTGGTGGCGAAGGATGACATGGGCCTGTCGGTGCAGAGGTTAGGAGGCCTCCTAGTGCTGGACGGTAGTCATCCTGGTGGCGAAGGATGACATGGGCCTGTCGGTGCAGAGGTTAGGAGGCTTCCTACTGCTGGACGGTAGTCATCCTGGTGGCGAAGGATGACATGGGCCTGTCGGTGCAGAGGTTAGGAGGCCTCCTAGTGCTGGACGGTAGTCATCCTGGTGGCGAAGGATGGCATGGGCCTGTCGGTGCAGAGGTTAGGAGGCCTCCTAGTGCTGGACGGTGGAGGTCATCCTGGCGGTGAAGGATGATATGGGCCTGTCGGTGCAGAGGTTAGGAGGCCTCCTAGTGCTGGACGGTAGTCATCCTGGTGGCGAAGGATGATATGGGCCTGTCGGTGCAGAGGTTAGGAGGCCTCCTAGTGCTGGACGGTGGTAGTCATCCTGGTGGTGAAGGATGACATGGGCCTGTCGGTGCAGAGGTTAGGAGGCCTCCCAGTGCTGGACGGTGGTAGTCATCCTGGTGGTGAAGGATGATATGGGCCTGTTAGTGAAGAGTTTAGGAGACACCTTGGTGCAGCCGCAGGATGGTGTGGGCCTTTCAGTGCAGATGGTAGGAGAGTGCTTCGTGGAGGAGAGTAGCCAACCATCTTGGTGCAGGTTGCAAAGGCCTCACTGTGTTTCAATCAGACTTCAATGGACTCAGGAGGCCTTTTAACACTTTATTTTTTTCAACATTAGAGATGAGTCGATGGGAGGTTAACATCTGCATAAGGTTTGCTCTAAACACAGACAACATGAACATTGGGCTGCCTATGGCTAGCTGGGCGCTATACATGCCATGCACGCAGCCGGGAGCCGATTAAGACACGCCCACTTTATCGCGAGACCTTCTGCTCGGTGAGACAACCGCGGAATGAGGGTGCAGACCAGAGTGTGGGAGACCCAAGCGCCTGCTGAGGGTAAGCACCCAGCGGGTAAACGTGCCCAGGGGGTTAGGTAGGCCTGGAACTTGTGTTGCAGGCATGGCACAGGCCCCCTACCAAATAGTAGCAAGCACAGGTGGGGTGACGCATGCGGGGGTGGGTGTGAGGGGCGCAGAGCTGCCCTGCTGTACGAGGAAGGGGTGGAGAGTGAATACATCAGAGCCCTGCTCTGGAAAGGAGGGGGTACCGAAGAACTCTCTGCTCTGGAAGAGAGGTGTTCAGTGGGAGGGGTGTGTAAGGCCCTGGGCCTGCTCTGGGAGGTTGGGGTGCAGTGGGCCCTCCTCTTGGAGGGAGGGTGGCAGCAGGACCCTGGTCTGCTATGGTGGGCGCTGGAGGGCCCTTCTTTGTGCTCTTGGGGGTGGCGGTGGCAGCAGCACTGGGGCGCACAGAGGGTTAAACAATGTGCCTTCATTACTAGTATTCCGGAGATTGGATTTAAAAAGGGCTCAGAACAATACCATTCACAGTAAAGCTGGCACCAAACCTGAGATGGGAGGGTCGCAGAGAGAGGTGGAGGACGGAGACGACTCGGATAGAAGAGGAGGGAAGGGTTTGTGCAGGGATGGGTTCGGAGGAAGGGTGAGTGCTGTGGGCCGACAGAGCAAGGAGGCTCACGGGAGAGTTACGCTACAAAGAGAAAGAACCAAAACACAGCACGAGACAGAGAAAAGACACCCACGAGTAGACTGGCCCAGAACGGAGAGCGCAAGTCCTAGAGTAGAAGGGGGGGGGGGGCTAGAGCAGAAGAATCTTAGAACAGAGACGAAGAGTGGCGTAGTAAGTTTAAAAGAGACTGAGAAGTCTAAAATGAGGAAGGGGCTATCACAAGGGGGTTGGGGGGGTACCTACAACAAAGTGAGTTCTGTTATGTGAAAGGTTCTGATACCATGTACTGTTGCCACCTGCCTGATCTATTGATCTCTTGGCACTCTGTAACACTTGGAGAATTGTCTAGAATAGTGTACAGAATCTTGACTAGGGGGTGAGAGGTTTAGAACAGAGTGAAGAGAGCCCATGGAAAGCAGAGGCGGGCAGAGAAAGATAAAAGCGTCGACATTACAAAGAGGCTGGGACTGCAGCAGAGAGTGACACCTAGAATACAGAGGGCGTGGAGTATACACCTATAACCTTTATATGCAAAGATATACAACATCAATTGTTTTCTCTGACCCTGAACATACAGAGGGTGAGAAGAAACTGAGGGTGACACATCTAGGACATAGAGGAAGGCCGGCCCGGAGCATCGAGGAACCAGCAAAGTCTAGAATATAGAGGAAGTCTGGCCTAGAGCACAGAGGAAGGCATCCCTGGAACATCGAGGAAGACACATCTAGAATATCGAGGAAGACAAGCTTGGAAACATAAAGGAAGGCCGGCCTGGAACATTAAGAAAGACACATCTAGAATATAGAGGAAGACTGCCTAGAACACAGAGGAAGGCAGGCCTGGAACATTGAGGAAGCCAAATCTAGGATATAGAGAAAGGCCTGGAAACATAAAAGAAGGCAGGTCTGGAACATCGAGAAAGACAACTTTAGAATATAGAGTAAGACGAGCCAGGAAACATAATAAATACAATAGAGGAAGGCAGACCTGGAACATTGAGTAAGACAAATATAGAATATAGAGGAAGACGAGCCTGGAAACGGAGGAAGGCAGGCCTGGAACATCAAGAAAGACAAATCTAGAATATAGAGGAAGGTGAGCCTGGAAACACAGACGAAGATAGACCTGGAACTTCGAGTAAGCCAAGTCAAGAATATAGAGGGAGACAGGCCTAGAACACAGAGGAAGTCGGGCCTTGAGCATCGAGGAAGCGAAGTCTAGAATATAGAGGAAGACTGGCCTAGAACACAGATGAAGGTAGGCCTGAAACATCGAGAAAGACACATCTAGAATATAGAGGAACACAGGTCTAGAACATAGAGGAAATCAGGTCTAGAACATAGAGGAAGATAGGCCCAGAACTTCGAGGAAGACTGTTGTAGAATGCAGAGGAAGGCAGGCCTAGAACACACACATCGACCAGTCTAGAGCACAGAGGAACATAGGCCTAGAACACAGAGGAGGACCAGTCTAGAATACAGAGGAAGACAGACCTAGGACATTGAAAAAACAGGTCTATAATACAGAACACAACACAATCTAGGACACAGAGGAAAACAGATCTAGGACACAGAGGAAGGCCAGTCTAGAATACAGAGGAAGGCAGGCCTATGACATTGAGGAACCAGGTTTATAATACAGAAGATGACACAACCTAGAACACAGAGGAAAACAGATCTAGGACACAGAGGAAGGCTGGCCTGGAACATTGAGGAAGACACATCTAGAATATAGAGGACAACGAGCCTTAAACATAGAGGAAGGCAGGCCTAGGACACAGAGGAAGACTGTTGTAGAATACAGAGGAAGGGATGCCTAGAACACACACAGCGACCGGTCTAGAACACAGAGGAAGACCAGTCTAGAATGCAGAGGAAGACAGGCCTAGGAGATTGAGGAAACAGGTCTATAATAAAGATGACACAATCTAGGATGCAGAGGAAAACAGATCTAGGACCCAGATGAAGACCAGTCCAGAATACAGAGGAAGACAGGCCTAGGACATGGAGGAAACAGGTCTACAATACAGAAGACAACAAAATCTAGGATACAGAGGAAGGCAGGCCTGGAACATCTAGGTAGACAAATCTAGAATATAGAGGAAGACAAGCCTGGAAAAATAGACGAAGGCAGATCGGGAACCTCGAGAAAGACAAATCTAGAATATAGAGGAACACAGGTCTAGAACATAGCGGAAGACAGGTCTAGAACACAGAGGAAGACAGGCCCAGAACTTCGAGGAAGACTGTTGTAGAATGCAGAGGAAGGCATGCCAAGCACACAAAGTGACCAGTCTAGAACACAGAGGAACATAGGCCTAGAACACAGAGGAAGACCATTCTAGAATGCAGAGGAAGACAGGACTAGGACATTGAGGAAACAGGTCTATAATACAGAAGACAACACAATCTAGGACGCAGAGCAAAACAGATCTAGGACAAAGAGGAAGACCAGTCTGGAATACAGAGGAAGACAGGCCTAGGACATTGAGGAAACAGGTCTATAATACAGAAGATGACACAATATAGGACACATAGGAAAACAGATCTAGGACACAGAGGAAGGCAGGCCTGGAACATCGAGGAAGACACATATAGAATATAGAGGAAGACGAGCCTGGAAACATAGAGGAGGGCAGGCCTGGAACATTGAGAAAGACAAATCTAGAATATGGAGGAACAGAGGTCTAGAACATAGAGGAAGACAGATTTAGAACCAGTGGTCGAAGTGTACGAAAAGAAGTAGTGGAGCTATGTTCCCTGCTAGTCTGCCCCATTCTCCACAAACCCCATCACTGCGCCCCTTCCCACACACAGTCCAAACCCAAAAACAAACACACCTATTATTTAAGGGAATGTTCAGTGCAGTGCACTGAAGTGCAAGCTTCAACTTCTTCCTACACTTTTATTTTAAAACGAAACCGTTCCGGAACGGTTTTGTTTTAAAATAAAAGTATAGGAACAGTGAAACTGAAAAATAAAAAGTATAGGAGCCCCGCTCCCGCCCACTTCGACCTCAGTCTAGAACACAGAGGAAGACAGGTTTAGAACTTCGAGGAAGAATGTTGTAGAATGCAGAAGAAGACATGCCTAGAACACACACAGCGATCAGTCTAGAGCACAGAGGAACATAGGCCTAGAAAACAGAGGAAGACCAGTATAGAATACAGAGGAAGACAGATCTAGGACATTGAGGAACCAGGTCTATAATACAGAAGACGACACAATCTAGGACACAGAGGAAAACAGATCTAAGACACAGAGGAAGGCCAGTCTGGAATACAGAGGAAGACAGGCCTTTGACATTGAGGAACCAGGTCTATAATACAGAAGACGACACAATCTAGGACACAGAGGAAAACAGATCTAGGACACAGAGGAAAGCAGACCTGGAACATCGAGGAATACACATCTAGAATATAGAGGGCAACGAGCCTGGAAACATAGAGGAAGGCAGGCCTAGGACACAGAGGAAGACAGGCCCAGAACTTCGAGGAAGCCTTTTGTAGAATGCAGACAAAGGGACGCCTAGAACACAAACAGCGACTGGTCTAGACCACAGAGGAGGACAGGCCTAGGAGATTGAGGAAACAGGTCTATTATAAAGACGACACAATCTAGGATGCAGAGGAAAACAGATCTAGGACACAGAGGAAGACCAGTCTGGAATACAGAGGAAGACAGACCTAGGACATTAAGGAAACAGGTCTGTAATACAGAAGACGCCACAATCTAGGACACAGAGGAAGGCAGGCCTGAAACATTGAGGAAGACAAATCTAGAATATAGAGGAAGACAAGCCTGGAAAAATAGAGGATGGCAGGCCTGGAACATCGAGAAAGACAAATCTAGAATATAGAGGAACACGGGTCTAGAACATAGAGGAAGACAGGTCTAGAACATAGAGGAAGATATGCCCAGAACTTCGAGGAAGATTGTTGTAGAATGCAGATGAAGGCAGCCCTAGAACACACACAGCGACCAGTCTAGAACACAGAGGAACATAGGCCTAGAGCACATAGGAAGACCAGTCTAGAATACAGAGGAAGACAGACCTAGGACATTGAGGAACCAGGTCTATAATACAGAAGACGACACAATCTAGGACGCAGAGGAAAACAGAACTAGGACACAGAGGAAGGCCAGTCTAGAATACAGAGGAAGACAGACCTAGGACATTGAGGAACCAGGTCTATAATACAGAAGACGACACAATCTAGGACGCAGAGGAAAACAGAACTAGGACACAGAGGAAGACCAGTCTAGAATACAGAGGAAGACAGACCTAGGACATTGAGGAAGCAGGTCTATAATACAGAAGACGACACAATCTAGGACGCAGAGGAAAACAGAACTAGGACACAGAGGAAGACCGGCCTAGCACATCGAGCCAGACAGGCGTTAAACCTTGAGGAAGACCGGCCTAGCGCATCGAGCCAGACAGGCGTTAAACCTTGAGGGAGACAATATCCAATAACACATGGAGTAGCCTTGATTCTAGGACACATTGAAAGACACAAGGGGCATAGACAGGCCAGACTACTGAGAACAGAAGACCCAGAACGCAGTAGAGAACTCTTCTTATCTGGCCTGTTGCCCGCAGGGGCTGGCAGGGCTTGGCAGTTCCAGGCTAAGGCATAGGTGGAATTCCTTCAAATCCTGGTGTCTCTGTCTCGTGCCATTCCTAAGAAGTTATGTGACCCTCGGAATCCGTGGTCCTGGCAATAAGGAAGTCAGATCCAAAGCCAGGGCCTCTATTCCCCAAGACACTGGCGCAGAATTAAGTCCGGTCCAATAATCCACATCAACTGCCCTGCACCACACAGCCAGCACTTAATCATTCCCTCGCAAGGAGGTTAGCTTCCGGTCACGTGTCACGGAACTCGGGTCGTTCACATCCGGGTCATTAAGGTGTTTCTGTCATAATAAGGACTCAAGCGTGAAATGTGCAGTCATTTCACGTTTGCTGAGCATGGGTCATGGGCTGAAATTCTTTGCACGACTTTGAGGGCTCCCTTTCAACCCCGTTTTCCCGGTATTGCTTTCCAGCACGACCTGTGCCAGCATGCTAGTGTCTTATATTCCTAAAGCACCACAGGGGACCACGAGCTGCTTTGTTACACTGATTTTCAATGTCTGTGTCATGTCTTTGGTGTCTACGTTTCTTTTCCAAAATAGTATTTCAACATGCACCCTAAATAGTGACGGATCCCCTTTGTTTCCCAATTCGCAGCGCTTTTTGTTTTCCTGCATAGCGCCAAGAACTGTGGGACTCTCTGAATCTGCTCTATTTTCCCCACTTTATGCTAAGAACTTAACTCAAGCCCCTGAAGACGCCTCGCCCACCTGCTTTGCTTTCTTTTGATTTCCTGTCTGAGTATGTCTACATGTATACACTCTACTGTCTAGTTTCCAAGCAACTCGCTCAAGAATTACAGTAATGCCACATTCTGCGGGAATCCAGGGCCTGTTGGTAAAGTTACAGGGAAAGAGAAGGGAGGGTGTTCAATAAAGGCGGCGAGATGTTTCCACCTGCTAATGCCCCAGGGGTGCACACTTGCTGTTAGAATAGTCCACCCGATGAGGCTAGAATGTTCTGTTTAAAACTGGGAGAGACAAAGGAGAACCATTGGAATGTTGGGACAGAGAGGCCTTCTGTCAGCCATTGCTGCCCTCTTCCAGGGCATTGTCTGCAATGGGTCTGCCAACATTCCAATGCTTTGGTTACGCAATGAGCAACCATTCTGGGGGATGAAGCGGGTGCTACCAGCCAGGGAGGGTAGGCATGTGGGTGGGCACAGACAAGGGAAGAGGAGGGGGGGGGGGCGTCAGGAGGGAAAATGGCGGCCGTTGCGTCTAGGACTCGGGTTGCACCCAAGCCGGACTTGTATTGTGTGATTCAGCTTGGGTTTGGAGCAACCTTATTGGTTGGTGCACCCGCCCACAGGGCTAATATAGGAATAGTCACCTGTTCAGGGGGCTTCAATGGCTGATAATAGACCGAATTAATGCTAGCCAGTAAAGGCTCAGGCAAGGATGCATATTGTTATTTGCACCCTGAGGCAAAATTCGTGGGTGCTGATAACAACGGGAAAAAAAACATAGGCCGGGCGAGCAGCTCCAACCTGATGCGTTACCACACTGTGCATTAGCCCACTGTGCTATCGTAACAGCACCAACCTGCTGATGCCTTAGCCCACTGTGCTATCCTAACGGCTCCAACCTGCTGATGCATTAGCCCACTGTGCATTAGCCCACTGTGCTATCGTAACAGCACCAACCTGCTGATGCCTTAGCCCACTGTGCTATCCTAACAGCTCCAACCTGCTGATGCCTTAGCCCACTGCGCTATCCTAACAGCTCCAACCTACTGATGCCTTTAGCATCCTGCTGATGCCTTAGCCCACTGTGCTATCCTAACAGCTCCAACCTGCTGATGCCTTAGCCCACTGTGCTATCCTAACGGCTCCAACCTGCTGATGCCTTAGCCCACTGTGCTATCCTAACAGTTCCAACCTGCTGACGCGTTAGCCCACTGTGCTATCCTAACCGCTCCAACCTGCTGATGCGTTAGCCCACTGTGCTATCCTAATGGCTCCAACCTGCTGATGCATTAGCCCACTGTGCTATCCTAACAGCTCCAACCTGCTGATGCCTTAGCCCACTGTGCTATCCTAACAGCTCCAACCTGCTGGTGCCTTAGCCCACTGTGCTATCCTAACAGCTCCAACCTGATGATGCATTAGCCCACTGTGCTATCCTAACAGCTCCAACCTGCTGATGCCTTAGCCCACTGTGCTATCCTAACAGCTCCAACCCGATGATGCATTAGCCCACTGTGCTATCCTAACAGCTCCAACCTGCTGATGCCTTAGCCCACTGTGCTATCCTAACAGCTCCAACCCGATGATGCATTAGCCCACTGTGCTATCCTAACAGCTCCAACCTGATGATGCATTAGCCCACTGTGCTATCCTAACAGCTCCCTTTTCCTCTTTTCCCAATTCGCACTGCAGTGATTACTATGGTTATGTATCTGGACAGAATGGCTAGAACTCAAGAATCCCTCTTAGTTTCCTATGCTTTGCTGCCAGTCTCCCTGATGCCCTGCACACCTCCCTTTCAGTTTTCAGGCTGATTTCCCTACCCACAACCCCGCAGCATCCTCGCATTGTACTTCCCCCATATTCAAGAAAGGCCCTGTCACCGAAATGTGGGAACCAGAGCAACAAAGTAGTACATGTAAAGTAAAAAAAAAACCTCTAGATTTTTAAATAAAAATCCACAAGAGGGCTAAGAGCACACAAATAGAGAGATAAAAAAGGGATTTCACAAATAAATAAACCAGGGTGAAGTAAAGGGGAGGGAGATGAGACTAGGAGCAAACAAGCCCAAACGGGGCACCCCTTATATTGCAATAAGGAAGGAAAGTATATGACTTGAATTTTTTTTTTTTAAAGAAACCACAACATTGTGTGAGCTGTCTTGAGGACATTGTGTGAGATGTCTTGAGGTGAATGGCAGATTGAGGTGGCGGCTGCATGCGGTTAGGTTGCAATGAGGTGCTTCCTCCAATCTCCCGTGTCCCGTGTTTCCTCCGCAGGTCACAGCCCGGGCTCCTGCTTCCTGCGCTACCCCCAGCAGCAGGGCGCCCCCTCTCGGTATTTACTTGCTTCTGTAGCCCGCTGCTTGCGTGACACTCATTCCTGCCTGCCTCCTTAGCTGAAATGGCCTCCTCTACTCTCACATTTCAAGCAGAATGTTTTTTTCTCTCCAGACAGTTTAAAACACTCCAAGGCATTAATGGTGTTTGCCCAATATACCATATACCTGTGAAGCTGGAGCCCTAGAGTACACACCTGGCCTCCGGTGCCATCCACAGCTGGCACAGAGACAGGTGACCTCCATGGGACAGAGCTAGAGTATTAACACTGTTCAAATGACGGCTGTATGATCCTACAGGCTTCTGGGGAAGACTAGCGGCTCCCCTATGCGCCAGCGTGTGCCCTCCAATGATCCGCTACACTCACTATACAGACGGGGGATGGGGGGTCATGACCACGCAATCAAACTATGAACACACAGAGAAGACACTCTGGATAGAAACTTTGGGGCTACAGCCAAAAGGCTAGCTAGCCCTGAGTCCCGACATTAGCTCAGATCAGATCTTTTCCAGACCTAGCAACACCCCTGCCTGCCTAGATCACAGGGCATGAACCTATACCACAAAGAAAAAGAGGCAGAGAACCCAGAGTAAGACCTAGTCCCCAACAACCGAGAGAGAGATACACCTAGGACACTGAGGAAGAAAGGCCCAACAAAACATGGAAGACAGACCTAGAACACAGAGGAAACATAAAAATAAAACACAGCTGAAGAGGTACTTAAGACACAGAGAAAGATATACCTAGAACATGGACAAAGACATACCTAGTCCACAGCAAAAGATAGACCTAGAACACGTAGCAAAACTGCCTCAGGGTACAAAGACACTGACAACAGAGGGAGAGATGCACAACAACAAAGACAGATCTAGAATTCAGAAGAAACCCTACACCAACACTACAGCCGAAACATAAAACAAAAGCACAGAAGAAGTAGTACATGGAACACAGATAGGACATTTTAAAATGCAAACCTAATACACTGCAAATAATACACCTAGAGCACACAGGAACATTGACAGAGACTACAGAGACAGATCTAGAACTCGATAACAGAGGGAGACACAAACCTAGAACACCAAGAAAGAAATTCAAAGCACCGAGGCAGAGAGACCTGGGATGCTGAAAAAGACAGACCTAGAACTCAGAGAGAGTAAACCCTAGAACTGGAACGCCAAAAGGAGAGACCTGGAACAAAAAACTAAAGCATCGGAGAAAAAAGACCAAGAACACAATGAAAATACACATAGAATAGGGAAGAAGGTGTGCCTAGAACCCGTCAAGAACACACCTAGTAAACTACCAAATATATCTCTACACCACAAAGAAAGACCTTTAGAGTATGATAATAGAGACGGCTGAGACCATTGAGGGGCAAAGATGGAGTGAGAGAGGCATAAGACAAAAAGAAGCCACAGGTTGAGAGGTGAGGGCGTAGGCTGTCTAGACAACCCCCCTAAAATGGCCTGACTCCAGGTCGAGAGAAGAGGGGTTAGGCCGTCTAGACAACACCCTGAAGATTGCCTGGCTCCAGGTCGAGAGGAGAGGGGTTAGGCCGTCTAGACTCCATGAGAGCACCATAAGGCAGAATAGCACACATACACCCCCGGCCCATGCTTGTCAGAAACTGGGTGAACTGAGAAGGGAGTTCATTGTCTGCAGCTGTGTGTGCTAAGTAATGCCTCCATTATGACCCTCTCACAGGATCAACATTGGGGTCCGGTGTCAAGCCCCGCTGGGGACCTACACTACCTGGGCGAGGACACAATTTAGAATCCTAAATGGTGGCTGAGGCTGAACCCCAATACATGAAAGAGGAATACATTCTTAACCTAAATATGTTGCATTTCAGGTACAAGTTTGGGTGATCCTGTACCTCACACGATGGTATGCATGCATTGACTTATTTAGAAATATTCACACAATAATGTCTTTGAATGAGACGTTGCAACACAACGCTTTATTTTGCACCTTTTCTTGATTATCACAGTCCTCCTACAACCATTAGACCAGGCACGATAAAGGCACGTATGTTACATGATTTCCACACGTGGTGTGCTTATCACTTTTACAGACATGTCCCTGAAGACGGATTTCAGTCTTCGAAATACACTGGACTACATATCACACCAGGACTTGTTTTGCACATGCGTATAACGTGTTATGAACATGCCCGTCACTAAAAGGACTGAATTCAATCTATTGGAAACTGTGGTCCCTGTACGGGGTCCCCCAGTTTCTGACAAGCTCAGGCCTGGAAATATGTGTGTACTCTTCATGTCCAGCGAGTGCAAGAGGGCTCTAACTACCAAAGCTGTGCCCACCATCCACATTTATAAGACATAAGGAAGCCTCAGGCCGATGCGAGAGGGACACCTCACTGAAGCCTCGCCTGACTCATGAGGAAAGGGAGAATGTCAGGTGGATGGGACACAAACAGAGAGTGGGTGGCGGCATAGACACCTTTGGGCAGGATGAAGTATAAGGCACAATATTAAATACTGTGCGGCACAGAGAACAGCTAACTACTCTCCCTCCAAGCATAGTAAATACTGTGTGGCACAGAGAACAGCTAACTACTCTCCCTCCAAGCATAATAAATACTGTGTGGCACAGAGAACAGCTAACTACTCTCCCTCCAAGCATAGTAAATACTGTGTGGAGAACAGCTAACTACTCTCCCTCCAAGCAGAGTAAATACTGTGTGGCACAGAGAACAGCTAACTACTCTCCCTCCAAGCATAGTAAATACTGTGTGGCACAGAGAACAGCTAACTACTCTCCCTCCAAGCATAGTAAATACTGTGTGGAGAACAGCTAACTACTCTCCCTCCAAGCAGAGTAAATACTGTGTGGCACAGAGAACAGCTAACTACTCTCCCTCCAAGCATAGTAAATACTGTGTGGCACAGAGAACAGCTAACTACTCTCCCTCCAAGCATAATAAATACTGTGTGGCACAGAGAACAGCTAACTACTCTCCCTCCAAGCATAGTAAATACTGTGTGGCACAGAAAACAGCTAACTACTCTCCCTCCAAGCATAGTAAATACTGTGTGGCACAGAGAACAGCTAACTACTCTCCCTCCAAGCAGAGTAAATACTGTGTGGCACAGAGAACAGCTAACTACTCTCCCTCCAAGCATAGTAAATACTGTGTGGCACAGAAAACAGCTAACTACTCTCCCTCCAAGCATAGTAAATACTGTGTGGCACAGAGAACAGCTAACTACTCTCCCTCCAAGCATAGTAAATACTGTGCGGCACAGAGAACAGCTAACTACTCTCCCTCCAAGCATAGTAAATACTGTGCGGCACAGAGAACAGCTAACTACTCTCCCTCCAAGCATAGTAAATACTGTGCGGCACAGAAAACAGCTAACTACTCTCCCTCCAAGCAGAGTAAATACTGTGCGGCACAGAGAACAGCTAACTACTCTCCCTCCAAGCAGAGTAAATACTGTGCGGCACAGAGAACAGCTAACTACTCTCCCTCCAAGCATAGTAAATACTGTGCGGCACAGAGAACAGCTAACTACTCTCCCTCCAAGCAGAGTAAATACTGTGCGGCACAGAGAACAGCTAACTACTCTCCCTCCAAGCATAGTAAATACTGTGTGGCACAGAGAACAGCTAACTACTCTCCCTCCAAGCATAATAAATACTGTGTGGCACAGAGAACAGCTAACTACTCTCCCTCCAAGCATAGTAAATACTGTGTGGCACAGAGAACAGCTAACTACTCTCCCTCCAAGCAGAGTAAATACTGTGTGGCACAGAGAACAGCTAACTACTCTCCCTCCAAGCATAGTAAATACTGTGTGGCACAGAAAACAGCTAACTACTCTCCCTCCAAGCATAGTAAATACTGTGTGGCACAGAGAACAGCTAAATACTCTCCCTCCAAGCAGAGTAAATACTGTGTGGCACAGAGAACAGCTAACTACTCTCCCTCCAAGCATAGTAAATACTGTGTGGCACAGAGAACAGCTAACTACTCTCCCTCCAAGCATAGTAAATACTGTGTGGCACAGAGAACAGCTAACTACTCTCCCTCCAAGCATAGTAAATACTGTGTGGCACAGAGAACAGCTAACTACTCTCCCTCCAAGCATAGTAAATACTGTGTGGCACAGAGAACGCCCAATGACCTTCCCACTAAACTTGGAAAATAATGCACAGTACTGAGAACACACTCCATCCCCATGACTATACTGAGAACTCCCCCTACTCTACCTCCAGGCTTAGTAAATACTGCACATTATTCAGAAAACCAAGCTTAGTAAATACTGTACGCTACTCAGTAAATCTGGGTAGTCTTCCTCCATGCTTAGTAAATACTGTATGGTGCTCCGAAAACCTGGCTACTCTTCCTCAAAGTTTAGTAAATACTGTACGATGCTCAGTAAATCTGGCTACTCTTCCTCCAAGCTTAGTAAATACTGTATGCTAGTCAGAAAACATGGCTACTCTTCCTCCAAGCTTAGTAAATACTGTACGCTTCTCCAAAAACCTTGCTACTCTTCCTCAAAGTTTAGTTAATACTGTACGATACTCAGTAAATCTGGCTTCTCTTCCTCCATGCTTAGTAAATACTGTACGCTACTCAGAAAACCTAGCTACTCTTCCTCCAGCATTAGTAAATACGGTACGCTAATCAGAAAATCTGGCTACTCTTCCTCAAAGCTTAGTAAATACTGTATGATACTCAGTAAATCTGGCTACTCTTCCTCCAAGCTTAGTAAATACTGTACGCTAGTCAGAAAACATGGCTACTCTTCCTCCAAGCTTATTCAATACTGTACGCTTCTCAGTAAATCTGGCTACTCTTCCTCCATGCTTAGTAAATACTGTACGATACTCAGTAAATCTGGCTACTCTTCTTCCAAGCTTAGTAAATACTGTACGATGCACAGTAAACCTGGCTACTCTTCCTCAAAGCTTAGTAAATTCTGTACACTACCGAGATCCCCCAGCTACTCACCCATCAGTTATAGTAAATACTCAATGGTAATGAGAACAGCCAATGATCCTCTCTCCAAGCATGGCAAGTACAGTACGGTTTTGAACAAAATCAAGTACTCTCCCTCCAAATCAAGTAAACAGTGCATAGCACACATAGACCACCCTCCCCAGAGTTCCATCGTCCAGTGTCCTCTCCAGCACCTCAGAAGAATCAAGAACCATGCCTCCCCCCGTTCCCCCCCCCCCCCAGAGTATTCAGGCTAGACCACAGCAAGTCCATGCAATCCTGCCCTCAGCAGGGGGCGTCCTATCGGCCTCTGGAAGTGGTGGAGCGTCTGCTGGGTGGCATGGCTCAGGCTCTGTAGTGGGTTGGCCACCCCAGGGGCACGCCCAGAGCGCACACACCCAGGGGCGTGAGTTCCATGAACTTCCAGGGTCTTCGGTGGCAACATTGCGACAACATACAGGGTGACGTTGGTGGGAGGGATGCATGCATGTGTGAGCAACTATTACACTGCAAAATAACGTGAGAATGTATGTCGTGTGCATTTGTGATGTGTGTGCAAATATATATGTGCCTGTCTGCATGTGTGTTTTAACATGTATTTGTATTGAGGGGTGGGTGTATGTGTGTGTGTTAATGCGTGCGTGCAAAGGTATGCATGTGTGCATGCAAATACATAACTGTAAGCAATTAGGACATGCTTAACCATAGACCAGGCGTGAATGGGGTTTAAATGCACTCCACGTTTGTGAAAAATGTGCAAAATAAAATGCATCTGCGTGTTAGTGCATAGAAAATCAGTTATGCGCATGTTGCGAACACACGCACAACAGTGCATGTAACAATAAAAGGTCAAGCACGTGTGTGTTTCCTGATTTCGATTGTGTGCAGGCGTGCATGTTTGTGTGCGAGTAGTGTGTGCCGACATTTCCATGTCTAATGCTGTCCTGGTCATTATACCTGTGTATTATCAAAGACGGGATCGGGTCTTTTTTGATGCCTGCACTTATTTGTACATTGATGTGCATGGACGCTTTCCTCTGGCTGTACATATTTGAGCTTGCGTGCTGAGCACCAGTCGTGCATCTAGTGTTTGCGCTTGTCCCTAGGGAAAGGTGCATTGAAGCCTGTGTGAAAATGCGACTTCAGCTGAATGATTTCTTGAGTGGTGTTGCTGGATTGTAAATGTGCACTGATGTAAGTGTGCATTAGTGTGTATTGGGATAAGAGTGCATGAGATGAGTGCACATCATTACAAATGTGCACGCACAGGGTGGGCTTCTCCAGTCTGTGTGGTAGCATGACTGTGCATTATTGCAAGTGGGCATCCTGAGTGTGTGTTCAGGCAGGACTGTGCATTATTGCAAGTGGACATCCTGAGTGTGTGCTCAGGCAGGACTGTGCATTATTGCAAGTGGGCATCCGAGTGTGTGCTTACACAAGTGTAGATTGTGGTGCGTGTGTATCAGTTCGATCATGCATTTTAAGATGTGTGCTTCTGTCATGACGGGACATATACCAGATGGTGCATAGTGCGAATCGACCCTAATTGCACGTGCCATGCGGGTATTTTCTAACTGTGCAAGACTAAGCATGCATTACTTCGAAAGTGCATCAGTGGAATTGTGCATTAACATGAAGGCAACATTCCTGTGTGCATCAGTCGGGCTGTGCATCAGATGACATGTGCATTGCTTGCGGTGTGTACTGGTGCAAGAGTGCATTTGTATGCCTGCAGGATTATGAGTGGGCCTCAGTGAGAGTGGGCACTGGTGCCAGCATGTATCCACATGACACTGCACTATCACAAGTGTGCACCACACTAAATTTTGAGTATGTGTCACCCTCTCCACTCCACCTGTTGAAAGGTGCCCTCCTTCCTTTACCAATGCCGCAGGCAGGACATGTACACGCTGTGCGCAGATTTGAGGGTAAGAAAAGCTGAAACTCGCTGGTAGGATATTCCGAGTGTACATGCGACATACGAGCGTTCAGGGGTCTCTGCACCCCACCCTTGTCCATTGGGGCTTGGAGATCCTAGATGACAACAGACTGCAGGAGCCGGAAGCACAGCATGAGGTCTATTGGGATGGGGGGCTTGAGCTGGTTGCCGTCTAGTCGCAGGTACCGCAGGCGTGGAATCTTCTCAGGCTCGGTGGAGAACACTTCGAAAGATACCATGGCGGGGCAGATTTCTGTGCCGTTGATCTCTGGAAAGGAACATAGAGAGTTACTCACATGGCCAGAAGGACAATCCCCTCAAGAACTGTGGCTTCTATGTAGAGCAGAACAAGAGAGCCCCAACTTTCAGACATAACCTCAGGATCAACACCCCAACTATGCAGAGCAGAACCCTGGACTTCCAGAGAGCCCTAACTTCCACAAATAACCTGGAGAAACAGCAGCCCTACCCCAATGTCTCCTTCGAAGTGTAGAGACCTGAACTTCCATCGAACTCTCATTTCAAACCTAACCTGAGGATCATCACCTCAGGCACAGAGGCTTCTACGTGGAGCAGCCCTTCAACAGGTAACCTGGTGAATCATCGGACCAACAACAGTATCCTTCAAAGAGTAGTGCCCTGGACTTCACAAGATCCCAGCTTCCACACTCAAGCTGGAGAAGCCGTGCCCCAACCACAGTATCCTTCAAAGAGTAGTGCCCTGAACTTCCAAAGATCCCAGCTTCCACACGCAACCTGTAGGAACCGTGCCCCAACCAGAGCATCCTTTAAAGAGTACTGCCCTCGACTTCCAAAGAACCCTAGCTTCCACACACAAGCTGGAGGAGCCACACCCAAACCACAGCATCCTTCGAAGAGTAGTGCCTGGACTCCAAAGATCCCAGCTTCCACACTCAAGCTGGAGGGGCCACGGCCAAACCACGGCATCCTTTGAATAGTAGTGCCCTGGACTTCAAAGATCCCTAGCTTCCACACTCAAGCTATAGAAGCCGTGCCCCAGCCACAGCATCCTTCAAAGAGTAGTGCCTGGACTTCAAAGATGCCAAGCTTCCACACTCAACCTGTAGGAACTGTGCCCCAACCAAAGCATCCTTTAAAGAGTAGTGCCCAGGACTTCCCAAGATCCATAGCTTCCACACTCAAGCTGGAGGAGCCACGCCTAAACAACAGCATCCTTCGAAGAGTAGTACCCTGTATTTCAAAGATACCTAGCTTCCACACTCAACCTGGAGAAGCCGTGCCCCAAACACATCATCCTTCAAAGAGTAGTGCCCTAGACTTCCAAAGATCCCTAGCGTCCACACTCAAGCTGGAGGAGCCGTGCCCCAACCACAGCATCCTTTGAAGAGTAGTGCACTGGACTTCAAAGATCCCTAGCTTCCACACGCAACCTGGAAGAGCCATGCTCCAACCACAACATCCTTCAAAGAGTAGTGCCTTGGACTTGCCAAGATCCCTAGCTTCCACACTCAAGCTGGAGAAGATGTGCCCCAACCACAGCATCCTTCAAAGAGGCGTGTTCTTGACTTCCAATGATCCCTCCCTAGCTTTCAAACTAAACTAGGAGGAGCCACGGCCCAACCAGAGCATCCTTCAACGAGTAGTGCCCTCAACTTCCAGGTAACCCTCGCTTTCAAACCTAACCTGAAGATTAGCACCCCCAACTACAGTGGCCTGAACGTGTAGCAGCATCCTGGACTTCCGATGAGCCCAACATTTATAATAAAAACGCTACTAACTTCCTGTGTATGATTCAGGTATTGCACCCGCCTTCCTCCCAGGGTAGGGGGGGGGCAGAATTTTCTACTGCTGATCGAATATCCTTTTAAAATTATGGTGAAATTTTCCAAAATAAAGGCATGCATCAAAATTAGAAAGAAAGAAAATGTGATTGAGGGTATGATATGATATGATATTTTATTTATATTGCGCTCGTACACAAGTGTTTCAGAGTGCGACTAGGCAAGGTAGGGGAACAGGGGAGAACAAAACAACGATCTTACTAGGCCCAGTGACATTGAGAACGTGCAAGTGCATGGGAAAGGGAAAAGGGAAAAGGGAAAAAGTGCATGGAAGGGGCAGAGTGGAAAGTGCAGACGCCGAGGAGCGCAGATAAATAAAATAAATAGAAAATTGAGGCAAACTGTGGTAGTGCAGCCAGCAAGTGGCAAGTGCTGTGTTTAAAGCAGCAGACTGGGTAAGTCTGAATAAGTGCAGAAAAAGAAGAAAAATGGGGGGCTGTATGGGTACAGATACAGTACCCAGTGCAAGGGGTGGCCAGGAGGCAGTACAGGAGGGTGGCAGGGTGAGCAGGTACCTGGGTCCAGGGGACAGAGGGTGGCCAGGCGCACAGTGCCAAGAGAGCAGATCAGCAGCGGAGAAGGGGAGCGAAGGCAGAAGCAAAGAGGAAGGTTTGAGGTGCTTCCGGAGCCGGAGATGGTTCTCCTCAAGTTTTAGAGAGGCAGAGAGGCTGTTCCAGAGAAAGGCCCCAGCCGAAGAAAGAGATCTACCCCCAGCTCGTTTCTTTGAAAAACGACTGACCCTGAGGGAGTTAGAGGTAGAGGAGCGAAGAGCTCGAGAGGGGAGGTATTTGCGGAGGGATAATTGAAGGTATTTTGGACCCAGGCCCCAGAAAGTTTTGTGGACAATGCAAAGGGTTTTGAATTTAATCCTTGCATCCACTGGGAGCCAATGGAGAGATTTCAAAGCTGGAGAGATACGATCCCAGGGCTTGAGGCCAAGGACAAGTCTTGCAGTCCTGTTCTGGATAAGTTGTAGAGGGCGGAGAGTAGAGGCAGGTAGATTTAGAAAGAGGCTGTTACAATAGTCCAAGCTAGAGAGAACCAGAGCTTGGGATACCATGAGCTTCTGGGGGAAGGAGAGGAAATGCAGAATACCTCTGAGGAGGTGCAGTCGGAAGTTTGACTTTTTAGAGACATCAGAGATATGGGCCGAGAAGGAAAGTGTGGAGTCAAAGATGACGCCAAGGTTCTTAGCCTCGCAGGTAGGGGTAGGAGGAGGGCCAAGGGAGGCCGGCCAGAGAGTGAGGGAAAAGGATGGAGATGGTGTACCGATGAGGAGGATCTCCGTCTTGCTGGCATTCAGACAAAGATCATTGGCGGCACACCAATTTTGAATGGCAGTTAGGCAGTCAGAGATGAGAGAGCGAGAGGACGTGGCCGAGGGCAGCCGGAAAATGAGTTGAGTGTCATCAGCGTAGCACTGAAAATTTGAGCAGAATATGGCAATGCAGTGAGCGAGAGTTGCCAAGTATTGGTTGAAAAGCCAGTGTGAGAGGTTAGACCCCTGGGGAACCCCACAGGTGGAGAGGAAGATAGATGATAGGAACGACCCTAGGTGGGCACTACTTTCACTACATAAAGATTCCCATTGCTTTACTCTAGTAGTTAATACAATACTTAATATAGTTCTTCGGAGCACATAGGTGAGAAAATCCTTGGCGGCACAAGGATATCAAATACATAGAAATAGGTTCAGGGTTGATCCTGGACCAACCATATGCTCTCGTTATCCCCTAATAAATAGTTGAGTCTAATCTCTTGATCCAAAAAGTTTCTCTTGGATCCAATCTTTTGGCCAAGTCCTCGTGGGGGTCTCTTCTGGTAATCAACTCCCCCACCTGAAATCTGATCTGTGAGATATCATGTCTTTTGTCCAACCAATGACGGGTCACTGTCTTCAATTGCATTCATAAACACTTTTTACACACATGCACGTAAATGGTTTTATTTTTCCCACACTTAGAAAGAGAAACTGTTTATATTTGTATATGAAACTGACGACCTTGTGTTTTATCTTTTAGTTTTTGTGGTTGTGTTTATTTTTATGTGTGCATCAATCAACATTGCTATATTTGGTACTCAGGATTTAGGGGCTAATTCATGGAATTTTGCATAGAAATTGCGCAAGGGCAGCACGGCCAAGAAGGACACTGCGCGAGCCTGCGTACAGAAGAAAAAATGCGCACCCTGCGTATTCATGGAATTGTTAGCGCAAATTAACCGTATTCGCAAGTCGTGGCCAGAATGCCTCTGACATACCCGCACGCAAAGGAAAAATCTGCCAGATCAGCTACATTTGCACGCTCCCCCGGGCACGAATACACAAACCCTTCAAACAATGCATGGGGTCCCACGTAAGCCGGTCTGCGAATCGCTGACCCTGCGCAGGATCCCCCGTAACTATATCCTTCACCCTTCAACACGCATATTAAAAAATCGTAACTCTGCAATAACTCTGAAAATCTGCGTGCAAACTCACTTAAAATGTTCCTGCACCCCGCTACACTGCTTACGCGCACCCCCAAGTTACATCGGAACACCGATTGAGTACACGCACCACAAAATCCGACATGTGACCCCACCTGCGCACTGAAAACCCAACATGCAAGTGTACTTATGCCTGCCTTCAGGTGTACGGATCGTATGAAGGACTTGTGTTGCCATTTCCAAGCCGATATGTTTTCGATCGAATCCATGAATACGTCTTGTGCTGCGCAATAGTGGGCGTGTGAGGCAATGCCTGCAGGCTGTCCCTCTGAATGACACTTTTTTGCATGTTCTTCCCCATTTTTGGTGCCCCCCCCCTTCCCAGCCCTCTGAGCAGGCCACGCCCATGCTCTGCTTGTAGTCTTGCGAATGGTCCATGATGACTTGCACAGAAGTGCTGAGCCAGCGTGAAATCCACACAAGTCCTGGGAAAGTACAGCGCATTCGATTCCATGTATCGACGAAGGTGGATTCGCACACAGTTGCGTGCGCAAGTACCCTATTTTCTGCGCAGAAAATTCCATGAATTGGCCCCCTAATATTTACTGTTCATGGCACATAATGTTTAGCCCTGAAGAGGGGCATGAGTTCCGAAAGGCATTGGCGTAAGTCACTTTTGGATTATCACTGCCTTTTAGGATGAAATAAAAGTACTGAGTGATTAAATATGGACATGGAGAATATGATTTAACAATATGGTTCAAGAATCTGTATAACTTTATTGTAATAATTGGAAGTAGCTATGAACTTTGACTCAACTATTTATTATGGTATAACGAGAGCACATGGTTGGTCTAGGGGCAACCATGAACCGTTTTCTATGCATCAAAATGAGCACACTGCAGATCACTCACCATAACCCACCCTGGGAAACTCTTTATAAAGACATATATCGGGAAACATAAAATAAGCCTGGCCGCGAGCTATTGCAGGCACCCTTTTGAATTGCATTCTGGGATAAGCCATTTTGAGAATGCATTTTGCGCTTTGCAATCGAAAATACGCAAAGCCCAGATTAGTGCTTGATTGCAGGAACATCTTTTTTGTATAAAACCTGCATGTGAACATGCCCCGGGCAATGAACACGGGCAGCAGCGTTCCCTTCCCATGGCGGCTCCACACGTGAGCGCCCTTACACTCCTCTACCCAGCTAAACCCATGTCCCATTGCCAGTGTATTGGGAGGAGAAGAGGCATTGCGTCACCAGCGTGGCACTTGCACTGTGGGAAACTGACATAGTCTACAGGACAGAGCACGGGGGATTAACCCTTTACACCACATATATATGCGGGGGAGACCCCCTGCAGGCCCCCCATATTAATATTATACTCTAAACCCCCACACATATGTATGTGGTGTAAGGGTGAGTTAAAAAACTTCGAATTTTCGTCCTTCGCAATTCCCAGGTCGACATTTTTGTACAATTCCTTATTTTCTTAGAGTCGGTTTCAGTATTTTGAATACATGTATATTTTTTGTAATGACTAAATCCAAGTTTTGACTCACTGTTGTTGAAAAGCCTGCACCTGTTTACCCAAAAAAACCTCCTCAAAACGCCAAGTGCTACCAAATAATGGTGCACAATTGCTGGGGGCAGCTGAGGGTCTCAGCAACAGGGGAGCAGCTGACGGTGTCATCCACAGGGGGGCAGCTAATGGTCTCAGCCACAGGGGAGAAGCTGAGGGTCTCGGCCACAGGGGAGCAGTCGAGGGTCTCAGCCACAGGGGAGCAGATGAGGGTCTCAGCCACTGGGGAGCAGCTAAAGGTCTCAGCCAAAGGGGAAAAGCTGAGGGTCTCAGCCACAGGGGAGCAGCCGAGGTTCTTGACCACAAGGGAGCAGCTGAGGGTCTCAGCCACGAGGGAGCAGATGAGGGTCTCAGCCACTGGGCAGCAGCTGAAGGTCTCAGCCAAAGGGTAAAAGCTGAGGGTCTCAGCCACAGGGGAGCAGCTGAGGTTCTCGACCATAGGGAAGCAGCTAAGGATCTCGGCCACAAGGGAGCAGCTGAGGGTCTCAGCCACAGGGGAGCAGCTGAGGGTCTCAGCTACAGGGGAGCAGCTGAGGGTCTCAGCCACAGGGTAGCAGCTGAGGTTCTCAGCCACAGGGGAGCAGTTGAGGGTCTCAGCCACAGGGGAGCAGCTGAGGTTCTCGACCATAGGGGAGCAGCTAAGGATCTCAGCCACAAGGGAGCAGCTGAGGGTCTCAGCCACCGTAGAGCTGTTGTTAATTGTGATATGGAGGAACAAGGACCTTGACAGGTTGTCGATCCCCGGTTCTCCTTTTAGCTGCCCCCGGAAAACATCTCTGATCTAACCACATTTTCTGGGACAATTCAGCAGGCTGTTGTTGCAATTTTTCAAAATGTATTGTTCGACAAATTCTCAATGATTTTCAATACATTTTAAAATCTGTTTTCCAATTGTTTTTCTTGTTTATTATTGTAAATCATTTTAGCCTCTCGCAGGTCCTTCTCCAGGACAGATCCTGCCCCTCCCCATTGTCACTCGGCTCTTCTTTCTTCCATTTCTGTTACTTTGCAAGACCGGCCTCCCGTCTTCCTTTGATTTTTTTGTGTTTTCTTGGTGCATCGACCCATAAACCCCCCTTTCCCAAAAGCCTGTTGAACAATTCACCCTCCGTTTTTAACCCCTTCATTCACTCTAGCACTATCCCTCTCACCCGCCCTGTAGTCTATATTAAATTACCTTCAATTTAAAAAGTCTTTCCATTGTCCTCTAATCATAGCCTCACACCCAACTTTTACTACCAATCTTTACAAGTCATTTTAACTTTTCTGATAGAAAACACCATATAAGTAATATTTTGAAGAAGAAATGTGTCATAGTTTTAAATGTGTTATATATTTACATAAATGAAAACGTCCAATACATTCTTCAATGTTACTTCTTTCTACAGAGAAAGCATACATTTTTCACCCTTTCTCTTGCTAAATTTCCTGACAAAAGGAAACATGTTATCTGAACTTTTAACTCATAAGATTTTAAGTAGAGGTTAATTCAATTGCAGAAATACATTTTTCTTAATAAAGATAATGTTTTACTAGCTTTAAATTAAAACATGAACAGTTTCATCATACTTGAAGAGTGCATGTTCTCAAATTGTATTACAATGCTTTATCCAAGAATCCCCAAAACTATTCATGTGTTGTAACATTATTAGCTTTTAATCTCAAACTGATAACACATTTGTAATATTTTGGTACTATTTGCTAACATTCCCAAATTTTTGAAAAATCTGCCGTTTCTAAAACTGTTACTTTTATTGTAACATTGGTATTAAATAGCAAAACTAACTTTTAACTATTAGTTTTACCTTTTTCATCCAAGTATATTTCAACAATCAACAATAAACAGCTTCAATATTCGTTTATTTAATGTGTAGACATTTTGTGTTTTTATCCTGTTTATCTTTATCAGGCTGTAAAATTCCGGTAAAATGTATATTTTTGAACAGGACATTTCTTTGAGGGTAAATGTGCTATTTTCCTCGTCCTCATATGGCCACCTGTTAATAGTTTTTTCTTATCTGTCGCTTCTCTTCTCCTAAAAGACCCTTCTATGTTCAATCAAAATCTCCCTCAACCAATCACAGGCATGCATATAATTCCAGCCTGCCTGCATAGCCCAAGGATGGATTTATCTTTGCAATCCTTTGTTTATCCTCTGTTGTGCACTACTGCACAATGACTAAAATGAAAGTAGAATTACTGTGAGTGCTGTAAGCTGCATACACATGCCTCTCAGAAAGCAAATGACTTCCGGTGAGATCGCAATCTTTGCATTAGTGACTGTGCACATCCAGAGTAGGTGGCTAATGGACAATCAAATGCAAGCAAATCAGGGCTTGCAATACAGGGGTCCAAAATTAAGAGTCTCCTCTTCATAGGAATTGTTTCATTCAAGACACAAAGGGTCTTTGACATGGTACTGCTATGGAGGCCAAACGTTGTCTGAAGGCATAATCATCTAACATACCTGTTAGGTGATTTTGATAAAGCAATTGAACAAATATAATGTAACTGAGACAAATCAACTTCCGGGGCACCAGTGGTCCAGGGATGAATATCGGTTTCTAAACCATCAATCAGCCCTAACCTCTAGTACACCAGAAGGGAACCTACCAGATTGGAACTACAAGAAAATTATAAACCTCCTTGTCCAATTTTGGTAACGTGGATGGAAAGGAAGGCTTATCTCCGCAAGGTCGTGAATCGTTGGTTAGTTGCAACACCGCGAAAATATAATTATTGCCCAATGATAAAAGGGACTGTCCAGTGAAGGTTATATACAAATATCTACTTTATTGTTATTCAACAAACAGTTCTAGCACACTACAAAAAACAACCCACACTGTAAATGAATGCAGAGGACAGACAGTTTCAAGAAGGAAAAGGGATGCACTTTGGATACTGACAGGAGGGTAGTCGGTAAAGTAATTACTCGCAATAATTCAAGTATACTTGGTTTCAGCACAAAGGGAGCAATAGGTCGTAAAATGTCACTAGGGGCCTTGGGAGAAGTACCGGGGGGACATAACCACAATGTACCTTGTTCTTGTAGAAGTTCTTGATAATCAACAGTCGGTTTCAGGGCGCTTTGCAGCTTCTGCGACATAGTTAAAGACAGGAGACACCTGCGGAGATCAGGTAACACGCAGTTCGGTGAGCGAGACTGGACGGATGGCTGCAGGCTGGCCTACACGGTGGCTTGGGGTCAAGAATCTTTCTCTCAGTGCTGGTTGGCAGTTCTGAAGCACTGGACGAGGGTGTCTTGGACGGCCTTAGCGACTGTGGCATGACAACAATCGGCAGTCGTTGCAGCTCGAGGAGCTCAACTGGGTTGAAAATGTCCTTTAAGACGGACGTCAGTAGATCCTTGTCGATATACTCCTAGCTTCTTCACTGGGCTTGTGTCGTCCTTTAAGGCGGATGGCCCAAAGCTGAGGACAGTGTTGCAGGCAGCTGTCTTGTCCATAGTTTGGTTCAGAGACTCTCTGGCACTTCCCACATAGGAAGCTTGCTGCAGAGCCTAGCAGGGCACACTGTGTGCTGGCTGGGTACTGGTTCTGGAGCTGCTGGAGGGTCTTCTGGATTCAGTATCTCTCTCTGTTCCCTGGGAGATGTTTAGGGGAGGGATCTTGCTTCCTGCTTGGAGGTCCTGGCCTTCCTTCACTGGCGGAAGATGTAAGGCAGACTGTGCCTTTAGCCAGGATCCAATGCTGAGTTCTTCTTTCTACTCTTTGCAAAGTCTTCAGATGTTCTGCCAAAAGAGGGGCCCGACCCTCTTTTAAAGCCAAATGGGCCACAGTGATTTGTGTAGGGTAAGCCTACCCCTACCTTAATGAACCAATCTTGGGTCCCCACCAACAATCTCCTATATGCAGGAGGTCATAACCAGAGTGCTTTGCAGAAGAAAAGGTAGAAGGGTGAAAACATGTAGTACTAAGTCCCACCCATCTCCCGGTCTGTTGTGGATCAAAGGGTCTCTCTGGTTAATTGAGCTCTTTCTGGTTCCTGATTAAAAGCAGCATTTCTCCCTTGAAGCTGTGGTGAGACCAGACTTTTGGTCGCCGCTAAATCACATTCTTGTACCTTCTGAATGGGGTCCACCCGTGGGGAGGACTACTGTAAATACATAGTCCAAGACATGACTGGTCACTGCCCTTGATACTGAGAGGCCGGAGCTGGCTTCAGGTTGAGACAGTGCATATCAAAGGTTGTTGGGCATTTCCTATCTTTTGTTAACCTCTGCAGCCAGGCTCCATGTGGGCCTGTTTGAAATATACTATATTAGTATGTTAATTGCTGGCACCATCTGCAGAGGGCAAAGAAACGGATAGGACGGATCCATGGAACCTTTGATAGTTAACTAGGCTGGCCATGGCAGGGGGAAGGTTTGACCCTCCCCCTTCTGGAGATGCATTGTGTACTCCACCTGTCAGATCCCAACTAAATATGACAGGGGGGGGTGGCGCCTGTAGGCTGTGTCCACCCACAGTACACAGGTATGTGCATATGTCGTGCGGTGAGCATAGGAAAATGTGCGCAGATTAGCCCCACACATTTTCCAGAGGTTGATCTACCATCATTCAATTTCATTTAAAATGTCTAAAAAGCCAGGCGAGCGCACACCCACCGTGCGGATGGTCGAATTCCTCACAATAAGCTCAAAAGTTCTACCTGACAAGTGAGACTCAGTAAATTTAATGTGCGAAGAATTGAAAATGATCTAATGTGTTTGAAGGAATTAATGTGTTTAATGAAGCAGTGTATGGAATGGACTATGAAAGGCGCTGAGGCTTTGCCAGCGCATCATCTGACGTCATTCAAAAGTGTGATCAGGGGTCCGCCCAGTGCCTCCTGTATTCGGAATGGCTTCTCTGGGCAGGGCTCTGGGATGGAAGGTCTGAATGTTAGTCTGTTTAACATGCGCAGGGGAATGATTTCTCAGGAGCAAACATGTTCTGATTACTTACCAGTAATCTTCATTACTCCTAGTCCTACTCTTCCTCGTCACAGTACTTACCTCATGAGGCACCCGCCTTCGACACAGGACCTTCTTCTATTTCTTCTTATTTCTATAACTCCTCCCCCACACCCACGTCACTTAGTTTCATATTACCAAGCCGTAGCATGGGACCTTCCCCGCAGGGAGGGTGAGGAGGGTCGTCAGTACTGTGACGAGTAAGAGTAGGACTAGGAGTAATGAAGATTACCGGTAAGTAATCAGAACATTACCTCCACGTCCACTCTTCCTCGTCCCAGTACTTACCTCATGAGGTATACCAAAGCAACAAACGGGGAAAAAAGGTCCCAATGAGACACAGAGTCAAAACAGTGCAGAAACACACCTTTAATAACTCCAATTTTACATCCCCACAGACAAAACTCCAACCCCGAAGGAACCAACCCCCGAGTGGGAGACATTCAACCTATAGTGGTTGATGAAGGTGCTCTGATCAGACCAAGTGGCAGCTCTACATATCTCCTGTAGAGAAACCCCCCTAGCATCGGCCCATGAGGCCGCCAAACCTCTGGTGGACCGCCCCTGAACGTGCACAGGCACAGGCAGGCCCGAAGCCACATAGGCCATGGAGACCACAAGACGGATCCATCGTCTAATGGACACTACAGATGCCTTACGCCCAGCCCCAGCCGGGCCAAAAGTAATCAGAAGACTGTCAGAGCGGCGGAAAGGGGCAGTTCTAGCCAAGTACTCCAACACCGCCTGCCGCACATCAATGTTATGCTAAGCCACTTCCTCTCGCGTTTGCGGATTTTGAAAAAAGGCAGGGAGAACCAGATCCTGAGAGGTGTGAAAACGAGAAACAACTTTAGGGAGAAACTTCGGATCACACCTCAGCACCACCGAGTCCGGCAGAACCCTCAGGAAAGGGGGGTGACATAACAGAGCCCCAATCTCCCCAAGCCTACGGGCAGAAGTTATGGCAATCAGAAAAGCAGTCTTCAGTGTCAGATGTTTCATATCAATTTCGGAAATGGGCTCAAAGGGAGGCCCTTGAAGAAACTTTAAGACAAGAGGGAGATCCCAAGGAGGAAGCCCCTTATAAGTACAAGGACGGGAAGAAGAAAAACCCCTGAGCAACTTCCCCACCAACACCTCCCCATCCAAGTGCCCATCAGAGTCCCCCAAAAGGAATTTTATGGAGGCCCACTGAGAGCGAAGCGTGGAAACCGCCAGGCCCTTGACAAACCCATCCCGGAGGAATTGAAGGATAGCGGGGAGGCCAGAACGCCCACACCAGTCCCAGAAATGGCTCCAATGTCTGCCGTAAGCCCTCAGAGTGGAGGGTCTAAGAGCATTCATTATGGAATCCACCACAGGACCAGAAAACCCCTGAGATATCAGCCTAGCCCGTGCAATATCCACACTGCCCATTGTATCTGGCGGACCCCCAACCGTAGCTCCCCCAGAAGGGGACAAGGCCACTTCGGAACCAGCCAAGGCTCGTGGCACCGAAGCTCCAACAGGGAGAGGAACCAACTCCGGCGGGGCCAGTACGGAGCGAACAACAATACAGTCACCCTGGATATTCTGATGCGCTGAACCACCCGAGGCAGAAGAGGAATAGGTGGAAAAGCATAAAGGAGACCCTGAGGCCACTGCACAGAGAGGGCGTCCACCCCCCACGCACCCTCTGCCTGAAAACGAGAGCAGAAGAGGGGAACTTTTGCTGAGGCTGGAGACGCAAACAGGTCCAGAATAGGGGTCCCGAACCTGACACAGATCTCTGCAAAAACCTGGGTCGAGAGGACCAGTTCCACCGAGGAGGGAAACCGGCGGCTGAGTAGATCCGCCCGAACATTGTCCACCCCACTGATATGTGAAGCCACCAGGGACACCAGATGTGATTCCCCCCAAGCACCTATCTGAGCTGCCAGGGCATTCAAGGAGCGGCCGGAACCCCCTTGGCGGTTGACGTAAGCCAAAGCTGTCGTATTGTCCGTCCGGACCAAAACTGCCCAGCCCATCAGCAACCTCCTGAAGTACACCAGAGCCCGGAGAATGGCACACAACTCTCGCCAATTGGATGTCCGATGGCTCTCTTCCGGATCCCACAACCCCTGAGCAGAGAGGACTCCCAAAGTAGCTCCCCAGCCCCTTCCACTGGCGTCGGTAGTAAGTGTGGTCACATGAGGAATGATCAGGGACACCCCAGCCCGTAGTTTCGGAACCCTCAACCACCACTGCAGGGAGACCCGCAGCGCCAGAGACACCGGAATCAAAGCCTCGAAAGCTTGAGATGAAGGGAGCCAGTGGGAGAGAAGGTAGGACACCAGGGGGCGTAGATGAAGACGGGCCCAGGGAACTAGAAACACGCAAGAAGCCATGTGCCCCTGCAATTCCAGCAATTGGTGGGCCGGGACATACTGCCTCCCGAGAACCCTGCCCAGAACAGTCTGCAACCGACGGACCCTCTCCAGGGACAGGAACACCTTCCCCATCCTGGTGCAAACCTGTGCACCAATGAAAACAAGATCCTGAGAAGCCTCCAGTTGGGACTTCTGCCAGTTCACCGGGAAACCCCAGTCCTGCAATGCCTGGCAGACCAATCGGAGATGAGAAATGACAGTCTGCCGGCAGGACGCTTTGATCAACCAATCGTCCAGGTAGGGAAATATCTGAATGCCCCGCAGATGTAAGTGCGCCACCAGGGGAGCCACCAGCTTGGTGAAAACTCTGGGGGCAGATCGCAGTCCGAACGGGAGCACCCTGAACTGAAAATGTCGGGATCCCACTGCAAAGCGGAAGAACTTCATGTGCCAGGGACGGAGAGCCACATGGTAATAAGCATCCTGGAGATCCAGAGATGTCATCCAATCCCCCTTTAATAACATCGGAAGAATGTTCTGTAAAGTCTCCATCTTGAAGTGTTCCTTTTGGACGAAGCAGTTCAGGGCTTTGAGGTCCAGAATTAGATGGTACTTCCCCGAAGGTTTGGGGACCAGGAACACCCGTGAGTAGAACCCCTGACCCCGCACAGGGAGATGAACGGGCATGATGGCCGCCTTCAACACTAATTCGGAGAGCGCGGCGTCCATGGCCAACCTCTTGAGCCGAGACCTGGGAACCACAGTCCGAACCATGCAATGCTGGACAGGAGAAGACAGGAAATGCACTCGCTACCCCCATTGTACTGTGTCCAGAACCCATGAGTCGGAACACCACCTTTCCCATACTGGAAAAAACGGTTACCAGACATTTGGTCGAAAAAAAATGGTCGACCAGACAAATGGTCAAACCAATTTGGTCGAAAACCAAATGGTCGAATTTTTTATTTTTTTTTATTTTCACCCTTTTTTTTTTTTGGGGGGGGTGCCCCCCCGCACCCCCCCCAACCCCCTTTTTTTCTAAAAACCCATTTTTGTAAAAAATGAAAACCCGAAAAATAAATATATAATTAAAAAAAAAAATTCGACCATTTGGTTTTCGACCAAATTGCATCGACCAAATGTCATTTGACCAGTTTTAGGTTGACCAAATGTCTGGACACCGGAAAAAACTGCCGGAGCCGCCCGCCCACCGGCAATTCCAAACCGTCAGGACTTAGGTGCCGGCCCAGGACGTGAAGAGCGTGGAGGACCCCAACCCCCCCTAGCCCTCCGAAAAGAATGTGATGAGGAGCCAGGAAAAGACCTGCTGGTCACCGGACCAGCCCCAGAGGAAGATTTCTTGGCCGTTGAAGGAGGCTTGCGTCGAAGTTTGTCAGCATGTTTGTCCGCCCTAAAAACTTTGTGCACCTTATCCTCAAGGCAATCACCAAAAAGCCTGGACCCAGTGAAAGGAAGTTTCAGGGCAGCCGCCTTCTGAGACCCATCAGTCTTCCAGTCCCTTAGGTGCAAATGCCTCCGGGCAGATATACCAGCCCCCATGGCCATGGCTGAACCACGCACCCCATCAAAAGCCAGATCGGCCAAAAACTCAACCTGTCTCTGCATGTCTGTAAGCAAAGGGGCACAATCAGAGCCTTCATTGACAGCCTTTTTCAACTCCCTGAAACCATTCAACACTGTTTTAGCTGTGTAGGAACCATAGATATTTGCTCGAAGGGCCAGATGCGCCCCTGCATGAACCTTCTTAAGGCCGGAATTAACTCGACGGTCCACTGGATCCCGGACGGCCGCCTCCTCGGCCGACATAGAGGAGCGACCCACCAGGCTGGTGAGGATATCGTCGACCTCAACTGGATCAGACAGCAAAATCTCACCCTTCAAAGGGTAAAGTTTGGACATGAAGCGGGGCATTGCAATCTTCTCCGGGTCATGCCATTCCCGGAGGATTTTATCCCGGATATCGGAAACCAATGGCAACCCCTTCCTAGGTGTATGCCGATACTGGCGAATAGAAGGGTCGGCCCCCTCCACCGGTAACAGGGACTCTGAAAATCCCATGCAATTCCCAACCTGAGCAAGCATCTCCTCCACTCCCTCTCTGTCCAGATACTTCCATTCAGCATCAGCCGAAGAGGAACAAGAAGAGGCTGATGACTCAGCGCCAGAAGAAGAGGAGGATGAGGAAGACAGACGCCTGCGCTTGTGTCCATGAGCACGTGTGGGACTCCCTCTACGATGCTTAAGCAGCTTCTTCAACTCCTTTCTGGTCAGGGAAAAACGCTTAGCCTTCTTCTTTCTGTTTCTGTGTAAATCAGGAGAAGAAGAAGAAGAAGAAGAAGAAGAAGAAGAAGAAGAAGAAGAAGAAGAAGAAGAAGAAGAAGAAGAAGAAGAAGAAGAAGAAGAAGAAGAAGAAGAAGAAGAAGAAGAAGAAGAAGAAGAAGAAGAAGAAGAAGAAGAAGAAGAAGAAGAAGAAGAAGAAGAAGAAGAAGAAGAAGAAGAAGAAGAAGAAGAAGAAGAAGAAGAAGAAGAAGAAGAAGAAGAAGAAGAAGAAGAAGAAGAAGAAGAAGAAGAAGAAGAAGAAGAAGGCAGGACCAGATGCCTGCTCTTTGCAGAATGTTTTCCCATGTTGAGAAGCTCAAAAACAGTGACCAAGGAAGCCTGCTTCACCAAAGACCCCTGCACACCGAATCAAGGCTCCACATACAAACAATTGCTAACGTGCCTCTCCCACATTCAAATAGAGGCCAGAAAGAACAACAACCAATAGGAACAACATCAATTAATTCCTATGGCAACATGCCTGCAGCACCAGAGGAGGAGCCCACCCTCCTCCGGAGCACGTGGCTCAAACAAGAAAAAGGAGCCGCCAATCCGTGCACAGCCGCCCATGCAGCATGGCCATGCAACAGGAAAAACATGCCCCCTTCTCCTTACCTTAACCCGGGTCCGTTCTCCCAGAACACGGGCCACGATGCCCTGCGCTGGCCAAAGCCCAGCAGAAACCAGGCAAGGCAGCCTGACTCAACCGGGTCCCAAGCCCCGCAGGGAACCCAGGAGTCTTGCCACACCTGAAGGAGACGAAGGCCCCGCCACACAGCCCCACCAGGGGGCCAGCATTCGGAGCTCCCCAGCGCCCCGCGCCGGGAAGAAAAAACAAGCCCAACCTGCCGAAGGCAGGAAAAATTAAACTAAGTGACGTGGGTGTGGGGGAGGAGTTATAGAAATAAGAAGAAATAGAAGAAGGTCCTGTGTCGGAGGCGGGAGCCTCATGAGCTAAGTACTGGGACGAGGAAGAGTGGACGTGGAGGTAATGCAATTCTCATTCCTGGCTGTTTTTCCTGAATCTGTAGTGATGACAGCGGAATCTGCATACATTTAAAAAGAGGCCTATGCAGTTTGAGAAATAAAATAAAGAGGCCTCTTTGTTTGAATTTTGCATTAACAGTGTCCTAACAGAAATTCCACCTCCTTTGCAGTGAACTAAGGACAACTTTTTTCTTTAAAGACGCAAAAAAAAACCAAACAAAAAAGAAAAAAACGATGTGACGTATTTCAGGGAGTTTGTGCCTGTCAAACCTCCAGAACCTTCTAAATAGTTTCAGCTGCTTCAAGCTGAAAAAGGAAAACACCAGGCGAACATTCCAGAGTCTCGGAACTGTGTAACCCTTGTTGAAAACAGAAAGCAGGCTGGCCTTGCGTTCAGCAGGGGGACGGGTTCAGAAGAGGTCAGAATTTCGAGCATAATTAAAAGCAGGTGTCATTTTAAGGAGTGGTCAAGCACAATTAACTTTTCAGGTGCAATCTTCGAAAATCTGCTGCCAGCAAAAGGCACGGCTTTAAAAACTATACATAAGACTAAGAATGTCCTTAATGGAATACTAAAAAGCTGCTTTAATTAGGTAATAAGCCCCGAGACTGTGGGCCATTACCGCATAAGGTAATACCCCCGGAACCCATAGTTACAGGCCCTCTTTCCAGGGCGGCCATTAAAGTACATTGAAAAAAATAAAAACAAAACTAATGGCCGAAATGGAAGAGGGAGAAGGGACTACGCGTAGTCCCTTCTCCCTTTCCATGGTGGTCGAAACATAAAAAACAAGCGTTGTGAGGATAACCCAAAAGCATGAAAGGGCTTACCTTTAGGTAAGGCTCGCAAACCAACCAATCGGTTGGTTTGTGAGCAGAAAGAAAACCCACGCTGGGTACTAATTAGCCTTAAAACTAGGGGTGTGCATGTACATACCAACAGGGGCGTTGCTAGGGGGGGGCTAAGGGGGCTGTAGCCCCTGATCTTTTGGTTGTAGCCCCGGATAGAATCTCAGGAGCTACAGCCAAAAGACCAGCTAGCCCCCAGTCCCGACAGTTCCGACATCAGCTCAGCCCCGGGTCTTTTCCAGACCTAGCAACTCCCCTGCATACCAATATATAGCAGGTGCGTGTGCATGCATGCGTGCGTGTGTGCGGCAGTGCGCGGTATAAATGCTCTTGAACATTAACATCAAAATAAAGCTGGAGCTGAACGCCCTCCGAGGAAAAAAGCTCCGACGCGGCAGAACTCGAGGCCAAAAACTGATCTCAGCCAATGACGCCATACATGACACGTGTCGCGCGCAACAGCTTTGCCAGACGAACCTTTCATGGGTGAACCCCATTAAGTGCCGCTCCCCTGTTACAGTTCATGCAATAACCTGAAGCTCAGTCGAGTTTACGTCTGCGCCACAGTGCGGGTTTGGAAGGGTGCTCAGTTGGATCTCCATTTTGGAATAGAGGTGCTGAGGCTTGGCAGGCTAGAGACTTGTGCAGCTGTGCCAGGGGTGAGGCAGCACCTCCGCCACCCTGGCAGCACACCTCTTAGAATAACAAAAGAGTTGGTTTTTTTTGTGTTGTTTTTAATTTGTGTTTCAGCCTATAAAAATAAGCCTTTCCCAAAAACAAAGCAGATCAAAAGGAAAAATATATTAAAATATATTTTCAAAGGATTTTTAGAAACGTTTACACAATTATAAAAATAGATAGGATCCATGTACTTACACGAAAGATGACATGAAAGTCAAGTAAAACTCCTTTAAATTACAGAAAACATGATCATGTCTAAAAAAACGAAATATAGTATATTTTGTATACATTTTTAGAAACTCTATAAATTATTGGAAAAAAAAACTCTAAAGTCGACAGTACCTTTTTATATGAACTGTTTACATATATGTCCCAACTGCCCTGGCATGTCACATGCCCCCCTCTCATCTCCCCCCCCCCCACACCCCACAGGGACAGAACAAGCCACAATATTTTTTTTGGGGGGGTGGGGAGGCTGGATGGCAGTTTTAAAAAGCTCACTAATTACAATAAATGTAGAGTTTTTCGTAATCTAACAGGTCCTCCTCAGATCAGATGACAATACAAGAGAATGAGGAGGTGAACTGGGGACACGGGAGAGAGAGGGGGTGCAGGGTGCGGCAAAAAGAGAGATGCCTGCGCATATATTGCTCCCCTTTTTTGTTGGCAGTATGCACCCCATTTTAGGGAGTACAACACAGATATGCCGCTTATCTGGAGGACTGCAAACAGTAGCGAGTGGGGCCGACTCGGACTGGCCTATAGCGCAATAGGCCCCTGGCCCGAGCCAAAAACACAAAATGCTGGTGTGGGCTAGCTTTTCTGGTCAAAGTGGGCCACTTTTTTGGCTAATTTGGGCCCGTTTGATGAGTTAATTCACTCTGCGTATAGTAGGTTTGACCAGTGTTGTTGAATACATATTCTTTGAAATGCCCAATTTGCTTCACACTTTATCAAAAACCTCCCCCTTGGTTACTATTCAAATAGTGCCACAAAAGGAATGCATAGCGATTTGCAAGTGTGGCCCACTTTTTTGGTGCCCGAGAGCATTTTACAACCCAGTCCTAACCCTAACCCTGGAGTGGGGATATGAAACCTATTTCACTGTTGATCCCAGCTAGACCCCACTAGGCTGAGTAGATGTTTTGCCTGCCTTTGGCCCATTAGATCCATCTTTCACCCCATCTCACCAGAGGCATAGCCAGGATTGTGTGACAAGTGGGGTCTGGAGCTAATGTAGTAGGGCTCACCCTAAGGGGAGTCTGAAGAGGGAACTGGGCTTGTGTCGTCCTTTAAGGTGGAAGGGGTACAAATGGGGAATTTTAGAGAACACCTCTGTGATACATGAGGTAAAAAAGTCACACAGTTTACAATCGGTTGTGTAGGGTAAGACATGAAAAAGGCCATTAGATGCCAAGTCACCAACAATGCACTGGAGCACTTACAGACACATGTTCACGATGCCTCTAGCCACTGTATGCCAGTACTATGCCAGTCGCAAAACATTTTCATACTGATAGTGCCCAAACATGTCAATTCTGCCGCTACTATAAATGCCAGTATTCCCTCATCAGAAAATACTCATGCTTGCTTTGCCCATGATGCCAGATACTGTAACAAAACAAGTCATGCTGGCTCTGCCAATATATGCCGTATCCCCACCTAAGAACATGCCCCTGTTGGCTTTGCTTTGATGGCCACAGTGAGAAAGCACGTGCTTGCTGGCTAGCTGGCTAGCTGGTGCGATAGCTCGGCGGCTTGAGCTATCACTGCTGCGTGTTTAGAGTGTGATCTGTAGGTCACTGGTTCAAATCCTGGCACGTCCAGCTCACCCTTCTGAGGTCAGTAAATGAGGACCAACTTCTGTTGGCTGATCACTTTATGTGAATATGTTCTCTGTGCAGTGCTTTTTGGTGAAAGCACTATAAAAAGAACCTATCGTTACACATGTCCACCAGATAAGAAAACTAATTTTGTATTTGCCCCCTAAGGCCAGTAAAACATTTCATGCGACAGTAAAAAAACGGTGCCTTACAGGCTGCACAAATGCCTCCCTCGCCTATGTAAAAACACTTATCATATTGGCTTTGACCTTCATGCCAGTAAAATAACGCCATGCATGCCACAGTAAGGAAACATGCCCTCCCCATGTAAGAACACTCAACAAGCTGGCTTTATCCTTAATGCAAGTACAACATTCGATGCCACAGTAGGACCCAGCCAGCCTCTTTGCACTACCCTCCCCCCACTTCAGCCCCTCCTTCACATAATCATACTCAAGTTGCTGTTGCTTTGTCCAATAAATGTCCGTAAAACATGCCATGTTCCGTGCAAAAAATGTTCATGCTCCAATGCGCACGCCCCCCCCCACACACTCACACCTATAGGGTTTCTGTTATTCACACGAGCACCCAGAACATTCACACTGCACCATAAGCACTCGCACCCATGTACAGCAGTCACATGGATGCATTCACAAACACCTTCTCGCATGCAAACATACATAGACACACTTACACACACCCTCACATGCATGCGCACATACACTCATACATACATGAATATACACAAACAATAAAACAGATGTTCTTACCCGTTTCCCTCTGGACCCACTCAGGCCCTCTCCTGTCTACACCTCTGCATCTCACAGGCTATTTAGCTAAACAAAGGAACACTAATAATTGGAGGGATGAGCCAACTAAAAGCTGAGCCTTTCACTAACATACTAGGGGTCTATTGATGTCAACCCGCGTCCCTCCCCCCTCCCCGACCTCCCCAGGGGGCCGGCTGTTGTCCTCCGCATGTTTGCTGAGGCCACGGTAACACTACCTCAGAGTGTGATATATTTACTTACTTTTGGAGTTGAAAAGTACGTTTAAAAGTAAGTAAATTCACTGCTCTCAGAGATGAGAAATTTGACTGCTTCTTGCCTTCTGAGCCCGGACTGGCCTCACAGCAGAGTCATGACTGCTGCCTCAAAGTGGGAGGGCTTTCGCCTTCCTAAACCCATGCCTGGCCCGCCCATGCTCCCTCCACACGCCCACCTCCATCTCTCTCTCTCAGCCCCTCCTTCCCTCAGATGCTAGGATGCCTTCTGGGACAGGGGGAGGCAGCACAGAGAGGCAGAGGGAGGCTGTCCACTGAGTGAAGGACTGACAAAGGGAGAAGAAATGACACAGGAAGATGGAGACCAGCGAGGCTTTCAACGCGCTGTCAGAGGAAGGAAGGCTCTCAACAACTTGCCAGAGGAAGAGAAAGTGGCAGAGAGGCTTCCAACACCCTGCCAGGGGAAGGGAACGAGAGAGGCTCTCAACACCCTGGCATAGGAACATAATGAGGCAAAGAGGCTCTCAACAACCTGCCGGAGTAAGAGAAAGACACAGAGGGTCTCTACACCCTGCCAGAGGAAGGGGAAGAGATAGAGATGCGTTCAACACCCTGCCACAGGATGAGACAAAGAGGCGTTCAACACCCTGCCATTGGAAGAGAAAGAGGCAGAGAGGCTCCCAACACCATGCAAGAGAAAGAGAAAGAGGCAGAGAGGCTCTCAACTCTGTGCAAGAGAAAGAGACGGAGAGGCTCTCATCACCGTACAAGAGGAACAGAAAGAGGCAGAGAGGCTCTCAACACCGTAAAAGAGGAAGAGGCGGAGAGGTTCTCAACACTGTGCAAGAGGAAGAAAAAGAAGCAGAGAGGCTCTCAACACCGTAAAAGAGGAAGAGGAAGAGACAGAGAGTCTCTCAACACCGTGCAAGAGAAAGAGACGGAGAGGCTCTCATCACCGTACAAGAGGAAGAGAAAGAGGCAGAGAGGCTCTCAACACTGTGCAAGAGGAAGACAAAGAGGCAGAGAGGCTCTCAACACCCTGCCAGGGGAAGATAAAGACACGGAGGGTCTCTACACCCTTCCAGTGGAAGGGGAAGAGATAGAGATGCGTTGAACAACCTGCCAGAGGAAGAGAAAGAGGCAGAGAGGCTATAAACACTGTGCACGAGGAAGAGAAAGAGGCAGAGAGGCTCTCAACACTGTGCACGAGGACGAGAAAGAGGCAGAGAGGCTCTCAACACTGTGCACGAGGACGAGAAAGAGGCAGAGAGGCTCTCAACACTGTGCACGAGGAAGAGAAAGAGGCAGAGGGGCTCTCAACACTGTGCACGAGGAAGAGAAAGAGGCAGAGAGGCTCTCAACACTGTGCACGAGGAAGAGAAAGAGGCAGAGAGGCTATAAACACTGTGCACGAGGAAGAGAAAGAGGCAGAGAGGCTCTCAACACTGTGCACGAGGACGAGAAAGAGGCAGAGAGGCTCTCAACACTGTGCACGAGGAAGAGAAAGAGGCAGAGGGGCTCTCAACAATGTGCACGAGGACGAGAAAGAGGCAGAGAGGCTCTCAACACTGTGCACGAGGAAGAGAAAGAGGCAGAGGGGCTCTCAACAATGTGCACGAGGACGAGAAAGAGGCAGAGGGGCTCTCAACACTGTGCACGAGGAAGAGAAAGAGGCAGAGAGGCTCTCAACACTGTGCACGAGGAAGAGAAAGAGGCAGAGAGGCTATAAACACTGTGCACGAGGAAGAGAAAGAGGCAGAGAGGCTCTCAACACTGTGCACGAGGACGAGAAAGAGGCAGAGAGGCTCTCAACACTGTGCACGAGGAAGAGAAAGAGGCAGAGGGGCTCTCAACAATGTGCACGAGGAAGAGAAAGAGGCAGAGGGGCTCTCAACAATGTGCACGAGGAAGAGAAAGAGGCAGAGGGGCTCTCAACACTGTGCACGAGGACGAGAAAGAGAGACCTTCAACACACTGTCAGAGGAGTAGAGATAGAGAGAGAAAGAAGGGTGGAGCGAGAAGGAGACGGGCGAGAAGATGGGGCCATAGAGAGAGGGAGAGATAGAGGGAGACAACAGAAAGAGAAAGTAAGAGATGGAAAGGCAGAGAGATGGGAGAGTGAGAAAGAACTAGAGGTCAAAGACAGGGACTGCAAGAGCATATGAACAGAAGAAGAGAAAAAGGGGAGGGAGAGAGAGGGGAGACAGAGAGAGTGGAGAGAGAGAAAGAGAAAGTGGGGAGTACGAGAGAGAGTAAGAGGGCGAGAGGGGAGAGAGAAAAAGAGAAAGAGGAGGACACAGAGAGCGGGGAGAGATAGAGAAAGAGATAGAGGGAAAGTAGGGGGGAGAGAGATAGGGCTAGAGAGAGGGGAGAGAAAAAGAGAAAGAGGGAGAGAGAGAAAGAGAGGGGGCAGAGGGAGAGAACGTGGGGAAGTGGGGGCAGGGTGAGAGAGAGATAGGGCGAGAGAGAGGGGGGGGAAGAGAAATAGAGAGAGAGAGGTGGAGACAGAGAGAAAGAGAACTTGGAAAGTGGGGGGGAGAGAGAGGGCAAGAGAAAGAGACAGAAAAAGAGAGAGGGGAGGAAAGAGAGAGAGGGTGGGAGACAGGTGAGAGAGTGGGAGAGGGAGGGAGAGAGGGGGGAGAGAAAAAGAGAAAGGCAGAGAGAGGGGTGGGAGACAGGTGAGAGGCATGGAGAGAGGGGGGAGAGAGAAAAAGAGAAAGGCAGAGAGAGCGAGGTGGAAGCAGAGAGAGGGGACAGAGAGACAAAGAGAAAGTGGGGTAAGGGGGAGAGAGAGATATAGCGCGAGAGAGGGGGAGAGAAAAGGAAAAAGAAGAGAGGGTGAGGGAGAAAGAGAGAGAGGTGGAGACAGAGAGAGGGGACAGAGAGAGAGAAAGAGAAAGTGGGGAAGTTGGGGCCGGGTGAGAGAGAGATAGGGCGAGATAGAGAGGGGAGAGAAAAATAGAAAGAAGAGAGGGAGAGAGAGAAAGAGAGGGAGAGGTGGAGACAGAGAGAAAGCAAAACTGGGAAAGTGGGGGAGGGAGAGAGTGCGAGAGAGACAGAAAAGGAGAGAGGATAGGAGAGAGAGAGGGGTGGGAGACAGGTGAGAGAGAGAGGGAGAGGGAGGGAGAGAGGGGGAGAGATAAAAAGAGAAAGGCACGGAGAGAGAGAGGTGGAAGCAGAGAGACGGGACAGAGAGAGAAAAAGAAAGTGGGGGAGAGAGAGAGATAGGGCGGGAGATAGGGGGAGAGAAAAAAGAGAGAGTGAGAGAGAAAGAGAGGTAGAGACAGAGAGAAAGCTAAACTGCAAAGTAGGATGAGAAAGAGAGAGGGCGAGAGAAAGAGAGACAGAAAAAGAGAGAGGGGAGGAGAGAGAGAGAGAGAAAGGGGAGTGGGAGACAGGTGAGAGAGTGGGAAAGGGAGAGAGAGAGGGGGAGAGAGAAAAAGAGAAAGGGGCACAGAGAGAGGTAGGGCTACAAATAGCGGAGAGAAAGAGAGAGAGAGGGAGAGCGAGAAAGAGAGAGAAGTGGAGACAGAGAGAACGAGAAAGTGGGAACGTGGGGGAAGGAGAGAGAGAGATAGGGCGGGGGGGAGAGAAAAGGAGACAGAAGAGAGGGTGAGAGAGAGAGAGAGAGAGAGAGAGAGAGAAAGGGGTGGGGACAGAGAGAAAGATACTGGGTAAGTGGGGGGAGGGCGAGAGAGAGGGCGAGAGAAAGAGACAGAAAAAGCGAGAGGGGAGGAGAGAGAGAGGAGTGGGGGCAGAGGTGAGAGAGAGTGGGGGAGGGAGGGAGATAGGGGAGAGAGAAAAAGAGAAAGAGGGAGAAAGGGAGAGGGGAGAGAGAGAAAATGACAAAGAGGGGGGAGAAAGAGAGAGAGAGATATGAAAATACGAGACACACTGACAAAGATAGCATAAAGAGAGCAGAGAGTGCACCTCACAGTCTGACTCACTCAGAGTGAGACAGAGAACCAGAGACAGAGCTAGAGAGAGACACACGGTGACAGAGTGAAAGAGAGTGCAGAGAGAGACACACACACACACACGGCAAGTGTGTGATGTGCTGTGTACTGCCATGTATTATCATGTTTATCATTCTACACTTTATTTTTTACATACCTTCAAAGTTTGCAAACATTTTACACACGTATATGTTTAATATTTTCATCCTCATGTTTTATTGATTGTTAATGCTTGTACTTGAATGCGATGGCACTTTTTAAAGGTGAGTTCTATTTTAATTTTGATTAAAAAAATGTAAAAGCTTCTAAATATTATTTATAAAAATATATTATGGCATGTTTCATTATTCTACACTTTATCATAATTTGTTTGCAAACGTAATCAGTTTGTACTTGAATTGTATATCACTTTTTTACTTTACCTATTTTTAATTTTATGTACCATTGTTGAAAGGTTTTCAAAAATTCTTTAAAAAATATATTATAATCTGTATAATTATGTTGTCATAATCATGATTTGTTCGCGTTTGCATTGGACTTCTACTTGACTTTGGTGTTACTTTTTTCTAAACCATTTATATCTTTTTGCATAGTTTAAAAGTTTATGAACAATCTTATAATCGGAAATGTGTAATATTGCTAAACATAATACTCTGTTTTCGTAGTTTTAATGAGCTTTACTGTAGTGTATTATAATCAGCTTCTATTTTAATGTTTTCAAATAATTCTAAAGTGGTAAAAACGAAAGAAAGATATTTATGTTAATTTGTTTACATGTTCTGCTTCTTTTAATACTTTGTGGCAATTGTATTAATCGTGTGACTTTTTAAGTACCCATTTAGCGTCTTGAATCTCTCCAATTCCCTTAAGGTTCGAGGACTGCAGAGGGATGGAAGGGAATTTTCAAAAGCCTGCATCTCCCTAAAACGTCTTGAGTTTCTTTAAAATATGTAAGGGTCTCGCAGGTCTCTTTTTGGGGAGTTTGATGATACCTAATGGGCACTCCACAAAAGGAGGCAGTCATCTCATGGGCTGCTACTGCAGGCACATGGATGCCATGAGCCAATGACCTGGTTATAGCCACAGACCTCTAAAAGTGGATTACTCACTTTCAATGACATTGTCGTTCAGGTAGAGGTGCTCCAGGTGTGCGCTGATGGGCGGCACCGCAGAGAGCCTGTTATGGGCCAGCTGCAGGACCAGCAAATTGGAGATGTTGAACACATTTTTGGGCATGCCTTTATCAGACAGTTGGTTATAATTAAGTCTGATGAAGGCCAAGTTTGGGAAGTCTTTAAAGTAGTCATCAGGGATGTCTTCAATATTATTCCTGTCCAGAAAGAGCTGGTGGATACTGTTAGGGACACCTGGCGGCATCTTGCGCAGAACGTTGTGTGCCAAGTTCAGCTGCATGAGGTTTTTCAAGCCCTTGAATGTGTTCTTATTAAAAATCCCATCGCTCAGCTTGTTGTGGTGGAGGTCTAAGAGCAGCAGGTTCTCCAACTTGCTGAAAGCACCAGCAGGAATTTTGGAAATCTGGTTGCGGCTCAGGCGCAGCTGCTCCAGGTGGGCGGGCAGGAAGGCTGGCAGCTCCTTGAGCTGGTTCCTCTCCATGTACAGGAAGGTCAGGTTATCCATCTTCTCCAGGATGCGCTTCTCCACCTTTTTGATGCGGTTGTTGTCCAAGTTGATCCACTTCAGATCAGTGGCATTCTTGAAGGACTCCTCCTGCAGGTCATCGATGAAGTTGTTCTGCAGGTAGAGGTAACGGGTGCGGGCTGGGATGACCGGAACCTTGCGTAGGTTTCGGCTGTCACAGTACAGAGCCGATGGGAAGTCGGGAGGGCAGAAACATTCCCGGGGGCAGTCCGGGAAAACGGAAGGAGGGCCTGGCGGAAGCGGTGGCGGTAGATCAGTAGGTTCAACTGGTTCTGGTGGAGGCCGGGTGGGTTTCTTGGCTGGCTTAGCCTTGGTCGGTTTCGGTTTCCTCTGCGCTTCGATCCCTGAGAAGAGGAGCAGGATGAGCGGGAGGAGCAGTGCGAAGGAGGCCTTCATTGTGGTCAGGATTCCTTCCGGCTAGAAGACAAGAAATGAAGAAGAAATGGCTTAGACAATATCCATGTTGGCTTTCATCATTCTAGCCTGAGTGCTTCTGCCTGTCCTCCTTTCAACGCTCTGAAACACTCTACTAATTGTGGAGGGACTAGAAAGAGATGAGCCTTCACTATTCAGTAGAACCGGCTCGTGTTGTTGCGTTCCTTTACTTCAGTCCCTTTTGTGCCTCTACCTTAAGCCCATTTCTCTTCACTCCACCGCTAGCGCAGAGAAGTGGTTGGTTATTTGCATGTGGCACCATACAAAATACTTACAAATTAATAGAATCACCTTAGAAATGCGTTCCTTTGGTCCCTTATTCTGCCCTTGATTTTAGGGCCCTCCCCGACACATGTGTAACTTCCTCCTACTCACGCTGACTGAGCGCTCATGGCACTATAGAGGCACAGGAGTGCCAAGGAAATCTACCTAAATACACCACTGGATCAGCAGGCTTCTAGGCACATCCCAGAGTAATGGGCCTGGTGGCGCTCTCATTCCACAGTATACAGGGTTGCCAATAGGTGACACATACACAAGAAGACACAAAACAAAGGCTAACTGCTCTCATGAACACACATCCCAGGAGGCTGGACAAGAATGAGACACTTGGGGTGCGGGTTGGGGCCTCTGAAGAGGGCACCGAACATAGGAGATGGCTAGTGATGAGTGAAGTGCCCAGCGCCGGCTCAAGGTGTGCTCAGAGAGTGCACAAGGGCGCCCCCTGGCGACGCAAATAAAGGGCACTTTGCCTCCTGTCACTTAATTATCGGACCATACTTAACTCTGCATGACAGTGAGCAGGAGGCAAAGTGCCCTTTGTTTGCTATTGGTTCAATTGGTGCAGTGCCAGTGCTTAATAATCACCCGCGCTGAGCGCGGCCCTTAAACACACAATGCAAGAACAGCAGGGGGCTCGGTTACTGTGTTTGTTGGTGTCAATTACTGAACTGAGGGTGCCTCGCTTCACTAATTGACATGGACAAACAGCAACTGAACCCCCTGCTGTGTTGCACTGTGTGCTTAAGGCAGTGCCGCATGTGGCACACTGCTCCGGGTGCGCACAGTAGAATCTTGCACAGGGTGCTGGCAGACCTGGGGCTGGCACTGGAAGTTCCTCTGCTTTGTATTAAGCTTCCAGTGTAGAAAGATGGCCGCCCTGGGTGGCCATGTGGCTGCCATGCGGCTTTCGAGCCGGGGGCGCGGCAAGAGCGCAGAGTTCACTCACCATCAGAGGCCTGCGCGTGTCCCATCTCCCTCTGCAGGAAACAGCAGCTCTGCTGCTACAATCTAATGTTTTAACGCCAGCACAGGCTCTAGTGCCTGGGAGGCCTTAGGCACACTAACTGGTTTCTCCCTTCCCCCGCCACCCACACGTTTCATAATTATTGGGGCGTGTCATATCCTCAAACATTTCATCGTTACTCTTCCTGACGGCATGTCCCTGCACTTGCAAGCAAGCCAAATGCTGGGGGGCCGATGCACCATGAACCCCGTTCAGAACAGGTCGCACCCGGTGTGTGCACGCTGGTGCATGCTGTGTACACGTCATCATTACGCGTCATTGGCGGAAGTTCTCCCAGACTTATTGTGCCTTCTGAATCAGACTGTGGGAAGTTAGCAAATGAGCCAAATGCACCAGGAAGGGGGGTGGGGGGAGACATGGTAGACTCCTTTCCAGCCCTGCTGACCCCCAGAGGCGCCAGGCTGTCAAGTAATCGTTGAGCTGTAGTCTGGGAGTCCCTGTTTGTGGCTCTGCCCATATTCCCGTTGGACACAAAAGCTATAAACATCTATTACTTGAACATTGATCTCCCCCAGCTTTCAAAAAATGATTACACCCTGACCAAGCCCTACCATTCTATGTGGGGGGGGGGGCGTTCATCGACGAGGCAGTTTAGAAAATGCTGCCTTTAGCAAAGCACCTTTTGCGAAAAATTGCAGTCAAAACTATGATTATCATCAGTGCAGCACACAATACTTATCCTGCCAGATCCTGTTTTGGGGGGCTTCACGTATTTCTCACTTCTTGTAATCATTTAACTGATTAAGACCCCCCCCCCCAAATCAACCACAGAGATCTCATGTTGTGCATTATCTGGTGTGAGCGTCCATTCCTGGCTTGGTCTCTGAATTCTGGTCCTTCCATTTTATTTTTTATTGATACAGAAATTGCTGCTTCAATCAGAAACACGCTACAAAAGGTCACAGCAGGTCAGCACAGTCCAAGACAAATGTGGGTAACACACATTGCATGTCTGTGGAGGGACCTATGTTAGAGACATGATGCTGTTTGTTGGGGAAGATGTCATAAAGAGACCGCACTAAGGTAAACACACTCTTTGGGGTGATGCAAGATATCTTAGGTGTGTGGAGATTTATTTGGGCTGCTTATGGACGCCTGAGCGCCGTTTTCTGTGCTCAAGAGATCGAGGGAGTTTTGATGGCCATTTATACCAAATAGTAATGTCACAACCCTCCGCTGATATGAGTTCCTGTAGGCTGGGTAAGGCATGCCCAGCGACACAAGCAGCTGAGAGCCAACAGCTAACCATGCTTTGAGGGTACCAAGAGCTGACCATGCATTGAGGGTACCAAGAGTTGACCATGCTTTGAGGGTACCAAGAGCTGACCATGCATTGAGGGTACCAAGAGCTGACCATGCATTTAGGGTACCAAGAGCTGATGACCATGCATTGAGAGTACCAAGAGCTGACCATGCTTTGAGGGTACCAAGAACTGACCATGCATTGAGGGTACCAAGAGCTGACCATGCATTGAGGGTACCAAGAGCTGATGACCATGCATTGAGAGTACCAAGAGCTGACCATGCATTGAGGGTACCAAGAGCTGACTATGCATTGAGAGTACCAAGAGCTGACCATGCTTTGAGGGTACCAAGAGCTGACCATGCATTGAGAGTACCAAGAGCTGACCATGCTTTGAGGGTACCAAGAGCTGACCATGCTTTGAGGGTACCAAGAGCTGACCATGCTTTGAGGGTACCAAGAGCTGACCATGCATTGAGGGTACCAAGAGCTGATGACCATGTATTGAAGGTACCAAGAGCTGACATGCATTGAGGGGACCAAGAGCTGACCATGTTTGAGGGTACTCAGAGCTGACCATGCATTGAAGGTACCAAGAGCTGACCATGCATTGAGGGTACCAAGAGCTGATGACCATGCATTGAGGGTACCAAGAGCTGACCATGCTTTGAGGGTACCAAGAGCTGACCATGCATTGAGGGTACCAAGAGCTGACCATGCATTGAGAGTACCAAGAGCTGACCATGCTTTGAGGGTACCAAGAGCTGACCATGCTTTGAGGGTACCAAGAGCTGACCATGCATTGAGGGTACCAAGAGCTGAAGACCATGTATTGAAGGTACCAAGAGCTGACATGCATTGAGGGGACCAAGAGCTGACCATGTTTGAGGGTACTCAGAGCTGACCATGCATTGAAGGTACCAAGAGCTGACCATGCATTGAGGGTACCAAGAGCTGATGACCATGCATTGAGGGTACCAAGAGCTGACCATGCATTGAACGTACCAAGAGCTGACCATGTTTGAGGGCACCCAGAGCTGACCATGCATTGAAGGTACGAAGAGCTGACCATGCATTGAGGGTACCAAGAGCTGATGACCATGCATTGAGGGTACCAAGAGCTGACCATGCATTGAGGGTACTAAGAGCTGATGACCATGCATTGAGGGTACCAAGAGCTGACCATGCATTGAGGGTACCAAGAGCTGATGACCATGCATTGAGGGTACCAAGAGCTGATGACCATGCATTGAGGGTATGGGGTAATCCAAAGGGAAAGGGACCACAAGGGCATGCCCACCCCGAGCCAAAATAAAAGGCCTCAATTCTGAGTAAGAAGTATAAAACTCTTCATAAGGCACAGGGTTCTTAGTTTTGCTAATTATCCTTCAGAGACAGGGGTGCCGGCAACAGCTGTCCAAAGGGCATTACTTAGGTGTGTAGGGTTGGGTGTGACATCTTGCGCAAATGAAGTCACGTGCCTAAGCAATCAGGATATTGTGTAGGCGCTGGCGACCAGGCAGTTACATTAATTTAATGAATAGGGCAGGAGGGCCAATGCATTCCTAATTATTTAGTGACATGGGAGTGTGAAAATGATACGTGTAAAAGAAAAAAAAGTCATGTGAGTCCAGAAGAAACATTTAAGGCCTGAAAATAATTATGTAGATGTTCTTCCAACGCACAATCAACTATGAGACGACAAGAGTGAGTGCAGTGAGTGCAATGAGTGCAGTGAGTGCAGCTTGTCAAGAACATCATGCTAAGCAAAGATACATCACAAGTGTATCTGCTTAAGACTGACACAGCTGCCCAAAGGACTTTACAATGACTTATTAGGGAGATAGTTGACCAAGTACTCTTGGTAGGAGGAATACAACTAGGGCATCACAACATGAAAGGCGGCCTATAGGAGGGGTGCGCCAACAAAATCACAGGAGCTTTTTTTGTGGGAGTGGGGAAGGGGGCTTATTGCAAAGAGAGCAACTGTCCCATATTTTGACTCTATGGACCCTGTCAAACCTGTTGGTTTGTGCTGCCAGGAAGATCCGACTATACTGGTACAATAAACGCTTGTGGCAACAGGAAGTACCTAGTGTGCTGTCAGGAAGCGGTGGCGGTGGCCATGCCAGTTTGTGGTGGTAGGGAGCTGCAGGTCTGCTGGCGGCCTTGTGTGCACGCGCTAGCAGGAACATCCTGCTATGAGGGCAGGAAGCTCTGGTTGTGCTGGCCAGAAGCACTGGGTGTGAAGGCGGGAAGCTCTTGGAGCAGGGGCAGGGGAGTGCTAGCAGGGACTTGTGGCCGTGCAGGCAGGAAGTTATGTGTGTGCAGATAGGAAGTTCTGGGTGTGCTGGGAGGAAGCTCCGGGTGTGCAGGCAGAAAGCTGCAGGTGTGGTGGCAGTCCTGCAGGTAGCAGCTGGGAGAAAACACGCCAGGTGTGGTAACAGAAGCTCCAGGAGCCCTGATGGTCTTTGGGACTGGTGCTGGCAGGACGCCCCAGCACCCAGCCATCATCCTCTGGGCGTACTGTCAGCCATTTTGGTCTGTGATGGCAGAACGTGTCTGGAGATGCAGCAGCTGCCGGACAGCTCCTCTGAGCCCTTGCGCCCAGGGCTCACATTCCTCAAGTCATGAGTAACAGCCCGTGAGCAGAGGCACTGCCTCTTGTACTGCTACAGCTTGCCTTGTTTCCAGCTGGTTCTGGTTAGCCCGAAATCCCCTCCGGGCCCTGGACACGTTCAGTCCAACTGGGGCCAAAGTCTGAAGGTCCAAACGGGATATTTCTTGGGCCCGGAACACTTCAGCTCACACATCATTGTAGAATGTGTGTGCCAGCAGCAACCCTCTCTGAAGAAAGACTCGGACTACGCCCATAGTGATCCATTTCCTCTCCCCACCACACCCCTCCACTCGAGCTTTCTCTTACTAATGCTTTCGTGGCATGTCCTGCAAAAGGCTGAAGCCTAGGTGTATATTCTTACACGCTCTTCCCTGCCTCAAAGTCTGTCTTCAGTCTCTATGATTTGCACATAACCTGGGCACTTGGCCACTCCCTGGAGCATGCCCCATGCTTTATATGCATCCCACACCTGCACCTTGATAATATACAGAAATCTCAGAGCCAGGTGTCTCTTTGTGGCATGAAAGGCCGCAGGTTTATTACATTTCCACCGCAATCATCTACTTCAACTCTGCTGCATGATTGTGGTCGCTGCAAAACACACTTTGGAAAAAGTGTTATTCTCGCACAGTGACCCGCCGACTAAATCCCAAATTCCTTGCTTCCCCCTTATTTCCAACCAACTCCACTTTCTTTGTTAGGCTAAAGCTTCCCCAACCGAAAATGTCCTTGATCCGTCCGCTCACGCCGGAGATCCTGGGCTGGAGGAGTGACGTTCATGACGGGGGAAGCTGAGCTCTCATCCCTTCCTCAGAGGGCGGCTGGCTAAGGGAGGAACGAGGACCCCTCCTGATTACTACTACGCGCACTTTATAGTCTTTACAGTCCAACTGGTCGCTTACACACCGCCATGCCACAGATGGGTTAACACCGATCGTTGGCTCCCCCCAATTGTGACACCATCATTCCATCTATTTTGTGCTTATGTTCCATGCCCCTCTGACAGATTCACCCTATCGCCTTCATAATATTCTGGCGATTTCAAATTGATCATCCTGTGGCAGATCTGTGTCAACCCCATGCCCTTGCAAAACTTTGCCATTGCTCCATTCAGTTCGCTTTGCGACTTCTCGATCGCTGGATGAGACTCTGCCCCTCTCCAAATCGTTCTTGGTCTAATATCTGACCACATAATTTCCGTTTCTTCCAGGGGGGCACCCAAACTTTGCAAGGTTACCATAATTTCTCTAAGTAAGATTCCTCTCCCCAGACTTGTAAGGTCGTTGTCACCCAGATGAACAAGGAAGACGTCAGGTTTGGGGTACCTCTGTAATAGCCTTTCAACATAATCTTCCAGTTGTGCCCATTGCATGCCTGGGATTCCCCACCATTCGACTTAGAAGTGCTATGTGCTCATTTGCTCCCTTTGTGTTGTCCAACTTGCTTTGGCCCTCGACACAAATGAGTGGCCCACTACCCACACTTTTCTTCTGCTCCTTCTCAATGTTGTGTATTGGGGAAAAGGAGGGGGGATATACAATCAACTTAGTCCTGTCACATTTTCTACAAACTCTTAATAGCTTCCGGGGGGCATGCCTACCCTCCTGCAGACGTGGCGGCTCTGATCCTAAAATAGTGGGATCCGAAGACCCCTTCAGTTGCTCCTATGTGTTTCAATGCCAAGTCCATCACCCCTTTAAATTGAAACCTGCTCAAGGCTGAGCCCTCTGCGTGTATTAAAAGCAGGGCCCCACCTCTGCTGCAGGGTCTCCCTGTTGAATATGCAGGGAGGCAGCGCACTGGGCTTCAAGGGCTGCCCTTAATGCAGTGTAGCAATATCGCCCTCCCTTTTCCCATCTGGTCAGCGTTTGGCCTCGTAGGAGCAGCTGCGCTGTTTTGCCCGACACTGTTACATCTTCCATCTTCAGGAAGTCAAATTCCTTCCCCTTCTTTGTTGCATGCTACCAGTTCGCTGATCCCGAGTGCCCCGAAGGATGCCAGGGAAAAGGCTGCTCCAAACATGGAGGTTTCAGAGCCGTCTCTGCAGACTCCCCACAGCCCTCTGAGCATGTCCTGCAGTTTTATAATGTCTATGGGGCACCTTGCGTCTTCTTTCTTCCCTGTTTGTCTGGTCCATCCCCTCATTGCCATCCTAACGTAATGCTCCTTTGTTGGATAGGTAATTCTCCTTAACTTGTGGTAATGGGCGATCACTGCTGAATGGTGTGCTGCCCATGCTCTGGTCTTGTGATTGCGCCACGCCCACCCGATGCAGGATCGCACTGGTGCACTCCTCTGCTCCCCTTGCCTCCTTCCCTGAAATGAGTAAATGTGTCCCAACAGGCCTTGTACCTCTCTGCTGTATTTGGAGCGAGGGCTGTACCGATGAGGGCGGTGGCCAGATCTTCCCAATTGTACCCCACAGCCACTTTTTAAACGGGGTCATCCTCTGGCTCGCATCTGGCTTTGTTTCTCAGAATTTCCCAAACTGTGAACGAGAGAGTGCGTCAGCCGCTATGCTCTTCACCCCAGGGATGTGTCTCGCCCGCAGCTTCGTGTTCAAGCTTCGTAGGCTTGCTGTCAGTTCTGTGAGTAAGCGTAGCACCCTACCACTGTGTGTGTATTCCTTGTTTATCACCTGTACTGCTGCTAGGTTGTCTGACCATAACATCACTCTTTTGTTCCTGAGCTGGTCCTCCCATAGTTGAAAGGCTACCACGATGGGGAACAGTTATAATAGCGTGATGTCTAGTGTGATGCCTTCCCTATGCGATTTGTCCGGCCACGGCTGTGCACTCCACTCAATCGCCAGCGTTGCCGCAAACCCTTGCTTGTTAGATTCGTCGGCGAGGAGCCTTATGCTTTTGCTGCTTGTCCGTTGATATTTCCAAAGAAGCACACTGTTACATTTGGCCAGAAACATGACCCACATTTTTAAATCCTCTTTCATGTCTCAGCCAATTCGTACGTACTGTGCTGCGTGTTCTAGCACTAACGTTTTGATAGAATTGCTCCCTGTGAACACCCGTCCAGCCGCTATGACCCATCCTGCAAAATGCAGCTTTCCTGCTAATGACTGCAGTTCACGGAGCATTACATTGTTCCCCCCCAGCAACAAACCAATTGCTTTTTTTAAAAGTCTGGGACCTTGTCCCTCCATAGTCTGGCCTTGCCCTCAGGCGTATATATTTCTATCCCCAAAAATGTTAACCTGTTGAGGGGACCAACTGTTTTCCCTTCTGCCAAAGGCACTCCAAGCTCCTTAGATAATAACACAAACTGTTCCATTATCTCCCTGCACTCCTTTGTCCCCATTCAACCGATGAATAGAAAGTTATCTCGGCTTAAGCACAACTCTCCCCGCATTTGTCTTCTGTATGAGCGCACATTCTAAGAAGGTGCTAAATCGTTCAAACAGAGTGCAAGATATTGGACATTCCATTGGCAGGCATTTATCATAATAGTATTTTCCTCATATTTGAAAGCCAGCAGATTGTAACTCTCTTGGCTGATAGGCAAGAGTCTAAAGGCCGACTCCATGTTGGCTTTTCCTAGCAGAACCCCCTTGCCGCTGGCCTTTACCTTCCCAATCCGTCGTCAAATGACGTGTAGGTTACCCTGCACGACTCCTCGACCAGGCCGGGGAAGAGAGATGATGGATGATTTGAAATTGCCCTTTCTCCTTCTTCGGTACCCCGCCCAGAGGAGAAACTTTCAAATTCTTCATGGAAGGGACAGAAAATGGACCTGCTACTCTGCTTAGTAACAGCTCCTCAACCATGTTTTGCCTCACCACTTCTGGTTGTGCTTTTGTGGTCTTAAGTTTCTCTACTGGACCCCATGGTCCCAGAGTAAGGAATACGACAACCACCTAAAAACCCTTCCCAAATGATCTTAGCGCCTGTGGAGTTGTGTTAAGAATTTAGCAGTGGGAGTAGTCTATTCAGTTTCATCAGGGAGGGCAGTGCCATGATGCCACCTTATGGGGTCAGAATAATTACACTTGAGTGACCACTTTTCCAGAGGTCTTCTTTCCGGCTTCCCAAGAGCCTGTGCTACGTGCACCTGAACACTTGGAACATGCATGTCTGAATCTACACGTCTTGCCAAAGGGGCAAGACCCTTGTTCAAATTTCCAGGATATAGCTTGCCCCCCCTGCTGATAGCTGGACCTATTATTGCAGGAGAAGCGCCCGCAAAAGGACCCCCTTCTTCTCTCACCACGTGCCCCTTTCTCCTTTTTATAATAAAGCTTTTCAGACTGTGTTCTGCTCCCAAATTCCTTAGCAGCCCCCGGTTTCTCTATAAATCCTGTGACGTCCACCTTGTTCCGGGCCATTGCAGGACCTGAACCCTCTGTCGTACTTCAGCCATGGACCCCCTCACCCCCATAAGTTAAATAAGCATCATGTATGCATTGCTCATGTGTCCATAGTGCTCCAGTGTGCCCAAGGTATTTTTCCACAATGATGGATGCCAACATCCTGAAACCCGCTAGCCACTTATTGTTACGCTCACCTGGTATCCACAGGGACACCACCCAGCCGGGTTACTCGCTGGTATGCTTCTCAGCTTTGCCCTGATGTGGTCTGCGGGGAAGGTTCTGCCATGTGGTAGAATTAGGCGTGCTCTCCGACATGCCTTCTTTGCAGGAGCGCGTTGTCTTTCATTGGCGAGTGCGGTCCAGTTACTTCACTGACGCCGGCACGTTTGATATTGTTCAGGTAGGTATTATTGCTGTTCTTTAGTTTTGTTGCTATCCTGCATGCCTTTCTTTGATTAAAATGTCTCTTTTTTCTCCCTTAGGTATGCCGTTCTTCAGCATGGCGAACTGGCTTGGTTGAACCCCGCTGGTAAATGATGGCGCATTAAGAGCGATATGATGCGGTAAGCGCTATGCGCAGCGCTGCGAAGACTTGCCTTTGCTAACCTGTGTTTTCCTTCCTTGTAGGTCGCGGTGTTCCTCAGCGTGAGTGGAATGTCCAGAGTGGTGCCAGCCGAGAGGAGACCAGCCAGGTAAGCCTTTTGAGCATTTTGTAATTTGTAAATGTCTCTACTGCTTTCTTTAATGTTGCCTCTATGTTCCTATTTCAGGTCGTTCTGTCCGGGAGGCGTGCAGATTCGAGGAAGCTCTTCTCAGTAGCTGCGAGTGTTTAAGGATGAAGACTGCAGGTAAGATGCTGCTGCTAATGACGTTCCTTTTGTCTCCTTGCAGGTTCTGCTTCTCCGAGGTTCAAGGGAATAGTTGGACACGGTGAGCGTCACGTTGCAAGCTGCAAAGTAACACGAAGCGTGTTGTCTTGCTCGGGTGTGGTTTAAATAGCCCCAACAAAATAGTCCAGATAAAGTAGTCCCTAGGCTACCACACCCAAAACACTAGACCGCATAGCTTGGTTCTTAGGAACCAAGCTATGTGGATGCCTCCATGTTGGCTGACAATACAATAAAGTAGTTCCCAAGCACATTGTTTTTCATGGTGTATGAGCTGTGTATGGGGTATGACTGGCCCCACGAGGGCTTTTGAAGGGGATGCCAGGCTCTAGAGGCACAAGTCCTGACTCCACCTGGCCAATGGGTTTGCCAGAGGGGGTTTTGGGTGAGGGTTGTGACACTTGTGTCTGGTTGCCTTCTTCTTTACCCTATCCCTCTCTCTATTCTCCTCATCCTTCTCCGACAATTGCCTTATATTTAAGCTTGTTTGCTCTGGTACCAGGAGGGTGAAAATATCAATGAACTCTTTCTGCCAAATCCTTTCCTTAATGTGAATCGAGATGTGCCACACCAATGCGTTCCATTTCGCCCTTAGCGTTGTGAACCGTGGCAGACCCCTCCCATAAACAGTGCTGCTGTTGATGTTGCCCCCTTGACATTGGCTGTTGCCCGGCATTGTTTGACCCGACTTTAGGAGTGGCACCTCCCCCTGTGTAACATGTATTTGACTACTGACTTGCTGTAGTGGCAGAGCCCCCCAGACTGGCCCCATTCCTCTCAGCCCCCGATAGTACCTCCCCCTGATGGTTAACTGACACTGCGTTTTCCCCCAAATGGTTAAAAGCATTAGCATTGCCACACAGCAGTTGCCCACTGCTACCCCCGCCCCATGCTTTCAAGCGCTGCATTACAATACCTTTCACATGCTCCAAGGAAGCAGGTCCCTCTGTTACTTCTGCTGACGTGATGGCTGCACGCGTGATGGGCTCACTGCTGCTCTCCCTTGGGCCTTCAGTCCCTAGCGCTGCCGTGGTGGCTGCAATCCCCTGCTTTCCTCCTCTACCTTTCCGTCCTACTGCTTTCTTCACAGCCTCTCTTTCTTTTCGCTGCTTTTGTCTTTTGCCTCATTGCCATGGCCTTTGCTGTCAAAGTCTTCATTCTTTTGGCCACTGGCTCTTCCTCAAGCACCCGTTCTTCCGTTGATGCTGGGTGGGGATTGCAAGCCACTCCTAGAGGATCATGCTGGGCCCCTGTCGAGTTCTGGAGCCATTCTCTGTAACCAGTCGGGCTCTGCCTGGATGCAGCTGCCCTCGCCATCTGGATGAACTGCTCCAGCTCCGTCTCTGCTTTTCCTGAGGGCCGGGTTGCATTTGCCCTCTGTCTCCATCTTCCTTGTGTTGCTTGGTCACTGCAGCTGACTCTTCAGATTTTGGTTTCTTTTGATGTTTGGTTTCTTTTGGTTTTCATAATTATTTAAAACGATTTATGTCTTTAAGCCCCCCCCCCCCACACAGCAGCAGCATTGAAAGAGGGTAAAATACACTTTGCGGCACACGCACCACCGTGGGACACCTGGGAAATTCGGAGTTCAATAGCAGGCAGCGACCATGTGAGATCTGGCAAGTCCTCTCACGACTTTGCGAGACTCTCAGCTGTTCTCCATGATGGCAACAGCCTCCTGATGAACGCCACGCCCTCAAACGAATCCCGCATTGCTTGTTTTTTCAAATTGCACGTTACCCCAGTAGCGTTCTTCTGGACTGAGGAATTGAACCCTGGTCGTAACGTGGGGAATCATCCGACTGAAACGACTACTCCACCAGGGCTTGCCTCTCTTCTTGATGAAGGCTCACGGCCTATCTCACGCGGCGGGCTCTTTGCAATTTTCTGAATACCTTGATGCCAACACGACTTCCTGGACAGATCTAGATCACATCGGCCATCTTGCCAGCACCGCTTGCAAAGCTCTCACCTTGGCATTTCTAATACGCTGCTGCACAGCTGATGAAGAGCCGGGAGCGGCCCTGCAACGAAAGCCTGCACCGGCACACACACTGCCTCAGTCCGTCGCTGTCCCGCTCCTTTGCTGGTCGTTTCGCCTCTCTTCGCCGGATCCGCTGTTAAAAGTAAGTAAACCGCTGCCCAGATACGCTCGTATGGTGGGTCGGCTCGGCTGTGGAAGGGGAGGTTATCTGAGGCTTGTCCAGAGCGGCTACCCCTTTTATGGTCCTGGGAGGACAAAACCTCCAGCTGACTGTCCCTACCCCCCTACAAGAGTCCCTTTGTTCATTTCGTGGGCTTGCAGCCTGTTTTCGCGTGCCTCTCCCCCACTTGCAGATTTTCACTGGCTTGTGGCCCGTTTCTGTGGGCTTCCACCCACTGAAAGGCTTGCTGCTGGGCCAAGGCCCTGTTACACTTCTGCCTCCTTGAGGAGAGGCTTTGCCGTCTCGTCATCACCGCCAAGCAGCTGATGTCTGCCATGTCAAGTCGCCATCTATTTTCTTAGATCTTGTATCAGCGTTTCACACCATTTTCATGAGTGTGGGGCCTGGTCCAGGTCAGGGCGAGGAACACCACTTGGGCTATCCTGAAGACCTAGTTCAATGTCCTCATTACTCTCTCGGCATCCCCATTTACTCTCGGCCACAGTGGCGTGATCTTTTGGTGGGCAACACCGTGGTCGCGCAGATACTCCGCAAATCCTCTTCCTTGAAATGGAGGCCCGTTGTCAGAGCATATTTCCACTGGAAGTCCATGCGTGGCAAAGACCCCTTCCAACGCTGGATTTACGTCTTCCAGGGCTGTGGATTCAACTAACTCTACCTCAGGGTTCGTTGACCACTGATCGATGAGGACCATGGGGTGGTTGTCTCTGCAGGTCGATCTGAAGTGCATGTGTATCGTGCCCCATAGCACACAGCTCCTCTCTATAGACTCAATCCGGGGCTCTCGTCTGTGCGGCAGCACCGGCTGGCACCACACGCAGTTGCAGACAAAATCTTCCACCTGCTCTTCTAGACCTGGAAACCACACCTTCGTACGGAGCAGGGCCTTGGTCTACGCAACACCCTGATGACCTTTATGCGCCATTTCCAGCGCTTTGCCTACAATACTGGCGGGAATCACCATCTTTGTGACCCTTAGTACCAGGCCATCTTCCAGAAAAGTGAGTTCTCCCCTGACTCTCCACAACCATCACCCCGGCCATCCGAATAAGTCACGTTTCAGAAGCAGGCAACAGAGCCACCTCACTAAAGTGGCTCCGCCCCTTTTAGTTTAGGCCCAGACTATCGCTCTTTCCATTGCTCGTCCCATCCTTGCCCACCCCCATGCCCTCCAACTTTCGTGGCAGACCATTTTGTCCCCCTCATTTGCCAGGGTCCCTTCTCTATAGATGTCATGTCTCCCCCAACATTTTTAGCAAAGTTACTCCGCTGTCCATGAGTGACAGGATAAGGGGCCGTTGCCCCCCAATTGGGCTCCTATTAAAGAGAGGGCTGAGGGGAGGTTGCAAGCTGTGTACTTTGTTGTTGCCGTCGAAGCCGATGAGCGTCTGGGGCAGAGGGCAAGGCAGGGTATCTGTGCAGCAGGGCCATTACCACATCAGCTGACCAGGTCTGAACCAATCAGAGTATCCCACCGTGGCTAGCAGGAGGTCAGATCAGTAGCCTGTCAGCACCCACCAGTGGAAGCCATCTTACTGCAGGATTCTGGGCACTGCCCTCAGTTGTGTGCCATCAGTAACTCTCCTACACCAGGACCCTACAGCGCAGGTGCCAGTGCTGAATCTTCTACCCCAAACGTCGGGCTACCCTGTAATGCACGTCCACGCACTAGCTTTCTGGTCCAGGCTCATCCAATCTATGATCTGCAGGTAGCCCCCCCATCATGCCCAAGGGTTGTGGTTCATGTCTACTAAGAACCTCCTATTCTAGCTCTGGCCACCCCCAAAACCTTCACAATACTGCCCCTGCCTCCATGGCAGGGGTGTTGCTAGGTCTGGAAAAGATCCGGGGCTACGCTAAGGTTGGGACTGTCGGGACTTGGGGCTAGCTAGCCTTTTGGCTGTAGCCCCTGAGCTTTTATCCAAAAGACCAGGATCTATAGCCCCCCTGCATCCTCCTCTAGCGATGCCTCTGCTCCACGGTCCACATGCAGACGCCACAGGGGTGGAAGACCACCATTAAACACCAGCAAGCATTCCTGCTGGCACCAAGCTGGAAAGTGGAGTTGGGGTGAAGCTACCCGCTGTTACCCAACTGACTGCGCTATACTATTTTGGCTAAACTGCCACAGCACGCATACAAAACAACACAGATTTACATATAATACTTATTTTGTACACTCCTGCACACTGCACAGCTATACTATAACACTTCCTCGCATCACACCGCACAGATAATAATCAGTGGTCGAAGTGTAAAAAAAGAAAAGTTGTGGAACTATGTTCCCCAAGATGCCCTGCCCCGTTCTACTCTTTTACTCCCTCTCCACTCCCCTGCGCTCCCCACCGACCCCATTCGAAAACCCTAACAATTCAAACACCATACTGTGGCACTGCTTGGCTGGTCTGTACATATCCATATTGGACAGTAAACACAGGAGCCATGATCACTGATGACCTTCCCTTGCTCCTCCCTTTCCTCCCTCTTCCCACTCCCTGCCATAGTCTTGAGTTCCCCCCTTAAAGGGGCTCTGTCCTTTTTCCACTTGCAACACCTCCCCCTTGCTTAACATGAGACTTCCCGGGTTACATTTGCTCGATGAGACGTTGGGGCCTCTTTGTGGCTCGATGGGGCCTGCTTGGTTGTTTGCGGGTCTCCTCTGCGCTCTCTCGTTGCGGTGCTTCATAAGTCTCTGCTCTCTCCTTTTCCTCCCTCTCGATCGCTTCCTCTTTTGTTGGTTCATGCTCTTCAAAGTATAACTTGTGGAGGAGGGAGTCCTTTGGCGTCATTTTGCCGTAGTTCTTTGCTGCTGGGATAGGATCTGCGCAGTTCGTTTGTCCTTTAGCTTCGCTTGCCTCTCCCGCATCTTGCTCGGGCACGTGGTCCTTGTTGTGGGCTGCTCCGAATGACCTATAGTGAATGCGGACGAGTGCGTGTTGTAGTGCTGTCCGGAAGCTGAGACGGCTGTGCCCTATGGCGGGACTCGGTATCATGCGGATGGTGTCAGGCACTCTGCGGTCTCCTTGGGTTGGGTCGCGTCGTGACTGTCCTTCTGGCTGCACTGTCCGTGCCGTCCTCCATTGGGCGGCATGGTCTTGGGGTTTGTCTAGGGGGTATTCCTCCGCCCCTTTCCTTGTACCGACGTTTCCTGTGGTTTCTACGTTCCCCCCCATACGATATCTTTAAGAGTACTGGGTGGTTGCGAGACTCGTGGTCCTCTCGCAGAATGGGTGAGGTCCGTGTGCCAAGTGCCAGTCCGTCTCCTTTTGGGTGGGTTAACTCGGTGTAGAGGGGGTGTGCATACTCATGACGTCTGGGTGGGCTGGTGTTCATGACCTTGATGTCTTTCCGGATGTCTAACCGTGTCCTCGGTGCACTCGGGCATCTTGCCTGGGCTGGTGGTGTGGGTTGGCATGCCGAGCTTGTGGGTGGTCCCGTTCTGCACATTGCCTGAAGGTGACCTTCCTGGCCACAGCGCCAGCATGTTCGTCCAGAGGCTGGGTATGGATGTCTGTGTGTGTGTTTCCACCCTCGCCCGTGGCATTGCTCTTTGCTCGGGCTTTGTTGCCGGTGTCTTCTACATTTCTGCCTTCTCCAGGGTCGAGTTGGCTTAGTGTATTGCGGTTGCCCTTCCGTGAGGGCCATGATGGCGTCGTGTTCAGCTTTCCTTTCAATGGCGGCTGCCTGTGCGTCAACTCGTATGTTTTTGCCAGAATGAGTATTTTAGCTAGGGCTAGGGGCTTTTTGAGAAGATGTTTTCTGAATGTTGACGAGGTACACCCTTCTGTGATCCTTAGTCTCATAGCTTCTTCATCATTGAAGTTGGCGAAGTCGCAGTCTACTATCTTCTGCTGGAGACGTACGACGAACTCTCCAATGGATTCGTGTGGACGCTGCCTGTGGTGGTTGAATGCAAGGCGTTCGTAGTCTTTGTTGGAGCCTACTATGAGCTTGTCGTTGACTGCATCGAGGAGGCGTTGGTACGTGGTTTTGTCTGTTGCTGGAATTGTCTTGATGATGTCCTTTACCTCTTTTCCAACAGGTTCCTAAATATGCTGCGTTTGTTTGGTGGGTCTTGGTTCCCAATTGCACCTAGAAAGTCTTCAAACCCTTCGACCCATTCTTCCCATCTTGTTCCTTGGTCGTGGTGTGGCTTCAAGGCGAATGGGCCGGGTCTTCTCATGGTGGCAGCATGTGATGTGGGGCCACTGTTTGCTAGGCCTTGCGCGCCTGCGTCGGCATCTGTTTGTGCTTGGTCACTAATGGTGCGGGGCGCGTTGTGGTGCTCCGCGTGGTGGTTGGTCCTTGGTTGTTGCTCCTGGCTGTCTGAGTGGTCATGGGTGGTTAGTTGGCCTGTAGCGTGGTTACTCGTATCCTCGGGTTGAACAGCGATGGCTCAGGCGTAGGTTTACTCTTTGGGGCTGTTGGTAGTATCCAAATGGGTTCCCTTGGTCCTCTGCAGGGTGTGAGAGGCGTGATGGCACTCCTCCTTGTTGTTATCCTTGTGGTGTTGCACAATTGTGTTGATTTTGTCCTTCTGTGGGCCTGTCAATCTTGTTGGCACCGGTGGTCTGCGTGGTGGAGACCACTAATGTGTCCCTTAGCTGTTACAGGGCTGCATTGGAGTTTAAATAACATGGGTCCACTGGGTGGGTGGCTCTGGGGTTTCGGCGTGATGTGGGCATCCCAGCTAGTGCTCTCTTTTACAATTGTTTAGTTGTTTTATTTTTGATAGTTTTCTTCTACGCTCTTGGGCGCGTTTGCGGGCGTGGCTGTGTGCTCGCTTTTCTTTGCGGTCTAGAGGTGGGAGGCATGTCATGGAGCGTTGGTGGTAGGTTGCCTCGTGGATGGGGTGCAGGTAGTTGCACTGACGGTGTGGCACGCAAGCCACTAATTCGTTCGGTTTTTCACTAGCCTTAATTTGTTGTTTTTGTGCTCATTGGGTGGTTATTCCCTTTGATTATTGTCCCCTTTTTGGACCTCCCTCCTGATTGGGGTTTCCTCTGCGGGTGCTGGTGCTGGTTGGGGTGGCCAAATGTGTTGCTGCCGGCCTATGGGCCGTTCATTGTGTTCCTGGGCTTCCCGCCCAAAGTTTGGTTGTTTTACGGATCTGGCTTGTGTGCCGATTGGGGCGGCCAGGGGTGCAGTCACGGCTTACAGGCCATTGAGTGGTGTCTCCACCCTGGCCTTTGTTCATGTAGGGTCGGGTGTGTGGGGTCGCTTACCCGCTCTTGTCCACCGTGCTCTGGAAGGGGCGATCTCTGTTTTACGCAACTCCGGCGTATAGGCTGGAGGACCCGTTTAGTCTGCGTCGCTGTCTTCCTTTGCATTCTGTGGGAGTCAAGTTTCTCCGTTGCAGGGCTCATGGCGTCCTTCTCCTGCGCTCCTCTCCTTCGGGGCACACAGGCCCTCCTCCCGGGCTCCTCACCAGGTCCTCACCAGTTGCGGGCACACAGGCCTGTTTCCGGAGCTCTTCTCGGGTCTTCCTCTGTCGTGGGCGTCTGGGTCCTCCGTCGCTTCGTTGCTGGACGCACAGGCCCTTGCTCACTGCGGGCACACGGGCACTCGGCAGCTGCTGGGCACACAGGCCCTCCTTCCACTCTGCTACTGGTCGCCCGGGCACTCCATTGGTCTCACAGGCCAGCCTTAGTTGCTGTGCTCACGGCCCGTCTTCACTGCGGGCTCTTGGGCCCTCCGTTACAGCTGGGCACATGGGCCCTCCATTACTGCTGGGCACACAGGCCCTTCACAGCTGCTGGGCACACGGGCTCTTCACTGCTGCTGGGCACACGGGCCCTTCACTGCTGCTGGGCACACGGGCCCCTCACTGCTGCTGGGCACACGGGCCCTTCTACCTCCCGCATTGGGAGTCTCCTTCACCGCCGTGTTGCTGGGCTTCAGATGTCCTCTCCTTTGCTGCCTGCTGGGCGTACAGCTCCCGTTCCCATGGACCTCTCTTGCTCATTTTCTCTACGGCGCGGGACGATTCACTTCTTTGCCAGTTGTTGTACTGCTTGGCTGGGCTGTACATATCCATATTGGACAGTAAACACAGGAGCCATGATCACTGACGACCCTCCCTTGCTCCTCCTTCTCCTTACTGCCTTTCCGCTTCCCTTGCTCCTCCCTTTCCTCCCTCTTCCTGCTCCCTCCCATAGTCTTGAGTTTCCCCCTTAAAGGGGCTCTGTCCTTTTTCCACTTGCAACACATACCTTTCCTTTTCTTCACTCCACCCCAAAACCCCATAACGCCACACTGACGTGTTTACAACAGTACTGTCAAGACGTCCGAAAACACAAAGAAAGAACGTGCATTTAAATACCCACCATTAGTTGGTCATTGCTCCAAAGCTTCCCCCTTCCAATCCCCCGCCATTCACACCCCTAAGGGGTGTAATGACCTGAGGCTATAGCCGCATACCCCTCGCCAATGCAGCCACTGTGCCTGCAGCCATCCATCATTCATTGCAGAGGACCAGTGCCCAGCGAGCGTTTGTGACTGCTATAGAAATGAACAAGAGGAGCATACCATGTACTGGCACGGCAGCGCGGAATGGCGTGGCACTGGAGTGTTACCAGTACGGCCCAGGTTCTAATCCCCTCCTCTAGAAAATTAATACATCAAGGTGTCCTTCACTACCGTCCTGAAACGGTGCCCGGGTCAAACAAAGTAAGGGCATGAGAACTGATTTACCCAAAAAGTAAGGGAAGGTCGCACCCTTTAGTTCCTGCCCACCTTGACCTCGTATGCAATACCACTTCAATAGTACTGCAAAGATACACATTGTGCTTCTTCACGCAAACGTCAGACACTGCACAGATACACACTACAGAAATATTCAAAGGCATTTCAACTACACTGCCACACACCTCTCAGATGTACAATAGCACTTCACCTACACTGCCACACAAGGCACAGATATACAATGCCACTTCCCTTACACTGTCACACACCGCACAGATGTACAATGCCATTTCACCTACACTGCCTAGCACCTCTCAAGATATACAATAGCACTTCACCTACACTGCCACGCACCTCTCAAGATATACAATGCCATTTCACCTACACTGCCACGCACCTCTCAAGATATACAATGCCATTTCAACTACACTGCCACGCACCTCTCAAGATATACAATGCCATTTCACCTACACTGCCACGCACCTCTCAAGATATACAATGCCATTTCACCTACACTGCCACGCACCTCTCAAGATATACAATGCCATTTCAACTACACTGCCACGCACCTCTCAAGATATACAATGCCATTTCACCTACACTGCCACGCACCTCTCAAGATATACAATGCCATTTCACCTACACTGCCACGCACCTCTCAAGATATACAATGCCATTTCAACTACACTGCCACGCACCTCTCAAGATATACAATGCCATTTCACCTACACTGCCACGCACCTCTCAAGATATACAATGCCATTTCAACTACACTGCCACGCACCTCTCAAGATATACAATGCCATTTCACCTACACTGCCACGCACCTCTCAAGATATACAATGCCATTTCACCTACACTGCCACGCACCTCTCAAGATATACAATGCCATTTCACCTACACTGCCACGCACCTCTCAAGATATACAATGCCATTTCACCTACACTGCCACGCACCTCTCAAGATATACAATGCCATTTCAACTACACTGCCACACACCTCTCAAGATATACAATGCCATTTCACCTACACTGCCACACACCTCTCAAGATATACAATGCCATTTCAACTACACTGCCACACACCTCTCAAGATATACAATGCCATTTCACCTACACTGCCACACACCTCTCAAGATATACAATGCCATTTCACCTACACTGCCACACACCTCTCAAGATATACAATGCCACACCACCTACACTGCCACACACCTCTCAAGATATACAATGCCATTTCACCTACACTGCCACACACCTCTCAAGATATACAATGCCATTTCACCTACACTGCCACACACCTCTCAAGATATACAATGCCATTTCACCTACACTGCCACACACCTCTCAAGATATACAATGCCACACCACCTACACTGCCACAGACTGCACAGATATACAATGCCACACCACCTACACTGCCACAGACTGCACAAATGTACAATGCCTAGGGACCATGGCTGGAGAATAGGGCACCCGGACTTGATGCTGGCACTTTAAGGGCTGCCTTGGCGAAAGGCTCTTCCCTCAAAAATCATGAGGGCAATTCAAACCCTTCCCTGTGCCTCAAGAGAACTAATGGGACAAGCAGGGGGCACTTTTAAGGGTTTCAAGGAGCAGCAGGATCGGAAGTGCCCATCGCACAGGCTCAGAAATGGTTGTGCCAAGAAAGTGCCATGAGCAAGACCGAGGAGTGTGGGAGATAGTCAACCAGCCCCAAGCCCTGCATCAGAACCGGAAGCCACGGCCAGGCCAGGGACCTACCAACCAAAGACGCCATCAGCACTACAGGAAAACATGGGCACTCCAAGATGAGGTTCCGGTCCAGCAGACACTGCAGATCCGCTCGTGCCCAGAGAACGACAACTTTCACGCCGCTGAATCCCCTTCCTTCAAAGGGAGGCCGCGTCGGGCAATGTGGGTGTTAGTAGGAAGGAGGACGCCGCTGGAGTAGGAGCGGGAAGCAGTTTGCTGAAGAGGAGATGAAAGGGCTGAAGGGTACACAATCCTAGTAGGGATCCAGGGAAAGGTGGGGTCTCCCATAGATAGGTCAGTGTCATGTTGATGTTTCCTTAGTTACGGGTGAAGGGAGGCGGGGCAAGGGCAGAGTTCGTGTGGACTTAAAATAAAGCAGAAGGGAATAAATTTGCTTTGTGTCCTTGCATTATTGAAGTGCGCCACGCGCACCCAAGGTCTACTCTCGCCCCGACACTGGCGAGGAGGCGGGCAGCCTTCCGCGAGGCGCGGAGAACATTGAGGGAGGCAGTGTAGCAGCGGAATCGCGGTGCCCATCCCCACGTTTTTTGGGGAGGTGATCCGGGCTGCGGCAGTGAATAACACTGTGCAGGCGTTCCATTCCCGGCCCGCGGCTGTGATTTGGGGCGCGGAACAAATCCGGCAAGGCAGCTAGTGCCCCAATCATCAAAGGGAGGAGCCAGCAACATGTGAGGTGAGCAGGGAACGTGCCCATCACCACGGAGGCGCCCAGGGCAGGAGGCTCTAAGGACACTGGCTAATCAACGGATGGTGCTCGTGCCTACCACAGGCAGCCACCCCTGTCCTCTGAGGGGCAGAGGTGCACCCAGAGAGACACAACGTCCCTTGGGGGACGCTCCCATGAACAAGAAGCCCTGATGCTAATGGTGCTCGTGCCAAGGAAAGGCGGCCATCCCTCAGGGTAGTGACGACGCCAAGAGTGGATCATACCACGCCCATCATCTATACTAGGGTGCCCAGAAGCAGACCAGGGAGGACAAGATGTCTGGCCAAGATAATGATCAAGGGTTGCAGGCACAGGGCCAAGGACAACCTGGGCAGGGCCCAGAGGCAGTGGATCAGGTTCCCTACAGGCTACCAGACACGCTGGCGGCCCAGATGCCAGGGGCATTTGATGTTACTGACACTAGCAACATGGGTCCCAGGTGGACCAAGTGGATCCGAGACTTTGACGTATACATGGGGGCCACGGGGCCCATAGAGGATGCTTGCCAAATATGTCTTCTGAAGTAGGCGACACGCGACCTCATCGATGAGATGCCCCCTGACTCCACTGACTCCATCCAGGACCTGAAAGACGCGCTCGCTGCATACTTCACCCCCCACACCAACCTAGATTATGAGAGGCATCTCTGCCACAGCACCAAGCAAATCAAGGGTGAGACCATGGACGCCTATGTCATGTGGCTCTGCACCAAAATGAAACACTGCGTCTTCGCCAACTACTCCAACACTGAGGCGCTCAGATCTCAAACCATAGCAGGATGTGAGTCTCAGATGTTCAGGAGGAAGCTGCTACAGAAGCAACGCACTTTAGATCAGATACTTGCGCTAGACCGGGCCGGGAGGGCCATAGACTCCCAGCTAGAGAGCTTCAACAATCCTACACACTGAGAAAGCATTCACAGGCTACAGCTGGAGAGAAGGTCGGAGGAGCTCTTTTGCTATAAATGCGGGTTTGAATACCCTCACGATGGGGTTTGCCCAGCGATCGGTCAGTGCTGTGCCACGTGTGGCGAAGAAGGTCACTTTAAAGCGGTCTGCAGACTCTTCCGGGACAAAGGTAAGGAGCGGACCAGAGAGACGCCACCCCGATGCAAAATAAAAGCCAACCCCTCCTCAGGGAGCCACCCCGGCCCATCTTCCCAAGGACCAGCAAACCAGGCACCCCTAGACCCAAGAGAAAGGGACTCGGGGAGGAAAGACAAAGAAGGGAGAGGAGGGACAGAAGGAGATACGTAATGCGCACGAGGCCTGAGCGAAGATCAAGGAGCCATGTGCGCTATCTAGTGGAAGAATCACCATCTGACTCCGACCCCAGCTCGTCGCGAAGCGACCAAAAGAAGAAGGCATACATATATGCCTTGGGAAATCCCACCGCCACAGCGCACAGTCCTACCCTGATCATCAAACTGAATGAGCAGCCCACAGAATTCCTCATCGACACAGGGACCACGGTAAATGTTGTCAGCAAAACCGTCTTCAATGGACTGCCCACACAGCCAAAACTGAGCCCCGCAAAAGTGAGCATATATGCCTATGGCGCCAAGCCACCCATCAAGTGCCTAGGACAGTTTGAGGGCACCTGCCGATACAAGGGACATGAGAGAAAGATACCCATTCATGTCCTGGCAACAGAGACAAACAGTGGGTGCGTTCTGAGCTTCAAGGCAACAGCCGACATGGGACTCATCCACATTTTGTACAACATGATGGTCCACAAATACATTGATCCGGTTGAAATGATCAACAACCTCTATCCATGCATATTCACGGGCATTGGGAAGCTAAAGAATAGACACATAAAGATGCACATAGATGAATCCATACGCCCCGTAGCCCAACACTACCGAGGGATCCTCGTCAATATCCAAAAGAAGGTGGAGGACGAGCTACATAAACTGCTTGAGGAAGATATCATCGAGCCGGCCACCGGCCCCATCACCTGGGTGCCCCCAATAGTGCTGGTTCCCAAGAAAGGACTGGATGCAATTCGACTGTGGGTGGACATGAGGCGCCCCAACCAAGCCATACAGAGAGAAAGGCACTTAGCCCCACGCATTACAGACATGATTCGTCTCTTGAACGGGGCCAAGGTGTTTTCCAAACTAGACCTACAGAAAGGCTATCATCAACTCGTATTGAGCCCCGAAAGCAGGAACATCACCACCTTCATCTCGCATCTGGGACTCTTTCGCTATAAGAGGCTACGTTTCGTGTGTCCTCGGGAGCGGAGATATTTCAAGCCGAGGTGCACAATGTTATCAAGCACATATTGAACTGTCTCAATTATAGTGATGCCATCCTGGTTTTCGGCACGGATGTCAACCAGCATGATGAGGCACTAATGAAAGTGTGCAAAGCACTGGAGGCGGCGAATCTCACGCTAAATTGGGACAAGTGCATGTTCCGGAAGAGCACATTGAGATTTTTTGGACACATCTTTTTGGAGTCAGGCATGACACCAGATCCTGACAAAGTGGCTGCGCTGAACGACACTGCACCCCCAGCCAATGTTTCAGAGCGGCGGTCATTCCTAGGGCTCGCCAGCTACTGTATGCGCTACATCAAAGACTTTGCGACAGTAAGCGAGCCACTAAGAATCCTAACCAGACAGGACACAACCTTCCGCTGGACTGATGAGTGCCAGAAGGTGTTCGAGATCATCAGGGAAGGGGTCACTAAGGCCGAGAATATGTCATATTATGACCCCATCTGCCAAACTGAACTGACAGTAGATGCCAGCCCCGTAGGACTGGGAGCTATTCTGGCTCAAGTGGACTCGAATGACCCTTCGCGAACGCCTGTCATCGCATACGCCAGCCGGAGCCTCTCTGCCACTGAACAGGCATATTCCCAGGCCGGAGAAGGAAGGTCTGGCTGTGGTATGGGCATGCAAACACTTCCAGCTTTTCCTATATGGCAAACCATTTCGAGTCATCACGGATCAACAGGCATTACTATTCCTGTATGGGAACCCCCAGGCAAAGATGCCACCTCGGATAGTCCGATGGGGGCTACGACTGCAAGATTATGCCTTCAAGATTGTGCATAGGCCAGGGAAAGGAGAGAATCCAGCGGACATCTTGTCCAGAAGGCCCTGGGAGGGTTGTATGCCAGAATCCTCTGTATCAGACAGGTACCTTCGGTACCTTATACATCAAACTACCCCAGAAGGGATGGACATTGAGACAGCGGCTCGAGAGACAGAGAATTATCTGGCCTGCCAAATCATCTATGAGGGTCTCGGATCAGACATGTTGAGGAGAGCCAGAGAGAGGGGGAGAGTGACAGGGGACCAAGTGCATACCGAGGTAGAACGACTGGTGCAAGTGAAGGACGAACTGGCGCTATCCGACGAGTACCTGCTCCTAAAAGTCTGTAAACTGGTGATTCCGCCGTCCTTACGAACAAAAGTAATTGAGCTCGAGGGATGGTGTCGACCAAGCGCATGCTTCGCCAGAAGGTCTGCTTTCCCAGCATGGACTCCCAGGTGGAGGAAGCCTTGAAGTCATGCCCCATGTGCAGTCTCATCACGCCTAACCGACACCCGGAACACCTAAAAATGTCAGAGCTTCCACAAGGCATATGGGAAGCGGTAGCCGCCGACTTCTTCGGGCCCATCGAAGGAGGGAAGTACGTGCTGGCGGTGTTGGACAAATACTCCCGATATCCAGAAGCACAAGTCATATCCTCGACTGCCGCTCATCATGTCATACCAGCCCTTGACCGCATATTCTCTGCCTACGGCATCCCCACAGTGCTCAAGACAGACAAAAGGCCCCCATTCAATGGGCATCAATTCACACAGTTTGCAAACTACCTCAGACTTCACCACCGGAAAATAACCCTGTTGTGGCCACAGTCAAATGGAATGATTGAGCGATTCATGGCCAACCTGAAGAGGGCACTCCAAATAGCCAAGCTCATGGGACAGCTCTACGAGCAGGTACTAAGCCAGCTGATGAGAGACTACAGGGGGACTCCTCCCAGTACCACCGGGAGAACCCCAGCCGAAGTGATGTTTTGAAGAGACATTCAAACGAAAATCCTGCAGGCCTGCCAAGGTGGTCAGCCCGTGGACCTTGACAAGGACCTGAGGGAACGAGATGAAAGCGCCAAAGAACGCATGAAGGAGTATGCAGATCAACATCGAGGGGGGAGGGGGCCCCAGATCAAGGTGGGAGACGTTGTTGCTGTAAAGCCACCACAGACTCACAAGCACACCTCGATCTTCCAGGAGGAACCGCTACTGGTCACGCAGAAGAAGGGATCCATGATCACGGTGCAAGGCACGGGAGGCTCTGTCACTCGGAACTCGTCACATTTCAAAGGAATTCCCCCTGCTGGGATCACGCTAACTGAGAGGGCCTGTGGCTATCCCTATTGACTATGCCTCGGATGATCCATATCAGGGAGACCAAGGAGAGACGGACGATTCGGACCCGGAAGTTCCCCCTGAGTGCGAGGTCAGTGGAAGCCCTCGAGAACATGCGAGTGCACGTCCGCAACGGGCCCGGATCAAGCCGCGCAGCTGGATTGAGGAAATGGTTTAGTGACCCACATCAGATGTTCACCTGTTGTGAAGGACCTGGTGACTGTTTAAAAAGGGGGAGATGTCATGTTGACGTTTCTTTAGTTACGGGTGGAGGGAGGCGTGGCAAGGGCAGAGTTTGTGTGGAGTTAAAATAAAGCAGACGTGAATCAACTGGCTCAGTGTCCTTGCGTTATTGAAGTGCGCCACACGCACCCAAGGCCTACTTACGCCTCGACAGTCAGGATCCCCATCAACCCAGCATGAGTTAGCCACCATCACCAAACTGTACCTGCCCCTGGATAGATGTGTGTTTTCCTTCATATTTGACTCTGGTTGTCTGTGAATTCCCAGTGGCTGTCCTGGCAGCCATGCCACCTACATGCAGCTCCAAGCACTGAAGAGAAATACAGCACCACATCGCCTACACTGTCCCACATGCACAACTGCAGAGAGATACAATACTACATCGCCTATACTGTCGCACACATCCACACACACAGACTGCAGAGAAAGACAATACCACATCGCCTACACTGTTCCACACACAGACTGCAGAAAAATACAATCCCACATCACCTACACTGTCCCACACACACTGCAGAGAAATACAATACCACATCGCCAACACTGTCCCACATACACAGAGTGAAGATAAATACAACACTACATCGCCTACACAGTCCCACACGCACAGACTGCAGAGAAATACAATACCACATCGCCTACACTGTCCCACACGCACAAAGACTGCAGAGACATACATTACCACATCGCCTACACAGTCACGCACACACAGGGCCTCATTAATCGGAACGCGGTAAGGGTTTACCGGTACCGGTAAGGGCACCAGTACCGGTAAACGCTTACCGCCTTCCTACGAGGTCCCTTTGCCGGACCCGACCTCAACGGCTGGTTTTAGCAGCCGTTAAGGAACGGGCCCGCAAAGGGACCTTGGTGCTAATTACGGTACCGCAATTTGCGGTACCGTAATTAGCTCCTTCCCCATTCCCATTGAGCCCTATGGGGGCAAACATGGGAATGGGGAAGTGCCTTGGTGAATGGGGAATTACCGCCCCCGCTCACCTTGGAGTAGGGCGGTAATTCCGCCATCCACCAAGGCGGACACGGTAAAATACCGGCAGCAACTATGGCGGTAATAGCGCCATGGTTACCGCATACCGTGTAATGAGGACCACAGACTGCAGACAGATGTAATACCACATTACCTACACTATCCCACACACACACAAACAGCAGAGAAATACAATAACACATCACCTTCACTGTCCCAGACACACTGCAGAGAAATACAATACCACATAACCTACACTGTCCCAGACACACAGACTGCAGCGAAATACAACACCACATCACCTACACTGTCCCACCCACACAGACTGCAGGGAAATACAATACCTCATCACCTGGGCGGTCCCAGAGAAATACAACACCACATCCCCTACACTGCCCCACACACACAGACTGCAGAGAAATACAGCGTCACATCATCTACACTGTCCCACACACACATACGCTGCAGGGATATACAATACCACATCACCTACACTGTCCCACATGCACTGTAGGAATAAACAATACCACATCCTCTACACTGTCCCACGCACACAGACTGCAGAGACATACATTACCACATTGCCTACACAGTTCCACACACACAGACTGCAGACCTACACTGTCCCACACACACACAAACAGCAGGGAAACAGCAGGGAAATACAATACTGCATCACCTTCACTGTCCCACACACACAGACTGCACAGAAATACAATACCACATCGCCTACACTGACCGCCACACAATCTGTAGAGAAATACACTGCATCACCTACAGTGTCTCAAACCTTGATTCCAACTCTCCTTCCACCCTTATCATTCCATCCTCATAAATAGGCGCTATGATACCATCAGCATCACAAACCAGGCACTCAACTGGTTGACCCCTTTCCTCTTGAACCGGCCCTCACAAGTGCAACTAGGTCCCTTTCCCTCTTCTACCTCACTCTTGACTTCTGGCGTCCCTCAGGGCTCTATCCACTTGCCATGGCTCTTCAACATATACCTTGCCCACTAGATCCCCACCTTTTCTCCTCATTTGCAGTGTTATGCAGATGACACAGAGGTTTCCTTTGAGCTTACTTCCTCTCTCATTCCTGACTGTCTGACTGCTAAACAGGCATGGAGTGCTGCTAATGATTTCTGCCTTAATACCAGTAAGACTGAGTGGGCCCCCTCCCTGTACTCTCGTTTGAGGCTAAAACGTGGGTGTCATCTGCGGCTCCTCTCTCTCCTTCTCACATCATATCGCTGACCTTGCCAGGAAGACCCACTATCAACTTCACCTCCTCAGAGGCTTTCTCCCTTTCCTCACCTTCCCCCAGAAACTCAATGTCTCTAGAGCTTTGGTTCTCTCAATGCTTGACTATTACGACATCCTCTTCCTTAATCTACCTCTCTCCTCACTCTGCTCTCTTCAACTAATCCAGAATAGGACTGGAAGACTTACCCTTAACCTCAAACCCAGTGACCACATGACTCCAGCCCTAAAATCTCTCCTCTGGCTCCAGGTGGTTGAAAGGATCAAATTCAAGACCCTCTGCATCATCCATAAGGCTTTCTGGGGACTGGGTCCTCTCTACATTCAACTCTCTCCCTAAATACCTCAGGGCTAGAGTCCTTCTGTCCTCTAGCTCCAACTCTCTGCAGGTCAGATGTTTCTCCAAGCAAAGAGTGGGCATAGATCTCTCGCTGTAGCTGGAGGTTCCCTCTGGAATGGCCTCCCTGCACCTCTCTGTCATGAGCCGGATCTCCTTTAGTTCCTGAAGCTCCTCAAGACCTTACTTTTCTCCCCCTCCCCTGCTAGTCTCCTGCCGCTGCAACTGGATGCCCGTGTCCCTTATGAGTCTCCCTGGGTTCAGGCCCTCCTTCGCCCAGTCCTCCCTTCTCACCCCTTCCTACCAGCACTTTCCCTTGGGCATCCTTACCTGATTAGCCTCCTAGGCTGCTTCCCCTACCCCTGCACTATTACCGTACCCCTAGTTTCCCCTGGCACTAGCCCTCCTGGGCTCCCATTTGCACTTGCCCTGTCCCCCTCCCCCAGTACTTCTCCCTCGTCTACCTTCCCATCCTTCCCTGACCTGCCTCCTCCCCTGCACTTCTTCAAAATGCACTTACACGATCCGAATGTCACAAGGCCTAGCAGGACCGTTATTGCTGTTCTCTCCTATTGTGCCCTCCCCTGTTTTGTCTTGTGGTGCCTGGAAACACTTTCTGCTGTATGGAAATGTTTTATGAATAAATGGCCAGGTATGCACTGCTTCTTCCGTTATAGTGCATCAACACTGCGCAGTAAGACAAAACCTCTTCAGCTGCAATGCAACACACTGCAGGGACATTCTGCAATCCTGGAGTTACACTACACATCTCTGCTTGGATGCGTCTACCACTCCACATATGCACAACCCCGAGCCAGTTCCCTTGCACCCTTACATAATGCAAGTTCAGCAACACTCCCACAGTGTGACTTTCTAGAACACACCTAGAAACACATAGTTATCTCTCTGGAGGTCAGATCATTGCCACTTCTGAGCTCTGCTCTACTGGCTTCTTAAAGATGGCCTCTTGAAATCATACCCACTTCTTTGGCATCAGAAAGATAAAGAGACGAGTCAGTCCTCCCAGAATTCGAACCAGTGTCTCCTGGTAGGAAACAAATGTCTTACACATGTAGTTAACTTGCTGAGCTATCTCACTAACATTCAACACCAGTTAAAGTGCATCACACCACGAGAATACAATATCGCTTCATCTCCACTTCCGTAGGGGTCCTAGACCTTTGGCTCTCCAGATATTTTAGACTTTACTCCCATCAGCCCTAGACAGCACAGCCAATAGTGAGGGATTGTGGGAATTGCAGTCCATAGGAATGTGTGTATTATAGCAAGTGGTAACATGCCAATAGGTTCCTTTATGGCCCTTCAACCCTGCTCCAAATAAGCGTTCTACCATAAACGTCTACGGATTTCAGACGTGGGTCACGGTTATAATATTTAAGTGGCATCAAAAATTCTTCGAGAACCTGCCGGTCATACCGGATGCTGGCTCTGGCAGCAGGAAGTGGGGCGTTTAAAGGGTTCCATCTGAAAATGTCCCTTGGGAAAAAGTCGCCATGCCCCCCTAAAAACCTTCCCCCACATATTATAGGGCGGGTAACATTTTCTATCCTAACACCAGTCCTACAATATTTGGGGAAAGTGCTTGATTTTCGTGGGATGGTACATTTGGGGAAATGTCGCCCTCTGGCGACCTGTTCCCAGGCAACTTCATCACCGGGTACGTTTAAAAGCCCTGCAGGGGGTGTCATTTTCATCTCTAGACCATATTAAAACGTTTTTGTAAAGACCTTTATTGAGCAGTTGCAGGTCACCGTGTATTATAGCCTTATAATACATGGCAGCATGCCATATCCGTACACAAGCCGGCAAATAATGTTCTTATGACGTAGTGACATCACAACGGACCGGCAATAAGAAAGCACATGGCAACTGCTCTGTAATAAGTTATTGCGTTTCAGTTGTGACGTCACAATGTCTGCTGCTCGAGACAGCACAGAGAGCTCCAGCATTTAAATCCACGACAAGCTTTTAACATTCCTTGCTTGCTGAATAGTTTTATGTGTCACTTTGCAGCCAGTTAATGGACAGGGAACGGTTTATGGCAGAACCGTTTAAATTGTGCACTGCTGGAGTTGTCACATGCAAGCAGGAATTTTCACGCTATTACTCATTTTAAAGCACAAAATAAAAACTAGTTCCAGGACATTTTATTAAACTATTTGCCCTATTTTTCTGCAACACTTCAGGAGCTGAATTTTTGCTCTTTGAAATTCAAATAGATTCTAAATCAGCAAATGAAAGATCTGGTACAGTACATTCTGCCAGAGACCAGGTATTAAAAGGGATCGACAGGCAGTGTTTGCCCATGTATTAGAAGGAATAAAATACCCCCTACCATACATAAAAAGGCTATTGCAAGCCACCTTGGAGTTCCGTGGCCTTCTAGAAGACACGCGGTACCGGGTGCTTTATCCTATATCGTCATATGGCTCTAGCTGTGACGTCAGTGAACACTCGCAGCGCGCGGCAATGCTCGTGGGGGAAGCACGCTGCCCTGGAATTCCTATCCTCCTCTCTGCGATAAAAGCCTGCGGGCAGGTGCATGAACCCACAGACTAACACACTTCATACGTAAAAAATAGAGTCACACTGGCTATTATAAGTTGAAAAATGTTTATCATGTTAGTATTACTATATCAAAGACACGTGAAGGGTCGCCTTAGTCACTGCTGACCCTGTGCTTTTATATGGCACACAACTACTCAGAGATTTATAAAAACCAAGTCTGAAATGGGAGTGTACTAATGTGTGTACAATGTCATAGATGCAATGTAAGTACATCTGGCAGCGGCCCATGCCCAATACTGATAGCTCCTCCTGATAGCAAAGAAAACCCTACCATGATCGTTTTCCAACAAGTTATGATTCTAGAAATAGCTTATAATAATATAAGTATCTATAAATACAGCTGAGTTAGGACGCTAGAGGTATTCTGTAATAATCTCTTACAGATTAGTGAAAACATGTGGTGCATAGTGTCATCACTTGTTACAGATGACTTTTGATGCCAGAAATATCCCGCAATCACTTATTACACATACATTATGACTCCAGACGTGTGCTGTGATGACTTGTTACAGATGGATTCTGACGCTGCCTATACACCCACCAATAGCTATTCTCAGACGAGTTTCCAGAGGTGTCCTGTAAAACATTGTGCACATTAGTTATGACGCTAATAGGCTCTTGGACTGTGTGATAACTGTTTGCCTTATGAGTTATGGTGACATAAGTGCCCTGTGGTAACTGGTTACAGACCATCCTGTAATATGCCATTGCAGTTCAATTCTGACGTCAGAGGTGCACTGCGGCGGTGTCTGCCTCTTGCCACACGCCTTAAAACAGCTCGTAGGCCTTGCAAGGGCGTGCGGTAATAAAATCGCAGCACAAAATCTGTGGTTTGACCCACTAAAGGTGTACCCATTAAACCATTTAAGGGGAGCGGGGGTTGCAGGGGTGTCCCCCGCTCGCCTTAAATGGCACAATGGGTCCGGGGGTTGTGGAGGTGTCCCTCTGCTCCATTAAATGGATAGCAGTGGCAAAACCACAGCCCTTTTGCTGCAATGTTTGGTGGAAACTGCCATTTTTGCCACGATTTTAACATATGGAACCCTTGCAAGTGGACAAGGTTAAAACGGCTTCCATCATATGTGCAACTCAAGTGATTGGATTCAATTTTGGACTTTTTTTTAAGTGCCTGGAGTTCCCGAATGGAAGCACGAGGCGCATTATTAAAGGTGCAGCACGTATCGACCACCCTTAATGCTGTTGTTGGGGTGTGCGATATAATGGGGGCACTGAAAGGATATTGCAAGCCTCTTGAGGTTCTGTGACGTTATAGATGTGCGCTCCTTTGCAGGATCCTTATACCGGCGGGCGGAGGGGCCTTCATCCTGCACTTACATATATCTTTGGCTAGGGGCCCCACTCCTTTTAGGGGCCCCGCGACAACGGATCAAAATAATATTGATTTGCTCTTGAAAGAGAATGACAACCAAGCAAAAGATAGAACAAAATTGAATCAACTGAAAGAAACAAAAACTTTACATTAAAGACTCTATAGAGAAAATACTGTATTAATGTAATGCCCCCATTACCAGCGTAAAGTACATAAGCCAGAGACAGCAGATTCACATAACTCTCTTAAAAGCTCACATCTTCTGGCAGCTGGCAGTCTGCAAAAAGAACTGTTGCAAACCACGTACATGTAATGTACAGTAGTGGTGGTCATCGCCATCTAGTGGGCGACGTGCACACTACTGAGTTCAATGTTATCCCACTAGAGCGCGCAGTCGCGCACGAGAAGCCTCCAGAAGCCAAGCTTCCTGTGAGTTAGTGTGTCGCGAGTTCCCGCCGACTCCAGACCCCAATGAATACAACGCCCTGCAAAAGGAACACTTCCAAGACATCCTGAAAGATTTGACCACAAAAAAAGGGAGGAAAGTGAATATTAAGGTTTTGTTGGTTTATAAAAAATAAATAAAAATAAATTGTGTTTAATAATACTAATATTTGTTAATGTTTAGTTTTGTGTGTAATAAAATTGGTTTATTAAAATTGTTGGTTGGTAAAATTAAAAACGTATTGGGAGATAATTTGCAAATAATTGCATAATAATTTGATAATTTGAAATATCGACTTCCTAGGGGCCTCTACGGGGTATAATCTGGCACGGTTTGGCTCTCTGTGGTATCAGCACATGGGAAGCACATCACACTGACTACACCAGGCAGGGTGAAATCAGGGCTCAAGTCGAAGGTACACGCGGGGGGACGCAGTCCACCCACTTTATTCAGAGGGTGGACTCAGTCCCCCCTGCCAGCTAAAATGAGAAACATTGAATGACCTCTTTGAATTTATGAATTAAAGATGACCTCGGGGATCAAACCGCTATGTCAGGTCTGTAGGCCGGATACTTAAATAACCTGATGAAAAATAACAAACTAGAGGTGAAATGTCGCAGTTCGGTTCTGCAAGTCCCAGGGAAAGCATGTGCAGTGGTTCTTGGAGTTTAAAACATGCGCACCTTTTAATGTTTTAAAAAACACTATTAGAGGAAAACATCCTCTTTGGTTCTGCGTGTGTGTTGATTTTATGAAAATCCTGTTCAATTTGGGTGGTTATGGAAAGCCAATTTAAAGAAATGTGTATATTTCACCCTGATATGCTAATTTCTGGCGACGTGTAAACTAGGGGCGGGGGTGGTGTGCAAGGCTCTTTAAAAAGGGTTATAAAAAAGTTTGAATACAGCTGGCATTACATTATGGCATCGTTCTGATTCTGAGAAAAAGCAGAGAGAGCGTCCCTTAGAGAGTGCTCCTGCCTGTTCCTCACTTGTGAGGGTGAAATCCTTTCATATGTGACTGCAGCGGGTGGCAGTGGTCGCGTGTGAGCTATTTGCCTGCTTTGGAAGTGGTGCCAAGCTATGATTGGTGAGCTCGAATCCTGCCAGGGCCGACTCAGCCCTTCATCCCTCTGAGGTCAATAAACTGAGTTCCATTAAATCGGGCAATAATAATATTATTGCAGTGTTTAGAAGTGGGAAGAATCCGGCATGCAGCGCTATATAAAAACACACATTATTATCATTATGATTATCATCGCGGGTTGCATATAGGTGGGAGGAAGTGAGGGGTCTGGGCAGGGAGAGGAGGAGAGAGGAAGGGGCTAGCGAGAGAAGAGAGCGAGAGAGAGAAATAGGGGAGAGCGAGAGAAAGGGAAGCGAGAGACTAGCAAAAGGGGAGAGAGAGTGAGAAAGGGAAGAGCGAGGACGGGGAGAGAGGAAAGAGAGAGGGGTGAGGGAGAGAGAAAGGAGAGAGAGGAAGGGGAGAGAGGGACTAGCAAAAGGGGAGAGAGAGTGAGAAAGGGAAGAGCGAGGACGGGGAGAGAGGAAAGAGAGAGGGGTGAGGGAGAGAGAAAGGAGAGAGAGAAAGGGGAGAGAGGGACTAGCAAAAGGGGAGAGAGAGTGAGAAAGGGAAGAGCGAGGACGGGGAGAGAGGAAAGAGAGAGGGGTGAGGGAGAGAGAAAGGAGAGAGAGGAAGGGGAGAGAGGGACTAGCAAAAGGGGAGAGAGAGTGAGAAAGGGAAGAGCGAGGACGGGGAGAGAGGAAAGAGAGAGGGGTGAGGGAGAGAGAAAGGAGAGAGAGAAAGGGGAGAGAGGGACTAGCAAAAGGTGAGAGAGAGTGAGAAAGGGAAGAGCGAGGACGGGGAGAGAGGAACGAGAGAGGGGTGAGAGAGAAAGTGTAGAGAGGGATAAGCAAGAGAAAGAGAAGAGAACGGGGAGAGAGGAAAGAGAGAGGGGAGCGAGAAGGGGAAAGAGAGAGAAAGGAGAGAGGGGGAGAGAGAGAAAGGGGAGAGGGAGTAAGGAGAGAGCAGTGAGAGGGGAGAAAGAGAGGGGAGAGAGAAAGGGGAGAGAGGGACTAGCAAAAGGGGAGAGAGAGTGAGAAAGGGAAGAGCGAGGACGGGAAGTGAGGAAAGAGAGAGGGGAGCGAGAAGGGGAGAGAGAGAGAAAGGAGAGAGGGAGTAAGGAGAGAGCAGTGAGAGGGGAGAGAGAAAGGGGAGGGAGAGGGGGAGCGGGAAAGAGGGGAGAGAAAGTAAGGGAGAGAGAGAAAGGGGGAGAGAGGAGAGAGAGAGACATAGAAAGGGGGAGAGATTGAGGAGTAGGAGTGAAGAGGTAGAAGAGGGGAAGAAAGAGGGGAAGCTTGACACATTGGCGTGATTGGTGAAGGAGGAGTGATGATGAAAGAGGGCGTGATGGTTACTGTGGGGGTGTCAGTGAATGCAGGGGGGTGAGCGTAGATGAAGGAGTGAGGCGAGGAAGGGGTGATGGTGGAAGAGGAGTGATAGTTATGAGGTAATTGTCTTGACACCTGGAAAATCATTAACTCCGAAGGAAAGTGCCACTAGAGAGAATGAGAGGGAGAAAGTAGAAGGATGAGAGTAGCTCAGAGAGTGGGGTCAAAGAGAGAGGGCGGAGGAGGAAAAGAGAGGGGCGGAGGAGGAGGAAAAGAGAGGGGGCAGAGGAGGAAAAGAGAGGGGCGGAGGAGGAGGAAAAGAGAGGGGGCAGAGGAGGAAAAGAGAGGGGGCAGAGGAGGAAAAGAGAGAGGCGAAGGAGGAAAGGAGAGAGGGCAGAGGAGGAAAAGAGAGAGGGCAGAGGAGGAGGAAAAGAGAGAGGCGAAGGAGGAAAGGAGAGAGGGCAGAGGAGGAAAAGAGAGAGGGCAGAGGAGGAGGAAAAGAGAGAGGGCAGAGGAGGAGGAAAAGAGAGGGGCGGAGGAGGAGGAAAAGAGAGGGGGCAGAGGAGGAAAGGAGAGAGGGCAGAGGAGGAAAAGAGAGAGGGCGGAGGAGGAAAAGAGAGGGGGCAGAGGAGGAGGAAAAGAGAGGGGGCAGAGGAGGAAAAGAGAGGGGCGGAGGAGGAGGAAAAGAGAGGGGGCAGAGGAGGAAAAGAGAGGGGGCAGAGGAGGAAAAGAGAGAGGCGAAGGAGGAAAGGAGAGAGGGCAGAGGAGGAAAAGAGAGAGGGCAGAGGAGGAGGAAAAGAGAGAGGCGAAGGAGGAAAGGAGAGAGGGCAGAGGAGGAAAAGAGAGAGGGCAGAGGAGGAGGAAAAGAGAGAGGGCAGAGGAGGAGGAAAAGAGAGGGGCGGAGGAGGAGGAAAAGAGAGGGGGCAGAGGAGGAAAGGAGAGAGGGCAGAGGAGGAAAAGAGAGAGGGCGGAGGAGGAAAAGAGAGGGGGCAGAGGAGGAGGAAAAGAGAAAGGGCAGAGGAGGAGGAAAAGAGAGGGGGCGGAGGAGGAAAAGAGAGGGGCGGAGGAGGAAAGGAGAGAGGGCAGAGGAGGAAAAGAGAGAGGGCAGAGGAGGAGGAAAAGAGAGAGGGCAGAGGAGGAGGAAAAGAAAGAGGGGTAGAGGAGCAAAAGAGAGGGGGCAGAGGAGCAAAAGAGAGGGGCGAATGAGTCAAAGAGAGAGGGCGGAGGAGGAAAAGAGAGGGACGGAGTAGGAAAAGAGAGGGGCTGAGGAGGAGGAAAAGAGAAAGGGCAGAGGAGGAGGAAAAGAGAGGGGTAGAGGAGCAAAAGAGAGAGGGCAGAGGAGCAAAAGAGAGGGGCGAATGAGTCAAAGAGAGAGGGCGGAGGAGGAAAAGAGAGGGACGGAGTAGGAAAAGAGAGGGGCTGAGGAGGAGGAAAAGAGAAAGGGCAGAGGAGGAAAAGAGAGGGGCGGAGGAGGAAAAGAGAGAGGGCAGAGGAGGAGGAAAAGAGAGAGGGCAGAGGAGGAGGAAAAGAAAGAGGGGTAGAGGAGCAAAAGAGAGGGGGCAGAGGAGCAAAAGAGAGGGGCGAATGAGTCAAAGAGAGAGGGCGGAGGAGGAAAAGAGAGGGGCAGAGGAGGAGGAAAAGAGAGGGGGCAGAGGAGGAAAAGAGAGGGGGCGGAGGAGGAGGAAAAGAGAGGGGGCAGAGGAGGAAAAGAGAGGGGCGGAGGAGGAGGAAAAGAGAGGGGGCAGAGGAGGAAAAGAGAGGGGGCAGAGGAGGAAAAGAGAGAGGCGAAGGAGGAAAGGAGAGAGGGCAGAGGAGGAAAAGAGAGAGGGCAGAGGAGGAGGAAAAGAGAGAGGCGAAGGAGGAAAGGAGAGAGGGCAGAGGAGGAAAAGAGAGAGGGCAGAGGAGGAGGAAAAGAGAGAGGGCAGAGGAGGAGGAAAAGAGAGGGGCGGAGGAGGAGGAAAAGAGAGGGGGCAGAGGAGGAAAGGAGAGAGGGCAGAGGAGGAAAAGAGAGAGGGCGGAGGAGGAAAAGAGAGGGGGCAGAGGAGGAGGAAAAGAGAAAGGGCAGAGGAGGAGGAAAAGAGAGGGGGCGGAGGAGGAAAAGAGAGGGGCGGAGGAGGAAAGGAGAGAGGGCAGAGGAGGAAAAGAGAGAGGGCAGAGGAGGAGGAAAAGAGAGAGGGCAGAGGAGGAGGAAAAGAAAGAGGGGTAGAGGAGCAAAAGAGAGGGGGCAGAGGAGCAAAAGAGAGGGGCGAATGAGTCAAAGAGAGAGGGCGGAGGAGGAAAAGAGAGGGACGGAGTAGGAAAAGAGAGGGGCTGAGGAGGAGGAAAAGAGAAAGGGCAGAGGAGGAGGAAAAGAGAGGGGTAGAGGAGCAAAAGAGAGAGGGCAGAGGAGCAAAAGAGAGGGGCGAATGAGTCAAAGAGAGAGGGCGGAGGAGGAAAAGAGAGGGACGGAGTAGGAAAAGAGAGGGGCTGAGGAGGAGGAAAAGAGAAAGGGCAGAGGAGGAAAAGAGAGGGGCGGAGGAGGAAAAGAGAGAGGGCAGAGGAGGAGGAAAAGAGAGAGGGCAGAGGAGGAGGAAAAGAAAGAGGGGTAGAGGAGCAAAAGAGAGGGGGCAGAGGAGCAAAAGAGAGGGGCGAATGAGTCAAAGAGAGAGGGCGGAGGAGGAAAAGAGAGGGACGGAGTAGGAAAAGAGAGGGGCTGAGGAGGAGGAAAAGAGAAAGGGCAGAGGAGGAGGAAAAGAGAGGGGTAGAGGAGCAAAAGAGAGAGGGCAGAGGAGCAAAAGAGAGGGGCGAATGAGTCAAAGAGAGAGGGCGGAGGAGGAAAAGAGAGGGACGGAGTAGGAAAAGAGAGGGGCTGAGGAGGAGGAAAAGAGAAAGGGCAGAGGAGGAAAAGAGAGGGGCGGAGGAGGAGGAAAAGAGAGAGGGCGGAGGTGGAAAAGTGAGGGGCGGAGGAGGAGGAAAAGAGAGGGGGCAGAGGAGGAAAAAAGAGAGAGGGCGGAGGAGGAAAAGAGAGGGGCGGAGGAGGAAAAGGAGAGGGCGGAGGAGGAAAAGAGAGGGGCTGAGGAGGAGGAAAAGAGAAAGGGCAGAGGAGGAGGAAAAGAGAGGGGTAGAGGAGGAGGAAAAGAGAGAGGGCGGAGGTGGAAAAGTGAGGGGCGGAGGAGGAGGAAAAGAGAGGGGGCAGAGGAGGAAAAAAGAGAGAGGGCGGAGGAGGAAAAGAGAGGGGCGGAGGAGGAAAAGAGAGGGGCGGAGGAGGAGGAAAAGAGAGAGGGCGGAGGTGGAAAAGTGAGGGGCGGAGGAGGAGGAAAAGAGAGGGGGCAGAGGAGGAAAAAAGAGAGAGGGCGGAGGAGGAAAAGAGAGGGGCGGAGGAGGAAAAGAGAGGGGCGGAGGAGGAGGAAAAGAGAGAGGGCGGAGGTGGAAAAGAGAGAGGGTGGAGGAGGAAAAGAGAGAGGGCAGAGGAGGAAAAGAGAGAGGGCGGAGGAGGAAAAGACTAGAGGGGCAGAGGATGAAAGGAGAGGGCCGTAGGACGAAAAGAGAGAGGGGCAGTGGAGGAAAGGAGAGGGGCGGAGGACGAAAAGAGAGAGGGCAGAGGAGGAGGAAAAGAGAAAGGGCAGAGGAGGAGGAAAAGAGAGGGGTAGAGGAGCAAAAGAGAGGGCGGAAAAGGAAACGATAGAGGGCGGAGAAGGAAAAGAGAGGGGTGGAGGAGGAAAAGAGAGGGGCAGAGGAGGAGGAAAAGAGAGAGGGCGGAGGAGGAAACGATAGAGGGCGGAGGAGGAAAAGAGAGGGACAGAGGAGGAGGAAAAGATAGAGGGCAGAGGAGGAAAAGAGAGAGGGCGGAGGAAGAGAAGAGAGGGGTGAAGGAGGAAAAGAGGGGCGAAGGAGGAAAAGAGAGGGGGCAGAGGAGGAAAAGAGAGGGGCAGAGGAGGAAAAGAGGGACGGAGGAGGAGGAAAAGAGAGAGGGCTGAGGAGGAAAAGAGAGAGGGCGGAGGAAGAGAAGAGAGGGGTGAAGGAGGAAAAGAGGGGCGAAGGAGGAAAAGAGAGAGGGCGAGGAGGAAAAGAGAGGGGCAGAGGAGGAAAAGAGGGACGGAGGAGGAGGAAAAGAGAGAGGGCTGAGGAGAAAAGAGAGAGGGCAGAGGAGGAAAAGAGAGGGGCGAAGGAGTCAAAGAGAGAGGGCGGAGGAGGAAACGATAGAGGGCGGAGGAGGAAAAGAGAGGGGCGGAGGAGGAAAAGAGAGGGGCAGAGGAGGAGGAAAAGAGAGAGGGCAGAGGAGGAAAAGATAGAGGGCAGAGGAGGAAAAGAGAGGGGCAGAGGAGGAGGAAAAGAGATAGGGCCGAGGAGGAAAAGAGAGGGGCAGAGGAGGAGGAAAAGAGAGAGGGGCAAAGGAGTCAAAGAGAGAGGGCGGAGGAGGAAACGATAGAGGGAATAGGAGGAAAAGAGAGGGGCAGAGGAGGAGGAAAAGAGAGAGGGCAGAGGTGGAAAAGAGAGAGGGTGGAGGAGGAAAAGAGAGGGGCGGAGGAGGAAAAGAGAGGGGCAGAGGAAGAGGAAAAGAGAGAGGGCAGAGGAGGAAAAGATAGAGGGGTAGAGGAGCAAAAGAGAGGGGCAAAGGAGTCAAAGAGAGAGGGCGGAGGAGGAAACGATAGAGGGAATAGGAGGAAAAGAGAGGGGCGGAGGAGGAAAAGAGAGGGGCAGAGGAAGAGGAAAAGAGAGGGGGCAGAGGAGGAAAAGAGAGGGGGCAGAGGAGGAAAAGAGAGGGGGCAGAGGAGGAGGAAAAGAGAGAGGGCGGAGGTGGAAAAGAGAGGGGCGGAGGAGGAGGAAAAGAGAGGGGCAGAGGAGGAGGAAAAGAGAGGGGGCAGAGGAGGAAAAGAGAGGGGCGGAGGAGGAGGAAAAGAGAGAGGGCGGAGGTGGAAAAGAGAGGGGCGGAGGAGGAGGAAAAGAGAGGGGGCAGAGGAGGAAAAAAGAGAGAGGGCGGAGGAGGAAAAGAGAGGGGCGGAGGAGGAAAAGAGAGGGGCGGAGGAGGAGGAAAAGAGAGGGGGCAGAGGAGGAAAAAAGAGAGAGGGCGGAGGAGGAAAAGAGAGGGGCGGAGGAGGAAAAGAGAGGGGCGGAGGAGGAGGAAAAGAGAGAGGGCGGAGGTGGAAAAGAGAGGGGCGGAGGAGGAGGAAAAGAGAGAGGGCAGAGGAGGAAAAGAGAGAGGGCGGAGGAGGAAAAGACTAGAGGGGCAGAGGATGAAAGGAGAGGGCCGGAGGACGAAAAGAGAGAGGGGCAGTGGAGGAAAGGAGAGGGGCGGAGGAGGAAAAGCGAGAGGGGTAGAGGAGGAAACAAGAGAGGAGCAGAGAAGGAAAAGAGAGAGGGCGGAGGAGGAAACGATAGAGGGTGGAGGAGGAAAAGAGAGGGGCGGAGGAGGAGGAAAAGAGAGAGGGCGGAGGTGGAAAAGAGAGGGGCGGAGGAGGAGGAAAAGAGAGGGGGCGGAGGAGGAAAAAAGAGAGAGGGCGGAGGAGGAAAAGAGAGGGGCGGAGGAGGAAAAGGAGAGGGGCGGAGGAGGAGGAAAAGAGAGGGGGCGGAGGAGGAGGAAAAGAGAGGGGCGGAGGAGGAGGAAAAGAGAGAGGGCGGAGGTGGAAAAGAGAGGGGCGGAGGAGGAGGAAAAGAGAGGGGGCAGAGGAGGAAAAAAGAGAGAGGGCGGAGGAGGAAAAGAGAGGGGCGGAGGAGGAAAAGAGAGAGGGGCAGAAGAGGAGGAAAAGAGAGGGGGCAGAGGAGGAAAAGAGAGGGGCGGAGGAGGAGGAAAAGAGAGAGGGCGGAGGTGGAAAAGAGAGGGGCGGAGGAGGAGGAAAAGAGAGGGGGCAGAGGAGGAAAAAAGAGAGAGGGCGGAGGAGGAAAAGAGAGGGGCGGAGGAGGAAAAGAGAGAGGGGCAGAAGAGGAGGAAAAGAGAGGGGGCAGAGGAGGAAAAGAGAGGGGCGGAGGAGGAGGAAAAGAGAGAGGGCGGAGGTGGAAAAGAGAGGGGCGGAGGAGGAGGAAAAGAGAGGGGGCAGAGGAGGAAAAAAGAGAGAGGGCGGAGGAGGAAAAGAGAGGGGCGGAGGAGGAAAAGACTAGAGGGGCAGAGGATGAAAGGAGAGGGGCAGAGGAGGAGGAAAAGAGAGAGGGGCAGAAGAGGAAAAGAGAGAGGGCAGAGGAGGAAGAGAGAGGGCAGAGGAGGAAAAGAGAGAGGGGCAGAAGAGGAAAAGAGAGAGGGCAGAGGAGGAAGAGAGAGGGCAGAGGAGGAAAAGAGAGAGAGGGCGGAGGAGGAAAAGAGAGGGCGGAGGAGAAAAAAGAGAGGGAGGAGGAGGAAAAGAGGGGGGAGGAAAAGAGAGGGGCAAAGGAGGAAAAGAGAGAGGGGCAGGAGGAAAAGAGAGAGGGGCAGAGGAGGAAAAGAGAGAGGGTGGAGGAGGAAAAGAGAAAGGGTGGAGGAGGAAAAGAGAAAGGGTGGAGGAGGAAAAGAGAGGGGCATAGGAGGAAAAGAGGGGAGGAAACGAGGTAGGGCGGAGGAGGGAAAGGGAGAGGGCGGAGGAGGAAAAGAGGGCGGAGGAGGAAAAGAGAGAGTGGAGGAGGAAAAGAGAGAGCGGAGGTGGAAAGGAGAGAGAGCGGAGGAGGAAAAGAGAGAAAGAGAGGGGCAGAGGCGGAAAAGAGAGAGGGTGGAGCAGGAAAGAGAGAAGGCAGAGGAGGAAAAGAGAGGGCAGAGGAGGAAAAGAGTGAAGCGGGGAGACGTAGGAGGTGGGGAGGAAAGAAGAACGGGGAGGAAGGAGACAAAGCGACGAGACAGCAATTTAAAAATGAAAAGGGAGGGAGGGAGAAGAGGAAGGAACGGGGTCGAAAAATTGCCTGGACTGACAATAGGGTAGTGCCCGAGGCCCAACATGCGAGTGTGGGGCCAAAATAGCCCACTCTGGTAAGCACTGAACTATGCAGCTGGTAGATGTAGGCAGTGGCACTGAACACACAGCCTTTACACTGAACTGTGGCCAACACACTCTACCCCCTAATGCCCCCCAGGGCGCTGCAGAGTCTGTCTGGGAAGAAGCATTCCCCATTCCAGGAAGTGGGCCCCAGCCCGACCGTGGCAGAAGCGGGGAAGAGGCTGGGGGAGAAGGGGGAGGTGCGCGGTGGAATGGGCGAGCAGGGAAGATGGATAGAGAGAAGGGAAGGTGGCTAGAGAGAGGACAGGAGGGGAGTGGAAGAGAGAGGAATGGGCGAGCAGGGAAGATGGATAGAGAGAGGACAGGAGAGGGAGTGGAAGAGAGAGGAATGGGCGAGCAGGGAAGATGGATAGAGAGAGGACAGGAGAGGGAGTGGAAGATAGAGGAATGGGCGAGCAGGGAAAATGGATAGAGAGGACAGGAGAGGGAGTGGAAGAGAGGAATGGGTGAGCAGGGAAGATGGATAGAGAGAAGGGAAGATGGATAGAGAGAAGGGAAGATGGATAGAGAGAAGGGAAGATGGATAGAGAGAGGACAGGAGAGGGGGTGGAAGAGAGAGGAATGGGCGAGCAGGGAAGATGGATAGAGAGAGGACAGGAGAGGGGGTGGAAGAGAGAGGAATGGGCGAGCAGGGAAGATGGACAGAGAGAGGACAGGAGAGGGAGTGGAAGAGAGAGGAATGGGCGAGCAGGGAAGATGGATAGAGAGAGGACAGGAGAGGGAGTGGAAGAGAGAGGAATGGGCGAGCAGGGAAGATGGATAGAGAGAAGGGAAGATGGATAGAGAGAGGACAGGAGAGGGAGTGGAAGAGAGAGGAATGGGTGAGCAGGGAAGATGGATAGAGAGAGAACAGGAGAGGGAGTGGAAGAGAGGAATGGGCGAGCAGGGAAAATGGATAGAGAGGACAGGAGAGGGAGTGGAAGAGAGGAATGGGTGAGCAGGGAAGATGGATAGAGAGAGGACAGGAGAGGGAGTGGAAGAGAGAGGAATGGGCGAGCAGGGAAGATGGATAGAGAGAAGGGAAGATGGATAGAGAGAGGACAGGAGAGGGAGTGGAAGAGAGAGGAATGGGCAAGCAGGGAAGATGGATAGAGAGAGGACAGGAGAGGGAGTGGAAGAGAGAGGAATGGGCGAGCAGGGAAGATGGATAGAGAGAGGACAGGAGAGGGAGTGGAAGATAGAGGAATGGGCGAGCAGGGAAGATGGATAGAGAGAAGGGAAGATGGATAGAGAGAGGACAGGAGAGGGAGTGGAAGAGAGAGGAATGGGTGAGCAGGGAAGATGGATAGAGAGAGCACAGGAGGGGAGTGGAAGAGAGAGGAATGGACCAGCAGGGAAAATGGATAGAGAGGAAAGGAGAGGGAGTGGAAGAGAGGAATGGGTGAGCAGGGAAGATGGATAGAGAGAAGGGAAGATGGATAGAGAGAAGGGAAGATGGATAGAGAGAAGGGAAGATGGATAGAGAGAGGACAGGAGAGGGAGTGGAAGAGAGAGGAATGGACCAGCAGGGAAAATGGATAGAGAGGACAGGAGAGGGAGTCGAAGAGAGGAATGGGTGAGCAGGGAAAATGGATAGAGAGGACAGGAGAGGGAGTGGAAGAGAGGAATGGGTGAGCAGGGAAGATGGATAGAGAGAAGGGAAGATGGGTAGAGAGAAGGGAAGATGGATAGAGAGAGGACAGGAGAGGGGGTGGAAGAGAGAGGAATGGGCGAGCAGGGAAGATGGATAGAGAGAGGACAGGAGAGGGGGTGGAAGAGAGAGGAATGGGCGAGCAGGGAAGATGGACAGAGAAAGGACAGGAGAGGGAGTGGAAGAGAGAGGAATGGGCGAGCAGGGAAGATGGATAGAGAGAGGACAGGAGAGGGAGTGGAAGAGAGAGGAATGGGCGAGCAGGGAAGATGGATAGAGAGAAGGGAAGATGGATAGAGAGAGGACAGGAGAGGGAGTGGAAGAGAGAGGAATGGGTGAGCAGGGAAGATGGATAGAGAGAGGACAGGAGAGGGAGTGGAAGAGAGAGGAATGGGCGAGCAGGGAAATGGATACAGAGGACAGGAGAGGGAGTGGAAGAGAGGAATGGGTGAGCAGGGAAGATGGATAGAGAGAGGACAGGAGAGGGAGTGGAAGAGAGGAATGGGCGAGCAGGGAAGATGGATAGAGAGAAGGGAAGATGGATAAAGAGAGGACAGGAGAGGGAGTGGAAGAGAGAGGAATGGGCAAGCAGGGAAGATGGATAGAGAGAGGACAGGAGAGGGAGTGGAAGAGAGAGGAATGGGCGAGCAGGGAAGATGGATAGAGAGAGGACAGGAGAGGGAGTGGAAGATAGAGGAATGGGCGAGCAGGGAAGATGGATAGAGAGAAGGGAAGATGGATAGAGAGAGGACAGGAGAGGGAGTTGAAGAGAGAGGAATGGGTGAGCAGGGAAGATGGATAGAGAGAGCACAGGAGGGGAGTGGAAGAGAGAGGAATGGACCAGCAGGGAAAATGGATAGAGAGGACAGGAGAGGGAGTGGAAGAGAGGAATGGGTGAGCAGGGAAGATGGATAGAGAGAAGGGAAGATGGATAGAGAGAAGGGAAGATGGATAGAGAGAAGGGAAGATGGATAGAGAGAGGACAGGAGAGGGAGTGGAAGAGAGAGGAATGGACCAGCAGGGAAAATGGATAGAGAGGACAGGAGAGGGAGTGGAAGAGAGGAATGGGTGAGCAGGGAAGATGGATAGAGAGAAGGGAAGATGGATAGAGAGAAGGGAAGATGGATAGAGAGAAGGGAAGATGAATAGAGAGAGGGAAGATGGATAGAGAGAGGACAGGAGAGGGAGTGGAAGAGAGAGGAATGGGCGAGCAGGGAAGATGGATAGAGAGAAGGGAAGATGGATAGAGAGAGGACAGGAGAGGGAGTGGAAGAGAGAGGAATGGACCAGCAGGGAAAATGGATAGAGAGGACAGGAGAGGGAGTGGAAGAGAGGAATGGGTGAGCAGGGAAGATGGATAGCGAGAAGGGAAGATGGATAGAGAGAATGGAAGATGGATAGAGAGAAAGGAAGATGGATAGAGAGAAGGGAAGATGAATAGAGAGAGGGAAGATGGATAGAGAGAGGACAGGAGAGGGAGTGGAAGAGAGAGGAATGGGCGAGCAGGGAAGATGGATATAGAGAGGACAGGAGAGGGAGTGGAAGATAGAGGAATGGGGGAGCAGGGAAGATGGATAGAGAGAAGGGAAGATGGATAGAGATAGGACAGGAGAGGGAGTGGAAGAGAGAGGAATGGGCGAGCAGGGAAAATGGATAGAGAGGACAGGAGAGGGAGTAGAAGAGGGGAATGGGTGAGCAGGGAAGATGGATAGAGAGAGGACAGGAGAGGGAGTGGAAGATAGAGGAATGGGTGAGCAGGGAAGATGGATAGAGAGAAGGGAAGATGGATAGAGAGAGTACAGGAGAGGGAGTGGAAGAGAGAGGAATGGGCGAGCAGGGAAAATGGATAGAGAGGACAGGAGAGGGAGTGGAAGAGAGGAATGGGTGAGCAGGGAAGATGGATAGAGAGAAGGGAAGATGGATAGAGAGAGGACAGGAGAGGGAGTGGAAGAGAGAGGAATGGGCGAGCAGGGAAGATGGATAGAGAGAGGACAGGAGAGGGAGTGGAAGAGAGAGGAATGGGCGAGCAGGGAAGATGGATAGAGAGAAGGGAAGATGAATAGAGAGAGGACAGGAGGGGAGTGGAAGAGAGATGAATGGGCGAGCAGGAAAGATGGATAGAGAGAAGGGAAGATGAATAGAGAGAAGACAGGAGGCGAGTGGAAGAGAGATGAATGGTTGAGCAGGGAAGATGGATAGAGAGAAGGGAAGATGGATAGAGAGAGGACAGGAGAGGGAGTGGAAGAGAGAGGAATGGGCGAGCAGGGAAGATGGATAGAGAGAAGGGAAGATGGATAGAGAGAAGGGAAGATGGATAGAGAGAGGACAGGAGAGGGAGTGGAAGAGAGAGGAATGGGCGAGCAGGGAAGATGGATAGAGAGGACAGGAGAGGGAGTGGAAGAGAGGAATGGGTGAGCAGGGAAGATGGATAGAGAGAAGGGAAGATGGATAGAGAGAGGACAGGAGGGGAGTGGAAGAGAGAGGAATGGGCGAGAAGAGAAGATGGATAGAGAGAGGACAGAAGAAGGAGTGGAAGAGAGGAATGGGTGAGCAGGGAAGATGGATAGAGAGAAGGGAAGATGGATAGAGAGAGGACAGGAGGGGAGTGGAAGAGAGAGGAATGGGCGAGCAGGGAAGATGGACAGAGAGAGGACAGGAGGGGAGTGGAAGAGAGAGGAATGGGCGAGCAGGGAAGATAGAGAGAGGATAGAAGGGGGAGTGGAAGAGAGAGGAATGGGCGAGCAGGGAAGATGGATAGAGAGGACAGGAGGGGCAGTGTAAGAGAGAGGAATGGGCGAGCAGGGAAGATGGGTAGAGAGAGGGAGTGGAAGAGAGGGGAATGAGCGAGCAGGGAAGATAGAGAGAGGATAGGAGGGGCAGTGTAAGAGAGAGGAATGGGCGAGCAGGGAAGATAGAGAGAGGATAGGAGGGGCAGTGTAAGAGAGAGGAATGGGCGAGCAGGGAAGATGGACAGAGAGAGGACAGGAGAGGGAGTGGAAAAGAGAGGAATGGGCGAGCAGGGAAGATAGAGAGAGGAAAGGAGGGGGAGTGGAAGAGAGAGGAATGGGCGAGCAGGGAAGATGGATAGAGAGAGGGAGTGGAAGAGAGGGGAATGGGCGAGCAAGGAAGATGGATAGAGAGAAGACAGGAGGGGGAGTGGAAGAGAGGGGAATGGGCGAGCAGGGAAGATGGATAGAGAGAGGGAGTGGAAGAGAGGGGAATGGGCGAGCAGGGAAGATGGATAGAGAGAGGACAGGAGGGGAGTGGAAGAGATAGGAATGGGTGAGCAGGAAAGATGGATAGAGAGAGGGCAGGAGGGGAGTGGAAGAGAGAGGAATGGACGAGCAGGGAAGATGGATAGAGAGAGGACAGGAGGGGGGGTGGAAGAGAGGGGAATGGGCGAGCAGGGAAGATGGAAAGAGAGAAGGGAAGATGGATAGAGAGAGGACAGGAGGGGAGTGGAAGAGAGAGGAATGGGTGAGTAGGGAAGACGGATAGAGAGAGGACAGGAGGGGGAGTGGTAGAGAGAGAGAGGACAGGAGAGGGAGTGGAAGAGAGAGAGAGAGAGGACAGGAGAGGGAGTGGAAGAGAGAGGAATGGGCGAGCAGGGTAGATGGATAGAGAGAGGACAGGAGAGGGAGTGGAAGAGAGAGGAATGGGTGAGCAGGGAAGATGGATAGAGAGAGGACAGGAGAGGGAGTGGAAGAGAGAGGAATGGGCGAGCAGGGAAGATAGAGAGAGGATAGGAGGGGCAGTGTAAGAGAGAGGAATGGGCGAGCAGGGAAGATGGACAGAGAGAGGACAGGAGAGGGAGTGGAAGAGAGAGGAATGGGCGAGCAGGGAAGATAGAGAGAGGATAGGAGGGGGAGTGGAAGAGAGAGGAATGGGCGAGCAGGGAAGATGGATAGAAGGACAGGAGGGGCAGTGTAAGAGAGAGGAATGGGCGAGCAGGGAAGATGGGTAGAGAGAGGGAGTGGAAGAGAGGGGAATGGGCGAGCAAAGAAGATGGATAGAGAGAAGACAGGAGGGGGAGTCGAAGGGAGAGGAATGGGTGAGCAGGGAAGATGGATAGAGAGAAGGGAAGATGGATAGAGGACAGGAGGGGAGTGGAAGAGAGAGGAATGGTGAGCAGGGAAGATGGACAGAGAGAAGGGAAGATGGATAGAGAGAGGACAGGAGAGGGAGTGGAAGAGAGAGGAATGGGCGAGCAGGGTAGATGGATAGAGAGAGGACAGGAGAGGGAGTGGAAGAGAGAGGAATGGGTGAGCAGGGCAGATGGATAGAGAGAGGACAGGAGGGGGAGTGGAAGAGAGAGAGAGAGGACAGGAGAGGGAGTGGAAGAGAGGAATGGGCGAGCAGGGAAGATGGATAGAGAGGACAGGAGAGGGAGTGGAAGAGAGAGAGAGAGGACAGGAGAGGGAGTGGAAGACAGAGAGAGAGGACAGGAGAGGGAGTGGAAGAGAGAGGAATGGGTGGCAGGGAAGATGGATAGAGAGAGGACAGGAGAGGGAGTGGAAGAGAGAGGAATGGGTGAGCGGGAAGATGGATAGAGAGAGGACAGGAGAGGGAGTGGGAGGACAGGAGAAGGAGTGGAAGAGAGGAATGGCGAGCAGGAAAGAAGGATAGAGAGGACAGGAGAGGGAGTGGAAGAGAGAGAGAGAGAGAGAGGACAGGAGAGGGAGTGGAAGAGAGAGGAATGGGTGAAAAGGGAAGATGGATAGAGAGGACAGGAGAGGGGGTGGAAGAGAGAGGACAGGAGAGGGAGTGGAAGAGAGAGAGAGAGGACAGGAGAGGGAGTGGAAGAGATAGGAATGGGTGAAAAGGGAAGATGGATAGAGAGGACAGGAGAGGGGGTGGAAGAGAGAGGACAGGAGAGGGAGTGGAAGACAGAGAGAGAGGACAGGAGAGGGAGTGGAAGAGAGAGGAATGGGTTAGCAAGTAAGATGGATAGAGAGGACAGGAGAGGGAGTGGAAGAGAGAGGACAGGAGAGGGAGTGGAAGAGAGAGAGAGGACAGGAGAGGGAGTGGAAGAGAGAGGAATGGATGAGCGGGAAAGATGGATAGAGAGAGGAGACCAAGAAGAATAGCACGAAAGGGGAGAGAGGGGGGTAGGGGGAGAGTGAGAGAGAAAGGGAGAGGGAGAGGATGGAGGAGAGAGGAGCTACAGGGGAAGGGCTGGCACAGGGAGCCACCTCTCCAAGGCTGTCTCTATGCCAGGGCTGGACCTGTCACTTCACAGCACAGGGCAGTGCTGGCCTGTGTCTGAGAGAGAGGGCCCCCGAGTGTGGAGAGTGAGTTACAACTAAGTGGGGAGAGCTATCAATCAAAGTGGAGCCAGCCATGAAAGTGGTCAATAACAGAACCGGGGGCGGGGAGCGGGGGGGGGTGGGGGGGGGGTTGCAGAATAGTTAGAAAAGTGGCAAAGAGTGAAATGGACGTTTGCCCTGTATGCCTGTCACCGCCCCCACCCCCTCCCCCCTCTGCGTGACCGTCTCTCCTTCTTCTGTGTCTATCAGTCTCTCCACCTCTCTCTCTCTCTCTCTCTCTCTCGCTTTCCTGTGTATCTATGTGTGATTGTCTCTGTCTGCCCCCCCCCCCCCCTCGCTCTCTGTCCTCTCCAGCTTCATTACCTCGTCCTGCCCTACAGCAGTGCCACGAGAATGATTTGGGCTTCAATGCACTAGCCCCGGCACCTTCTATCGCCCATGAGTCTGCCCATTCCTGCGGTGTGGCCTCTCATGGGGGGCATGGGGTGGGGGGGTCGCCTTTATTTAGGGTAATACCGCTCACCTGGGTGCACTGTAGTCCCGGATGCCGTCTCGAGGACCACCCTTGTCTAGGGTGCTGTCTCCTACATGGGGTGTGCTATAGTCCAGAGTGCTGTCTATCACGCGTGGCGCCCTCTAGCCCAGGGTTCTGTATCGAGGACCACCCTTGTCTAGGGTGCTGTCTCCTACATGGGGTGTGCTATAGTCCAGAGTGCTGTCTATCACGCGTGGCGCCCTCTAGCCCAGGGTTCTGTATCGAGGACCACCCTTGTCTAGGGTCCTGTCTCTCCTCTAAGGTGTGCGATAGTCCAGTCTGCTGTCTCTTAGCTGAGGCGTGCTGCAGTCCAGGGGGCGGTCACTCCCTTCATGTTAGGTTATAGTTCAGAGTGCTGTCTCTTACCCGAGGTGTGTCGTAGTCCAGGGTGCTGCCTCCCACCTGAAGTGTGCTCTAGCGCAGGGTGATGCCTCCTACCTGAGGTGTGCTCTAGTGCAGGGTGCAGTCTCTTACCTGGGGTGTGCTCTAATGCAGGGTGCAGTCTCTTACGTGGGGTGTGCTCTAGTGCAGGCTGCTGCCTCCCACCTGAGGCGTGCTCCAGTCCAGGGTGCTGCCTCCCGCCGTTGGTGTGCTCTAGTCCAGGGTGCTGCCTCCCACCTGAGGCGTGCTCTAGTGCAGGGTGCTGCTTCCCACCTGAGGCGTGCTCTAGTGCAGGGTGCTGCTTCCCGCCTGAGGTGTGCTCTAGTGCAGGGTGCTGCCTCTCACCTGCGGCGTGCTCTAGTGCAGGGTGCTGCCTCCCACCGGAGGCGTGCTCTAGTGCAGGGTGCTGCCTCCCACCTGAGGTGTGCTCTAGTGCAGCGTGCTGCCTCCCACCTGAGGTGTGCTCTAGTGCAGAGTGCAGTCTATTACCTGGGGTGTGCTCTAGTGCAGGGTTCTGCCTCCCACCTGGGGTGTGCTCTAGTGCAGCGTGCTGCCTCCCACCTGAGGTGTGCTCTAGTGCAGGGTGCAGTCTCTTACCTGGGTGTGCTCTAGTGCAGGGTCTGCCTCCCACCTGGGATGTGCTCTAGTGCAGGGTGCTGCCTCCCACCTGAGGTGTGCTCTAGTGCAGGGTTCTGCCTCCCACCTTGGGTGTGCTCTAGTGCAGGGTGCTGCCTCCCACCTGAGGTGTGCTCTAGTGCAGGGTGCTGCCTCCCACCTGAGGTGTGCTCCAGTCCAGGGTGCTGCCTCCCACCTGACGTGTGCTCCAGTCCAGGGTGCTGCCTCCCACCTGAGGCGTGCTCTAGTGCAGGGTGCAGCCTCCCACCTCAGGTGTGTTCTAGTGCAGGGTGCTGCCTCCCACGTGAAGTGTGCTCCAGTCCAGGGTGCTGCCTCCCACCTGAGGCGTGCTCTAGTGCAGGGTGCAGCCTCCCACCTGAGGTGTGCTCCACTCCAGGGTGCTGCCTCCCACCTGAGGCGTGCTCTAGTGCAGGGTGCAGTCTCTTACCTGGGGTGTGCTCTAGTGCAGGGTTCTGCCTCCCACCTGGGGTGTGCTCTAGTGCAGGGTGCTGCCTCCCACCTGAGGTGTGCTCTAGTGCAGGGTGCTGCCTCCCACCTGAGGTGTGCTCCAGTCCAGGGTGCTGTCTCCCACCTGAGGTGTGCTCCAGTCCATGGTGCTACCTCCCAATTGAGGCGTGCTCTAGTGCAGGGTGCAGCCTCTCACCTCAGGTGTGTTCTAGTGCAGGGTGCTGCCTCCCACGTGAAGTGTGCTCCAGTTCAGGGTGCTGCCTCCCACTTGAGGCGTGCTCTAGTGCAGGGTGCAGCCTCCCACCTGAGGTGTGCTCCAGTCCAGGGTGCTGCCTCCCACCTGAGGCGTGCTCTAGTGCAAGGTGCAGCCTCCCACCTCAGGTGTGTTCTAGTGCAGGGTGCTGCCTCCCACCTGAGGTGTGCTCCAGTCCAGGGTGCTGCCTCCCACCTGAGGCGTGCTCTAGTGCAGGGTGCAGCCTCCCACCTCAGGTGTGTTCTAGTGCAGGGGGCTGCCTCCCACCTGAGATGTGCTCTAGTGCAGGGTGCAGTCTCTTACCTGGGGTGTGCTCTAGTCCCAGGCGGCTCTCTGTCTTTCCCTCGCTTCCAGCTCAGCTCTCAGCCTGAGCACTGCCAGACTGCTGAGTTCACTGCCTGCACTCCTCAAAGATTCCATCAGAGAGGGTGGGATGGAGGGAGGGAGCGAGGGAGGAGGAGGGAGGTAGAGAAAGGAGGCGTGGGGGGGCTGTGAGGACAATAAGCGCTTTATCTGCTAGCCAAAGTCCTCAGGACGTGCTGCACACACACACATGCGCTCGCTTCTCAAGCTGCTGTCTAATGACTTTTCCCTCTGTTGAGCCAGTGGGATGGAGAGGGGGGTCCTGCAGGAAGGAAAGGGCACAAGGGCAAACAAAAGCATCATGCCCCTGAGGCCAGCACACCGCATGGCAGCAGGGCTGGTGCCCACTGCCATCTCACTTCCCTGCAGCAGGAACTCTCTGCCCCGGTGGGTGCAACGGCCCGAGCCCAGAGCTCCTCTCAGTGTGTATGAGCCCCCTGTGTGCACGCCCTGTGTCCACCTTCACGCCGTGTGCGTGCCTAACATCTCCTCCACCCCAAGCGTGCACTAACAGTGTGTGCATGTTCATTCCCCTTGCTCCGTGTGCATTCAAATGAACATGAGCCCACCCCTTGCCCGGCTGCAAATGCCTTAGTAAACACCACTCCACCTATATTGATGTGCACCCAGGGTTTAAATAAACCCACTCCCTCTTTGTGCAGTAACACCTAATTAAGGCCCTTTCTGGAGAGATAGGAGCCGGATTCAGCTCCAGCTCATTTAGAGACAAATGCACGCCCTGGCTCGGCTCGAGTTCCTTTGTGAAAGAAGAGCCCGAATGGAGTCGAGCCAAGCATCACCTCATTCCCTGTTACAATCACAGAGTAAATTAAAGTGACACTGCCATCTAGTGACCATTAAAATAACTTCATGCAGTAATCTACTTACACACATTACTTTTCTACCTCTTGGGAGTCAGTGCATATTGGTGTAAAACTAAAGATGTGTTGGGAGCATGTGTGCTCCTAAACCTGGAAAATTACAAACTGCAACCAGGAAGCCTGACTTCGTTCCACACTTGATCAATCTATACAATCCCGGGGCAAATCCCTCTCCTTAAATGGGTCATATCTCCTTTGGCTGCCAGAATTTGGATCACTTAGAAGTTATTCTGTTAAATGTACACTACACAAAACGCTGCACTTATACAAAGTGCATTATACTTCAATGATTCCTGCAAAGAAAATACAAAAATAGATCATTTATAATGAGCACCCCACAAGCTGAAGTACTCCTTAACCTGCTCATAGCACTGACACGTATGAGCCATGTGTTTTGCCTAACTTAGACGTGAGCTAGATGATACACTGGACTGTGTAGTGGGCAAGAGGGTCTCTCCAGCGCATTTTCCTGGGAGCCTGCCAGGACCAGTTCTTTCTCTCTCCACCGCTGGGCTGCAAGCATTGGGGGGCCCCACATACTACCCAGTTTGTGAATTAGGTGGCGGGAGGTCACACTGGTCTTTGGCAAAGGGATGATTGCCTTTGGACGAAGCTTACCACCTGCCTCACAGCCCTTTCGTTTTTATACTCAATCTCCCACCACGCGGACTGTTGTGCATACTTTTGCCAGCTGAAAAACTGAGGATAGCTCCCCTAGGGGTTAAGCCCACTAGACGCTGTGCACAATAACCAGCTCCAAGTCTGTGTGAAACAATGGCTGCAAGCAGGTGACCTTTTCACTCAGTTTTGCTGCTGTGTGTTTAAGTCTTGAGTGTAGAGTTGCAAAACACAGGGGATTGTTTAGGCCATCATTACTTTGCATTCTGGCACACAGAGTCCCATTCAGGGCGGTGAAAATAAAACTATAATCACTCTTCGCGCTTAACATAAAGTTTTATATATTCGTCATGCTGGTTTATAAATGGTTATTTCTAACGTGCTTAATACCAAGAGGTTTCTAAGCGCGGACCCGGGCATCGAACCTGTGTTGCTCCGCGTAGTCTTGCTTCCAAGGCGAGCACATTGCCCCAAAGCTATCTCCTGAGAGATAGAAGAGCACTTTTTGAGCGGCTTCCAACTTCCCTCCCCTTGGACGACGAATCCTCACCAAACTTTGCAGACAATGTATGTGGCCCACTCTGAATTATTTTGCAAAGTTTGGTGAGGTTTGGTCAAGGGGGGGGCAAAGTTATAGGGGGTCACAATTTTTTTTTTCCCCATAGACTGAATGGAGAAAAAACTTTGCTCACGCCTACAGCCCAAATCGCTGGACAGAATTTCACCAAATTTGCGGCAGGAGCAGCAGCTTGGTCCCGAAAGCGTGTTTGGTGGAAATCCATCCAGTAGTTTTGTTTAAAACAACCACAATGTAGGTAAAAAAAAATTGTAATATCTCGCTCCACTCTGCGGACACACTTCCCAGTTCGCTCCGCGGACAGGACTCCGATTGGCTTAGAAGGCAACGTGGATTCCGCAGACATCAGACGTGCCCACTGATTCCACGGTGAAAAGCGTGAAGTGCGTCAGATTTTTGGAAATGCCCGCCATCTTGGATTTGCAGACAGCGGCCGGTGTCCGCAGACATCGCGGTAAAACAATATTAAAAAACACAACATTGCAGTTGTCAAATTTATCAAATAATCTCTGGGGAGGTGTGGGATGATGAGGATGGGATGGGGTATGGCTGCAAGAAGCAAAAAAACTGGTGTTTTCGCCGTACAAGTCCACAAACAGTCCTGAAAAGATTGCGGGCACCTCAGCATTACAGGGTTGGTGAAAAGCAGTTCTTGGATGGTTTATAACTTTGGCGCCACTTAATGAAACTGCATGACATTTTGCAATGATATACTTGACCTGATTCCGGATGGGTTTACAAAGTTTGGTGGGATTCTGCTAAGAGGGGGCAGAAATAGAGGGGGTGTCGCAAAATAATGTAACGGCTTGTAAATGAGGTGCCATTTGACGCATCTACACTTAATTTGGCAAACTGATGATAGATCTAGATATACATGTTTTTGCGAAGTTTGGTGGGATTTTGTCAATAAGGGGCAAAATTAGAGGGGGGTCCCAAAATATTGTAAAGGCTTATAAATGTGGTGCCATTTGACAAATCTACACAAAGGTTTGCAAAAAGATGATAGATCTAGATATAGATGTTTTCGTAAAGTCTGAATGGATTTTGTCAAGTGGGGGTTAGGTTATATGACGATTGTAGGTGCATACATTTGACACTTTTGAAAAAATAAAACATGGGTGGATTTGCAGCAAACTGGCCATCACCATGAGTGACAAAACATGGGGTTAAAGTGGCCATGTCCACCTGGGACCGGCTTTGTGGTAAAGTTATTAGAAATTGGGATAGGTTTGAAAGGGAAGAAAAATGTGCTCGTGGTAATATGGTTATAGGGTTCTCTTTTCGCCTTCTGCAGGCTGCCATGGAAAGCGAAGAGGGGCCCCGTATGGAACCCTCACCTTACCTTTCCATGGTGGCCATCCTGGAAAAGGATTTTCCTTCATACACCAGGACGCCGCAGGCGTCCTGGTGTTGGAAGAAAGATCCTATTTTTTAGCACCCCGGGCTCCCGCTTTGGGAAGCTAGGGTGCTAATGGCCTTCATCCCCCATTTCAGGGGCTGGAATGGGGGGATAATGGTCCAGAAAACTCGTTATCCACCCTCGCTTCGCTTGGGCTGATGACTTGGGCTGCTGGGCCGGTATCCACCGTTCCAGTCCCTGGAACAGAGGATGAACGCCACAATATTCCCATTAGCATAACACAAAATGCAAATGGAAATGTTGGAAAATCTTATTAAGTCTATGGGCCTCATTACACGGAAGGCGGTAATCCAGGGTGCTATTAGCACCCTGGACCATGCCGGTAAATTACCGGCACCGCCTTGGCGGAAAGGGGATTTACCGCCCCATTCCAAGGTTGGAGGGGCGGTAAATCCCCTTTCCGCCATTGCCCTTCCCCATTCCCATTTCTGCCCCATAGGGCTCTATGGGAATGGGGAAGGCGCTAATTACGGCACCGCAATTTTGCGGTGCCGTAATTAGCTCCGAGGTCCCTTAGCGGGTTGGTACTTAACGCCTGCAAGAAGCAGGCGTTAATTCCTCCAACCCGCAAAGGGACCTCGTAGTACGGCGGTAAGGGTTAACGGTCACCGTTGCCATTAACGGTGACCGTTAACCCTTACCGCCGTCCGTGTAATGAGGCCCTATGTACTTTACTGAGAAATATAAAGGAGATGGAGTCTATACATGCTTTTTTTTTTTAGTTCTATTTTTTAACTGTGAAAGGTGGTTCCTAAAGGAATATGTCGTTTGTTGTTTTTGGATGTATTTTTTTTGGCAGGAGAGCTGAGAACGAAAGGTAGGGAAGGAAATGAGGGAAGAGCAACCAATCACTAATGTGGAGGGGTAGGTGGAAAAGGGAAACTGTTGCACGTGTGTTCAGAGGCGTTGCTAGGGGGGGGCTAAGGGGGCTATAGCCCCTGGTCTTTTGGTTGTAGCCCAGGATCGAATCTCAGGAGCTACAGCCAAAAGGCTAGCTAGCCCCCAGTCTCAACAGTTCCAACATCAGAGTAGCCCCGGATCTTTTCCAGATCTAGCAACACCCCTGCGTGTGTTATTTCTAAGTTAGGGGCACTGTTTCTCATGCTCCTTGATTACAAAGTGGTGGTGGCTCTTTGGGAGGGGGGATGGCATTAGCCGATGCCATTTTAAGATAAATAGCAGTGTTGCTAAAAGTATGTACTGTGTCCTAGATTGTTAATGGATAATGAGTAGGAATAGGTGTTGAAGCTGTGCAAGGGAAATTTTGAAGTTGAAAGTTCCTAGATCAGTAGAAAAATCAGTTCTGAACTGTGCGAAGCACGGATCTTATTGTGAAGTGCGGACAGCTTCTCGGACACGTCATCATGCCGCGTGCCAGTGTATGGTCATGTAGCACTGTCCGGAAGGTCCGCAATGAAGTCAGATGTTCGTAGACGTCCACGGATGCAAAAATAGTTGAAATAGTGGCAAAATGTGTATAGACGTGTTAAAAATGATTTTAGAAGGTGGCAAGTGGCAGAGTTTTAAGGTGACACTTTGTAAATTGGACAAAAATATTGTTATATTGGGTAAGTATGATATTAGTAAGTTGTAGGAAAATAGCACGCACTGGTAAAAACCTATGAAAAAAATGTTGGTAAAGGGACGTTATGGTTAAGTTGCACTAATAAAAACCTATGAAATTCAATGAAAAAACTTTGTTAAAGGGACATTATGGTTACAAGTAAAACCAAAAAAACCCAGAAATTCGCCAATTATGGTAAGCTAAGCAACCATAACTTGCGCCACCACTGTGCACTGCTAGGACTAACACCCAGGAAATCAAAGATGACATCACAAATGCCATTGATGACATCACATGTGAAATACATTTTGATGAAAAGTCCCTACAAGGAGTTATGTTTATGTTGTTGATAACAAGATGTCAGGGGTGATCGGGTGACCTATCATGAACTACATAATCTATTAAAGAATGTACTCATCTAATATCATTGTATTGGAGTGTAGTCGTTAATACAGAAACCTAATCATATATAAACATAGGCAATGACTGCAGCATGCACCATAGAAGTTCACTATTTATAATCGTGTCATTTTGGATAGTACCATAATGAATGCTCCCTTATCAGAGCTTTGAGTAATGTTAAACATGTAATAACTAGCTAACAATTCAAAACTTACAGCACTTGTGCTGGTACAAACAATACATATGAATAACCACAATGCATACAAATCAGAGGCACATACAGGGAAACTAAAGTAAGGAAGAAAGAAACAGCATCATCAGAAAATGTTAATGACATTAAAGTTTATCTTCATGTATACAAATGAATTGTGTGTTTGAGGCCTGCTCATCTCCCCATGTATGTGCTCCATGAGTTGAGACCAAACCTTAAGGAAAGTACTTAAAGAACATATCACAAGCTTAACGTCTAGATATATAGCACCTTTTTCATTTTTAATATTCTGACTGTCAGTGAACAAAACCACCTGGCCTATATAGTTCAGTGAACAAAAACAAGTGGCCCAGATATGTGATGTCATCAGTGTTGTCATCAATGACATTTGTGATGTCATCTTTGATGTCCTGGGTGTTAGTTTTAGCAGTGCATGGTGGTGGCGCGAGTTATGGTTGCTTATCTTACCATAACTGGCGAATTTCTGGGGTCTTTCGGTTTTACTTGTAACCATAACGTCCCTTAAACAAAGTTTTTCCATTGAATTTCATAGATTTTTATTAGTGCAACTTAACCATAATGTCCCCTTAACAACGTTTTTTCATTGAATTACATAGGTTTTTATTAGTGCAACTTAACCATAACGTCCCCTTAGCAAAGTTTTTTCATTGAATATATATATATATATATATATATATAATGATTTGTGTACTTTTAAGTCATCTTTATGAAACAGAGAATTATTTTGGATCCTTAAAACTGTATCCTAAAGGAGAGGTTCTCTAAAGAATTGCATTGCTTTAAACTATTGCTACTAAAACACAATGTACACAACTCGTTAAACAGTTTTTTTTCAATGTGCACGAAAGTCTTGCTTTTCAAAGCTCTGCAAGCATCGACTTTTGTACCGTGTGTATTGTGCATTTCATTCAATGCCCTGGTGTCAATAACCAAACACAAGCCCCCTCTGGGGAGCTCATGCTTGTGTACCGTCATCAGGGCAGTGAATTCAAACACAGACACAATGTTAGAACACTCATAGGACTACACAGTCCTATGAATGTTATACTAATATAACTTTCACGCCATGTCAGGGGGCGGACATGGCCAGTAATGGCCCACCAGCCTGACCCATGGTAGGCCCTAGCGAAGCAAGGGCCTCGGTGAGGGCTGTGAGCCGGTGCCAGCCATGTCTGCCCCGCTGTGCCGGAACGTGAAAGTCATTTGCACCCTGGGGTGCAAATGGCTTTCCTTTTTTCCCGCTCGGGTGATTCGTGCTGCTTACACATCCAATCTCCTGAGGGGAGAAGGAAAAAAAGATGGCCGCCGCCATAGGGTAAAGGGACTAAGCCCGATTTCCATTTCTATGGTGGCAGCCAGAAAAGGAGGTCCGGTGGACCAGAGCTCAAAGCTCCGGTCCCGCAGGTAAGTGGGGAAGGAGGGAGGGGGCTGGGCAAGAGGGTTGGGGATGGGGAGGCAAAAGGGAGAGGCTCCCTGTTGCCTCCCCACATATAAAAATGGAGAAAGAAAATGGCACAACCTGAGGAAAGGCCTCGGGTGGCTGGAACAGTGGGCAATGTATATTCTCGTCTGCTGTTCCAGCCACCTGATTGGCTAATGGCCCTTCCCCGTGTGCGAATCCAGCAACATCACCCTGTTCAGCAGAAGGGAAGTACTTATTTGGTGAAGCACACCACCCCGATGTCACTGGGAGGAGGCAGAGGTTTGCAGGGTTTTCTAGGGACTGGTGATGCTGGCTCCCGGTGCCTCCCAAACCACAGCTTTTTTGCCACTGTTTCCTGTAGCCACCAATAAGCTCAGGTGTATCTCAAATGTAGGCGTTTTTCCCACTTCCCGGGTCTCGCAAATCTAAGTGTTTTCTACTTACTGCTGTATCTCAAATTGCCAGGGCAGAACGGCTCTGGGTAGTGCAAGGAGGCAAGGGACTGCAGAGGTTACTGGTTACAGCCCCCAAGTGCATGTAGGCCTGCAGGCAGTGCCGGGGTGACTGATCAGGGAAGAGCTTGGTACCCAGGGAGACTCTTAGGGTAGCCAATCAACCAGTTTGTACAGCAGACAGGTAGGTCAGCAGGGGAGGGGGGGAGAGACAGCAGAGGAGAAGAGGAAACTTTTGAGCTGCTTCCGGAAATTCCGGTGGTCCAGCTCAGGTTTGAGTGGGGCTGGGAGGCCATTCCAGAGGGAGGCACCTGCAGAGGAGAGAGATGTACCCCCCAGTTTCTGCCTGGAGTAGCGTATGATCCTTAGAGAGTTGGAGGTAGCTGAGCGAAGTCCTTGAGAAGGAAGGTATTTGGAAGACAGCGTTGGATGTAGTGTGGGCTTCAGCCAGAGAAAGCCTTGTGGACAATGTAAAAGGGTCTTGAACTTCATCTTTGCAGCCACCGGGAGCCAATGGAGAGATTTCAGGGCTGAAGAGATACAGTCCCTGGGCTTGAGGCCAAAAATGAGTCTCGCAGTCCTGTTCTGGATTAGTTGCAGGGGGTGGAGAGTAGAGGAAGGCATATTGAGAAAGCAGCTGTTGCAGTAGTTCAGCCCAGAGAGAACTAGGGCTCTGAAGAAAGTGAGCTTTGGGGCAAGGTGAGAAAGGGGAAAGTACCTTTGAGAAGGTGTAGCTGGAAGTGGGACTTCTTGGCAATTTCTGAGATGTGTGGAAAGAGAGAGCAGTCATGATGACACCAAGGTTTTTAGCTTTACAGGAAGGCGAAGGAATAGGGCCCAAGGAGGGTGGCCAGAGTGAAAGAGGGGAAGCGGGAGCAGGGGTCCCAATGAGAAGGATCTCCATCTTACTGGCATTAAGGCAGAGATCGTTCGAAGCGGACCAATCCTGAATCATGTCAGGAATGAGCGAGAGAGAGAGGAGGCTGAGGGGAGCCTGAAGGAAAGCTGAGTGTCATCTGCATAACACTGAATGTTAGTGAAGGTAGAGATCAGCTGGGCCAGAGGGGCCAAGTAGAGGTTGGAACGATAGGGTGAGAGGATAGTGCCCTGGGGAATATCACAGGTGGTGAGAGAGGTGACAGAGAGAACGGAACCAAGTTGTACCTGGGAAGGGCGATCCAAGAGGAAGGAGGTCAACCACTCCAGGGCCTGATCTGTGATGCCTAGGTTCTCATGGAGTTCATTGATCAAGATGGCGTGATTGACCATGTCAAAAGCAGAGGAAAGTTCAAGGAGGATGAGGACAGGAGGAATACTGGAGTCAAGGTTAGACAGCAGATCTTCACGGGTGTTCAGGAGAGCGGTTTCTATGCCTCTGGCAGCTCTGAAGCCAGACTGAGAGTCATGGAGACAACCAACAGATTCAGTGTGAAGAGTAAGCTGGGAGATGGCTCGCTTTTCCAGGAGTTTGCCCAGGAATTGGGTGATTACTGCGAAGGCTCCTTCATGCCAGTACAGACTGCCTGGTCCTGCGCCTCCCGCCCTTTCTATCCCACCACAGTTGTGGGCTGTGGTTGTAGTCAACCTGGAAACACAGACAGGAGCCTGGGACCTTGCTTGGACAGTTTGTTGGGATGTTTAATTCCACAAATGTTTTAAAGTCACTGGATAGTTGCAAATTATGACGGTCATTCTGGTTTATATTATCTTTAAGCTAGAAATGCCGGTCTCCAGGTCACCCCCAGAGTAAGCCCATGCTTGACCACGCAATGGGAGAGTTCAGGTGAGGGTCGCCAAGGCAAGATGGGTTTCTCCCCCAGTTACCATTTTCCCACACTGCTCTCCGTTTTTACACCTCTCCCCCATCCACTCCTTTGATCCGCTTCTGTCCCCCAATCACCCCTGTTGTGACCCTCATAGTATTCCTCCAAAGTGCCATTTCACTTCATTTCATTGAATGCATTTGTATAGCGCGTTTGCCAACGTGCTGGACAATACAATACAATGATAATGATGCAGAAACAACAATGATTGAGACATCAGTAAATGAGCTTTCAGAGGAGAGGGAAAGGAGGAACAACAATGATTGAGGCATCAGTAAATGAGCTTTCAGAGGAGAGGGAAAGGAGGAACAACAATGATTGAGGCATCAGTAAATGAGCTTTCAGAGGAGAGGGAAAGGAGGAACAACAATGATTGAGGCATCAGTAAATGAGCTTTCAGAGGAGAGGGAAAGGAGGAACAACAATGATTGAGACATCAGTAAATGAGCTTTCAGAGGAGAGGGAAAGGAGGAACAACAATGATTGAGACATCAGTAAATGAGCTTTCAGAGGAGAGATGGAAAGGAGGAACAACAATGATTGAGACATCAGTAAATGAGCTTTCAGAGGAGAGGGAAAGGAGGAACAACAATGATTGAGACATCAGTAAATGAGCTTTCAGAGGAGAGGGAAAGGAGGAACAACGATGATTGAGGCATCAGTAAATGAGCTTTCAGAGGAGAGGGAAAGGAGGAACAACAATGATTGAGACATCAGTAAATGAGCTTTCAGAGGAGAGGGAAAGGAGGAACAACAATGATTGAGACATCAGTAAATGAGCTTTCAGAGGAGAGATGGAAAGGAGGAACAACAATGATTGAGACATCAGTAAATGAGCTTTCAGAGGAGAGAGAAAGGAGGAACAACAATGTTTGAGACATCAGTAAATGAGCTTTCAGAGGAGAGGGAAAGGAGGAACAACAATGATTGAGGCATCAGTAAATGAGCTTTCAGAGGAGGGAAAGGAGAAACAACAATGATTGAGACATCAGTAAATGAGCTTTCAGTAAATGAGCTTTCAGAGGAGAGGGAAAGGGGGAACAACAATGTTTGAGACATCAGTAAATGAGCTTTCAGTAAATGAGCTTTCAGATGAGAGGGAAAGGAGGAACAACAATGATTGAGGCATCAGTAAATGAGCTTTCAGAGGAGAGGGAAAGGAGGAACAACAATGTTTGAGACATCAGTAAATGAGCTTTCAGAGGAGAGGGAAAGGAGGAACAACAATGATTGAGGCATCAGTAAATGAGCTTTCAGAGGAGAGGGAAAGGAGGAACAACAATGATTGAGGCATCAGTAAATGAGCTTTCAGAGGAGAGGGAAAGGAGGAACAACAATGATTGAGGCATCAGTAAATGAGCTTTCAGAGGAGAGGGAAAGGAGGAACAACAATGATTGAGGCATCAGTAAAGGAGCTTTCAGAGGAGAGGGAAAGGAGGAACAACAATGTTTGAGACATCAGTAAATGAGCTTTCAGAGGAGAGGGAAAGGAGGAACAACAATGATTGAGGCATCAGTAAATGAGCTTTCAGAGGAGGGAAAGGAGAAACAACAATGATTGAGACATCAGTAAATGAGCTTTCAGTAAATGAGCTTTCAGAGGAGAGGGAAAGGGGGAACAACAATGTTTGAGACATCAGTAAATGAGCTTTCAGTAAATGAGCTTTCAGATGAGAGGGAAAGGAGGAACAACAATGATTGAGGCATCAGTAAATGAGCTTTCAGAGGAGAGGGAAAGGAGGAACAACAATGTTTGAGACATCAGTAAATGAGCTTTCAGAGGAGAGGGAAAGGAGGAACAACAATGATTGAGACATCAGTAAATGAGCTTTCAGAGGAGAGATGGAAAGGAGGAACAACAATGATTGAGACATCAGTAAATGAGCTTTCAGAGGAGAGAGAAAGGAGGAACAACAATGTTTGAGACATCAGTAAATGAGCTTTCAGAGGAGAGGGAAAGGAGGAACAACAATGATTGAGGCATCAGTAAATGAGCTTTCAGAGGAGGGAAAGGAGAAACAACAATGATTGAGACATCAGTAAATGAGCTTTCAGTAAATGAGCTTTCAGAGGAGAGGGAAAGGGGGAACAACAATGTTTGAGACATCAGTAAATGAGCTTTCAGTAAATGAGCTTTCAGATGAGAGGGAAAGGAGGAACAACAATGATTGAGGCATCAGTAAATGAGCTTTCAGAGGAGAGGGAAAGGAGGAACAACAATGTTTGAGACATCAGTAAATGAGCTTTCAGAGGAGAGGGAAAGGAGGAACAACAATGATTGAGGCATCAGTAAATGAGCTTTCAGAGGAGAGGGAAAGGAGGAACAACAATGATTGAGGCATCAGTAAATGAGCTTTCAGAGGAGAGGGAAAGGAGGAACAACAATGATTGAGGCATCAGTAAATGAGCTTTCAGAGGAGAGGGAAAGGAGGAACAACAATGATTGAGGCATCAGTAAAGGAGCTTTCAGAGGAGAGGGAAAGGAGGAACAACAATGTTTGAGACATCAGTAAATGAGCTTTCAGAGGAGAGGGAAAGGAGGAACAACAATGATTGAGGCATCAGTAAATGAGCTTTCAGAGGAGGGAAAGGAGAAACAACAATGATTGAGACATCAGTAAATGAGCTTTCAGTAAATGAGCTTTCAGAGGAGAGGGAAAGGGGGAACAACAATGTTTGAGACATCAGTAAATGAGCTTTCAGTAAATGAGCTTTCAGATGAGAGGGAAAGGAGGAACAACAATGATTGAGGCATCAGTAAATGAGCTTTCAGAGGAGAGGGAAAGGAGGAACAACAATGTTTGAGACATCAGTAAATGAGCTTTCAGAGGAGAGGGAAAGGAGGAACAACAATGATTGAGGCATCAGTAAATGAGCTTTCAGAGGAGAGGGAAAGGAGGAACAACAATGATTGAGGCATCAGTAAATGAGCTTTCAGAGGAGAGGGAAAGGAGGAACAACAATGTTTGAGACATCAGTAAATGAGCTTTCAGAGGAGAGGGAAAGGAGGAACAACAATGATTGAGGCATCAGTAAATGAGCTTTCAGAGGAGGGAAAGGAGAAACAACAATGATTGAGACATCAGTAAATGAGCTTTCAGTAAATGAGCTTTCAGAGGAGAGGGAAAAGGGGAACAACAATGTTTGAGACATCAGTAAATGAGCTTTCAGTAAATGAGCTTTCAGATGAGAGGGAAAGGAGGAACAACAATGATTGAGGCATCAGTAAATGAGCTTTCAGAGGAGAGGGAAAGGAGGAACAACAATGTTTGAGACATCAGTAAATGAGCTTTCAGAGGAGAGGGAAAGGAGGAACAACAATGATTGAGGCATCAGTAAATGAGCTTTCAGAGGAGAGGGAAAGGAGGAACAACAATGATTGAGGCATCAGTAAATGAGCTTTCAGAGGAGAGGGAAAGGAGGAACAACAATGATTGAGGCATCAGTAAATGAGCTTTCAGAGGAGAGGGAAAGGAGGTTGGACAAGAAGAAGCGTGGACAGAGAGCGGTAGGTCATCCCAGAACTTGGGAGTAAGTAGGGAGAAAGGCTGCACAGGGGGGCGGGGGAGTTGGGTGCAGAGAGAGAGCCCGTGCAGGAACGGCAGAGCCAGGGCGTGTGTAGATTTAAAAACGATGCACAGGGAGTGGAACAGCAAGCGGAATTCAGAGAGTGTAGTGTATGGGAAGCCCCTGACACTGCCCCGAACAGAGCTAGAGGTGCCAGGGCTTAACATGGCGGAGGGGCCAAGACCCCCGCCATGCCTCCTTCTCCTTAAGGAGAAGGAGCACGAACCTGGGGTCACCGTGATGGTGACCCTGGAGGAAGATGAAGCTGGGGCTGGGGGGACAGCAAGGGGAGGAGGCCCCCATCCTGGGGTAATCCCCGATTGGATGGCGAAGGGAACTTTGCACCTATAACTAGATGACATCATAGGAGCATTTGGGGTCTTTATATAGGGGTGCATGGGGTGAGCGGTCTCTTTCGCTGCTTCACCCCACCGCTGCAGTTAACTTTGTCCCGCCCACCACACCCTAACATTCTATGATTAAATGTCTTTTTGTGTATTCAGGGCTTTAAGTGGGCCGGGGCCTGCCGGGGCTGGGCCCCGACAGGCTCCGAAATTTCGTTTTGAGGCGGGGCCCTGCCGGGGCCCACTAATCGCCCCAGGCAGCCCCGGCCACTACACGAAAAGGCATTTTTTTCTACAGCCTGAAGCTCTCGCTCGTGTGCGAGAGCTTCAGGCTTCAGAAAAAAATGCCTTTCAGCTATAATGGTGGCGCCGCACCTGCGAGGCATCCCTTTAATCAAGGGATGCACGTGGGCCGGCGCCACCATTATGGAGAAAACGTGAGGCCGCTGGAAGCAGAGGCCTTGCTTTCTAAATACTGAAGCTCCCGCGGATTCGCGGGAGTTTCAGTCTTTAGGAAAAAGGCCTCTTCTTCCAGCGGCCTCACCCTTTCAGCCTTAATGGTGACGCTGCCCCTCCCCAGCTGGTGAGGGGCAGCACCACCATTAAGGCTGAATAGGCGAGGCGCTGTCCCCTGCCAGGCAAGCCTATACAAAATAAACGCAGAGATCAGCACCCTCTCCTCTGTGGGCCCATCAAGACCCCGTTGTTAGGCCACGCCCCCTCGATGGGTCCCGGCTCGATTTGTAGTGCCACTTAAGGCACTGTGTGTATTGTCTCAGGCGATCCCGCAGTGCCAAAACGAACCTCCAGGCGCAGGAGATGATGACCAGGAGTAAATGGCCTCTTGTTAGCCTAGCGTGGCGGCGGGGGGTAAGGGGGGGCGGGAAGGTCTGATAAAGAGGTGCACCCCCTGTATGGACGTCAGCTTCCAGCCTTGGCTGGTGGAAAGGAAAGCATGACGGCGATCTCCGCAGCCCAACAGTGAAGGCTGCCAATGTGGTTCGCCACGAGCGGGAAGTTCGGGGAGGGAGACCCCAAGATGCTTGGTAAAGACTGGATAAGAATGATGCCTGGAAAGGAATGCAGTCATAAAAAGTGGGTGCGGATGAAGGAAGACCCTAAGAAATGGTGCTGCCGATCATCTTGGTGATTAAAGTAAATATCTGATAATTAACTGCAGCCTTGTTTTGCCGCAATTAGAAGAGCGTGGCCGGGCCCAGTCATTCATGCAAAGTAAGCCACAACATGATTCTTGGGGATGTTGTTGGGGGGGTGGGGGGGTCGGCGATCAGTACCTGACTGCCATGGAGGCACGAGGGGGAAGGAGAAAAAGAGGGCGGATGGAAGAGTTATCGGGGCAAGAGAAGTGGGAAGACTGATAAAATGAGCTTAGCCGGCATCTCGCCTTGATAGGACGAGAGAGGTGGTAAGAAGCTTGGTGGCATGGATGTAAGAAGCTTGGTGGCATGGAATGATAAGAGACAAGGAGCCTTCGGAATGAGAGAGGCGGTAAGAAGCTTGGTGGCATGGAATGATAAGAGACGGGGAGCCTTCCGAATGAGAGAGGCGGTAAGAAGCTTGGTGGCATGGAATGATAAGAGGCGGGGAGCCTTCCGAATGAGAGAGGCGGTAAGAAGCTTGGTAGCATGGAATGATAAGAGACGGGGAGCCTTCAGAATGAGAGAGGCGGTAAGAAGCTTGGTGGCATGGAATGATAAGAGACAAGAGCCTTCCGAATGAGAGAGGTGGTAAGAAGCTTGGTGGCATGGAATGATATCCGAGCGTTGAAAAGCTGAAAGTATCAGGACGGTCCCATGTGGGTGCTGAACGGGAGGAATCCAAAATGGCGCCAAGATTCCAGACGGGCAGCATACTTGCCAACATTCTGTGACCAAAAAGATGTAAGATTGTCAAATTTCAAAAATAATACTTCGCATAACAATGACATCACAGTAAAATACAAAACACACAACAGCACAACTTAGAAAGATGTTCAAATGTTTAAAATGTATAATTGTAAATGTGTAAATTAGCACTGAATTCAATGACACAGAAGGTAACCACACAGCGCTGGTAGGCAACGTTTGCCAGGGCTCTGTAGCAACAGCCTGGGCAATACATATGTATTCCTGCAGTGCAAGGTGAATAACACAACAACATGCAGACTGACACCTTCCTGTCTGATATGCAGATGTGTTTGATGGTGGCATGCTCTGCCACTTGCCTTCACTGGTGAATCACCTAAGATCTGTCCCGGCCAGAGTGCAGGGCAGAGTCACTCAGCTGTCAAGCCAGTGGAGTGCTCTGAATCCATCACTTAACGTAATCTCTCACCCGCCCACCGCACAGACAGACTAATTAATGTGTCGCATGCTTTGTCCTGCATCCTGCCTTAGAGTCACATAGATGACCTGCCACTGTAAAAAGCAGTAGGATCTGTCGCCCAAATCTGTAGGCGGTAGGACTGCTTAAAAAGCAGAAGCCTACTGCCCAAATCAGTAGGGTTGGCAAGTATGGGGCAGTGGTGGAAGTGTACAGTAAAAAGTAGTGGAGCTGTGGTCTGGGAGAGCAGAGGGTAGGCGGAAGCCTAGTGCAGCATGTGACACAGTGGTGCCGCCTGCACATTGCAAAATTTAACTGAGTAGTAACTAAGGCTCCTATTACAAGTTTACACTTGCACAGGGACATGAATGGTCAAACCCTCTGCATAGAATGGTGAATATAGTAGTAAAAAGTAGAGCAATGGTAAACAGAAGAAATAAAAGTAGTGGAACACCGTTCCCGACCGTTCCCGCTCACTTGTAAACAGAAAAAATAAAAGTAGTGGAACACCGCTCCCGACCGTTCCCGCTCACTTCGATCACGGGGAGGTAGAGAGGCGTGGAGGAGGAAAGGAGATTCCGCTCTTCTGCCCCACTAATTCCCCCTTTCCTTCCCCTTTCCCCATGGCCACCACCTCATCTGCCTCACACCCGGCCTAAGGCTTACAGCCTCAGAGCCGAGGGGCAGGGGGCGGGCGGGGAGGCGATGGGCTGGCTGGTGATTCAGGCCCCACGTGTCAGACCCCAGAGTCCAGCGCTGTGTTTGCCTGTTGGCCCGCTTGCTGGTGGTCGCTTGGCTCGGGGCTGCAGCAGGAATTTGGAAAAACACTGGAGTGTGAGCAAGTATTTTGGGCTGCGTTTAATGCGTTATCTCGCAAAGCGAAGCACAGTTTAGAAAACACATCTGAGTGCCCAGAGAAGGAAACACTGGCTGTGCCAGGGCAGGAGAGTCTGGGAGGGAGAGACTAGCACTGCCACAGAAGGAGAGGGTGTGTGAGAGAGAGCCTGGCAATGTCAGGATTCGAGAGCGTGTGATAGGGAGAGACTGGCAGTGCAGGAGAAGGAGAGGGTGCAAGCGGGGGGGACTGACAGACCAGAAAAGGAGAGGGTGTGAGAGGGAGAGCCTGGAAGTGTCAGGGTATGAGACAGTGTGACAGGGAGAGACCAGGATGCGAGGGTGTGAGAGGGAGAGTCTGGCAGTGTCAGGGTATGTGAGGGTGTGAGAGGGAGAGCCTGGCAGTGTCAGAGAAGGAGAGGGTGTGAGAGGGAGAGACTGGCAGTGTCAGGGTATGAGACAGTGTGACAGGGCGAGACCAGGAGTGCGAGGGTGTGAGAGGGAGGGCCTGGCAGTGTCAGGGTATGAGACAGTGTGACAGGGAGAGACCAGGAGTGCGAGGGTGTGAGAGGGAGAGCCTAGCAGTGTCAGGGTATGAGACAGTGTGACAGGGAGAGACCAGGAGTGCGAGGGTGTGAGAGGGAGAGCCTGGCAGTGTCAGGGTATGAGAGGGCGTGAGAGGGAGAGACCAGGAGTGCGAGGGTGTGAGAGGGAGAGCCTGGCAGTGTCAGGGTATGAGACAGTGTGACAGGGAGAGACCAGGAGTGCGAGGGTGTGAGAGGGAGAGCCTGGCAGTGTCAGAGAAGGAGAGGGTGTGAGAGGGAGAGACTGGCAGTCTCAGGGTATGAGAGGGTGTGTGAGGGAGGGCCTGGCAGTGTCAGGGTATGAGAGGGCGTGAGAGGGAGAGCCTGGCAGTGTCAGGGTATGAGAGGGTGTGAGAGGGAGTGCCTGGCAGTGTCAGGGTATGAGACAGTGTGACAGGGAGAGACCAGGAGTGCGAGGGTGTGAGAGGGAGAGCCTGGCAGTGTCAGGGTATGTGACAGTGTGACAGGGAGAGACCAGTAGTGCGAGGGCGTGAGAGGGAGAGTCTGGCAGTGTCAGAGAAGGAGAGGGTGTGAGAGAGAGAGACTGGCTGTGTCAGGGTATGAGACAGTGTGACAACGAGAGACCAGGGGTGCGAGGGTGTGAGAGGGAGAGCCTGGCAGTGTCAGGGTATGAGACAGTGTGACAGGGAGAGACCAGGGGTGCGAGGATGTGAGAGGGAGAGCCTGGCAGTGTCAGGGTATGAGACAGTGTGACAGGGAGAGACCAGGAGTGAGAGGGTGTGAGAGGGAGAGCCTGGCAGTGTCAGGGTATGAGAGGGCGTGAGAGGGAGAGACCAGGAGTGCGAGGGCGTGAGAGGGAGAGCCTGGCACTGTTAGGGTATGAGACAGTGTGACAGGGAGAGACCAGGAGTGCGAGGGTGTGAGAGGAAGAGCCTGGCAGTGTCAGGGTATGAGAGGGCGTGAGAGGGAGAGCCTGGCAGTGTCAGAGAAGGAGATGGTGTGAGAGGGAGAGAGTGGCAGTGTCAGGGTATGAGACAGTGTGACAGGGAGAGACCAGGAGTGCGAGGGTGTGAGAGGGAGAGCCTGGCAGTGTCAGAGAAGGAGAGGGTGTGAGAGGGAGAGCCTGGCAGTGTCAGGGCATGAGAGGGTGTGAGAGGGAGAGCCTGGCAGTGTCAGGGTATGAGACAGTGTGACAGGGAGAGACCAGGAGTGCGAGGGTGTGAGAGGGAGAGCCTGGCAGTGTCAGGGTATGTGACAGTGTGACAGGGAGAGACCAGGGGTGCGAGGGTGTGAGAGGGAGAGACTGGCAGTGTCAGGGTATGAGAGGGTGTGAGAGGGAGAGCCTGGCAGTGTCAGGGTATGAGAGTGCATGAGAGGGAGAGCCTGGCAGTGTCAGGGTATGAGAGGCTGTGAGAGGGAGAGCCTGGCAGTATCAGGGTATGAGACAGTGTGACAGGGAGAGACCAGGAGTGCGAGGGTGTGAGAGGGAGAGCCTGGCAGTGTCAGGGTATGAGACAGTGTGACAGGGAGAGACCAGGAGTGCGAGGGTGTGAAAGGGAGAGCCTGGCAGTGTCAGAGAAGGAGAGGGTGTGAGAGAGAGAGACTGGCAGTGTCAGGGTATGAGACAGTGTGAAAGGGAGAGACCAGGGGTGCAAGGGTGTGAGAGGGAGAGCCTGGCAGTGTCAGGGCATGAGACAGTGTGACAGGGAGAGACCAGGGGTGCGAGGATGTGAGAGGGAGAGCCTGGCAGTGTCAGGGTATGAGAGGGTGTGAGAGGGAGAGCCTGGCAGTGTCAGGGTATGAGAGGGCGTGAGAGGGAGAGCCTGGCAGTGTCCGGGCATGAGAGGGTGTGAGAGGGAGAGCTTGGCAGTGTCAGGGTATGAGACAGTGTGACAGGGAGAGACCAGGAGTGCGAGGGTGTGAGAGGGAGAGCCTGGCAGTGTCAGGGTGTGTGACAGTGTGACAGGGAGAGACCAGTAGTGCGAGGGTGTGAGAGGGAGAGCCTGGCAGTGTCAGAGAAGGAGAGGGTGTGTGAGAGAGAGACTGGCAGTGTCAGGGTATAAGACAGTGTGACAGGGAGAGACCAGGGGTGCGAGGGTGTGAGAGGGAGAGCCTGGCAGTGTCAGGGTATGAGAGGGTGTGAGAGGGAGAGCCTGGCAGTGTCAGGGTATGAGAGGGCGTGAGAGGGACAGCCTGGCAGTGTCAGGGCATGAGAGGGTGTGAGAGGGAGAGCCTGGCAGTGTCAGGGTATGAGACAGTGTGACAGGGAGAGACCAGGAGTGCGAGGGTGTGAGAGGGAGAGCCTTGCAGTGTCAGGGTATGTGACAGTGTGACAGGGAGAGACCAGTAGTACGAAGGTGTGAGAGGGAGAGCCTGGCAGTGTCAGAGAAGGAGAGGGTGTGTGAGAGAGAGACTGGCAGTGTCAGGGTATGAGACCGTGTGACAGGGAGAGACCAGGGGTGCGAGGGTGTGAGAGGGAGAGCCTGGCAGTGTCAGGGTATGAGACAGTGTGACAGGGAGAGACCAGGGGTGCGAGGATGTGAGAGGGAGAGCCTGGCAGTGTCAGGGTATGAGACAGTGTGACAGGGAGAGACCAGGAGTGAGAGGGTGTGAGAGGGAGAGCCTGGCAGTGTCAGGGTATGAGAGGGCGTGAGAGGGAGAGACCAGGAGTGCGAGGGTGTGAGAGGGAGAGCCTGGCAGTGTCAGGGTATGAGACAGTGTGACAGGGAGAGACCAGGAGTGCGAGGGTGTGAGAGGGAGAGCCTGGCAGTGTCAGGGTATGTGAGGGTGTGAGAGCGAGAGCCTGGCAGTGTCAGAGAAGGAGATGGTGTGAGAGGGAGAGACTGGCAGTGTCGGGGTATGAGACAGTGTGACAGGGAGAGACCAGGAGTGCGAGGGTGTGAGAGGGAGAGCCTGGCAGTGTCAGGGTATGAGAGGGCGTGAGAGGGAGAGCCTGGCAGTGTCAGAGAGGGAGTGAGAGGGAGAGACTGGCAGTGTCAGGGTATGAGAGGGTGTGAGATGGAGAGCCTGGCAGTGTCAGGGTATGAGAGGGTGTGAGAGGGAGAGCCTGGCAGTGTCAGGGTATGAGAGGCTGTGAGAGGGAGAGCCTGGCAGTATCAGGGTATGAGACAGTGTGACAGGGAGAGACCAGGAGTGCGAGGGTGTGAGAGGGAGAGCCTGGCAGTGTCAGGGTATGAGACAGTGTGAGAGGGAGAGACCAGGGGTGCGAGGGTGTGAGAGGGAGAGCCTGGCAGTGTCAGGGTATGAGACAGTGTGACAGGGAGAGACCAGGGGTGCGAGGGTGTGAGAGGGAGAGCCTGGCAGTGTCAGGGTATGAGACAGTGTGACAGGGAGAGACCAGGAGTGAGAGAGTGTGAGAGGGAGAGCCTGGCAGTGTCAGGATATGAGAGGGCGTGAGAGGGAGAGACCAGGATTGCGAGAGTGTGAGAGGGAGAGCCTGGCAGTGTCAGGGTATGTGAGGGTGTGAGAGGGAGAGCCTGGCCGTGTCAGCGAAGGAGAGGGTGTGAGAGAGAGAGACTGGCAGTGTCAGGGTATGAGACAGTGTGACAGGGAGAGACCAGGGGTGCGAGGGTGTGAGAGGGAGAGCCTGGCAGTGTCAGGGTATGTGACAGTGTGACAGGGAGAGACCAGTAGTGCGAGGATGTGAGAGGGAGAGCCTGGCAGTGTCAGGGTATGTGAGGGTGTGAGAGGGAGAGCCTGGCAGTGTCAGGGCATGAGAGGGTATGAGAGGGAGAGCCTGGCAGTGTCAGGGTATGAGACAGTGTGACAGGGAGAGACCAGGGGTGCGAGGGTGTGAGAGGGAGAGCCTGGCAGTGTCAGGGTATGTGACAGTGTGACAGGGAGAGACCAGTAGTGCGAGGGTGTGAGAGGGAGAGCCTGGCAGTGTCAGAGAAGGAGAGGGTGTGAGAGAGAGAGACTGGCAGTGTCAGGGTATGAGACAGTGTGACAGGGAGAGACCAGGGGTGCGAGGGTGTGAGAGGGAGAGCCTGGTAGTGTGAGGGTATGAGACAGTGTGACAGGGAGAGACCAGGGGTGCGAGGATGTGAGAGGGAGAGCCTGGCAGTGTCAGGGTATGAGACAGTGTGACAGGGAGAGGCCAGGGGTGAGAGGGTGTGAGAGGGAGAGCCTGGCAGTGTCAGGGTATGAGAGGGCGTGAGAGGGAGAGACCAGGAGTGCGAGGGTGTGAGAGGGAGAGACTGGCAGTGTCAGGGTATGAGACAGTGTGACAGGGAGAGACCAGGAGTGCGAGGTGTGAGAGGGAGAGCCTGGCAGTGTCAGGGTATGTGAGGGTGTGAGAGGGAGAGCCTGGCAGTGTCAGAGAAGGAGATGGTATGAGAGGGAGAGACTGGCAGTGTCGGGGTATGAGACAGTGTGACAGGGAGAGACCAGGAGTGCGAGGATGTGAGAGGGAGAGCCTGGCAGTGTCAGGGTATGAGAGGGCATGAGAGGGAGAGACCAGGAGTGCGAGGGTGTTAGAGGGAGAGCCTGGCAGTGTCAGGGTATGAGACAGTGTGACAGGGAGAGACCAGGAGTGCGAGGGTGTGAGAGGGAGAGCCTGGCAGTGTCAGAGAAGGAGAGGGAGGGAGAGACTGGCAGTGTCAGGGTATGAGAGGGTGTGAGAGGGAGAGCCTGGCAGTGTCAGGGTATGAGAGGGTGTGAGAGGGAGAGCCTGGCAGTGTAAGGTATGAGAGGGCGTGAGAGGGAGAGCCTGGCAGTATCAGGGTATGAGAGGGTGTGAGAGGGAGAGCCTGGCAGTGTCAGGGTATGAGACAGTGTGACAGGGAGAGACCAGGAGTGCGAGGGTGTTAGAGGGAGAGCCTGGCAGTGTCAGGGTATGAGAAAGTGTGACAGGGAGAGACCAGGAGTGCGAGGGTGTGAGAGGGAGAGCCTGGCAGTGTCAGAAAAGGAGAGGGTGTAAGAGGGAGAGACTGGCAGTGTCAGAGAAGGAGAGGGTGTGAGAGGAAGAGACTGGCAGTGTCAGGGTATGAGACAGTGTGACAGGGAGAGACTAGGAGTGCGCGGGTGTGAGAGTGAGGGCCTGGCAGTGTCAGGGTATGAGACAGTGTGACAGGGAGAGACCAGGAGTGCGAGGCGAGGGAGTGAGAGGGAGAGCCTGGCAGTGTCAGGGTATGAGACAGTGTGACAGGGAGAGACCAGGAGTGCGAGGGTGTGAGAGGGAGAGCCTGGCAGTGTCAGGGTATGAGAGGGCGTGAGAGGGAGAGACCAGGAGTGCGAGGGTGTGAGAGGGAGAGCCTGGCAGTGTCAGGGTATGTGAGGGTGTGAGAGGGAGAGCCTGGCAGTGTCAGGGTATGTGAGGGTGTGAGAGGGAGAGCCTGGCAGTGTCAGAGAAGGAGAGGGTGTGAGAGGGAGAGACTGGCAGTGTCAGGGTATGAGACAGTGTGACAGGGAGAGACCAGGATTGCGAGGGTGTGAGAGGGAGAGCCTGGCAGTGTCAGTGTATGAGACAGTGTGACATGGAGAGACCAGGAGTGCGAGGGTGTGAGAGGGAGAGCTTGGCAGTGTCAGGGTATGAGACAGTGTGACAGGGAGAGACCAGGAGTGCAAGGGTGTGCGAGGGAGAGCCTGGCAGTGGCAGGGTATGAGACGGCGTGAGAGGGAGAGACCAGGAGTCCGAGTGTGTGAGAAGGAGAGCCTGGCAGTGTCAGGGTATGTGAGGGTGTGAGAGGGAGAGCCTGGTAGTGTCAGGGTATGAGACAGTGTGACAGGGAGAGACCAGGATTGCGAGGGTGTAAGAGGGAGAGCCTGGCAGTGTCAGGGTATGAGAGGGTGTGATAGGGAGAGCCTGGCAGTGTCAGGGTATGAGAGGGCGTGAGAGGGAAAGCCTGGCAGTGTCAGGGTATGAGAGGGTGTGAGAGAGAGAGCCTGGCAGTGTCAGGGTATGAGACAGTGTGACAGGGTGAGACCAGGAGTGCGAAGATGTGAGAGGGAGAGCCTGGCAGTGTCAGGGTATGTGACAGTGTGACAGGGAGAGACCAGGAATGCGAGGGTGTGAGAGGGAGAGCCTGGCAGTGTCAGAGAAGTAGAGGGTGTGAGAGGGAGAGACTGGCAGTGTCAGGGTATGAGACAGTGTGACAGGGAGAGACCAGGGGTGCGAGGGTGTGAGAGGGAGAGCCTGGCAGTGTCAGGGTATGAGACAGTGTGACAGGGAGAGAGCAGGGGTGCGAGGGTGTGAGAGGGAGAGCCTGGCAGTGTCAGGGTATGAGAGAGCGTGAGAGGGAGAGACCAGGAGGGCGAGGGTGTGAGAGGGAGAGCCTGGCAGTGTCAGGGTATGAGACAGTGTGACAGGGAGAGACCAGGAGTGCGAGGGTGTGAGAGGGAGAGCCTGGCGGTGTCAGGGTATGATACAGTGTGACAGGGAGAGACCAGGAGTGTGAGGGTGTGAGTCTGGCAGTGTCAGGGTATGAAAGGGCGTGAGAGGGAGAGACCAGGAGTGCTAGGGTGTGAGAGGGAGAGCTTGGCAGTGTCAGGGTATGAGAGGGTGTGAGAGGGGGAGCCTGGCAGTGTCAAAGAAGGAGAGGGTGTGAGAGGGAGAGACTGGCAGTGTCAGGGAATGAGACAGTGTAATAGGGAGAGACCAGGATTGCGAGGGTGTGAGAGGGAGAGCCTGGCAGTGTCAGGGTATTAGAGGGCGTGAGAGGGAGAGACCAGGAGTGCGAGGGTGTGAGAGGGAGAGCCTGGCAGTGTCAGGGTATGAGACAGTGTGAAAGGGAGAGACCAGGAGTGCGAGGCAAGGGTGTGAGAGGGAGAGCCTGGCAGTGTCAGGGTATGAGACAGTGTGACAGGGAGAGACCAGGAGTGCGAGGGCGTGAGAGGGAGAGCCTGGCAGTGTCAGGGTATGATAGGGCGCGAGAGGAAGAGACCAGGAGTGCGAGGGTGTGAGAGGGAGAGCCTGGCAGTGTCAGGGTATGTGAGGGTGTGAGAGGGAGAGCCTGGCAGTGTCAGGGTATGTGAGGGTGTGAGAGGGAGAGCCTGGCAGTGTCAGAGAAGGAGAGGGTGTGAGAGGGAGAGAATGGCAGTGTCAGTGTATGAGACAGTGTGACAGGGAGAGACCAGGAGTGCGAGGGTGTGAGAGGGAGGGCCTGGCAGTGTCAGGGTATGAGACAGTGTGACATGGAGAGACCAGGAGTGTGAGGGTGTGAGAGGGAGAGCTTGGCAGTGTCAGGGTATGAGACAGTGTGACAGGGAGAGACCAGGAGTGCGAGGGTGTGAGAGGGAGAGCCTGGCAGTGTCAGGGTATGAGACAGTGTGACAGGGAGAGACTAGGAGTGCGAGGGTGTGAGAGGGAGAGTCTGGCAGTGTCAGGGTATGAGAGGGTGTGAGAGGGAGAGACCAGTAGTGCGAGGGTGTGAGAGGGAGAGCCTGGCAGTGTCAGGGTATGTGAGGGTGTGTGAGGGAGAGCCTGGCAGTGTCAGAGAAGGAGAGGGTGTGAGAGGGAGAGACTGGCAGTGTCAGGGTATGAGACAGTGTGACAGGGAGAGACCAGGAGTGCGAGGGTGTGAGAGGGAGAGCCTGGCAGTGTCAGGGTATGAGAGGGCGTGAGAGGGAGAGACCAGGAGTGCGAGTGTGTGAGAGGGAGAACCTGGCAGTGTCAGGGTATGTGAGGGTGTGAGAGGGAGAGCCTGGCAGTGTCAGAGAAGGAGAGGGTGTGAGAGGGAGAGACTGGCAGTGTCAGGGTATGAGAGGGCGTGAGAGGGAGAGACCAGGAGTGCGAGGGTGTGAGAGGGAGAGTCTGGCAGTGTCAGGGTATGAGAGGGCGTGAGAGGGAGAGACCAGGAGTGCGAGGGTGTGAGAGGGAGAGCCTGGCAGTGTCAGAGAAGGAGAGGGTGTGAGAGGGAGAGCCTGGCAGTATCAGGGTGTGAGACAGTGTGACAGGGAGAGACCAGGAGTGCGAAGGTGTGAGAGGGAGAGTCTGGCAGTGTCAGGGTATGAGAGGGCGTGAGAGGGAGAGACCAGGAGTGCGAGGGTGTGAGAGGGAGAGCCTGGCAGTGTCAGAGAAGGAGAGGGTGTGAGAGGGAGAGACTGGCAGTGTCAGGGTATGAGAGGGTGTGAGAGGGAGAGACTGGCAGTCTCAGGGTATGAGAGGGCGTGAGAGGGAGAGCCTGGCAGTGTCAGGGTATGAGAGGGTGTGAGAGGGAGAGCCTGGCAGTGTCAGGGTATGAGACAGTGTGACAGGGTGAGACCAGGAGTGCGAAGGTGTGAGAGGGAGAGCCTGGCAGTGTCAGGGTATGTGACAGTGTGACAGGGAGAGACCAGGAGTGCAAGGGTGCGGGAGGGAGAGCCTGGCAGTGTCAGAGAAGTAGAGGGTGTGAGAGGGAGAGACTGGCAGTGTCAGGGTATGAGACAGTGTGACAGGGAGATACCAGGGGTGCGAGGGTGTGAGAGGGAGAGCCTGGCAGTGTCAGGGTATGAGACAGTGTGACAGGGAGAGACCAGGGGTGCGAGGGTGTGAGAGGGAGAGCCTGGCAGTGTCAGGGTATGAGACAGTGTGACAGGGAGAGACCAGGAGTGCGAGGGTGTGAGAGGGAGAGCCTGGCAGTGTCAGGGTATGAGAGGGCGTGAGAGGGAGAGACCAGGAGGGCGAGGGTGTGAGAGGGAGAGCCTGGCAGTGTCAGGGTATGAGACACTGTGACAGGGAGAGACCAGGAGTGCGAGGGTGTGAGAGGGAGAGCCTGGCAGTGTCAGGGTATGATACAGTGTGACAGGGAGAGACCAGGAGTGCGAGGGTGTGAGAGGGAGAGTCTGGCAGTGTCAGGGTATGAGAGGACGTGAGAGGGAGAGACCAGGAGTGCTAGGGTGTGAGAGGGAGAGCCTGGCAGTGTCAGGGTATGAGAGGGTGTGAGAGGGAGAGCCTGGCAGTGTCAGAGAAGGAGAGGGTGTGAGAGGGAGAGACTGGCAGTGTCAGGGTATGAGACAGTGTGACAGGGAGAGACCAGGATTGCGAGGGTGTGAGAGGGAGAGCCTGGCAGTGTCAGGGTATGAGAGGGCGTGAGAGGGAGGGACCAGGAGTGCGAGGGTGTGAGAGGGAGAGCCTGGCAGTGTCAGGGTATGTGAGGGTGTGAGAGGGAGAGCCTGGCAGTGTCAGAGAAGGAGAGGGTGTGAGAGGGAGAGACTGGCAGTGTCAGGGTATGAGACAGTGTGACAGGGAGAGACCAGGAGTGCGAGGGTGTGAGAGGGAGAGCCTGGCAGTGTCAGGGTATGAGACAGTGTGACAGGGAGAGACCAGGAGTGCGAGGGTGTGAAAGGGAGAGCCTGGCAGTGTCAGGGTATGAGACAGTGTGACAGGGAGAGACCAGGAGTGCGAGGGTGTGAGAGTGAGAGCCTGGCAGTGTCAGGGTAGGAGACAGTGTGACAGGGAGAGACCAGGAGTGCGAGGGTGTTAGAGGGAGAGCCTGGCAGTGTCAGGGTACGAGAAAGTGTGACAGGGAGAGACCAGGAGTGCGAGGGTGTGAGAGGGAGAGCCTGGCAGTGTCAGAGAAGGAGAGGGTGTGAGAGGGGGAGACTGGCAGTGTCAGAGAAGGAGAGGGTGTGAGAGGAAGAGACTGGCAGTGTCAGGGTATGAGACAGTGTGACAGGGAGAGACTAGGAGTGCGTGGGTGTGAGAGGGAGGGCCTGGCAGTGTCAGGGTATGAGACAGTGTGACAGGGAGAGACCAGGAGTGCGAGGCGAGGGTGTGAGAGGGAGAGCCTGGCAGTGTCAGGGTATGAGACAGTGTGATAGGGAGAGACCAGGAGTGCGAGGCGAGGGTGTGAGAGGGAGAGCCTGGCAGTGTCAGGGTATGATAGGGCGTGAGAGGGAGAGACCAGGAGTGCGAGGGTGTGAGAGGGAGAGCCTGGCAGTGTCAGGGTATGTGAGGGTGTGAGAGGGAGAGCCTGGCAGTGTCAGGGTATGTGAGGGTGTGAGAGGGAGAGCCTGGCAGTGTCAGAGAAGGAGAGGGAGTGAGAGGGAGAGACTGGCAGTGTCAGGGTATGAGACAGTGTGACATGGAGAGACCAGGAGTGCGAGGGTGTGAGAGGGAGAGCCTGGCAGTGTCAGGGTATGAGAGGGCGTGAGAGGGAGAGCCTGGCAGTGTCAGGGCATGAGAGGGTGTGAGAGGGAGAGCCTGGCAGTGTCAGGGTATGAGACAGTGTGACAGGGAGAGACCAGGAGTGCGAGGGTGTGAGAGGGAGAGCCTGGCAGTGCCAGGGTATGAGAGGGCGTGAGAGGGAGAGACCAGGAGTGCGAGGGTGTGAGAGGGAGAGCCTGGCAGTGTCAGGGTGTGAGAGGGAGAGCCTGGCAGTGTCAGGGTATGTGAGGGTGTGAGAGGGAGAGCCTGGCAGTGTCAGAGAAGGAGAGGGTGTGAGAGGGAGAGACTGGCAGTGTCAGGGTATGAGACAGTGTGACATGGAGAGACCAGGAGTGCGAGGGTGTGAGAGGGAGAGCTTGGCAGTGTCAGGGTATGAGACAGTGTGACAGGGAGAGATGAGGGTGTGAGAGGGAGAGCCTGGCAGTGTCAGGGTATGAGAGGGCGTGAGAGGGAGAGACCAGGAGTGCGAGGGTGTGAGAGGGAGAGCCTGGCAGTGTCAGGGTATGTGAGGGTGTGAGAGGGAGAGCCTGGCAGTGTCAGCGTATGTGAGGGTGTGAGAGGGAGAGCCTGGCAGTGTCAGAGAAGGAGAGGGTGTGAGAGGGAGAGACTGGCAGTGTCAGGGTATGAGACAGTGTGACATGGAGAGACCAGGAGTGCGAGGGTGTGAGAGAGAGAGTTTGGCAGTGTCAGGGTATGAGACAGTGTGACAGGGAGAGATCAGGAGTGCGAGGGTGTGAGAGGGAGAGCCTGGCAGTGTCAGGGTATGAGACAGTGTGACAGGGAGAGACCAGGAGTGCGAGGGTGTGAGAGGGAGAGTCTGGCAGTGTCAGGGTATGAGAGGGCGTGAGAGGGAGAGACGAGGAGTGCGAGGGTGTGAGAGGGAGAGCCTGGCAGTGTCAGGGTATGTGAGGGTGTGTGAGGGAGAGCCTGGCAGTGTCAGAGAAGGAGAGGGTGTGAGAGGGAGAGACTGGCAGTGTCAGGGTATGAGACAGTGTGACAGGGAGAGACCAGGATTGCGAGAGTGTGAGAGGGAGAGCCTGGCAGTGTCAGGGTATGAGAGGGCGTGAGAGGGAGAGACCAGGAGTGCGAGTGTGTGAGAGGGAGAGCCTGGCAGTGTCAGGGTATGTGAGGGTGTGAGAGGGAGAGCCTGGCAGTGTCAGAGAAGGAGAGGGTGTGAGAGGGAGAGACTGGCAGTGTCAGGGTATGAGACAGTGTGACAGGGAGAGACCAGGAGTGCGAGGGTGTGAGAGGGAGAGCCTGGCAGTGTCAGGGTATGAGACAGTGTGACAGGGAGTGACCAGGATTGCGAGGGTGTATGAGGGAGAGCCTGGCAGTGTCAGGGTATGAGAGGGTGTGAGAGGGAGAGCCTGGCAGTGTCAGGGTATGAGAGGGCGTGAGAGGGAAAGCCTGGCAGTGTCAGGGTATGAGAGGGTGTGAGAGGGAGAGCCTGGCAGTGTCAGGGTATGAGACAGTGTGACAGGGTGAGACCAGGAGTGCGAAGGTGTGAGAGGGAGAGCCTGGCAGTGTCAGGGTATGTGACAGTGTGACAGAGAGAGACCAGGAGTGCGAGGGTGTGAGAGGGAGAGCCTGGCCGTGTCAGAGAAGTAGAGGGTGTGAGAGGGAGAGACTGGCAGTGTCAGGGTATGAGACAGTGTGACAGGGAGAGACCAGGGGTGCGAGGGTGTGAGAGGGAGAGCCTGGCAGTGTCAGGGTATGAGACAGTGTGACAGGGAGAGACCAGGGGTGCGAGGGTGTGAGAGGGAGAGCCTGGCAGTGTCAGGGTATGAGACAGTGTGACAGGGAGAGACCAGGAGTGCGAGGGTGTGAGAGGGAGAGCCTGGCAGTGTCAGGGTATGAGAGAGCGTGAGAGGGAGAGACCAGGAGGGCGAGGGTGTGAGAGGGAGAGCCTGGCAGTGTCAGGGTATGAGACAGTGTGACAGGGAGAGACCAGGAGTGCAAGGTGTGAGAGGGAGTGCCTGGCAGTGTCAGGGTATGAGACAGTGTGACAGGGAGAGACCAGGAGTGCGAGGGTGTGAGAGGGAGAGCCTGGTGGTGTCAGGGTATGATACAGTGTGACAGGGAGAGACCAGGAGTGTGAGGGTGTGAGAGGGAGAGTCTGGAAGCGTCAGCTTATGAGAGGGCGTGAGAGGGAGAACCCAGGAGTGCTAGGGTGTGAGAGGGAGAGCTTGGCAGTGTCAGGGTATGAGAGGGTGTGAGAGGGGGAGCCTGGCAGTGTCAAAGAAGGAGAGGGTGTGAGAGGGAGAGACTGGCCGTGTCAGGGTATGAGACAGTGTGATAGGGAGAGACCAGGATTGCGAGGGTGTGAGAGGGAGAGCCTGGCAGTGTCAGGGTATGAGAGGGCGTGAGAGGGAGAGACCAGGAGTGCGAGGGTGTGAGAGGGAGAGCCTGGCAGTGTCAGGGTTTGAGACAGTGTGACAGGGAGAGACCAGGAGTGCGAGGCAAGGGTGTGAGAGGGAGAGCCTGGCAGTGTCAGGGTATGAGACAGTGTGACAGGGAGAGACCAGGAGTGCGAGGGTGTGAGAGGGAGAGCCTGGCAGTGTCAGGGTATGATAGGGCGTGAGAGGGAGAGACCAGGAGTGCGAGGGTGTGAGAGGGAGAGCCTGGCAGTGTCAGGGTATGTGAGGGTGTGAGAGGGAGAGCCTGGCAGTGTCAGGGTATGTGAGGGTGTGAGAGGAGAGGGAGAGCCTGGCAGTGTCAGAGAAGGAGAGGGTGTGAGAGGGAGAGACTGGCAGTGTCAGTGTATGAGACAGTGTGACAGGGAGAGACCAGGAGTGCGAGGGTGTGAGAGGGAGGGCCTGGCAGTGTCAGGGTATGAGACAGTGTGACATGGAGAGACCAGGAGTGCGAGGGTGTGAGAGGGAGAGCTTGGCAGTGTCAGGGTATGAGACAGTGTGACAGGGAGAGACCAGGAGTGCGAGGGTGTGAGAGGGAGAGCCTGGCAGTGTCAGGGTATGAGACAGTGTGACAGGGAGAGACCAGGAGTGCGAGGGTGTGAGAGGGAGAGTCTGGCAGTGTCAGGGTATGAGAGGGCGTGAGAGGGAGAGACCAGGAGTGCGAGGGTGTGAGAGGGAGAGCCTGGCAGTGTCAGGGTATGAGACAGTGTGACAGGGAGAGACCAGGAGTGCGAGGGTGTGAGAGGGAGAGCCTGGCAGTGTCAGGGTATGATAGGGCGTGAGAGGGAGAGACCAGGAGTGCGAGGGTGTGAGAGGGAGAGCCTGGCAGTTTCAGGGTATGTGAGGGTGTGAGAGGGAGAGCCTGGCAGTGTCAGGGTATGTGAGGGTGTGAGAGGAGAGGGAGAGCCTGGCAGTGTCAGAGAAGGAGAGGGTGTGAGAGGGAGAGACTGGCAGTGTCAGTGTATGAGACAGTGTGACAGGGAGAGACCAGGAGTGCGAGGGTGTGAGAGGGAGGGCCTGGCAGTGTCAGGGTATGAGACAGTGTGACATGGAGAGACCAGGAGTGTGAGGGTGTGAGAGGGAGAGCTTGGCAGTGCCAGGGTATGAGACAGTGTGACAGGGAGAGACCAGGAGTGCGAGGGTGTGAGAGGGAGAGCCTGGCAGTGTCAGGGTATGAGACAGTGTGACAGGGAGAGACCAGGAGTGCGATGGTGTGAGAGGGAGAGTCTGGCAGTGTCAGGGTATGAGAGGGTGTGAGAGGGAGAGACCAGGAGTGTGAGGGTGTGAGAGGGAGAGCCTGGCAGTGTCAGGGTATGTGAGGGTGTGTGACGGAGAGCCTGGCAGTGTCAGAGAAGGAGAGGGTGTGAGAGGGAGAGACTGGCAGTGTCAGGGTATGAGACAGTGTGACAGGGAGAGACCAGGAGTGCGAGGGTGTGAGAGGGAGAGCCTGGCAGTGTCAGGGTATGAGAGGGCGTGAGAGGGAGAGACCAGGAGTGCGAGTGTGTGAGAGGGAGAGCCTGGCAGTGTCAGGGTATGTGAGGGTGTGAGAGGGAGAGCCTGGCAGTGTCAGAGAAGGAGAGGGTGTGAGAGGGAGAGACTGGCAGTGTCAGTGTATGAGACAGTGTGACAGGGAGAGACCAGGAGTGCGAGGGTGTGAGAGGGAGAGCCTGGCAGTGTCAGGGTATGTGAGGGTGTGAGAGGGAGAGCCTGGCAGTGTCAGGGTATGTGAGGGTGTGAGAGGAGAGGGAGAGCCTGGCAGTGTCAGAGAAGGAGAGGGTGTGAGAGGGAGAGACTGTCAGTGTCAGTGTATGAGACAGTGTGACAGGGAGAGACCAGAAGTGCGAGGGTGTGAGAGGGAGGGCCTGGCAGTGTCAGGGTATGAGACAGTGTGACATGGAGAGACCAGGAGTGTGAGGGTGTGAGAGGGAGAGCTTGGCAGTGTCAGGGTATGAGAGGGCGTGAGAGGGAGAGACCAGGAGTGCGAGGGTGTGAGAGGGAGAGCCTGGCAGTGTCAGAGAAGGAGAGGGTGTGAGAGGGAGAGACTGGCAGTGTCAGTGTATGAGACAGTGTGACAGCGAGAGACCAGGAGTGCGAGGGTGTGAGAGGGAGAGTCTGGCAGTGTCAGGGTATGAGAGGGCGTGAGAGGGAGAGACCAGGAGTGCGAGGGTGTGAGGGGGAGAGCCTGGCAGTGTCAGAGAAGGAGAGGGTGTGAGAGGGAGAGACTGGCAGTGTCAGGGTATGAGAGGGTGTGAGAGGGAGAGACTGGCAGTCTTAGGGTATGAGAGGGCGTGAGAGGGAGAGCCTGGCAGTGTCAGGGTATGAGAGGGTATGAGAGGGAGAGCCTGGCAGTGTCAGGGTATGAGACAGTGTGACAGGGTGAGACCAGGAGTGCGAAGGTGTGAGAGGGAGAGCCTGGCACTGTCAGGGTATGTTACAGTGTGACAGGGGGAGACCAGGAGTGCAAGGGTGTGAGAGGGAGAGCCTGGCAGTGTCAGAGAAGTAGAGGGTGTGAGAGGGAGAGACTGGCAGTGTCAGGGTATGAGACAGTGTGACAGGGAGAGACCAGGGGTGCGAGGGTGTGTGAGGGAGAGCCTGGCAGTGTCAGGGTATGAGACAGTGTGACAGGGAGAGACCAGGGGTGCGAGGGTGTGAGAGGGAGAGCCTGGCAGTGTCAGGGTATGAGACAGTGTGACAGGGAGAGACCCGGAGTGCGAGGGTGTGAGAGGGAGAGCCTGGCAGTGTCAGGGTATGAGAGGGCGTGAGAGGGAGAGACCAGTAGGGCGAGGGTGTGAGAGGGAGAGCCTGGCAGTGTCAGGGTATGAGACAGTGTGACAGGGAGAGACCAGGAGTGCGAGGGTGTGAGAGGGAGAGCCTGGCAGTGTCAGGGTATGAGACAGTGTGACAGGGAGAGACCAGGGTTGCGAGGGTGTGGGAGGGAGAGCCTGGCGGTGTCAGGGTATGATACAGTGTGACAGGGAGAGACCAGGAGTGCGAGGGTGTGAGAGGGAGAGTCTGGCAGTGTCAGGGTATGAGAGGGCGTGAGAGGGAGAGACCAGGAGTGCTAGGGTGTTAGAGGGAGAGCCTGGCAGTGTCAGGGTATGAGAGGGTGTGAGAGGGAGAGCCTGGCAGTGTCAGAGAAGGAGAGGGTGTGAGAGGGAGAGACAAGCAGTGTCAGGGTATGAGAGGGCGTGAGAGGGAGAGACCAGGAGTGCTAGGGTGTGAGAGGGAGAGCCTGGCAGTGTCAGGGTATGTGAGGGTGTGAGAGGAGAGGGAGAGCCTGGCAGTGTCAGAGAAGGAGAGGGTGTGAGAGGGAGAGACTGGCAGTGTCAGTGTATGAGACAGTGTGACAGGGAGAGACCAGGAGTGCGAGGGTGTGAGAGGGAGGGCCTGGCAGTGTCAGGGTATGAGAAAGTGTGACATGGAGAGACCAGGAGTGTGAGGGTGTGAGAGGGAGAGCTTGGCAGTGTCAGGGTATGAGACAGTGTGACAGGGAGAGACCAGGAGTGCGAGGGTGTGAGAGGGAGAGCCTGGCAGTGTCAGGGTATGAGACAGTGTGACAGGGAGAGACCAGGAGTGCGAGGGTGTGAGAGGGAGAGTCTGGCAGTGTCAGGGTATGAGAGGGCGTGAGAGGAAGAGACCAGGAGTGCGAGGGTGTGAGAGGGAGAGCCTGGCAGTGTCAGGGTATGAGACAGTGTGACAGGGAGAGACCAGGAGTGCGAGGGTGTGAGAGGGAGAGCCTGGCAGTGTCAGGGTATGATAGGGCGTGAGAGGGAGAGACCAGGAGTGCGAGGGTGTGAGAGGGAGAGCCTGGCAGTGTCAGGGTATGTGAGGGTGTGAGAGGGAGAGCCTGGCAGTGTCAGGGTATGTGAGGGTGTGAGAGGAGAGGGAGAGCCTGGCAGTGTCAGAGAAGGAGAGGGTGTGAGAGGGAGAGACTGGCAGTGTCAGTGTATGAGACAGTGTGACAGGGAGAGACCAGGAGTGCGAGGGTGTGAGAGGGAGGGCCTGGCAGTGTCAGGGTATGAGACAGTGTGACATGGAGAGACCAGGAGTGTGAGGGTGTGAGAGGGAGAGCTTGGCAGTGTCAGGGTATGAGACAGTGTGACAGGGAGAGACCAGGAGTGTGAGGGTGTGAGAGGGAGAGCCTGGCAGTGTCAGGGTATGAGACAGTGTGACAGGGAGAGACCAGGAGTGCGATGGTGTGAGAGGGAGAGTCTGGCAGTGTCAGGGTATGAGAGGGTGTGAGAGGGAGAGACCAGGAGTGCGAGGGTGTGAGAGGGAGAGCCTGGAAGTGTCAGGGTATGTGAGGGTGTGTGACGGAGAGCCTGGCAGTGTCAGAGAAGGAGAGGGTGTGAGAAGGAGAGACTGGCAGTGTCAGGGTATGAGACAGTGTGACAGGGAGAGACCAGGAGTGCGAGGGTGTGAGAGGGAGAGCCTGGCAGTGTCAGGGTATGAGAGGGCGTGAGAGGGAGAGACCAGGAGTGCGAGTGTGTGAGAGGGAGAGCCTGGCAGTGTCAGGGTATGTGAGGGTGTGAGAGGGAGAGCCTGGCAGTGTCAGAGAAGGAGAGGGTGTGAGAGGGAGAGACTGGCAGTGTCAGGGTATGAGACAGTGTGACAGGGAGAGACCAGGAGTGCGAGGGTGTGAGAGGGAGAGCCTGGCAGTGTCAGAGTATGTGAGGGTGTGAGAGGGAGAGCCTGGCAGTGTCAGGGTATGTGAGGGTGTGAGAGGAGAGGGAGAGCCTGGCAGTGTCAGAGAAGGAGAGGGTGTGAGAGGGAGAGACTGGCAGTGTCAGTGTATGAGACAGTGTGACAGGGAGAGACCAGGAGTGCGAGGGTGTGAGAGGGAGGGCCTGGCAGTGTCAGGGTATGAGACAGTGTGACATGGAGAGACCAGGAGTGTGAGGGTGTGAGAGGGAGAGCTTGACAGTGTCAGGGTATGAGAGGGCGTGAGAGGGAGAGACCAGGAGTGCGAGGGTGTGAGAGGGAGAGCCTGGCAGTGTCAGAGAAGGAGAGGGTGTGAGAGGGAGAGACTGGCAGTGTCAGTGTATGAGACAGTGTGACAGCGAGAGACCAGGAGTGCGAGGGTGTGAGAGGGAGAGTCTGGCAGTGTCAGGGTATGAGAGGGCGTGAGAGGGAGAGACCAGGAGTGCGAGGGTGTGAGGGGGAGAGCCTGGCAGTGTCAGAGAAGGAGAGGGTGTGAGAGGGAGAGACTGGCAGTGTCAGGGTATGAGAGGGTGTGAGAGGGAGAGACTGGCAGTCTTAGGGTATGAGAGGGCGTGAGAGGGAGAGCCTGGCAGTGTCAGGGTATGAGAGGGTATGAGAGGGAGAGCCTGGCAGTGTCAGGGTATGAGACATTGTGACAGGGTGAGACCAGGAGTGCGAAGGTGTGAGAGGGAGAGCCTGGCACTGTCAGGGTATGTTACAGTGTGACAGGGAGAGACCAGGGGTGCAAGGGTGTGAGAGGGAGAGCCTGGCAGTGTCAGAGAAGTAGAGGGTGTGAGAGGGAGAGACTGGCAGTGTCAGGGTATGAGACAGTGTGACAGGGAGAGACCAGGGGTGCGAGGGTGTGAGAGGGAGAGCCTGGCAGTGTCAGGGTATGAGACAGTGTTACAGGGAGAGACCAGGGGTGCGAGGGTGTGAGAGGGAGAGCCTGGCAGTGTCAGGGTATGAGACAGTGTGACAGGGAGAGACCAGGAGTGCGAGGGTGTGAGAGGGAGAGCCTGGCAGTGTCAGGGTATGAGAGGGCGTGAGAGGGAGAGACCAGGAGGGCGAGGGTGTGAGAGGGAGAGCCTGGCAGTGTCAGGGTATGAGACAGTGTGACAGGGAGAGACCAGGAGTGCGAGGGTGTGAGAGGGAGAGCCTGGCAGTGTCAGGGTATGAGACAGTGTGACAGGGAGAGACCAGGGTTGCGAGGGTGTGGGAGGGAGAGCCTGGCGGTGTCAGGGTATGATACAGTGTGACAGGGAGAGACCAGGAGTGCGAGGGTGTGAGAGGGAGAGTCTGGCAGTGTCAGGGTATGAGAGGGCGTGAGAGGGAGAGACCAGGAGTGCTAGGGTGTGAGAGGGAGAGCCTGGCAGTGTCAGGGTATGAGAGGGTGTGAGAGGGAGAGCCTGGCAGTGTCAGAGAAGGAGAGGGTGTGAGAGGGAGAGACAAGCAGTGTCAGGGTATGAGAGGGCGTGAGAGGGAGAGACCAGGAGTGCTAGGGTGTGAGAGGGAGAGCCTGGCAGTGTCAGGGTATGAGAGGGCGTGAGAGGATGAGACCAGGAGTGCGAGGGTGTGAGAGGGAGAGCCTGGCAGTGTCAGGGTATGTGAGGGTGTGAGAGGGAGAGCCTGGCAGTGTCAGAGAAGGAGAGGGTGTGAGAGGGAGAGACTGGCAGTGTCAGGGTATGAGACAGTGTGATAGGGAGAGACCAGGAGTGCGAGGGTGTGAGAGGGAGAGCCTGGCAGTGTCAGGGAATGAGACAGTGTGACAGGGAGAGACCAGGAGTGCGAGGGTGTGAAAGGGAGAGCCTGGCAGTGTCAGGGTATGAGACAGTGTGACAGGGAGAGACCAGGAGTGCGAGGGTGTGAGAGTGAGAGCCTGGCAGTGTCAGGGTATGAGACAGTGTGACAGGGAGAGACCACGAGTGCGAGGGTGTGAGAGGGAGAGACTGGCAGTGTCAGAGACGGAGAGGGTGTGAGAGGAAGAGACTGGCAGTGTCAGGGTATGAGAGGGTGTGAGAGGGAGAGCCTTGCAGTGTCAGGGTATGAGAGGGCGTGAGAGGGAGAGCCTGGCAGTGTCAGGGTATGAGAGGGTGTGAGAGGGAGAGCCTGGCAGTGTCAGGGTATGAGACAGTGTGACAGGGAGAGACCAGGATTGCGAAGGTGTGAGAGGGAGAGCCTGGCAGTGTCAGGGTATGTGACAGGGAGAGACCAGGAGTGCGAGGGTGTGAGAGGGAGAGCCTGGCAGTGTCAGAGAAGGAGAGGGTGTGAGAGGGAGAGACTGGCAGTGTCAGGGTATGAGACAGTGTGACAGGGAGAGACCAAGGGTGCGAGGGTGTCAGAGGGAGAGCCTGGCAGTGTCAGGGTATGAGAGGGCGTGAGAGGGAGAGCCTGGCAGTGTCAGGGTATGTGAGGGTGTGAGGGGGAGAGCCTGGCAGTGTCAGAGAAGGAGAGGGTGTGAGAGGGAGAGCCTGGCAGTGTCAGGGTATGAGACATTGTGACAGGGAGAGAGCAGGAGTGCGAGGGTGTGGGAGGGAGAGCCTGGCAGTGTCAGGGTATGAGAGGGCGTGAGAGGGAGGGACCAGGAGTGCGAGGGTGTGAGAGGGAGAGCCTGGCAGTGTCAGGGTATGTGAGGGTGTGAGAGGGAGAGCCTGGCAGTGTCAGAGAAGGAGAGGGTGTGAGAGGGAGAGACTGGCAGTGTCAGGGTATGAGACAGTGTGACAGGGAGAGACCAGGAGTGCGAGGGTGTGAGAGGGAGAGCCTGGCAGTGTCAGGGTATGAGAGGGTGTGATAGGGAGAGACCAGGAGTGTGAGGGTATGAGAGGGAGAGCCTGGCAGTGTCAGGGTATGTGAGGGTGTGAGATGGAGAGCCTGGCAGTGTCAGAGAAGGAGAGGGTGTGAGAGGGAGAGACTGGCAGTGTCAGGGTATGAGACAGTGTGACAGGGAGAGAGCAGGAGTGCGAGGGTGTGGGAGGGAGAGCCTGGCAGTGTCAGGGTATGAGAGGGCGTGAGAGGGAGAGACCAGGAGTGCCAGGGTGTGAGAGGGAGAGCCTGGCAGTGTCAGGGTTTGTGAGGGTGTGAGAGGGAGAGCCTGGCAGTGTCAGAGAAGGAGAGGGTGTGAGAGGGAGAGACTGGCAGTGTCAGGGTATGAGAGGGCGTGAGATGGAGAGACCAGGAGTGCGAGGGTGTGAGAGGGAGAGCCTGGCAGTGTCAGGGTTTGAGACAGTGTGACAGGGAGAGACCAGGAGTGCCGGGGTGTGAGAGGGAGAGCCTGGCAGTGTCAGGGTATGAGACAGTGTGACAGGGAGAGACCAGGAGTGCGAGGGTGTGAGAGGGGGACCCTGGCAGTGTCAGAGAAGGAGAGGGTGTGAGAGGGAGAGACTGGCAGTGTCAGGGTATGAGAGGGTGTGAGAGGGAGAGCCTGGCAGTGTCAGGTATTAGAGGGTGTGAGAGGGAGAGCCTGGCAGTGTCAGGGTATGAGAGGGTGTGAGAGGGAGAGCCTGGCAGTGTCAGGGTATGAGACAGTGTGACAGGGAGAGACCAGGAGTGCGAGGGTGTGAGAGGGAGAGCCTGGCAGTGTCAGGGTATGAGACAGTGTGACAGGGAGAGACCAGGAGTGCGAGGGTGTGAGAGGGAGAGCCTGGCAGTGTCAGGGTATGAGAGGGCGTGAGACGGAGAGACCAGGAGTGCGAGGGTGTGAGAGGGAGAGCCTGGCAGTGTCAGGGTTTGATACAGTGTGACAGGGAGAGACCAGGAGTGCTGGGGTGTGAGAGGGAGAGCCTGGCAGTGTCAGGGTATGAGACAGTGTGACAGGGAGAGACCAGGAGTGCAAGGGTGTGAGAGGGGGACCCTGGCAGTGTCAGAGAAGGAGAGGGTGTGAGAGGGAGAGACTGGCAGTGTCAGGGTATGAGAGGGTGTGAGAGGGAGAGCCTGGCAGTGTCAGGTATGAGAGGGTGTGAGAGGGAGAGCCTGGCAGTGTCAAGGTATGAGAGGGTGTGAGAGGGAGAGCCTGGCAGTGTCAGGGTATGAGACAGTGTGACAGGGAGAGACCAGGAGTGCGAGGGTGTGAGAGGGAGAGCCTGGCAGTGTCAGGGTATGAGACAGTGTGACAGGGAGAGACCAGGAGTGCGAGGGTGTGAGAGGGAGAGCCTGGCAGTGTCAGAAAAGGAGAGGGTGTGAGAGGGAAAGACTGGCAGTGTCAGGGTATGAGAGAGTGTGACAGGGAGAGACTAGGAGTGCGAGGGTGTGAGAGGGAGAGCTTGGCAGTGTCAGTCAGGTTATGAGAGGGCGTGAGAGGGAGAGACCAGGAGTGCAAGGGTGTGAGAGGGAGAGCCTGGCAGTGTCAGGGTATGAGAGGGCGTGAGAGGGAGAGACCAGGAGTGTGAGGGTGTGAGAGGGAGAGCCTGGCAGTGTCAGGGTATGAGACAGTGTGACAGGGAGAGACCAGGAGTGCAAGGGTGTGAGAGGGAGAGCCTGGCAGTGTCAGGGTATGAGACAGTGTGACAGGGAGAGACCAGGAGTGCGAGGGTGTGAGAGGGAGAGCCTGGCAGTGTCAGAGAAGGAGAGGGTGTGAGAGGGAGAGTCTGGCAGTGTCAGGGTATGAGAGGGCGTGAGAGGGAGAGACCAGGAGTGCTAGGGTGTGAGAGGGAGAGCCTGGCAGTGTCAGGGTATGAGAGGGTGTGAGAGGGAGAGCCTGGCAGTGTCAGAGAAGGAGAGGGTGTGAGAGGGAGAGACAAGCAGTGTCAGGGTATGAGACAGTGTGACAGGGAGAGACCAGGATTGCGAGGGTGTGAGAGGGAGAGCCTGGCAGTGTCAGGGTATGAGAGGGCGTGAGAGGGAGAGACCAGGAGTGCGAGGGTGTGAGAGGGAGAGCCTGGCAGTGTCAGGGTATGTGAGGGTGTGAGAGGGAGAGCCTGGCAGTGTCAGAGAAGGAGAGGGTGTGAGAGGGCGAGACTGGCAGTGTCAGGGTATGAGACAGTGTGATAGGGAGAGACCAGGAGTGCGAGGGTGTGAGAGGGAGAGCCTGGCAGTGTCAGGGTATGAGACAGTGTGACAGGGAGAGACCAGGAGTGCGAGGGTGTGAAAGGGAGAGCCTGGCAGTGTCAGGGTATGAGACAGTGTGACAGGGAGAGACCAGGAGTGCGAGGGTGTGAGAGTGAGAGCCTGGCAGTGTCAGGGTATGAGACAGTGTGACAGGGAGAGACCACGAGTGCGAGGGTGTGAGAGGGAGAGACTGGCAGTGTCAGAGACGGAGAGGGTGTGAGAGGAAGAGACTGGCAGTGTCAGGGTATGAGAGGGTGTGAGAGGGAGAGCCTGGCAGTGTCAGGGTATGAGAGGGCGTGAGAGGGAGAGCCTGGCAGTGTCAGGGTATGAGAGGGTGTGAGAGGGAGAGCCTGGCAGTGTCAGGGTATGAGACAGTGTGACAGGGAGAGACCAGGATTGCGAAGGTGTGAGAGGGAGAGCCTGGCAGTGTCAGGGTATGTGACAGGGAGAGACCAGGAGTGCGAGGGTGTGAGAGGGAGAGCCTGGCAGTGTCAGAGAAGGAGAGGGTGTGAGAGGGAGAGACTGGCAGTGTCAGGGTATGAGACAGTGTGACAGGGAGAGACCAGGGGTGCGAGGGTGTGAGAGGGAGAGCCTGGCAGTGTCAGGGTATGAGACAGTGTGACAGGGAGAGACCAGGGGTGCGAGCGTGTGAGAGGGAGAGCCTGGCAGTGTCAGGGTATGAGACATTGTGACAGGGAGAGAGCAGGAGTGCGAGGGTGTGGGAGGGAGAGCCTGGCAGTGTCAGGGTATGAGAGGGCGTGAGAGGGAGGGACCAGGAGTGCGAGGGTGTGAGAGGGAGAGCCTGGCAGTGTCAGGGTATATGAGGGTGTGAGAGGGAGAGCCTGGCAGTGTCAGAGAAGGAGAGGGTGTGAGAGGGAGAAACTGGCAGTGTCAGGGTATGAGACAGTGTGACAGGGAGAGACCAGGAGTGCGAGGGTGTGAGAGGGAGAGCCTGGCAGTGTCAGGGTATGAGAGGGTGTGATAGGGAGAGACCAGGAGTGCGAGGGTATGAGAGGGAGAGCCTGGCAGTGTCAGGGTATGTGAGGGTGTGAGATGGAGAGCCTGGCAGTGTCAGAGAAGGAGAGGGTGTGAGAGGGAGAGACTGGCAGTGTCAGGGTATGAGACAGTGTGACAGGGAGAGAGCAGGAGTGCGAGGGTGTGGGAGGGAGAGCCTGGCAGTGTCAGGGTATGAGAGGGCGTGAGAGGGAGAGACCAGGAGTGCCAGGGTGTGAGAGGGAGAGCCTGGCAGTGTCAGGGTATGTGAGGGTGTGAGAGGGAGAGCCTGGCAGTGTCAGAGAAGGAGAGGGTGTGAGAGGGAGAGACTGGCAGTGTCAGGGTATGAGAGGGCGTGAGACGGAGCGACCAGGAGTGCGAGGGTGTGAGAGGGAGAGCCTGGCAGTGTCAGGGTTTGAGACAGTGTGACAGGGAGAGACCAGGAGTGCCGGGGTGTGAGAGGGAGAGCCTGGCAGTGTCAGGGTATGAGACAGTGTGACAGGGAGAGACCAGGAGTGCGAGGGTGTGAGAGGGGGACCCTGGCAGTGTCAGAGAAGGAGAGGGTGTGAGAGGGAGAGACTGGCAGTGTCAGGGTATGAGAGGGTGTGAGAGGGAGAGCCTGGCAGTGTCAGGTATGAGAGGGTGTGAGAGGGAGAGCCTGGCAGTGTCAGGGTATGAGAGGGTGTGAGAGGGAGAGCCTGGCAGTGTCAGGGTATGAGACAGTGTGACAGGGAGAGACCAGGAGTGCGAGGGTGTGAGAGGGAGAGCCTGGCAGTGTCAGGGTATGAGACAGTGTGACAGGGAGAGACCAGGAGTGCGAGGGTGTGAGAGGGAGAGCCTGGCAGTGTCAGGGTATGAGAGGGCGTGAGACGGAGAGACGAGGGTGTGAGAGGGAGAGCCTGGCAGTGTCAGGGTTTGAGACAGTGTGACAGGGAGAGACCAGGAGTGCGGGGGTGTGAGAGGGAGAGCCTGGCAGTGTCAGGGTATGAGACAGTGTGACAGGGAGAGACCAGGAGTGCAAGGGTGTGAGAGGGGGACCCTGGCAGTGTCAGAGAAGGAGAGGGCGTGAGACGGAGAGACGAGGGTGTGAGAGGGAGAGCCTGGCAGTGTCAGGGTTTGAGACAGTGTGACAGGGAGAGACCAGGAGTGCGGGGGTGTGAGAGGGAGAGCCTGGCAGTGTCAGGGTATGAGACAGTGTGACAGGGAGAGACCAGGAGTGCAAGGGTGTGAGAGGGGGACCCTGGCAGTGTCAGAGAAGGAGAGGGTGTGAGAGGGAGAGACTGGCAGTGTCAGGGTATGAGAGGGTGTGAGAGGGAGAGCCTGGCAGTGTCAGGTATGAGAGGGTGTGAGAGGGAGAGCCTGGCAGTGTCAAGGTATGAGAGGGTGTGAGAGGGAGAGCCTGGCAGTGTCAGGGTATGAGACAGTGTGACAGGGAGAGACCAGGAGTGCGAGGGTGTGAGAGGGAGAGCCTGGCAGTGTCAGGGTATGAGACAGTGTGACAGGGAGAGACCAGGAGTGCGAGGGTGTGAGAGGGAGAGCCTGGCAGTGTCAGAAAAGGAGAGGGTGTGAGAGGGAAAGACTGGCAGTGTCAGGGTATGAGACAGTGTGACAGGGAAAGACCAGGGGTGTGAGGGTGTGAGAGGGAGAGCCTTGCAGTGTCAGGGTATGAGACAGTGTGACAGGGAGAGACCAGGGGTGCGAGGGTGTGAGAGGGAGAGCCTGGCAGTGTCAGGGTATGAGAGAGTGTGACAGGGAGAGACTAGGAGTGCGAGGGTGTGAGAGGGAGAGCTTGGCAGTGTCAGTCAGGTTATGAGAGGGCGTGAGAGGGAGAGACCAGGAGTGCAAGGGTGTGAGAGGGAGAGCCTGGCAGTGTCAGGGTATGAGAGGGCGTGAGAGGGAGAGACCAGGAGTGTGAGGGTGTGAGAGGGAGAGCCTGGCAGTGTCAGGGTATGAGACAGTGTGACAGGGAGAGACCAGGAGTGCAAGGGTGTGAGAGGGAGAGCCTGGCAGTGTCAGGGTATGAGACAGTGTGACAGGGAGAGACCAGGAGTGCGAGGGTGTGAGAGGGAGAGCCTGGCAGTGTCAGAGAAGGAGAGGGTGTGAGAGGGAGAGACTGGCCGAGTCAGGGTATGAGACAGTGTGATAGGGAGAGACCAGGGGTGCGAGGGTGTGAGAGGTAGAGCCTGGCAGTGTCAGGGTATGAGACAGTGTGACAGGGAGAGACCAGGGGTGTGAGGGTGTGAGAGGGAGAGCCTGGCAGTGTCAGGGTATGAGACAGTGTGACAGGGAGAGACCAGGAGTGCGAGGGTGTGAGAGGGAGAGCCTGGCAGTGTCAGGGTATGAGAGGGCGTGAGAGGGAGAGCTTGGCAGTGTCAGGGTATGAGAGGGTGTGAGAAGGAGAGCCTGGCAGTGTCAGGGTATGAGACAGTGTGACAGGGAGAGACCAGGAGTGTGACGGTGTGAGAGGGAGAGCCTGGCAGTGTCAGGGTATGAGACAGTGTGACAGAAAGAGACCAGGAGTGCGAGGGTTTGAGAGGGAGAGCCTGGCAGTGTCAGGGTATCTGAGGGTGTGAGAGGGAGAACCTGGCAGTGTCAGAGAAGGAGAGGGTGTGAGAGGGAGAGACTGGCAGTGTCAGGGTATGAGACTGTGTGACAGGGAGAGACCAGGAGTGTGAGGGTGTGAGAGGGAGAGCCTGGCAGTGTCAGGGTATGAGAAAGGGTGACAGGGAGAGACCAGGAGTGCAAGGGTGTGAGAGGGAGAGCCTGGCAGTGTCAGAGAAGGAGAGGGTGTGAGAGGGAGAGACTGGCAGTGTCAGGGTATGAGACAGTGTGACAGGGAAAGACCAGGCGTGCAAGGGTGTGAGAGGGAGAGCCTGGCAGTGTCAGGGTATGAGACAGTGTGACAGGGAGAGACCAGGGGTGCGAGGGTGTGAGAGGGAGAGCCTGGCAGTGTCAGGGTATGAGACAGTGTGACAGGGAGAGACTAGGAGTGCGAGGGTGTGAGAGGGAGAGCTTGGCAGTGTCAGGGTATGAGAGGGCGTGAGAGGGAGAGACCAGGAGTGCAAGGGTGTGAGAGGGAGAGCCTGGCAGTGTCAGGGTTTGAGATGGCTTGAGAGGGAGAGACCAGGAGTGTGAGGGTGTGAGAGGGAGAGCCTGGCAGTGTTAGGGTATGAGACAGTGTGACAGGGAGAGACCAGGAGTGCGAGGGTGTGAGAGGGAGAGCCTGGCAGTGTCAGGGTATGAGAGGGTGTGAGAAGGAGAGCCTGGCAGTGTCAGGGTATGAGACAGTGTGACAGGGAGAGACCAGGAGTGCGAGGGTGCGAGAGGGAGAGCCTGGCAGTGTCAGGGTATGAGACAGTGTGACAGGGAGAGACCAGGAGTGCGAGGGTGTGAGAGGGAGAGCCTGGCAGTGTCAGAGAAGGAGAGGGTGTGAGAGGGAGAGACTGGCCGAGTCAGGGTATGAGACAGTGTGACAGGGAGAGACCAGGGGTGCGAGGGTGTGAGAGGTAGAGCCTGGCAGTGTCAGGGTATGAGACAGTGTGACAGGGAGAGACCAGGGGTGTGAGGGTGTGAGAGGGAGAGCCTGGCAGTGTCAGGGTATGAGACAGTGTGACAGGGAGAGACCAGGAGTGCGAGGGTGTGAGAGGGAGAGCCTGGCAGTGTCAGGGTATGAGAGGGCGTGAGAGGGAGAGCTTGGCAGTGTCAGGGTATGAGAGGGTGTGAGAAGGAGAGCCTGGCAGTGTCAGGGTATGAGACAGTGTGACAGGGAGAGACCAGGAGTGCGACGGTGTCAGAGGGAGAGCCTGGCAGTGTCAGGGTATGAGACCGTGTGACAGAAAGAGACCAGGAGTGCGAGGGTTTGAGAGGGAGAGCCTGGCAGTGTCAGGGTATCTGAGGGTGTGAGAGGGAGAGCCTGGCAGTGTCAGAGAAGGAGAGGGTGTGAGAGGGAGAGACTGGCAGTGTCAGGGTATGAGACTGTGTGACAGGGAGAGACCAGGAGTGTGAGGGTGTGAGAGGGAGAGCCTGGCAGTGTCAGGGTATGAGAAAGGGTGACAGGGAGAGACCAGGAGTGCGAGGGTGTGAGAGGGAGAGCCTGGCAGTGTCAGAGAAGGAGAGGGTGTGAGAGGGAGAGACTGGCAGTGTCAGGGTATGAGACAGTGTGACAGGGAAAGACCAGGCGTGCACGGGTGTGAGAGGGAGAGCCTGGCAGTGTCAGGGTATGAGACAGTGTGACAGGGAGAGACCAGGGGTGCGAGGGTGTGAGAGGGAGAGCCTGGCAGTGTCAGGGTATGAGACAGTGTGACAGGGAGAGACTAGGAGTGCGAGGGTGTGAGAGGGAGAGCTTGGCAGTGTCAGGGTATGAGAGGGCATGAGAGGGAGAGACCAGGAGTGCAAGGGTGTGAGAGGGAGAGCCTGGCAGTGTCAGGGTTTGAGATGGCTTGAGAGGGAGAGACCAGGAGTGTGAGGGTGTGAGAGGGAGAGCCTGGCAGTGTCAGGGTATGAGACAGTGTGACAGGGAGAGACCAGGAGTGCGAGGGTGTGAGAGGGAGAGCCTGGCAGTGTCAGGGTATGAGACAGTGTGACAGGGAGAGACCAGGAGTGCGAGGGTGTGAGAGGGAGAGCCTGGCAGTGTCAGAGAAGGAGAGGGTGTGAGAGGGAGAGACTGGCAGAGTCAGGGTATGAGACAGTGTGACAGGGAGAGACCAGGGTTGCGAGGGTGTGAGAGGGAGAGCCTGGCAGTGTCAGGGTATGAGACAGTGTGACAGGGAGAGACCAGGGGTGCGAGGGTGTGAGAGGGAGAGCCTGGCAGTGTTAGGGTATGAGACAGTGTGACAGGGAGAGACCAGGAGTGCGAGGGTGTGAGAGGGAGAGCCTGGCAGTGTCAGGGTATGAGAGGGCGTGAGAAGGAGAGCCTGGCAGTGTCAGGGTATGAGACAGTGTGACAGGGAGAGACCAGGAGTGCGAGGGTGCGAGAGGGAGAGCCTGGCAGTGTCAGGGTATGAGACAGTGTGACAGAGAGAAACCAGGAGTGCGAGGGTTTGAGAGGGAGAGCCTGGCAGTGTCAGGGTATCTGAGGGTGTGAGAGGGAGAGCCTGGCAGTGTCAGAGAAGGAGAGGGTGTGAGAGGGAGAGACTGGCAGTGTCAGGGTATGAGACAGTGTGACAGGGAGAGACCAGGAGTGCGAGGGTGTGAGAGGGAGAGCCTGGCAGTGTCAGGGTATGAGACAGTGTGACAGGGAGAGACCAGGAGTGCGAGGGTGTGAGAGGGAGAGCCTGGCAGTGTCAGGGTTTGAGACAGTGTGACAGGGAGAGACCAGGAGTGCGAGGGTGTGAGAGGGAGAGCCTGGCAGTGTCAGGGTATGTGAGGGTGTGAGAGGGAGAGACTGGCAGTGTCAGAGAAGGAGAGGGTATGAGAGGGAGAGACTGGCAGTGTCAGGGAATGAGACAGTGTGACAGGGAGAGACCAGGAGTGCGAGGGTGTGAGAGGGAGAGCCTGGCAGTGTCAGGGTATGAGAGGGTGTGATAGGGAGAGACCAGGAGTGCGAGGGTGTGAGAGGGAGAGCCTGGCAGTGTCAGGGTTTGTGAGGGTGCGAGAGGGAGAGCCTGGCAGTGTCAGAGAAGGAGAGGGTGTGAGAGGGAGAGACTGGCAGTGTCAGGGTATGAGACAGTGTGACAGGGAGAGAGCAGGAGTGCGAGGGTGTGGGAGGGAGAGCCTGGCAGTGTCAGGGTATGAGAGGGCGTGAGAGGGAGAGACCAGGAGTGCGAGGGTGTGAGAGGGAGAGCCTGGCAGTGTCAGAGAAGGAGAGGGTGTGAGAGGGAGAGACTGGCAGTGTCAGGGTATGAGACAGTGTGACAGGGAGAGACCAGGAGTGCGAGGGTGTGAGAGGGAGAGCCTGGCAGTGTCAGGGTATGAGAGGGCGTGAGAGGGAGAGACCAGGAGTGCGAGGGTGTGAGAGGGAGAGCTTGGCAGTGTCAGAGAAGGAGAGGGTGTGAGAGGGAGAGACTGGCAGTGTCAGGGTATGAGACAGTGTGACAGGGAGAGACCAGGAGTGCGAGGGTGTGAGAGGGAGAGCCTGGCAGTGTCAGGGTTTGAGACGGTGTGACAGGGAGAGACCAGGAGTGCGAGGGTGTGAGAGGGACAGCCTGGCAGTGTCAGGGTATGAGACCGTGTGACAGGGAGAGACCAGGAGTGTGAGGGTGTGAGAGGGGGAGCCTGGCAGTGTCAGAGAAGGAGAGGGTGCAGAGGGAGAGACTGGCAGTGTCAGGGTATGAGAGGGTGTGAGAGGGAGAGCCTGGCAGTGTCAGGTATGAGAGGGTGTGAGAGGAAGAGCCTGGCAGTGTCAGGGTATGAGAGGGTGTGAGAGGGAGAGCCTGGCAGTGTCAGGGTATGAGACAGTGTGACAGGGAGAGACCAGGAGTGCGAGGGTGTGAGAGGGAGAGCCTGGCAGTGTCAGGGTATGAGACAGTGTGACAGGGAGAGACCAGGTGTGAGAGGGAGAGCCTGGCAGTGTCAGAGAAGGAGAGGGTGTGAGAGGGAGAGACTGGCAGTGTCAGGGTATAAGACAGTGTGACAGGGAAAGACCAGGGGTGCGAGGGTGTGAGAGGGATAGCCTTGCAGTGTCAGGGTATGAGACAGTGTGACAGGGAGAGACCAGGGGTGCGAGGGTGTGACAGGGAGAGCCTGACAGTGTCAGGGTATGAGAGAGTGTGACAGAGAGAGACTAGGAGTGCGAGGGTGTGAGAGTGAGAGCTCCGCAGTGTCAGGTTATGAGAGGGCGTGAGAGGGAGAGACCAGGGGTGCGAGGGTGTGAGAGGGAGAGCCTGGCAGTGTTAGGGTATGAGACAGTGTGACAGGGAGAGACCAGGAGTGCGAGGGTGTGAGAGGGAGAGCCTGGCAGTGTCAGGGTATGAGAGGGCGTGAGAGGGAGAGCCTGGCAGTGTCAGGGTATGAGAGGGTGTGAGAAGGAGAGCCTGGCAGTGTCAGGGTATGAGACAGTGTGACAGGGAGAGACCAGGAGTGCGAGGGTGCGAGAGGGAGAGCCTGGCAGTGTCAGGGTATGAGACAGTGTGACAGAGAGAAACCAGGAGTGCGAGGGTTTGAGAGGGAGAGCCTGGCACTGTCAGGGTATCTGAGGGTGTGAGAGGGAGAGCCTGGCAGTGTCAGAGAAGGAGAGGGTGTGAGAGGGAGAGACTGGCAGTGTCAGGGTATGAGACAGTGTGACAGGGAGAGACCAGGAGTGCGAGGGTGTGAGAGGAGAGCCTGGCAGTGTCAGGGTATGAGACAGTGTGACAGGGAGAGACCAGGAGTGCGAGGGTGTGAGAGGGAGAGCCTGGCAGTGTCAGGGTTTGAGACAGTGTGACAGGGAGAGACCAGGAGTGCGAGGGTGTGAGAGGGAGAGCCTGGCAGTGTCAGGGTATGTGAGGGTGTGAGAGGGAGAGACTGGCAGTGTCAGAGAAGGAGAGGGTATGAGAGGGAGAGACTGGCAGTGTCAGGGAATGAGACAGTGTGACAGGGAGAGACCAGGAGTGCGAGGGTGTGAGAGGGAGAGCCTGGCAGTGTCAGGGTATGAGAGGGTGTGATAGGGAGAGACCAGGAGTGCGAGGGTGTGAGAGGGAGAGCCTGGCAGTGTCAGGGTTTGTGAGGGTGTGAGAGGGAGAGCCTGGCAGTGTCAGAGAAGGAGAGGGTGTGAGAAGGAGAGACTGGCAGTGTCAGGGTATGAGACAGTGTGACAGGGAGAGAGCAGGAGTGCGAGGGTGTGGGAGGGAGAGCCTGGCAGTGTCAGGGTATGAGAGGGCGTGAGAGGGAGAGACCAGGAGTGCGAGGGTGTGAGAGGGAGAGCCTGGCAGTGTCAGAGAAGGAGAGGGTGTGAGAGGGAGAGACTGGCAGTGTCAGGGTATGAGACAGTGTGACAGGGAGAGACCAGGAGTGCGAGGGTGTGAGAGGGGGACCCTGGCAGTGTCAGAGAAGGAGAGGGTGTGAGAGGGAGAGACTGGCAGTGTCAGGGTATGAGAGGGTGTGAGAGGGAGAGCCTGGCAGTGTCAGGTATGAGAGGGTGTGAGAGGGAGAGCCTGGCAGTGTCAGGGTATGAGAGGGTGTGAGATGGAGAGCCTGACAGTGTCAGAGAAGGAGAGGGTGTGAGAGGGAGAGCCTGGCAGTGTCAGGGTATGTGAGGGTGTGAGAGGAGAGGGAGAGCCTGGCAGTGTCAGAGAAGGAGAGGGTGTGAGAGGGAGAGACTGGCAGTGTCAGTGTATGAGACAGTGTGACAGGGAGAGACCAGGAGTGCGAGGGTGTGAGAGGGAGGGCCTGGCAGTGTCAGGGTATGAGACAGTGTGACATGGAGAGACCAGGAGTGTGAGGGTGTGAGAGGGAGAGCTTGGCAGTGTCAGGGTATGAGAGGGCGTGAGAGGGAGAGACCAGGAGTGCGAGGGTGTGAGAGGGAGAGCCTGGCAGTGTCAGAGAAGGAGAGGGTGTGAGAGGGAGAGACTGGCAGTGTCAGTGTATGAGACAGTGTGACAGCGAGAGACCAGGAGTGCGAGGGTGTGAGAGGGAGAGTCTGGCAGTGTCAGGGTATGAGAGGGCGTGAGAGGGAGAGACCAGGAGTGCGAGGGTGTGAGGGGGAGAGCCTGGCAGTGTCAGAGAAGGAGAGGGTGTGAGAGGGAGAGACTGGCAGTGTCAGGGTATGAGAGGGTGTGAGAGGGAGAGACTGGCAGTCTTAGGGTATGAGAGGGCGTGAGAGGGAGAGCCTGGCAGTGTCAGGGTATGAGAGGGTATGAGAGGGAGAGCCTGGCAGTGTCAGGGTATGAGACATTGTGACAGGGTGAGACCAGGAGTGCGAAGGTGTGAGAGGGAGAGCCTGGCACTGTCAGGGTATGTTACAGTGTGACAGGGAGAGACCAGGGGTGCAAGGGTGTGAGAGGGAGAGCCTGGCAGTGTCAGAGAAGTAGAGGGTGTGAGAGGGAGAGACTGGCAGTGTCAGGGTATGAGACAGTGTGACAGGGAGAGACCAGGGGTGCGAGGGTGTGAGAGGGAGAGCCTGGCAGTGTCAGGGTATGAGACAGTGTTACAGGGAGAGACCAGGGGTGCGAGGGTGTGAGAGGGAAAGCCTGGCAGTGTCAGGGTATGAGACAGTGTGACAGGGAGAGACCAGGAGTGCGAGGGTGTGAGAGGGAGAGCCTGGCAGTGTCAGGGTATGAGAGGGCGTGAGAGGGAGAGACCAGGAGGGCGAGGGTGTGAGAGGGAGAGCCTGGCAGTGTCAGGGTATGAGACAGTGTGACAGGGAGAGACCAGGAGTGCGAGGGTGTGAGAGGGAGAGCCTGGCAGTGTCAGGGTATGAGACAGTGTGACAGGGAGAGACCAGGGTTGCGAGGGTGTGGGAGGGAGAGCCTGGCGGTGTCAGGGTATGATACAGTGTGACAGGGAGAGACCAGGAGTGCGAGGGTGTGAGAGGGAGAGTCTGGCAGTGTCAGGGTATGAGAGGGCGTGAGAGGGAGAGACCAGGAGTGCTAGGGTGTGAGAGGGAGAGCCTGGCAGTGTCAGGGTATGAGAGGGTGTGAGAGGGAGAGCCTGGCAGTGTCAGAGAAGGAGAGGGTGTGAGAGGGAGAGACAAGCAGTGTCAGGGTATGAGAGGGCGTGAGAGGGAGAGACCAGGAGTGCTAGGGTGTGAGAGGGAGAGCCTGGCAGTGTCAGGGTATGAGAGGGCGTGAGAGGATGAGACCAGGAGTGCGAGGGTGTGAGAGGGAGAGCCTGGCAGTGTCAGGGTATGTGAGGGTGTGAGAGGGAGAGCCTGGCAGTGTCAGAGAAGGAGAGGGTGTGAGAGGGAGAGACTGGCAGTGTCAGGGTATGAGACAGTGTGATAGGGAGAGACCAGGAGTGCGAGGGTGTGAGAGGGAGAGCCTGGCAGTGTCAGGGAATGAGACAGTGTGACAGGGAGAGACCAGGAGTGCGAGGGTGTGAAAGGGAGAGCCTGGCAGTGTCAGGGTATGAGACAGTGTGACAGGGAGAGACCAGGAGTGCGAGGGTGTGAGAGTGAGAGCCTGGCAGTGTCAGGGTATGAGACAGTGTGACAGGGAGAGACCACGAGTGCGAGGGTGTGAGAGGGAGAGACTGGCAGTGTCAGAGACGGAGAGGGTGTGAGAGGAAGAGACTGGCAGTGTCAGGGTATGAGAGGGTGTGAGAGGGAGAGCCTTGCAGTGTCAGGGTATGAGAGGGCGTGAGAGGGAGAGCCTGGCAGTGTCAGGGTATGAGAGGGTGTGAGAGGGAGAGCCTGGCAGTGTCAGGGTATGAGACAGTGTGACAGGGAGAGACCAGGATTGCGAAGGTGTGAGAGGGAGAGCCTGGCAGTGTCAGGGTATGTGACAGGGAGAGACCAGGAGTGCGAGGGTGTGAGAGGGAGAGCCTGGCAGTGTCAGAGAAGGAGAGGGTGTGAGAGGGAGAGACTGGCAGTGTCAGGGTATGAGACAGTGTGACAGGGAGAGACCAAGGGTGCGAGGGTGTCAGAGGGAGAGCCTGGCAGTGTCAGGGTATGAGAGGGCGTGAGAGGGAGAGCCTGGCAGTGTCAGGGTATGTGAGGGTGTGAGGGGGAGAGCCTGGCAGTGTCAGAGAAGGAGAGGGTGTGAGAGGGAGAGCCTGGCAGTGTCAGGGTATGAGACATTGTGACAGGGAGAGAGCAGGAGTGCGAGGGTGTGGGAGGGAGAGCCTGGCAGTGTCAGGGTATGAGAGGGCGTGAGAGGGAGGGACCAGGAGTGCGAGGGTGTGAGAGGGAGAGCCTGGCAGTGTCAGGGTATGTGAGGGTGTGAGAGGGAGAGCCTGGCAGTGTCAGAGAAGGAGAGGGTGTGAGAGGGAGAGACTGGCAGTGTCAGGGTATGAGACAGTGTGACAGGGAGAGACCAGGAGTGCGAGGGTGTGAGAGGGAGAGCCTGGCAGTGTCAGGGTATGAGAGGGTGTGATAGGGAGAGACCAGGAGTGTGAGGGTATGAGAGGGAGAGCCTGGCAGTGTCAGGGTATGTGAGGGTGTGAGATGGAGAGCCTGGCAGTGTCAGAGAAGGAGAGGGTGTGAGAGGGAGAGACTGGCAGTGTCAGGGTATGAGACAGTGTGACAGGGAGAGAGCAGGAGTGCGAGGGTGTGGGAGGGAGAGCCTGGCAGTGTCAGGGTATGAGAGGGCGTGAGAGGGAGAGACCAGGAGTGCCAGGGTGTGAGAGGGAGAGCCTGGCAGTGTCAGGGTTTGTGAGGGTGTGAGAGGGAGAGCCTGGCAGTGTCAGAGAAGGAGAGGGTGTGAGAGGGAGAGACTGGCAGTGTCAGGGTATGAGAGGGCGTGAGATGGAGAGACCAGGAGTGCGAGGGTGTGAGAGGGAGAGCATGGCAGTGTCAGGGTTTGAGACAGTGTGACAGGGAGAGACCAGGAGTGCCGGGGTGTGAGAGGGAGAGCCTGGCAGTGTCAGGGTATGAGACAGTGTGACAGGGAGAGACCAGGAGTGCGAGGGTGTGAGAGGGGGACCCTGGCAGTGTCAGAGAAGGAGAGGGTGTGAGAGGGAGAGACTGGCAGTGTCAGGGTATGAGAGGGTGTGAGAGGGAGAGCCTGGCAGTGTCAGGTATTAGAGGGTGTGAGAGGGAGAGCCTGGCAGTGTCAGGGTATGAGAGGGTGTGAGAGGGAGAGCCTGGCAGTGTCAGGGTATGAGACAGTGTGACAGGGAGAGACCAGGAGTGCGAGGGTGTGAGAGGGAGAGCCTGGCAGTGTCAGGGTATGAGACAGTGTGACAGGGAGAGACCAGGAGTGCGAGGGTGTGAGAGGGAGAGCCTGGCAGTGTCAGGGTATGAGAGGGCGTGAGACGGAGAGACCAGGAGTGCGAGGGTGTGAGAGGGAGAGCCTGGCAGTGTCAGGGTTTGATACAGTGTGACAGGGAGAGACCAGGAGTGCGGGGGTGTGAGAGGGAGAGCCTGGCAGTGTCAGGGTATGAGACAGTGTGACAGGGAGAGACCAGGAGTGCAAGGGTGTGAGAGGGGGACCCTGGCAGTGTCAGAGAAGGAGAGGGTGTGAGAGGGAGAGACTGGCAGTGTCAGGGTATGAGAGGGTGTGAGAGGGAGAGCCTGGCAGTGTCAGGTATGAGAGGGTGTGAGAGGGAGAGCCTGGCAGTGTCAAGGTATGAGAGGGTGTGAGAGGGAGAGCCTGGCAGTGTCAGGGTATGAGACAGTGTGACAGGGAGAGACCAGGAGTGCGAGGGTGTGAGAGGGAGAGCCTGGCAGTGTCAGGGTATGAGACAGTGTGACAGGGAGAGACCAGGAGTGCGAGGGTGTGAGAGGGAGAGCCTGGCAGTGTCAGAAAAGGAGAGGGTGTGAGAGGGAAAGACTGGCAGTGTCAGGGTATGAGACAGTGTGACAGGGAAAGACCAGGGGTGTGAGGGTGTGAGAGGGAGAGCCTTGCAGTGTCAGGGTATGAGACAGTGTGACAGGGAGAGACCAGGGGTGCGAGGGTGTGAGAGGGAGAGCCTGGCAGTGTCAGGGTATGAGAGAGTGTGACAGGGAGAGACTAGGAGTGCGAGGGTGTGAGAGGGAGAGCTTGGCAGTGTCAGTCAGGTTATGAGAGGGCGTGAGAGGGAGAGACCAGGAGTGCAAGGGTGTGAGAGGGAGAGCCTGGCAGTGTCAGGGTATGAGAGGGCGTGAGAGGGAGAGACCAGGAGTGTGAGGGTGTGAGAGGGAGAGCCTGGCAGTGTCAGGGTATGAGACTGTGTGACAGGGAGAGACCAGGAGTGCAAGGGTGTGAGAGGGAGAGCCTGGCAGTGTCAGGGTATGAGACAGTGTGACAGGGAGAGACCAGGAGTGCGAGGGTGTGAGAGGGAGAGCCTGGCAGTGTCAGAGAAGGAGAGGGTGTGAGAGGGAGAGTCTGGCAGTGTCAGGGTATGAGAGGGCGTGAGAGGGAGAGACCAGGAGTGCTAGGGTGTGAGAGGGAGAGCCTGGCAGTGTCAGGGTATGAGAGGGTGTGAGAGGGAGAGCCTGGCAGTGTCAGAGAAGGAGAGGGTGTGAGAGGGAGAGACAAGCAGTGTCAGGGTATGAGACAGTGTGACAGGGAGAGACCAGGATTGCGAGGGTGTGAGAGGGAGAGCCTGGCAGTGTCAGGGTATGAGAGGGCGTGAGAGGGAGAGACCAGGAGTGCGAGGGTGTGAGAGGGAGAGCCTGGCAGTGTCAGGGTATGTGAGGGTGTGAGAGGGAGAGCCTGGCAGTGTCAGAGAAGGAGAGGGTGTGAGAGGGCGAGACTGGCAGTGTCAGGGTATGAGACAGTGTGATAGGGAGAGACCAGGAGTGCGAGGGTGTGAGAGGGAGAGCCTGGCAGTGTCAGGGTATGAGACAGTGTGACAGGGAGAGACCAGGAGTGCGAGGGTGTGAAAGGGAGAGCCTGGCAGTGTCAGGGTATGAGACAGTGTGACAGGGAGAGACCAGGAGTGCGAGGGTGTGAGAGTGAGAGCCTGGCAGTGTCAGGGTATGAGACAGTGTGACAGGGAGAGACCACGAGTGCGAGGGTGTGAGAGGGAGAGACTGGCAGTGTCAGAGACGGAGAGGGTGTGAGAGGAAGAGACTGGCAGTGTCAGGGTATGAGAGGGTGTGAGAGGGAGAGCCTGGCAGTGTCAGGGTATGAGAGGGCGTGAGAGGGAGAGCCTGGCAGTGTCAGGGTATGAGAGGGTGTGAGAGGGAGAGCCTGGCAGTGTCAGGGTATGAGACAGTGTGACAGGGAGAGACCAGGATTGCGAAGGTGTGAGAGGGAGAGCCTGGCAGTGTCAGGGTATGTGACAGGGAGAGACCAGGAGTGCGAGGGTGTGAGAGGGAGAGCCTGGCAGTGTCAGAGAAGGAGAGGGTGTGAGAGGGAGAGACTGGCAGTGTCAGGGTATGAGACAGTGTGACAGGGAGAGACCAGGGGTGCGAGGGTGTGAGAGGGAGAGCCTGGCAGTGTCAGGGTATGAGACAGTGTGACAGGGAGAGACCAGGGGTGCGAGCGTGTGAGAGGGAGAGCCTGGCAGTGTCAGGGTATGAGACATTGTGACAGGGAGAGAGCAGGAGTGCGAGGGTGTGGGAGGGAGAGCCTGGCAGTGTCAGGGTATGAGAGGGCGTGAGAGGGAGGGACCAGGAGTGCGAGGGTGTGAGAGGGAGAGCCTGGCAGTGTCAGGGTATATGAGGGTGTGAGAGGGAGAGCCTGGCAGTGTCAGAGAAGGAGAGGGTGTGAGAGGGAGAAACTGGCAGTGTCAGGGTATGAGACAGTGTGACAGGGAGAGACCAGGAGTGCGAGGGTGTGAGAGGGAGAGCCTGGCAGTGTCAGGGTATGAGAGGGTGTGATAGGGAGAGACCAGGAGTGCGAGGGTATGAGAGGGAGAGCCTGGCAGTGTCAGGGTATGTGAGGGTGTGAGATGGAGAGCCTGGCAGTGTCAGAGAAGGAGAGGGTGTGAGAGGGAGAGACTGGCAGTGTCAGGGTATGAGACAGTGTGACAGGGAGAGAGCAGGAGTGCGAGGGTGTGGGAGGGAGAGCCTGGCAGTGTCAGGGTATGAGAGGGCGTGAGAGGGAGAGACCAGGAGTGCCAGGGTGTGAGAGGGAGAGCCTGGCAGTGTCAGGGTATGTGAGGGTGTGAGAGGGAGAGCCTGGCAGTGTCAGAGAAGGAGAGGGTGTGAGAGGGAGAGACTGGCAGTGTCAGGGTATGAGAGGGCGTGAGACGGAGCGACCAGGAGTGCGAGGGTGTGAGAGGGAGAGCCTGGCAGTGTCAGGGTTTGAGACAGTGTGACAGGGAGAGACCAGGAGTGCCGGGGTGTGAGAGGGAGAGCCTGGCAGTGTCAGGGTATGAGACAGTGTGACAGGGAGAGACCAGGAGTGCGAGGGTGTGAGAGGGGGACCCTGGCAGTGTCAGAGAAGGAGAGGGTGTGAGAGGGAGAGACTGGCAGTGTCAGGGTATGAGAGGGTGTGAGAGGGAGAGCCTGGCAGTGTCAGGTATGAGAGGGTGTGAGAGGGAGAGCCTGGCAGTGTCAGGGTATGAGAGGGTGTGAGAGGGAGAGCCTGGCAGTGTCAGGGTATGAGACAGTGTGACAGGGAGAGACCAGGAGTGCGAGGGTGTGAGAGGGAGAGCCTGGCAGTGTCAGGGTATGAGACAGTGTGACAGGGAGAGACCAGGAGTGCGAGGGTGTGAGAGGGAGAGCCTGGCAGTGTCAGGGTATGAGAGGGCGTGAGACGGAGAGACGAGGGTGTGAGAGGGAGAGCCTGGCAGTGTCAGGGTTTGAGACAGTGTGACAGGGAGAGACCAGGAGTGCGAGGGTGTGAGAGGGAGAGCCTGGCAGTGTCAGGGTTTGAGACAGTGTGACAGGGAGAGACCAGGAGTGCGGGGGTGTGAGAGGGAGAGCCTGGCAGTGTCAGGGTATGAGACAGTGTGACAGGGAGAGACCAGGAGTGCAAGGGTGTGAGAGGGGGACCCTGGCAGTGTCAGAGAAGGAGAGGGTGTGAGAGGGAGAGACTGGCAGTGTCAGGGTATGAGAGGGTGTGAGAGGGAGAGCCTGGCAGTGTCAGGTATGAGAGGGTGTGAGAGGGAGAGCCTGGCAGTGTCAAGGTATGAGAGGGTGTGAGAGGGAGAGCCTGGCAGTGTCAGGGTATGAGACAGTGTGACAGGGAGAGACCAGGAGTGCGAGGGTGTGAGAGGGAGAGCCTGGCAGTGTCAGGGTATGAGACAGTGTGACAGGGAGAGACCAGGAGTGCGAGGGTGTGAGAGGGAGAGCCTGGCAGTGTCAGAAAAGGAGAGGGTGTGAGAGGGAAAGACTGGCAGTGTCAGGGTATGAGACAGTGTGACAGGGAAAGACCAGGGGTGTGAGGGTGTGAGAGGGAGAGCCTTGCAGTGTCAGGGTATGAGACAGTGTGACAGGGAGAGACCAGGGGTGCGAGGGTGTGAGAGGGAGAGCCTGGCAGTGTCAGGGTATGAGAGAGTGTGACAGGGAGAGACTAGGAGTGCGAGGGTGTGAGAGGGAGAGCTTGGCAGTGTCAGTCAGGTTATGAGAGGGCGTGAGAGGGAGAGACCAGGAGTGCAAGGGTGTGAGAGGGAGAGCCTGGCAGTGTCAGGGTATGAGAGGGCGTGAGAGGGAGAGACCAGGAGTGTGAGGGTGTGAGAGGGAGAGCCTGGCAGTGTCAGGGTATGAGACAGTGTGACAGGGAGAGACCAGGAGTGCAAGGGTGTGAGAGGGAGAGCCTGGCAGTGTCAGGGTATGAGACAGTGTGACAGGGAGAGACCAGGAGTGCGAGGGTGTGAGAGGGAGAGCCTGGCAGTGTCAGAGAAGGAGAGGGTGTGAGAGGGAGAGACTGGCCGAGTCAGGGTATGAGACAGTGTGATAGGGAGAGACCAGGGGTGCGAGGGTGTGAGAGGTAGAGCCTGGCAGTGTCAGGGTATGAGACAGTGTGACAGGGAGAGACCAGGGGTGTGAGGGTGTGAGAGGGAGAGCCTGGCAGTGTCAGGGTATGAGACAGTGTGACAGGGAGAGACCAGGAGTGCGAGGGTGTGAGAGGGAGAGCCTGGCAGTGTCAGGGTATGAGAGGGCGTGAGAGGGAGAGCTTGGCAGTGTCAGGGTATGAGAGGGTGTGAGAAGGAGAGCCTGGCAGTGTCAGGGTATGAGACAGTGTGACAGGGAGAGACCAGGAGTGTGACGGTGTGAGAGGGAGAGCCTGGCAGTGTCAGGGTATGAGACAGTGTGACAGAAAGAGACCAGGAGTGCGAGGGTTTGAGAGGGAGAGCCTGGCAGTGTCAGGGTATCTGAGGGTGTGAGAGGGAGAACCTGGCAGTGTCAGAGAAGGAGAGGGTGTGAGAGGGAGAGACTGGCAGTGTCAGGGTATGAGACTGTGTGACAGGGAGAGACCAGGAGTGTGAGGGTGTGAGAGGGAGAGCCTGGCAGTGTCAGGGTATGAGAAAGGGTGACAGGGAGAGGCCAGGAGTGCAAGGGTGTGAGAGGGAGAGCCTGGCAGTGTCAGAGAAGGAGAGGGTGTGAGAGGGAGAGACTGGCAGTGTCAGGGTATGAGACAGTGTGACAGGGAAAGACCAGGCGTGTAAGGGTGTGAGAGGGAGAGCCTGGCAGTGTCAGGGTATGAGACAGTGTGACAGGGAGAGACCAGGGGTGCGAGGGTGTGAGAGGGAGAGCCTGGCAGTGTCAGGGTATGAGACAGTGTGACAGGGAGAGACTAGGAGTGCGAGGGTGTGAGAGGGAGAGCTTGGCAGTGTCAGGGTATGAGAGGGCGTGAGAGGGAGAGACCAGGAGTGCAAGGGTGTGAGAGGGAGAGCCTGGCAGTGTCAGGGTTTGAGATGGCTTGAGAGGGAGAGACCAGGAGTGTGAGGGTGTGAGAGGGAGAGCCTGGCAGTGTTAGGGTATGAGACAGTGTGACAGGGAGAGACCAGGAGTGCGAGGGTGTGAGAGGGAGAGCCTGGCAGTGTCAGGGTATGAGAGGGTGTGAGAAGGAGAGCCTGGCAGTGTCAGGGTATGAGACAGTGTGACAGGGAGAGACCAGGAGTGCGAGGGTGCGAGAGGGAGAGCCTGGCAGTGTCAGGGTATGAGACAGTGTGACAGGGAGAGACCAGGAGTGCGAGGGTGTGAGAGGGAGAGACTGGCAGTGTCAGAGAAGGAGAGGGTGTGAGAGGGAGAGACTGGCCGAGTCAGGGTATGAGACAGTGTGACAGGGAGAGACCAGGGGTGCGAGGGTGTGAGAGGTAGAGCCTGGCAGTGTCAGGGTATGAGACAGTGTGACAGGGAGAGACCAGGGGTGTGAGGGTGTGAGAGGGAGAGCCTGGCAGTGTCAGGGTATGAGACAGTGTGACAGGGAGAGACCAGGAGTGCGAGGGTGTGAGAGGGAGAGCCTGGCAGTGTCAGGGTATGAGAGGGCGTGAGAGGGAGAGCTTGGCAGTGTCAGGGTATGAGAGGGTGTGAGAAGGAGAGCCTGGCAGTGTCAGGGTATGAGACAGTGTGACAGGGAGAGACCAGGAGTGCGACGGTGTCAGAGGGAGAGCCTGGCAGTGTCAGGGTATGAGACCGTGTGACAGAAAGAGACCAGGAGTGCGAGGGTTTGAGAGGGAGAGCCTGGCAGTGTCAGGGTATCTGAGGGTGTGAGAGGGAGAGCCTGGCAGTGTCAGAGAAGGAGAGGGTGTGAGAGGGAGAGACTGGCAGTGTCAGGGTATGAGACTGTGTGACAGGGAGAGACCAGGAGTGTGAGAGGGAGAGCCTGGCAGTGTCAGGGTATGAGAAAGGGTGACAGGGAGAGACCAGGAGTGCGAGGGTGTGAGAGGGAGAGCCTGGCAGTGTCAGAGAAGGAGAGGGTGTGAGAGGGAGAGACTGGCAGTGTCAGGGTATGAGACAGTGTGACAGGGAAAGACCAGGCGTGCACGGGTGTGAGAGGGAGAGCCTGGCAGTGTCAGGGTATGAGACAGTGTGACAGGGAGAGACCAGGGGTGCGAGGGTGTGAGAGGGAGAGCCTGGCAGTGTCAGGGTATGAGACAGTGTGACAGGGAGAGACTAGGAGTGCGAGGGTGTGAGAGGGAGAGCTTGGCAGTGTCAGGGTATGAGAGGGCATGAGAGGGAGAGACCAGGAGTGCAAGGGTGTGAGAGGGAGAGCCTGGCAGTGTCAGGGTTTGAGATGGCTTGAGAGGGAGAGACCAGGAGTGTGAGGGTGTGAGAGGGAGAGCCTGGCAGTGTCAGGGTATGAGACAGTGTGACAGGGAGAGACCAGGAGTGCGAGGGTGTGAGAGGGAGAGCCTGGCAGTGTCAGGGTATGAGACAGTGTGACAGGGAGAGACCAGGAGTGCGAGGGTGTGAGAGGGAGAGCCTGGCAGTGTCAGAGAAGGAGAGGGTGTGAGAGGGAGAGACTGGCAGAGTCAGGGTATGAGACAGTGTGACAGGGAGAGACCAGGGTTGCGAGGGTGTGAGAGGGAGAGCCTGGCAGTGTCAGGGTATGAGACAGTGTGACAGGGAGAGACCAGGGGTGCGAGGGTGTGAGAGGGAGAGCCTGGCAGTGTTAGGGTATGAGACAGTGTGACAGGGAGAGACCAGGAGTGCGAGGGTGTGAGAGGGAGAGCCTGGCAGTGTCAGGGTATGAGAGGGCGTGAGAAGGAGAGCCTGGCAGTGTCAGGGTATGAGACAGTGTGACAGGGAGAGACCAGGAGTGCGAGGGTGCGAGAGGGAGAGCCTGGCAGTGTCAGGGTATGAGACAGTGTGACAGAGAGAAACCAGGAGTGCGAGGGTTTGAGAGGGAGAGCCTGGCAGTGTCAGGGTATCTGAGGGTGTGAGAGGGAGAGCCTGGCAGTGTCAGAGAAGGAGAGGGTGTGAGAGGGAGAGACTGGCAGTGTCAGGGTATGAGACAGTGTGACAGGGAGAGACCAGGAGTGCGAGGGTGTGAGAGGGAGAGCCTGGCAGTGTCAGGGTATGAGACAGTGTGACAGGGAGAGACCAGGAGTGCGAGGGTGTGAGAGGGAGAGCCTGGCAGTGTCAGGGTTTGAGACAGTGTGACAGGGAGAGACCAGGAGTGCGAGGGTGTGAGAGGGAGAGCCTGGCAGTGTCAGGGTATGTGAGGGTGTGAGAGGGAGAGACTGGCAGTGTCAGAGAAGGAGAGGGTATGAGAGGGAGAGACTGGCAGTGTCAGGGAATGAGACAGTGTGACAGGGAGAGACCAGGAGTGCGAGGGTGTGAGAGGGAGAGCCTGGCAGTGTCAGGGTATGAGAGGGTGTGATAGGGAGAGACCAGGAGTGCGAGGGTGTGAGAGGGAGAGCCTGGCAGTGTCAGGGTTTGTGAGGGTGCGAGAGGGAGAGCCTGGCAGTGTCAGAGAAGGAGAGGGTGTGAGAGGGAGAGACTGGCAGTGTCAGGGTATGAGACAGTGTGACAGGGAGAGAGCAGGAGTGCGAGGGTGTGGGAGGGAGAGCCTGGCAGTGTCAGGGTATGAGAGGGCGTGAGAGGGAGAGACCAGGAGTGCGAGGGTGTGAGAGGGAGAGCCTGGCAGTGTCAGAGAAGGAGAGGGTGTGAGAGGGAGAGACTGGCAGTGTCAGGGTATGAGACAGTGTGACAGGGAGAGACCAGGAGTGCGAGGGTGTGAGAGGGAGAGCCTGGCAGTGTCAGGGTATGAGAGGGCGTGAGAGGGAGAGACCAGGAGTGCGAGGGTGTGAGAGGGAGAGCTTGGCAGTGTCAGAGAAGGAGAGGGTGTGAGAGGGAGAGACTGGCAGTGTCAGGGTATGAGACAGTGTGACAGGGAGAGACCAGGAGTGCGAGGGTGTGAGAGGGAGAGCCTGGCAGTGTCAGGGTTTGAGACGGTGTGACAGGGAGAGACCAGGAGTCCGAGGGTGTGAGAGGGACAGCCTGGCAGTGTCAGGGTATGAGACCGTGTGACAGGGAGAGACCAGGAGTGTGAGGGTGTGAGAGGGGGAGCCTGGCAGTGTCAGAGAAGGAGAGGGTGCAGAGGGAGAGACTGGCAGTGTCAGGGTATGAGAGGGTGTGAGAGGGAGAGCCTGGCAGTGTCAGGTATGAGAGGGTGTGAGAGGAAGAGCCTGGCAGTGTCAGGGTATGAGAGGGTGTGAGAGGGAGAGCCTGGCAGTGTCAGGGTATGAGACAGTGTGACAGGGAGAGACCAGGAGTGCGAGGGTGTGAGAGGGAGAGCCTGGCAGTGTCAGGGTATGAGACAGTGTGACAGGGAGAGACCAGGAGTGCGAGGGTGTGAGAGGGAGAGCCTGGCAGTGTCAGAGAAGGAGAGGGTGTGAGAGGGAGAGACTGGCAGTGTCAGGGTATAAGACAGTGTGACAGGGAAAGACCAGGGGTGCGAGGGTGTGAGAGGGATAGCCTTGCAGTGTCAGGGTATGAGACAGTGTGACAGGGAGAGACCAGGGGTGCGAGGGTGTGACAGGGAGAGCCTGACAGTGTCAGGGTATGAGAGAGTGTGACAGAGAGAGACTAGGAGTGTGAGGGTGTGAGAGTGAGAGCTCCGCAGTGTCAGGTTATGAGAGGGCGTGAGAGGGAGAGACCAGGGGTGCGAGGGTGTGAGAGGGAGAGCCTGGCAGTGTTAGGGTATGAGACAGTGTGACAGGGAGAGACCAGGAGTGCGAGGGTGTGAGAGGGAGAGCCTGGCAGTGTCAGGGTATGAGAGGGCGTGAGAGGGAGAGCCTGGCAGTGTCAGGGTATGAGAGGGTGTGAGAAGGAGAGCCTGGCAGTGTCAGGGTATGAGACAGTGTGACAGGGAGAGACCAGGAGTGCGAGGGTGCGAGAGGGAGAGCCTGGCAGTGTCAGGGTATGAGACAGTGTGACAGAGAGAAACCAGGAGTGCGAGGGTTTGAGAGGGAGAGCCTGGCACTGTCAGGGTATCTGAGGGTGTGAGAGGGAGAGCCTGGCAGTGTCAGAGAAGGAGAGGGTGTGAGAGGGAGAGACTGGCAGTGTCAGGGTATGAGACAGTGTGACAGGGAGAGACCAGGAGTGCGAGGGTGTGAGAGGAGAGCCTGGCAGTGTCAGGGTATGAGACAGTGTGACAGGGAGAGACCAGGAGTGCGAGGGTGTGAGAGGGAGAGCCTGGCAGTGTCAGGGTTTGAGACAGTGTGACAGGGAGAGACCAGGAGTGCGAGGGTGTGAGAGGGAGAGCCTGGCAGTGTCAGGGTATGTGAGGGTGTGAGAGGGAGAGACTGGCAGTGTCAGAGAAGGAGAGGGTATGAGAGGGAGAGACTGGCAGTGTCAGGGAATGAGACAGTGTGACAGGGAGAGACCAGGAGTGCGAGGGTGTGAGAGGGAGAGCCTGGCAGTGTCAGGGTATGAGAGGGTGTGATAGGGAGAGACCAGGAGTGCGAGGGTGTGAGAGGGAGAGCCTGGCAGTGTCAGGGTTTGTGAGGGTGTGAGAGGGAGAGCCTGGCAGTGTCAGAGAAGGAGAGGGTGTGAGAAGGAGAGACTGGCAGTGTCAGGGTATGAGACAGTGTGACAGGGAGAGAGCAGGAGTGCGAGGGTGTGGGAGGGAGAGCCTGGCAGTGTCAGGGTATGAGAGGGCATGAGAGGGAGAGACCAGGAGTGCGAGGGTGTGAGAGGGAGAGCCTGGCAGTGTCAGAGAAGGAGAGGGTGTGAGAGGGAGAGACTGGCAGTGTCAGGGTATGAGACAGTGTGACAGGGAGAGACCAGGAGTGCGAGGGTGTGAGAGGGGGACCCTGGCAGTGTCAGAGAAGGAGAGGGTGTGAGAGGGAGAGACTGGCAGTGTCAGGGTATGAGAGGGTGTGAGAGGGAGAGCCTGGCAGTGTCAGGTATGAGAGGGTGTGAGAGGGAGAGCCTGGCAGTGTCAGGGTATGAGAGGGTGTGAGATGGAGAGCCTGACAGTGTCAGAGAAGGAGAGGGTGTGAGAGGGAGAGACTGGCAGTGTCAGGGTATGAGACAGTGTGACAGGGAGAGAGCAGGAGTGCGAGGGTGTGGGAGGGAGAGCCTGGCAGTGTCAGGGTATGAGAGGGCGTGAGAGGGAGAGACCAGGAGTGCCAGGGTGTGAGAGGGAGAGCCTGGCAGTGTCAGGGTATGTGAGGGTGTGAGAGGGAGAGCCTGGCAGTGTCAGAGAAGGAGAGGGTGTGAGAGGGAGAGACTGGCAGTGTCAGGGTATGAGAGGGCGTGAGACGGAGAGACCAGGAGTGCGAGGGTGTGAGAGGGAGAGCCTGGCAGTGTCAGGGTTTGAGACAGTGTGACAGGGAGAGACCAGGAGTGCCGGGGTGTGAGAGGGAGAGCCTGGCAGTGTCAGGGTATGAGACAGTGTGACAGGGAGAAACCAGGAGTGCGAGGGTGTGAGAGGGGGACCCTGGCAGTGTCAGAGAAGGAGAGGGTGTGAGAGGGAGAGACTGGCAGTGTCAGGGTATGAGAGGGTGTGAGAGGGAGAGCCTGGCAGTGTCAGGTATGAGAGGGTGTGAGAGGGAGAGCCTGGCAGTGTCAGGGTATGAGAGGGTGTGAGAGGGAGAGCCTGGCAGTGTCAGGGTATGAGACAGTGTGACAGGGAGAGACCAGGAGTGCGAGGGTGTGAGAGGGAGAGCCTGGCAGTGTCAGGGTATGAGACAGTGTGACAGGGAGAGACCAGGAGTGCGAGGGTGTGAGAGGGAGAGCCTGGCAGTGTCAGGGTATGAGAGGGCGTGAGACGGAGAGACCAGGAGTGCGAGGGTGTGAGAGGGAGAGCCTGGCAGTGTCAGGGTTTGAGACAGTGTGACAGGGAGAGACCAGGAGTGCGGGGGTGTGAGAGGGAGAGCCTGGCAGTGTCAGGGTATGAGACAGTGTGACAGGGAGAGACCAGGAGTGCAAGGGTGTGAGAGGGGGACCCTGGCAGTGTCAGAGAAGGAGAGGGTGTGAGAGGGAGAGACTGGCAGTGTCAGGGTATGAGAGGGTGTGAGAGGGAGAGCCTGGCAGTGTCAGGTATGAGAGGGTGTGAGAGGGAGAGCCTGGCAGTGTCAAGGTATGAGAGGGTGTGAGAGGGAGAGCCTGGCAGTGTCAGGGTATGAGACAGTGTGACAGGGAGAGACCAGGAGTGCGAGGGTGTGAGAGGGAGAGCCTGGCAGTGTCAGGGTATGAGACAGTGTGACAGGGAGAGACCAGGAGTGCGAGGGTGTGAGAGGGAGAGCCTGGCAGTGTCAGAAAAGGAGAGGGTGTGAGAGGGAAAGACTGGCAGTGTCAGGGTATGAGACAGTGTGACAGGGAAAGACCAGGGGTGTGAGGGTGTGAGAGGGAGAGCCTTGCAGTGTCAGGGTATGAGACAGTGTGACAGGGAGAGACCAGGGGTGCGAGGGTGTGAGATGGAGAGCCTGGCAGTGTCAGGGTATGAGAGAGTGTGACAGGGAGAGACTAGGAGTGCGAGGGTGTGAGAGGGAGAGCTTGGCAGTGTCAGTCAGGTTATGAGAGGGCGTGAGAGAGAGAGACCAGGAGTGCAAGGGTGTGAGAGGGAGAGCCTGGCAGTGTCAGGGTATGAGAGGGCGTGAGAGGGAGAGACCAGGAGTGTGAGGGTGTGAGAGGGAGAGCCTGGCAGTGTCAGGGTATGAGACAGTGTGACAGGGAGAGACCAGGAGTGCAAGGGTGTGAGAGGGAGAGCCTGGCAGTGTCAGGGTATGAGACAGTGTGACAGGGAGAGACCAGCAGTGCGAGGGTGTGAGAGGGAGAGCCTGGCAGTGTCAGAGAAGGAGAGGGTGTGAGAGGGAGAGACTGGCCGAGTCAGGGTATGAGACAGTGTGATAGGGAGAGACAAGGGGTGCGAGGGTGTGAGAGGTAGAGCCTGGCAGTGTCAGGGTATGAGACAGTGTGACAGGGAGAGACCAGGGGTGTGAGGGTGTGAGAGGGAGAGCCTGGCAGTGTCAGGGTATGAGACAGTGTGACAGGGAGAGACCAGGAGTGCGAGGGTGTGAGAGGGAGAGCCTGGCAGTGTCAGGGTATGAGAGGGCGTGAGAGGGAGAGCTTGGCAGTGTCAGGGTATGGGAGGGTGTGAGAAGGAGAGCCTGGCAGTGTCAGGGTATGAGACAGTGTGACAGGGAGAGACCAGGAGTGTGACGGTGTGAGAGGGAGAGCCTGGCAGTGTCAGGGTATGAGACAGTGTGACAGAAAGAGACCAGGAGTGCGAGGGTTTGAGAGGGAGAGCCTGGCAGTGTCAGTGTATCTGAGGGTGTGAGAGGGAGAACCTGGCAGTGTCAGAGAAGGAGAGGGTGTGAGGGGGAGAGACTGGCAGTGTCAGGGTATGAGACTGTGTGACAGGGAGAGACCAGGAGTGTGAGGGTGTGAGAGGGAGAGCCTGGCAGTGTCAGGGTATGAGAAAGGGTGACAGGGAGAGACCAGGAGTGCAAGGGTGTGAGAGGGAGAGCCTGGCAGTGTCAGAGAAGGAGAGGGTGTGAGAGGGAGAGACTGGCAGTGTCAGGGTATGAGACAGTGTGACAGGGAAAGGCCAGGCGTGCAAGGGTGTGAGAGGGAGAGCCTGGCAGTGTCAGGGTATGAGACAGTGTGACAGGGATAGACCAGGGGTGCGAGGGTGTGAGAGGGAGAGCCTGGCAGTGTCAGGGTATGAGACAGTGTGACAGGGAGAGACTAGGAATGCGAGGGTGTGAGAGGGAGAGCTTGGCAGTGTCAGGGTATGAGAGGGCGTGAGAGGGAGAGACCAGGAGTGCAAGGGTGTGAGAGGGAGAGCCTGGCAGTGTCAGGGTTTGAGATGGCTTGAGAGGGAGAGACCAGGAGTGTGAGGGTGTGAGAGGGAGAGCCTGGCAGTGTTAGGGTATGAGACAGTGTGACAGGGAGAGACCAGGAGTGCGAGGGTGTGAGAGGGAGAGCCTGGCAGTGTCAGGGTATGAGAGGGCGTGAGAGGGAGAGCCTGGCAGTGTCAGGGTATGAGAGGGTGTGAGAAGGAGAGCCTGGCAGTGTCAGGGTATGAGACAGTGTGACAGAGAGAGACCAGGAGTGCGAGGGTGCGAGAGGGAGAGCCTGGCAGTGTCAGGGTATGAGACAGTGTGACAGGGAGAGACCAGGAGTGCGAGGGTGTGAGAGGGAGAGCCTGGCAGTGTCAGAGAAGGAGAGGGTGTGAGAGGGAGAGACTGGCCGAGTCAGGGTATGAGACAGTGTGACAGGGAGAGACCAGGGGTGCGAGGGTGTGAGAGGTAGAGCCTGGCAGTGTCAGGGTATGAGACAGTGTGACAGGGAGAGACCAGGGGTGTGAGGGTGTGAGAGGGAGAGCCTGGCAGTGTCAGGGTATGAGACAGTGTGACAGGGAGAGACCAGGAGTGCGAGGGTGTGAGAGGGAGAGCCTGGCAGTGTCAGGGTATGAGAGGGCGTGAGAGGGAGAGCTTGGCAGTGTCAGGGTATGAGAGGGTGTGAGAAGGAGAGCCTGGCAGTGTCAGGGTATGAGACAGTGTGACAGGGAGAGACCAGGAGTGCGCCGGTGTCAGAGGGAGAGCCTGGCAGTGTCAGGGTATGAGACCGTGTGACAGAAAGAGACCAGGAGTGTGAGGGTTTGAGAGGGAGAGCCTGGCAGTGTCAGGGTATCTGAGGGTGTGAGAGGGAGAGCCTGGCAGTGTCAGAGAAGGAGAGGGTGTGAGAGGGAGAGACTGGCAGTGTCAGGGTATGAGACTGTGTGACAGGGAGAGACCAGGAGTGTGAGGGTGTGAGAGGGAGAGCCTGGCAGTGTCAGGGTATGAGAAAGGGTGACAGGGAGAGACCAGGAGTGCGAGGGTGTGAGAGGGAGAGCTTGGCAGTGTCAGAGAAGGAGAGGGTGTGAGAGGGAGAGACTGGCAGTGTCAGGGTATGAGACAGTGTGACAGGGAAAGACCAGGCGTGCAAGGGTGTGAGAGGGAGAGCCTGGCAGTGTCAGGGTATGAGACAGTGTGACAGGGAAAGACCAGGGGTGCGAGGGTGTGAGAGGGAGAGCCTGGCAGTGTCAGGGTATGAGACAGTGTGACAGGGAGAGACTAGGAGTGCGAGGGTGTGAGAGGGAGAGCTTGGCAGTGTCAGGGTATGAGAGGGCATGAGAGGGAGAGACCAGGAGTGCAAGGGTGTGAGAGGGAGAGCCTGGCAGTGTCAGGGTTTGAGATGGCTTGAGAGGGAGAGACCAGGAGTGTGAGGGTGTGAGAGGGAGAGCCTGGCAGTGTCAGGGTATGAGACAGTGTGACAGGGAGAGACCAGGAGTGCGAGGGTGTGAGAGGGAGAGCCTGGCAGTGTCAGGGTATGAGACAGTGTGACAGGGAGAGACCAGGAGTGCGAGGGTGTGAGAGGGAGAGCCTGGCAGTGTCAGAGAAGGAGAGGGTGTGAGAGGGAGAGACTGGCAGAGTCAGGGTATGAGACAGTGTGACAGGGAGAGACCAGGGTTGCGAGGGTGTGAGAGGGAGAGCCTGGCAGTGTCAGGGTATGAGACAGTGTGACAGGGAGAGACCAGGGGTGCAAGGGTGTGAGTGGGAGAGCCTGGCAGTGTTAGGGTATGAGACAGTGTGACAGGGAGAGACCAGGAGTGCGAGGGTGTGAGAGGGAGAGCCTGGCAGTGTCAGGGTATGAGAGGGCGTGAGAAGGAGAGCCTGGCAGTGTCAGGGTATGAGACAGTGTGACAGGGAGAGACCAGGAGTGCGAGGGTGCGAGAGGGAGAGCCTGGCAGTGTCAGGGTATGAGACAGTGTGACAGAGAGAAACCAGGAGTGCGAGGGTTTGAGAGGGAGAGCCTGGCAGTGTCAGGGTATCTGAGGGTGTGAGAGGGAGAGCCTGGCAGTGTCAGAGAAGGAGAGGGTGTGAGAGGGAGAGACTGGCAGTGTCAGGGTATGAGACAGTGTGACAGGGAGAGACCAGGAGTGCGAGGGTGTGAGAGGGAGAGCCTGGCAGTGTCAGGGTATGAGACAGTGTGACAGGGAGAGACCAGGAGTGCGAGGGTGTGAGAGGGAGAGCCTGGCAGTGTCAGGGTTTGAGACAGTGTGACAGGGAGAGACCAGGAGTGCGAGGGTGTGAGAGGGAGAGCCTGGCAGTGTCAGGGTATGTGAGGGTGTGAGAGGGAGAGACTGGCAGTGTCATAGAAGGAGAGGGTAGGAGAGGGAGAGACTGGCAGTGTCAGGGAATGAGACAGTGTGACAGGGAGAGACCAGGAGTGCGAGGGTGTGAGAGGGAGAGCCTGGCAGTGTCAGGGTATGAGAGGGTGTGATAGGGAGAGACCAGGAGTGCGAGGGTGTGAGAGGGAGAGCCTGGCAGTGTCAGGGTTTGTGAGGGTGCGAGAGGGAGAGCCTGGCAGTGTCAGAGAAGGAGCGGGTGTGAGAGGGAGAGACTGGCAGTGTCAGGGTATGAGACAGTGTGACAGGGAGAGAGCAGGAGTGCGAGGGTGTGGGAGGGAGAGCCTGGCAGTGTCAGGGTATGAGAGGGCGTGAGAGGGAGAGACCAGGAGTGCGAGGGTGTGAGAGGGAGAGCCTGGCAGTGTCAGAGAAGGAGAGGGTGTGAGAGGGAGAGACTGGCAGTGTCAGGGTATGAGACAGTGTGACAGGGAGAGACCAGGAGTGCGAGGGTGTGAGAGGGAGAGCCTGGCAGTGTCAGGGTATGAGAGGGCGTGAGAGGGAGAGACCAGGAGTGCGAGGGTGTGAGAGGGAGAGCCTGGCAGTGTCAGAGAAGGAGAGGGTGTGAGAGGGAGAGACTGGCAGTGTCAGGGTATGAGACAGTGTGACAGGGAGAGACCAGGAGTGCGAGGGTGTGAGAGGGAGAGCCTGGCAGTGTCAGGGTTTGAGACGGTGTGACAGGGAGAGACCAGGAGTGCGAGGGTGTGAGAGGGACAGCCTGGCAGTGTCAGGGTATGAGACAGTGTGACAGGGAGAGACCAGGAGTGCGAGGGTGTGAGAGGGGGAGCCTGGCAGTGTCAGAGAAGGAGAGGGTGCAGAGGGAGAGACTGGCAGTGTCAGGGTATGAGAGGGTGTGAGAGGGAGAGCCTGGCAGTGTCAGGTATGAGAGGGTGTGAGAGGAAGAGCCTGGCAGTGTCAGGGTATGAGAGGGTGTGAGAGGGAGAGCCTGGCAGTGTCAGGGTATGAGACAGTGTGACAGGGAGAGACCAGGAGTGCGAGGGTGTGAGAGGGAGAGCCTGGCAGTGTCAGGGTATGAGACAGTGTGACAGGGAGAGACCAGGAGTGCGAGGGTGTGAGAGGGAGAGCCTGGCAGTGTCAGAGAAGGAGAGGGTGTGAGAGGGAGAGACTGGCAGTGTCAGGGTATAAGACAGTGTGACAGGGAAAGACCAGGGGTGCGAGGGTGTGAGAGGGATAGCCTTGCAGTGTCAGGGTATGAGACAGTGTGACCGGGAGAGACCAGGGGTGCGAGGGTGTGACAGGGAGAGCCTGACAGTGTCAGGGTATGAGAGAGTGTGACAGAGAGAGACTAGGAGTGCGAGGGTGTGAGAGTGAGAGCTCCGCAGTGTCAGGTTATGAGAGGGCGTGAGAGGGAGAGACCAGGAGTGCAAGGGTGTGAGAGGGAGAGCCTGGCAGTGTCAGGGTATGAGACAGTGTGACAGGGAGAGACCAGGGGTGCGAGGGTGTGAGAGGGAGAGCCTGGCAGTGTTAGGGTATGAGACAGTGTGACAGGGAGAGACCAGGAGTGCGAGGGTGTGAGAGGGAGAGCCTGGCAGTGTCAGGGTATGAGAGGGCGTGAGAGGGAGAGCCTGGCAGTGTCAGGGTATGAGAGGGTGTGAGAAGGAGAGCCTGGCAGTGTCAGGGTATGAGACAGTGTGACAGGGAGAGACCAGGAGTGCGAGGGTGCGAGAGGGAGAGCCTGGCAGTGTCAGGGTATGAGACAGTGTGACAGAGAGAAACCAGGAGTGCGAGGGTTTGAGAGGGAGAGCCTGGCACTGTCAGGGTATCTGAGGGTGTGAGAGGGAGAGCCTGGCAGTGTCAGAGAAGGAGAGGGTGTGAGAGGGAGAGACTGGCAGTGTCAGGGTATGAGACAGTGTGACAGGGAGAGACCAGGAGTGCGAGGGTGTGAGAGGAGAGCCTGGCAGTGTCAGGGTATGAGACAGTGTGACAGGGAGAGACCAGGAGTGCGAGGGTGTGAGAGGGAGAGCCTGGCAGTGTCAGGGTATGTGAGGGTGTGAGAGGGAGAGACTGGCAGTGTCAGAGAAGGAGAGGGTATGAGAGGGAGAGACTGGCAGTGTCAGGGAATGAGACAGTGTGACAGGGAGAGACCAGGAGTGCGAGGGTGTGAGAGGGAGAGCCTGGCAGTGTCAGGGTATGAGAGGGTGTGATAGGGAGAGACCAGGAGTGCGAGGGTGTGAGAGGGAGAGCCTGGCAGTGTCAGGGTTTGTGAGGGTGTGAGAGGGAGAGCCTGGCAGTGTCAGAGAAGGAGAGGGTGTGAGAAGGAGAGACTGGCAGTGTCAGGGTATGAGACAGTGTGACAGGGAGAGAGCAGGAGTGCGAGGGTGTGGGAGGGAGAGCCTGGCAGTGTCAGGGTATGAGAGGGCGTGAGAGGGAGAGACCAGGAGTGCGAGGGTGTGAGAGGGAGAGCCTGGCAGTGTCAGAGAAGGAGAGGGTGTGAGAGGGAGAGACTGGCCGTGTCAGGGTATGAGACAGTGTGACAGGGAGAGACCAGGAGTGCGAGGGTGTGAGAGGGAGAGCCTGGCAGTGTGAGGGTATGAGAGGGCGTGAGAGGGAGAGACCAGGAGTGCGAGGGTGTGAGAGGGAGAGCCTGGCACTGTCAGGGTATCTGAGGGTGTGAGAGGGAGAGCCTGGCAGTGTCAGAGAAGGAGAGGGTGTGAGAGGGAGAGACTGGCAGTGTCAGGGTATGAGACAGTGTGACAGGGAGAGACCAGGAGTGCGAGGGTGTGAGAGGAGAGCCTGGCAGTGTCAGGGTATGAGACAGTGTGACAGGGAGAGACCAGGAGTGCGAGGGTGTGAGAGGGAGAGCCTGGCAGTGTCAGGGTTTGAGACAGTGTGACAGGGAGAGACCAGGAGTGCGAGGGTGTGAGAGGGAGAGCCTGGCAGTGTCAGGGTATGTGAGGGTGTGAGAGGGAGAGACTGGCAGTGTCAGAGAAGGAGAGGGTATGAGAGGGAGAGACTGGCAGTGTCAGGGAATGAGACAGTGTGACAGGGAGAGACCAGGAGTGCGAGGGTGTGAGAGGGAGAGCCTGGCAGTGTCAGGGTATGAGAGGGTGTGATAGGGAGAGACCAGGAGTGCGAGGGTGTGAGAGGGAGAGCCTGGCAGTGTCAGGGTTTGTGAGGGTGTGAGAGGGAGAGCCTGGCAGTGTCAGAGAAGGAGAGGGTGTGAGAAGGAGAGACTGGCAGTGTCAGGGTATGAGACAGTGTGACAGGGAGAGAGCAGGAGTGCGAGGGTGTGGGAGGGAGAGCCTGGCAGTGTCAGGGTATGAGAGGGCGTGAGAGGGAGAGACCAGGAGTGCGAGGGTGTGAGAGGGAGAGCCTGGCAGTGTCAGAGAAGGAGAGGGTGTGAGAGGGAGAGACTGGCCGTGTCAGGGTATGAGACAGTGTGACAGGGAGAGACCAGGAGTGCGAGGGTGTGAGAGGGAGAGCCTGGCAGTGTCAGGGTATGAGAGGGCGTGAGAGGGAGAGACCAGAAGTGCGAGGGTGTGAGAGGGAGAGCCTGGCAGTGTCAGAGAAGGAGAGGGTGTGAGAGGGAGAGACTGGCAGTGTCAGGGTATGAGACAGTGTGACAGGGAGAGACCAGGAGTGCGAGGGTGTGAGAGGGAGAGCCTGGCAGTGTCAGGGTTTGAGACGGTGTGACAGGGAGAGACCAGGAGTGCGAGGGTGTGAGAGGGACAGCCTGGTAGTGTCAGGGTATGAGACAGTGTGACAGGGAGAGACCAGGAGTGCGAGGGTGTGAGAGGGGGAGCCTGGCAGTGTCAGAGAAGGAGAGGGTGCAGAGGGAGAGACTGGCAGTGTCAGGGTATGAGAGGGTGTGAGAGGGAGAGCCTGGCAGTGTCAGGGTATGAGAGGGTGTGAGAGGGAGAGCCTGGCAGTGTCAGGGTATGAGACAGTGTGACAGGGAGAGACCAGGAGTGCGAGGGTGTGAGAGGGAGAGCCTGGCAGTGTCAGGGTATGAGACAGTGTGACAGGGAGAGACCAGGAGTGCGAGGGTGTGAGAGGGAGAGCCTGGCAGTGTCAGAGAAGGAGAGGGTGTGAGAGGGAGAGACTGGCAGTGTCAGGGTATAAGACAGTGTGACAGGGAAAGACCAGGGGTGCGAGGGTGTGAGAGGGATAGCCTTGCAGTGTCAGGGTATGAGACAGTGTGACAGGGAGAGACCAGGGGTGCGAGGGTGTGACAGGGAGAGCCTGGCAGTGTCAGGGTATGAGACAGTGTGACAGGGAGAGACTAGGAGTGCGAGGGTGTGAGAGTGAGAGCTCCGCAGTGTCAGGTTATGAGAGGGCGTGAGAGGGAGAGAGCAGGAGTGCAAGGGTGTGAGAGGGAGAGCCTGGCAGTGTCAGGGTATGAGAGGGCGTGAGAGGGAGAGACCAGGAGTGTGAGGGTGTGAGAGGGAGAGCCTGGCAGTGTCAGGGTATGAGACAGTGTGACAGGGAGAGACCAGGAGTGCAAGGGTGTGAGAGGGAAAGCCTGGCAGTGTCAGGGTATGAGACAGTGTGACAGGGAGAGACCAGGAGTGCGAGGGTGTGAGAGGGAGAGCCTGGCAGTGTCAGAGAAGGAGAGGGTGTGAGAGGGAGAGACTGGCCGAGTCAGGGTATGAGACAGTGTGACAGGGAGAGACCAGGGGTGCGAGGGTGTGAGAGGGAGAGCCTGGCAGTGTCAGGGTATGAGACAGTGTGACAGGGAGAGACCAGGGGTGCGAGGGTGTGAGAGGGAGAGCCTGGCAGTGTCAGGGTATGAGACAGTGTGACAGGGAGAGACCAGGAGTGCGAGGGTGTGAGAGGGAGAGCCTGGCAGTGTCAGGGTATGAGAGGGCGTGAGAGGGAGAGCCTGGCAGTGTCAGGGTATGAGAGGGTGTGAGAAGGAGAGCCTGGCAGTGTCAGGGTATGAGGCAGTGTGACAGGGAGAGACCAGGAGTGCGACGGTGCGAGAGGGAGAGCCTGGCAGTGTCAGGGTATGAGACAGTGTGACAGAGAGAGACCAGGAGTGCGAGGGTTTGAGAGGGAGAGCCTGGCAGTGTCAGGGTATCTGAGGGTGTGAGAGGGAGAGCCTGGCAGTGTCAGAGAAGGAGAGGGTGTGAGAGGGAGAGACTGGCAGTGTCAGGGTATGAGACAGTGTGACAGGGAGAGACCAGGAGTGCGAGGGTGTGAGAGGGAGAGCCTGGCAGTGTCAGGGTATGAGACAGTGTGACAGGGAGAGACCAGGGGTGCGAGGGTGTGAGAGGGAGAGCTTGGCAGTGTCAGGGTATGAGAGGGCGTGAGAGGGAGAGACCAGGAGTGCAAGGGTGTGAGAGGGAGAGCCTGGCAGTGTCAGAGAAGGAGAGGGTGTGAGAGGGAGAGCCTGGCAGTGTCAGGGTATGAGACAGTGTGACAGGGAGAGACTAGGAGTGCGAGGGTGTGAGAGGGAGAGCTTGGCAGTGTCAGGGTATGAGAGGGCGTGAGAGGGAGAGACCAGGAGTGCAAGGGTGTGAGAGGGAGAGCCTGGCAGTGTCAGGGTTTGAGAGGGCGTGAGAGGGAGAGACCAGGAGTGTGAGGGTGTGAGAGGGAGAGCCTGGCAGTGTCAGGGTATGAGACAGTGTGACAGGGAGAGGCCAGGAGTGCGAGGTGTGAGAGGGAGAGCCTGGCAGTGTCAGGGTATGAGAGGGCGTGAGAGGGAGAGACCAGGAGTGCGAGGGTGTGAGAGGGAGAACCTGGCAGTGTCAGAGAAGGAGAGGGTGTGAGAGGGAGAGACTGGCAGTGTCAGGGTATGAGACAGTGTGACAGGGAGAGACCAGGAGTGCGAGGGTGTGAGAGGGAGAGCCTGGCAGTGTCAGGGTTTGAGACGGTGTGACAGGGAGAGACCAGGAGTGCGAGGGTGTGAGAGGGACAGCCTGGCAGTGTCAGGGTATGAGACAGTGTGACAGGGAGAGACCAGGAGTGCGAGGGTGTAAGAGGGGGAGCCTGGCAGTGTCAGAGAAGGAGAGGGTGTCAGAGGGAGAGACTGGCAGTGTCAGGGTATGAGAGGGTGTGAGAGGGAGAGCCTGGCAGTGTCAGGTATGAGAGGGTGTGAGAGGGAGAGCCTGGCAGTGTCAGGGTATGAGAGGGTGTGAGAGGGAGAGCCTGGCAGTGTCAGGGTATGAGACAGTGTGACAGGGAGAGACCAGGAGTGCGAGGGTGTGAGAGGGAGAGCCTGGCAGTGTCAGGGTATGAGACAGTGTGACAGGGAGAGACCAGGAGTGCAAGGGTGTGAGAGGGAGAGCCTGGTAGTGTCAGAGAAGGTGAGGGTGTGAGAGGGAGAGACTGGCAGTGTCAGGGTATGAGACAGTGTGACAGGGAAAGACCAGGGGTGTGAGGGTGTGAGAGGGATAGCCTTGCAGTGTCAGGGTATGAGACAGTGTGACAGGGAGAGACCAGGGGTGCGAGGGTGTGACAGGGAGAGCCTGGCAGTGTCAGGGTATGAGAGAGTGTGACAGGGAGAGACTAGGAGTGCGAGGGTGTGAGAGTGAGAGCTTCGCAGTGTCAGGTTATGAGAGGGCGTGAGAGGGAGAGACCAGGAGTGCAAGGGTGTGAGAGGGAGAGCCTGCCAGTGTCAGGGTATGAGAGGTCGTGAGAGGGAGAGACCAGGAGTGTGAGGGTGTGAGAGGGAGAGCCTGGCAGTGTCAGGGTATGAGACAGTGTGACAGGGAGAGACCAGGAGTGCAAGGGTGTGAGAGGGAAAGCCTGGCAGTGTCAGGGTATGAGACAGTGTGACAGGGAGAGACCAGGAGTGCGAGGGTGTGAGAGGGAGAGCCTGGCAGTGTCAGAGAAGGAGAGGGTGTGAGAGGGAGAGACTGGCCGAGTCAGGGTATGAGACAGTGTGACAGGGAGAGACCAGGGGTGCGAGGGTGTGAGAGGGAGAGCCTGGCAGTGTCAGGGTATGAGACAGTGTGACAGGGAGAGACCAGGAGTGCGAGGGTGTGAGAGGGAGAGCCTGGCAGTGTCAGGGTATGAGAGGGCGTGAGAGGGAGAGCCTGGCAGTGTCAGGGTATGAGAGGGTGTGAGAAGGAGAGCCTGGCAGTGTCAGGGTATGAGACAGTGTGACAGGGAGAGACCAGGAGTGCGACGGTGCGAGAGGGAGAGCCTGGCAGTGTCAGGGTATGAGACAGTGTGACAGAGAGAGACCAGGAGTGCGAGGGTTTGAGAGGGAGAGCCTGGCAGTGTCAGGGTATCTGAGGGTGTGAGAGGGAGAGCCTGACAGTGTCAGAGAAGGAGAGGGTGTGAGAGGGAGAGACTGGCAGTGTCAGGGTATGAGACAGTGTGACAGGGAGAGACCAGGAGTGCGAGGGTGTGAGAGGGAGAGCCTGGCAGTGTCAGGGTATGAGACAGTGTGACAGGGAGAGACCAGGGGTGCGAGGGTGTGAGAGGGAGAGCCTGGCAGTGTCAGGGTATGAGACAGTGTGACAGGGAGAGACTAGGAGTGCGAGGGTGTCAGAGGGAGAGACTGGCAGTGTCAGGGTATGAGAGGGTGTGAGAGGGAGAGCCTGGCAGTGTCAGGTATGAGAGGGTGTGAGAGGGAGAGCCTGGCAGTGTCAGGGTATGAGAGGGTGTGAGAGGGAGAGCCTGGCAGTGTCAGGGTATGAGACAGTGTGACAGGGAGAGACCAGGAGTGCGAGGGTGTGAGAGGGAGAGCCTGGCAGTGTCAGGGTATGAGACAGTGTGACAGGGAGAGACCAGGAGTGCAAGGGTGTGAGAGGGAGAGCCTGGTAGTGTCAGAGAAGGTGAGGGTGTGAGAGGGAGAGACTGGCAGTGTCAGGGTATGAGACAGTGTGACAGGGAAAGACCAGGGGTGTGAGGGTGTGAGAGGGATAGCCTTGCAGTGTCAGGGTATGAGACAGTGTGACAGGGAGAGACCAGGGGTGCGAGGGTGTGACAGGGAGAGCCTGGCAGTGTCAGGGTATGAGAGAGTGTGACAGGGAGAGACTAGGAGTGCGAGGGTGTGAGAGTGAGAGCTTCGCAGTGTCAGGTTATGAGAGGGCGTGAGAGGGAGAGACCAGGAGTGCAAGGGTGTGAGAGGGAGAGCCTGCCAGTGTCAGGGTATGAGAGGTCGTGAGAGGGAGAGACCAGGAGTGTGAGGGTGTGAGAGGGAGAGCCTGGCAGTGTCAGGGTATGAGACAGTGTGACAGGGAGAGACCAGGAGTGCAAGGGTGTGAGAGGGAAAGCCTGGCAGTGTCAGGGTATGAGACAGTGTGACAGGGAGAGACCAGGAGTGCGAGGGTGTGAGAGGGAGAGCCTGGCAGTGTCAGAGAAGGAGAGGGTGTGAGAGGGAGAGACTGGCCGAGTCAGGGTATGAGACAGTGTGACAGAGAGAGACCAGGGGTGCGAGGGTGTGAGAGGGAGAGCCTGGCAGTGTCAGGGTATGAGACAGTGTGACAGGGAGAGACCAGGGGTGCGAGGGTGTGAGAGGGAGAGCCTGGCAGTGTCAGGGTATGAGACAGTGTGACAGGGAGAGACCAGGAGTGCGAGGGTGTGAGAGGGAGAGCCTGGCAGTGTCAGGGTATGAGAGGGCGTGAGAGGGAGAGCCTGGCAGTGTCAGGGTATGAGAGGGTGTGAGAAGGAGAGCCTGGCAGTGTCAGGGTATGAGACAGTGTGACAGGGAGAGACCAGGAGTGCGACGGTGCGAGAGGGAGAGCCTGGCAGTGTCAGGGTATGAGACAGTGTGACAGAGAGAGACCAGGAGTGCGAGGGTTTGAGAGGGAGAGCCTGGCAGTGTCAGGGTATCTGAGGGTGTGAGAGGGAGAGCCTGGCAGTGTCAGAGAAGGAGAGGGTGTGAGAGGGAGAGACTGGCAGTGTCAGGGTATGAGACAGTGTGACAGGGAGAGACCAGGAGTGCGAGGGTGTGAGAGGGAGAGCCTGGCAGTGTCAGGGTATGAGACAGTGTGACAGGGAGAGACCAGGGGTGCGAGGGTGTGAGAGGGAGAGCCTGGCAGTGTCAGGGTATGAGACAGTGTGACAGGGAGAGACTAGGAGTGCGAGGGTGTGAGAGGGAGAGCTTGGCAGTGTCAGGGTATGAGAGGGCGTGAGAGGGAGAGACCAGGAGTGCAAGGGTGTGAGAGGGAGAGCCTGGCAGTGTCAGGGTTTGAGAGGGCGTGAGAGGGAGAGACCAGGAGTGTGAGGGTGTGAGAGGGAGAGCCTGGCAGTGTCAGGGTATGAGACAGTGTGACAGGGAGAGACCAGGAGTGCGAGGGTGTGAGAGGGAGAGCCTGGCAGTGTCAGGGTATGAGACAGTGTGACAGGGAGAGACCAGGAGTGCGAGGGTGTGAGAGGGAGAGCCTGGCAGTGTCAGAGAAGGAGAGGGTGTGAGAGGGAGAGACTGGCAGAGTCAGGGTATGAGACAGTGTGACAGGGAGAGACCAGGGGTGCGAGGGTGTGAGAGGGAGAGCCTGGCAGTGTCAGGGTATGAGACAGTGTGACAGGGAGAGACCAGGGGTGCGAGGGTATGAGAGGGAGAGCCTGGCAGTGTCAGGGTATGAGACAGTGTGACAGGGAGAGACCAGGAGTGCGAGGGTGTGAGAGGGAGAGCCTGGCAGTGTCAGGGTATGAGAGGGCGTGAGAGGGAGAGCCTGGCAGTGTCAGGGTATGAGAGGGTGTGAGAAGGAGAGCCTGGCAGTGTCAGGGTATGAGACAGTGTGACAGGGAGAGACCAGGAGTGCGAGGGTGCGAGAGGGAGAGCCTGGCAGTGTCAGGGTATGAGACAGTGTGACAGAGAGAAACCAGGAGTGTGAGGGTTTGAGAGGGAGAGCCTGGCAGTGTCAGGGTATCTGAGGGTGTGAGAGGGAGAGCCTGGCAGTGTCAGAGAAGGAGAGGGTGTGAGAGGGAGAGACTGGCAGTGTCAGGGTATGAGACAGTGTGACAGGGAGAGACCAGGAGTGCGAGGGTGTGAGAGGGAGAGCCTGGCAGTGTCAGGGTTTGAGAAAGTGTGACAGGGAGAGACCAGGAGTGCGAGGGTGTGAGAGGGAGAGCCTGGCAGTGTCAGGGTTTGAGACAGTGTGACAGGGAGAGACCAGGAGTGCGAGGGTGTGAGAGGGAGAGCCTGGCAGTGTCAGGGTATGTGAGGGTGTGAGAGGGAGAGACTGGCAGTGTCAGAGAAGGAGAGGGTATGAGAGGGAGAGACTGGCAGTGTCAGGGTATGAGACAGTGTGACAGGGAGAGACCAGGAGTGCGAGGGTGTGAGAGGGAGAGCCTGGCAGTGTCAGGGTAAGAGACAGTGTGACAGGGAGAGACCAGGAGTGTGAGGGTGTGAGAGGGAGAGCGTGGGTATGAGACAGTGTGACAGGGAGAGACCAGGAGTGCGAGGGTGTGAGAGGGAGAGTCTGGCAGTGTCAGGGTATGTGTGGGTGTGAGAGGGAGAGCCTGGCAGTGTCAGAGGAGAGGGTGTGAGAGGGAGAGACTGGCAGTGTCAGTGTATGAGACAGTGTGACAGGGAGAGACCAGGAGTGCAAAGGTAGGAGAGGGAGAGACTGGCACTGCCAGAGAAGGAGAGGGTATGAAGTGGAGAGCCTGGAAGTGTCAGGGTACGATGCAATATCACAGGGCGAGAATGGCAGTGCCAAGGCAGGAGAATATGGGAGCAGGAGAGACCAGGAGTCTAGGGGCGAGAGGACATGAGAGCAAGATACTGGCAGTGTCAGAGAAGAAGAGGCTGTGGGAGGGAGAAAGGCAGTACCATGGACAAGATTGTGTGAGAGTGAGAGATCACAGGGAGTGAAAGCGTTATAACAGAGAGACTGGCACTACCAGAGAAGGAGAGGGTGTGAGAGGGAGAGCCTGGCAATGTCAGGGTTCGAAAGGGTGTGGGAGGGAGAGACTGACACTGCCAGAGAAGGAGAGGGTGTGAGATTGAGAGCCTGGAAGTGCCAGGTACGAGAAGGTATGACAGGGCAAGCATGGCAGTGCCAGGGCAGGAGAGTAAGTGAGAGGAAGAGACTGGTATAGAGAAGGAGCTCAGTACCCCACTTCAACCACCTCACCCATATTGCCTATTTGTTGGGTACAAGAGTGTGAAACTTGAGCAGCACCAGGGGAAGTGCCCGTACCCAAGTGAATCCTGGATGCAAGGTTCCCGTTGAGAAAACCATACCTGCATCAAAGACGGTATGATGGCTATTTGAACGAAAACCCAGAAGGAGGATGAATGCACGAGAGAGCAGATTTGTGACGTCATGCAAGAGTCGAAATGCCGTTCTTAGAAAAGATGCAGGGACGAGGGAATGTGGATATTCTATAAGGCATCAAGAACGTATGAAAGATAAGCAACATCTTGGGCTCAAGATGAAAAGGCTTATGCTGAAGAAACGATAAAATTATTAAAGTCAATTCACAGGAGTACAAATGCAAAGTAACGCAAGCAAAGTTTTCATGAGGCTAGCTTTATAGTAAAATAGATTGCGGCAAGCGCCAGTATATATATATATATATATGTGTATGAAGTACGAGTAAGGAATGGAGACTTCCACCACGCATTATAGCAGAGTCAGACTTAAAGAAGGAAAAACTTTCTTTTCCAAATGTGTCGCAGTAAGAAAGTAAGTGAATTACAGGTGAATTTCAGAAAGGCGAGGTTGAATGAGCCAAGAAGCCAAGGTCGTTTCCGGCTGGAAGGAACAGGAATTACTTGCAATCTGTGAAGGAATGAACCACCTGTTCTGAAGGCATGGATAAGAACAAAGTAGACGTCAGAAGCTCATTGGAAAATAGTCTTTTTAATACACCTTAGCTCGATTTTTTGGTCTTGAGTCACGCGGAGGGAGGAAGTTGGAAAAGCATGATGGTCACACCTACGCACGAGAGATGAGTGTATAATATAGAAATATAAAGTGATATATGTGACCGGTTGAGTATGTCCGTTTTATGTGATTGTGTAATGGTGACGACAATATAGAGGAATTGGTAAATGTGGAAAGGAGACAAGAGTTGAAAAAGTTGATTATTTTTTTATTGGAATTTAAATGATGGCGTTTAGTGAAAACATATTAAAAATAAGATAAACGTGATATAAAGGGCTTGGAGCCTGCGACGATTGGTGCAAGCTCATATTGTATTACTTTTCTGAAAAAGTACCTGTTTGAAAAAATTGCAAAGAGTAACGGGTGAGTATTGACCATCAGGTCTGACGAGTCAATAACGGAAGATATTACTCTGCTTACGCACCTGTGTAAACAGCTCCCAAAGCACGCACCCAAGCTTAGACAGTATAGTGAGGAATGGGTTAAAGGTACGGCAGATAACATTTTTATGCCATAGCCACAAAGGGGATCATTATTGAAAGCGGTTTTGCAGCATATGATGACATAGTTGCATGCTGCATATACAGGAAAAGAGTTAGACAACCAATTTGCAAGCTTAGAGCTCTGTAAAATGTACCAGGAGGAGAGAGAAGAGCCGCCTCCTATATATTGGATACTTAATGTATGCACAGAGGGGGGGTGATGAGCCTTCCGCTCCACCCGCCGCGCCCGAAGCAGATGGCGATAGTAAGAAAGATGAAGGGCTTTACCCACTAAGGGAGCTCAAGGCAGCAACAGGGTATAGTAAACCAGTGAAGAGGAAGTGCCAAACACCACCCACACTCCAGCCACCCCCTTCGAAGTGCCAGGTACATTCACGTCAAAATATGTGACGTATGAAGAACAGATAACCAGCAGCTAGCCGCAGTTGGGCTCTGCCCAGTGCCTATCAGAGTAACAGAACCTATTGAAGTACCGACACCTAAGAAAACCTGAACAGTAAGGTACCCATTGAGAAAACCATATCTACAGGCAAGACAAAATGACGGTTGTCAGAATGGAACTCCCGAAGAAGCCAAGAAGATCATAAGGGAAGACGAATGGTGACGTCAAAAGAAATCGGACTGACGCACATATAGAAGATATAATGATGCAAGAATACTGACAACGAGACGAAATACCAGGATAAGTGACATCTTGAGCCTAGGGTGAAGCAGTTGATGTCAAGATGCAGAAACGTATGCCATATGCACGATGAAGATATTCAGTTAGTTTAAACGTGTACAGATGCAAGAAACCGCAAGAAGCAAAGCAATCGTTAAGCTTACTTATGCTTAGTAGCAAATAGATTGTGGCAAGCGCCAACATATACATATATACCCCAGAAGCACTTTATAGATGAGTGAAAATCCACTACGCACATAAGCAGAATTGAACAAAGGTTAATAAAGGTCTCAAGAGGAGAGTGTTGCAGCAAACAAATCAAGAATTAAGACGGAAAGAAAACCAAGCGAAGGTAACCATGCCAAGAAGCCAAGGTCATATCGGGCAGGAAAAGGCCAACAGTGGATACAATTAAAGAGAAAAAGAACAGAGTATCCTGTTCAGAAAGGTCAAGATAAGCCACAGATGGTAGAAGACTGGAAAAATTAAATCAAATACATGAAGATACATGAAGAAGAGGCCGACTTCACGGTGTCCGAATCACGTAACAAGGCAGGCAGGAAGGGATGAGACTTTCACACCTACGCGTGGATCCCTGCCATACCCATACTCCTTAAAAGTTCTCAGACCAAAAAGCAGACTCGAGGCTAAACTACAAAGAAGAAGTTGACACATGACACTGAGGTGATGATTGATTGTATCATAATTGGATGGAAGCTGGGGTGCAGACTAACGCCCTGCACCTTGCTGGCTGTTCTGCATGCTGCTAGACATAAGTGTAAAAGTATGAGTGGGACTGTTGCCAACCCAATCATAGTGGACCGTGTAATCTAGGGTCCTATAGTGAGTAGAACCAATGGGACGTTGTACTTTTAGTAAGGGCTTAGTTGCCCCATCTGACATTGATTAACAAATCCCCTCTCCCTGTTACCACATACAGTTATAGTACCTATGTTAAAGTTACCTTCCTATAACCAATCACGTTGCATGTTAGGTTTTTAAGATTGCACGTCAGTGATGATGAGTTTTTGATATGAATACTGTGTTTTTTCTGAAATTAAGTGGAGTTGAAGCGAGAAGGAAGATCGAGCGGTTGCTGATGTTCATTGTACTCCCCGTTTTTTGTACTTGTCATTCAACGGACTCCCTTTGCCAAACTATTGAGTTGTCATAGTTATTTGATGCTAGAGTACGAATCTGCATCCCCATCTATCGCGAGGGTGCTGCTACTCATCTTCAAGGGCTTTTTGGAGACCCCCAGTCAAATGGGCCGGCTGGGGTCTATCCAGTTCACTGGCATATGAGTCGCCTGTGCAAAGCAGTGACGAGGGACTGGAGAAAAATACTGAGCGAGATGTAATCTCTAAGGTCCCGAGGGACAAGGAGAGACACGATAAGGAGAGAAGTGATCGATCAAGTACATCCTTAGATATAGGACCAGAGGAAAAAAAAGATGGAAAGGGGAAAAGGATAAGGCTGATGAGGTAGCGCTTTTACAGAATGAATGGATGGGAGGTCAGATTTTGCTCAAACTCGATGGTAAAAGCATTGATGACGTAAGGCAAAGAGAAGATCGTGATAAGCAACGAAATAGAGAAAGAGAAGAACAGCTGATAGAGGAAAAGGTCAAAAGAAAGGATAGACAGAGACGGGAACAACTGTATCAAGATGAGCAACAGCGAGGAAGGGAAAAGGCAGAAGAACAGAGGAAATATGATAACAGACAGAGGGCAATTACGGAACGAGAAAAGATAGAAAGAAAAAGAGAAGAACAAGAGGAACGAAGATTAAGGGAGAAGTGGATACAAAGGCGAAAAGATGAGGAGAGACGGAGGGCAAATAAGAGAACGGAACTGAAAAGAAAAGAGGAGGCAAAAGCAAGGGAGGAAGGAAGAAAGCGTAGAGAAATTGATGATGACATAGAACTAAAGAGAAGGCAGCGAGCACCCAACATTGATCTCCTGGAAAAGGAAGTAATGGATCCCGATCCAGTTGTATCATGGGAAGATTTAGAAGAGTTCTTCCCCACACAAGAGCCACTACGAGATCCATCTGGAGTAAATCTGGAGGATGAGTATGACTCTAGGAGTCTTGGGGATGCAATGGATAAAGTCTATCATGGGATGAGGGCGAAGAAGGATTTAAAAGGGAAGCAAAGAACGATCGACTTGAGAGTACGCAGCTGTACAGTAATGAGGGAGGCTCATGTAGTTTTGAGCCTATAAATCTGTCTTTAGACAGACTGATTGGATAGAGATGAAGATGAAAAATGTTACACGATTTGGGGACAAGAGATGTCAGATGAAGATGCAGAAGTCATTCGTGGAGGAAAGGAAGGTAACGCAGGTGGGTCCGAAGGATGTTTTTCTATGGATAAGGAAGTTAGATGGTTGAATCCAAGCCTCCCTATCTCTCGGGTGTCAAGGTCCTTGACGCTGCTGGGTCGACCTAGAGGGTGTTCCCATGGTGACAGGGGGGATTCGCCACCATATGTGAGCAGATTACGATTGTTGCCAGGTAAAAGGCAATGCAGAACCACTGTCCCTGGTTTGGAAAGATTAACTGAAGGGGACCCATGCGAGTTTGGGATTTCTCAGTTTCCTTTACTAGAAAAGGGCGAGGCCAAGCCGCAGTTTATACCATGGCCAAAAATGGACAAGGATAATTTGAGGTCCAAACTCCCAAGTTTAACTTCCAGTGCTGGGAAGTGGATACATGAGTTACAGAAAATGAATGGAGGAAACACGTTAGCTATAGGGGACATTGCCATTCTTGGAGAAAGAGCTGATGATGTTTGGTCGAGAGCAGGGTATTCTACTGTTACTAGAGTTAACACTGCTTATAATGGATCACCGTTCAATAACTGTAGGGCGGCAGTCTGTAAAGCGCTTAGAGTATTGTATCCAGACACGTCCGATATGGGAGTTATAATGACAAAAAAGATGCAGGAAGGGGATGATCCTCTTTTTTATATTCAGAATTTCCAAGAGGCAGAGGCCTTGGAGACACGAGAAGCTTGGGGGAAATCTATCCTTGTGTTTTTATCATATATTGTGCCAAGGGCTGCCAAAAGTAGCACAGAAGTTAGTGGGCATGGAGGCAAAACCATGGAGGAAATGCAGCTTACCATTGCGCATTATTGTAGGCTTCTGCAAGAGAAAAACCAAAAGAAGGACGATGCTAGAGAGGGTGAAGAAGCTAAATGAATACAGAAAAAGTTATCTAAGTATGCCATTGCAGGGGTGATGTTGACTAGTGGGGATGAACCAAGTTCACAACAAGTAGCAAATATGCTGCAAATTAATAACCAAAGGCAGATCGACCAAGGAAATAATGGATTTATTCCAAGAGGAAGGGGGGGCTTTCGAGGCAGAGGCTTCCTGAATAATCAAGGAAACTTCAAGAATAATCAAGGTGGGTTTCAAAACTTGCAGAATAATGATCAAAACATGCAGGCGGGCAAGTTAGAAGACTTCCTCTATATGTTGGACATGTGGTATGTCAGGGCACCTTGCTCGCATGTGTAGAAGTCAGGGATACGTGAAGAATGGGCAGTTCTCAAGAGGGGGGACTTCAAACCAACCTGCATATTCGCAGCAGAATGGAGATGGGTTTGTTCAGGACCAGACAGCACAGCAACCACAAGTGCAGAGAGTGCAACAAGGCTTTCAAGTACAGTAAGTCCGCCGCAAGGGCAGTCGCAGCAGTCACCCATGCAGATACAGCAGAACACATATGCAGGACAGTTAATGACTCCTAGGATAGGGGGTGTCACTGTCAATGAAGGGAATCCCTTCACAGGTACAGGGATGAGACTGTATCCACAATAGGACAGCTCACTGGGAGACTTGATGTGTTCAGTACTATTGTTGACGCCCAATCCTCAAGAGGAACCCAGGGTTGATGTCAATATAGGGGGCAAATCCTTTTCATTTTTATGGATACGAGGGCAACACACTTGTGTATACGAGAGAGGACATTTTCTATGTCTGGAAATGCCATGAATACTCAATGTTTCACAGGAGCTACAAGTAGAGTTACATTTATTGAAAACCTGCCCATCTCTATAGGAGAGTGTGACATGTCTGCACCGTTATTATATTCAAGGCAGACACCTGTCAATATTTTAGGTAGAGATTTAATGACTAAGTTGATTATGACCATTTTGTTTATGATGAGGGCATAGTGTGTTCGACACCAGGAAGGCATTATTTAAACGTATTTGAAATTATCAAGGCATTTACAGGACAAATGGCCATGCGAGCCATACCACTAGAACCAGAGGTTTTTCTCTATGGAGCGCGCATTTTGTTAACTTGGTTGCCAGGACAAGTGGCTAAAACTATGAGGATTCCTGATGAAATTTTATTCAGGACGATGATACCTATGGATGAAGATGAAGGACGAGTCTTGCCTTTAGAGATTGAAGCAGCTCTAGTACAGGGAGAACTAGCTATGCTCGATGGAGTTGATTATGACGGCAGACAATGGCGTGCAGTAATTGCCATAGAGGAAGGTTACAGATTAACTGATGTAACTGATGAGGATATGTTTGGTGATCACCCAGCCAATGACGAAGTATTAATTGAGCTAGAACTGGATATTACTTATTGGGTAGAAGCCATCAGACGAGAGGTCCCTCAGAAAATGATGTTAGTGCAGAAACGTCTCGAGTATTTTGATGAAGACATGGCAAAAGTGCCAATTTCATTATGGACCGCAGGCCCATATGACGTAGGCCTATTGAAGGGGGTAGGAGAAGTACAAATTTAAATTGAAACTAGGAGCAATTTTACCTCAAGCACGACAGTGTCCTATGTATCTAGAGGCAGACAAAGGTATTTTTAATAGTACAAAGGTAGCGGGCGCCCCTCTCTCGCAAGAACAGACATGATAACCTGTTCAGTGGTTATTAACCACTTGAGAGTTCGCAGCCACTGCTTTTACTCACTGTGCCTTTCACAGATGGGAAATATCCATTTGCATATCAGTCTTTGTCCTGCCCAGGGGCAGTCCAGCACCGAAATACAATGGCAATTCCAATCTGAACGAGAGTACCACCAGCAACCCCATACACGTGTTTCACCCTTGTTGGGGATCATCAGTGAGGTGAAGCTGATGCCTCTCTAAGCACAGTGAGAGGGAGACCACGTCTGGTTGCCCCCAGGAGACCTAGGGTTACCAATCCCAGGTTCCTTAACAAATAGTACAAAGGTAGCGGGCGCCCCTCTCTCGCAAGAACAGACATGATAACCTGTTCAGTGGTTATTAACCACTTGAGAGTTCGCAGCCACTGCTTTTACTCACTGTGCCTTTCACAGATGGGAAATATCCATTTGCATATCAGTCTTTGTCCTGCCCAGGGGCAGTCCAGCACCGAAATACAATGGCAATTCCAATCTGAACGAGAGTACCACCAGCAACCCCATACACGTGTTTCACCCTTGTTGGGGATCATCAGTGAGGTGAAGCTGATGCCTCTCTAAGCACAGTGAGAGGGAGACCACGTCTGGTTGCCCCCAGGAGACCTAGGGTTACCAATCCCAGGTTCCTTAACAAATAGTACAAAGGTAGCGGGCGCCCCTCTCTCGCAAGAACAGACATGATAACCTGTTCAGTGGTTATTAACCACTTGAGAGTTCGCAGCCACTGCTTTTACTCACTGTGCCTTTCACAGATGGGAAATATCCATTTGCATATCAGTCTTTGTCCTGCCCAGGGGCAGTCCAGCACCGAAATACAATGGCAATTCCAATCTGAACGAGAGTACCACCAGCAACCCCATACACGTGTTTCACCCTTGTTGGGGATCATCAGTGAGGTGAAGCTGATGCCTCTCTAAGCACAGTGAGAGGGAGACCACGTCTGGTTGCCCCCAGGAGACCTAGGGTTACCAATCCCAGGTTCCTTAACAAATAGTACAAAGGTAGCGGGCGCCCCTCTCTCGCAAGAACAGACATGATAACCTGTTCAGTGGTTATTAACCACTTGAGAGTTCGCAGCCACTGCTTTTACTCACTGTGCCTTTCACAGATGGGAAATATCCATTTGCATATCAGTCTTTGTCCTGCCCAGGGGCAGTCCAGCACCGAAATACAATGGCAATTCCAATCTGAACGAGAGTACCACCAGCAACCCCATACACGTGTTTCACCCTTGTTGGGGATCATCAGTGAGGTGAAGCTGATGCCTCTCTAAGCACAGTGAGAGGGAGACCACGTCTGGTTGCCCCCAGGAGACCTAGGGTTACCAATCCCAGGTTCCTTAACAAATAGTACAAAGGTAGCGGGCGCCCCTCTCTCGCAAGAACAGACATGATAACCTGTTCAGTGGTTATTAACCACTTGAGAGTTCGCAGCCACTGCTTTTACTCACTGTGCCTTTCACAGATGGGAAATATCCATTTGCATATCAGTCTTTGTCCTGCCCAGGGGCAGTCCAGCACCGAAATACAATGGCAATTCCAATCTGAACGAGAGTACCACCAGCAACCCCATACACGTGTTTCACCCTTGTTGGGGATCATCAGTGAGGTGAAGCTGATGCCTCTCTAAGCACAGTGAGAGGGAGACCACGTCTGGTTGCCCCCAGGAGACCTAGGGTTACCAATCCCAGGTTCCTTAACAAATAGTACAAAGGTAGCGGGCGCCCCTCTCTCGCAAGAACAGACATGATAACCTGTTCAGTGGTTATTAACCACTTGAGAGTTCGCAGCCACTGCTTTTACTCACTGTGCCTTTCACAGATGGGAAATATCCATTTGCATATCAGTCTTTGTCCTGCCCAGGGGCAGTCCAGCACCGAAATACAATGGCAATTCCAATCTGAACGAGAGTACCACCAGCAACCCCATACACGTGTTTCACCCTTGTTGGGGATCATCAGTGAGGTGAAGCTGATGCCTCTCTAAGCACAGTGAGAGGGAGACCACGTCTGGTTGCCCCCAGGAGACCTAGGGTTACCAATCCCAGGTTCCTTAACAAATAGTACAAAGGTAGCGGGCGCCCCTCTCTCGCAAGAACAGACATGATAACCTGTTCAGTGGTTATTAACCACTTGAGAGTTCGCAGCCACTGCTTTTACTCACTGTGCCTTTCACAGATGGGAAATATCCATTTGCATATCAGTCTTTGTCCTGCCCAGGGGCAGTCCAGCACCGAAATACAATGGCAATTCCAATCTGAACGAGAGTACCACCAGCAACCCCATACACGTGTTTCACCCTTGTTGGGGATCATCAGTGAGGTGAAGCTGATGCCTCTCTAAGCACAGTGAGAGGGAGACCACGTCTGGTTGCCCCCAGGAGACCTAGGGTTACCAATCCCAGGTTCCTTAACAAATAGTACAAAGGTAGCGGGCGCCCCTCTCTCGCAAGAACAGACATGATAACCTGTTCAGTGGTTATTAACCACTTGAGAGTTCGCAGCCACTGCTTTTACTCACTGTGCCTTTCACAGATGGGAAATATCCATTTGCATATCAGTCTTTGTCCTGCCCAGGGGCAGTCCAGCACCGAAATACAATGGCAATTCCAATCTGAACGAGAGTACCACCAGCAACCCCATACACGTGTTTCACCCTTGTTGGGGATCATCAGTGAGGTGAAGCTGATGCCTCTCTAAGCACAGTGAGAGGGAGACCACGTCTGGTTGCCCCCAGGAGACCTAGGGTTACCAATCCCAGGTTCCTTAACAAATAGTACAAAGGTAGCGGGCGCCCCTCTCTCGCAAGAACAGACATGATAACCTGTTCAGTGGTTATTAACCACTTGAGAGTTCGCAGCCACTGCTTTTACTCACTGTGCCTTTCACAGATGGGAAATATCCATTTGCATATCAGTCTTTGTCCTGCCCAGGGGCAGTCCAGCACCGAAATACAATGGCAATTCCAATCTGAACGAGAGTACCACCAGCAACCCCATACACGTGTTTCACCCTTGTTGGGGATCATCAGTGAGGTGAAGCTGATGCCTCTCTAAGCACAGTGCTGGACTGCCCCTGGGCAGGACAAAGACTGATATGCAAATGGATATTTCCCATCTGTGAAAGGCACCGTGAGTAAAAGCAGTGGCTGCGAACTCTCAAGTGGTTAATAACCACTGAACAGGTTATCAGGCCTTGTTCTGTCGAGAGAGGGGCGCCCGCTACCTTTGCAAACTAAATTTCAAGGAACCTGGGATTGGTAACCCTAGGTCTCCTGGGGGCAACCAGACGTGGTCTCCCTCTCACTGTGCTTAGAGAGGCATCAGCTTCACCTCACTGATGATCCCCAACAAGGGTGAAACACGTGTATGGGGTTGCTGGTGGTACTCTCGTTCAGGTTGGAGTTGCCATTGCATTTCGGTGCTGGACTGCCCCTGGGCAGGACAAAGACTGATATGCAAATGGATATTTCCCATCTGTGAAAGGCACCGTGAGTAAAAGCAGTGGCTGCGAACTCTCAAGTGGTTAATAACCACTGAACAGGTTATCAGGCCTTGTTCTGTCGAGAGAGGGGCGCCCGCTACCTTTGCAAACTAAATTTCAAGGAACCTGGGATTGGTAACCCTAGGTCTCCTGGGGGCAACCAGACGTGGTCTCCCTCTCACTGTGCTTAGAGAGGCATCAGCTTCACCTCACTGATGATCCCCAACAAGGGTGAAACACGTGTATGGGGTTGCTGGTGGTACTCTCGTTCAGGTTGGAGTTGCCATTGCATTTCGGTGCTGGACTGCCCCTGGGCAGGACAAAGACTGATATGCAAATGGATATTTCCCATCTGTGAAAGGCACCGTGAGTAAAAGCAGTGGCTGCGAACTCTCAAGTGGTTAATAACCACTGAACAGGTTATCAGGCCTTGTTCTGTCGAGAGAGGGGCGCCCGCTACCTTTGCAAACTAAATTTCAAGGAACCTGGGATTGGTAACCCTAGGTCTCCTGGGGGCAACCAGACGTGGTCTCCCTCTCACTGTGCTTAGAGAGGCATCAGCTTCACCTCACTGATGATCCCCAACAAGGGTGAAACACGTGTATGGGGTTGCTGGTGGTACTCTCGTTCAGGTTGGAGTTGCCATTGCATTTCGGTGCTGGACTGCCCCTGGGCAGGACAAAGACTGATATGCAAATGGATATTTCCCATCTGTGAAAGGCACCGTGAGTAAAAGCAGTGGCTGCGAACTCTCAAGTGGTTAATAACCACTGAACAGGTTATCAGGCCTTGTTCTGTCGAGAGAGGGGCGCCCGCTACCTTTGCAAACTAAATTTCAAGGAACCTGGGATTGGTAACCCTAGGTCTCCTGGGGGCAACCAGACGTGGTCTCCCTCTCACTGTGCTTAGAGAGGCATCAGCTTCACCTCACTGATGATCCCCAACAAGGGTGAAACACGTGTATGGGGTTGCTGGTGGTACTCTCGTTCAGGTTGGAGTTGCCATTGCATTTCGGTGCTGGACTGCCCCTGGGCAGGACAAAGACTGATATGCAAATGGATATTTCCCATCTGTGAAAGGCACCGTGAGTAAAAGCAGTGGCTGCGAACTCTCAAGTGGTTAATAACCACTGAACAGGTTATCAGGCCTTGTTCTGTCGAGAGAGGGGCGCCCGCTACCTTTGCAAACTAAATTTCAAGGAACCTGGGATTGGTAACCCTAGGTCTCCTGGGGGCAACCAGACGTGGTCTCCCTCTCACTGTGCTTAGAGAGGCATCAGCTTCACCTCACTGATGATCCCCAACAAGGGTGAAACACGTGTATGGGGTTGCTGGTGGTACTCTCGTTCAGGTTGGAGTTGCCATTGCATTTCGGTGCTGGACTGCCCCTGGGCAGGACAAAGACTGATATGCAAATGGATATTTCCCATCTGTGAAAGGCACCGTGAGTAAAAGCAGTGGCTGCGAACTCTCAAGTGGTTAATAACCACTGAACAGGTTATCAGGCCTTGTTCTGTCGAGAGAGGGGCGCCCGCTACCTTTGCAAACTAAATTTCAAGGAACCTGGGATTGGTAACCCTAGGTCTCCTGGGGGCAACCAGACGTGGTCTCCCTCTCACTGTGCTTAGAGAGGCATCAGCTTCACCTCACTGATGATCCCCAACAAGGGTGAAACACGTGTATGGGGTTGCTGGTGGTACTCTCGTTCAGGTTGGAGTTGCCATTGCATTTCGGTGCTGGACTGCCCCTGGGCAGGACAAAGACTGATATGCAAATGGATATTTCCCATCTGTGAAAGGCACCGTGAGTAAAAGCAGTGGCTGCGAACTCTCAAGTGGTTAATAACCACTGAACAGGTTATCAGGCCTTGTTCTGTCGAGAGAGGGGCGCCCGCTACCTTTGCAAACTAAATTTCAAGGAACCTGGGATTGGTAACCCTAGGTCTCCTGGGGGCAACCAGACGTGGTCTCCCTCTCACTGTGCTTAGAGAGGCATCAGCTTCACCTCACTGATGATCCCCAACAAGGGTGAAACACGTGTATGGGGTTGCTGGTGGTACTCTCGTTCAGGTTGGAGTTGCCATTGCATTTCGGTGCTGGACTGCCCCTGGGCAGGACAAAGACTGATATGCAAATGGATATTTCCCATCTGTGAAAGGCACCGTGAGTAAAAGCAGTGGCTGCGAACTCTCAAGTGGTTAATAACCACTGAACAGGTTATCAGGCCTTGTTCTGTCGAGAGAGGGGCGCCCGCTACCTTTGCAAACTAAATTTCAAGGAACCTGGGATTGGTAACCCTAGGTCTCCTGGGGGCAACCAGACGTGGTCTCCCTCTCACTGTGCTTAGAGAGGCATCAGCTTCACCTCACTGATGATCCCCAACAAGGGTGAAACACGTGTATGGGGTTGCTGGTGGTACTCTCGTTCAGGTTGGAGTTGCCATTGCATTTCGGTGCTGGACTGCCCCTGGGCAGGACAAAGACTGATATGCAAATGGATATTTCCCATCTGTGAAAGGCACCGTGAGTAAAAGCAGTGGCTGCGAACTCTCAAGTGGTTAATAACCACTGAACAGGTTATCAGGCCTTGTTCTGTCGAGAGAGGGGCGCCCGCTACCTTTGCAAACTAAATTTCAAGGAACCTGGGATTGGTAACCCTAGGTCTCCTGGGGGCAACCAGACGTGGTCTCCCTCTCACTGTGCTTAGAGAGGCATCAGCTTCACCTCACTGATGATCCCCAACAAGGGTGAAACACGTGTATGGGGTTGCTGGTGGTACTCTCGTTCAGGTTGGAGTTGCCATTGCATTTCGGTGCTGGACTGCCCCTGGGCAGGACAAAGACTGATATGCAAATGGATATTTCCCATCTGTGAAAGGCACCGTGAGTAAAAGCAGTGGCTGCGAACTCTCAAGTGGTTAATAACCACTGAACAGGTTATCAGGCCTTGTTCTGTCGAGAGAGGGGCGCCCGCCACCTTTGCAAACTAAATTTCAAGGAACCTGGGATTGGTAACCCTAGGTCTCCTGGGGGCAACCAGACGTGGTCTCCCTCTCACTGTGCTTAGAGAGGCATCAGCTTCACCTCACTGATGATCCCCAACAAGGGTGAAACACGTGTATGGGGTTGCTGGTGGTACTCTCGTTCAGGTTGGAGTTGCCATTGCATTTCGGTGCTGGACTGCCCCTGGGCAGGACAAAGACTGATATGCAAATGGATATTTCCCATCTGTGAAAGGCACCGTGAGTAAAAGCAGTGGCTGCGAACTCTCAAGTGGTTAATAACCACTGAACAGGTTATCAGGCCTTGTTCTGTCGAGAGAGGGGCGCCCGCTACCTTTGCAAACTAAATTTCAAGGAACCTGGGATTGGTAACCCTAGGTCTCCTGGGGGCAACCAGACGTGGTCTCCCTCTCACTGTGCTTAGAGAGGCATCAGCTTCACCTCACTGATGATCCCCAACAAGGGTGAAACACGTGTATGGGGTTGCTGGTGGTACTCTCGTTCAGGTTGGAGTTGCCATTGCATTTCGGTGCTGGACTGCCCCTGGGCAGGACAAAGACTGATATGCAAATGGATATTTCCCATCTGTGAAAGGCACCGTGAGTAAAAGCAGTGGCTGCGAACTCTCAAGTGGTTAATAACCACTGAACAGGTTATCAGGCCTTGTTCTGTCGAGAGAGGGGCGCCCGCTACCTTTGCAAACTAAATTTCAAGGAACCTGGGATTGGTAACCCTAGGTCTCCTGGGGGCAACCAGACGTGGTCTCCCTCTCACTGTGCTTAGAGAGGCATCAGCTTCACCTCACTGATGATCCCCAACAAGGGTGAAACACGTGTATGGGGTTGCTGGTGGTACTCTCGTTCAGGTTGGAGTTGCCATTGCATTTCGGTGCTGGACTGCCCCTGGGCAGGACAAAGACTGATATGCAAATGGATATTTCCCATCTGTGAAAGGCACCGTGAGTAAAAGCAGTGGCTGCGAACTCTCAAGTGGTTAATAACCACTGAACAGGTTATCAGGCCTTGTTCTGTCGAGAGAGGGGCGCCCGCTACCTTTGCAAACTAAATTTCAAGGAACCTGGGATTGGTAACCCTAGGTCTCCTGGGGGCAACCAGACGTGGTCTCCCTCTCACTGTGCTTAGAGAGGCATCAGCTTCACCTCACTGATGATCCCCAACAAGGGTGAAACACGTGTATGGGGTTGCTGGTGGTACTCTCGTTCAGGTTGGAGTTGCCATTGCATTTCGGTGCTGGACTGCCCCTGGGCAGGACAAAGACTGATATGCAAATGGATATTTCCCATCTGTGAAAGGCACCGTGAGTAAAAGCAGTGGCTGCGAACTCTCAAGTGGTTAATAACCACTGAACAGGTTATCAGGCCTTGTTCTGTCGAGAGAGGGGCGCCCGCTACCTTTGCAAACTAAATTTCAAGGAACCTGGGATTGGTAACCCTAGGTCTCCTGGGGGCAACCAGACGTGGTCTCCCTCTCACTGTGCTTAGAGAGGCATCAGCTTCACCTCACTGATGATCCCCAACAAGGGTGAAACACGTGTATGGGGTTGCTGGTGGTACTCTCGTTCAGGTTGGAGTTGCCATTGCATTTCGGTGCTGGACTGCCCCTGGGCAGGACAAAGACTGATATGCAAATGGATATTTCCCATCTGTGAAAGGCACCGTGAGTAAAAGCAGTGGCTGCGAACTCTCAAGTGGTTAATAACCACTGAACAGGTTATCAGGCCTTGTTCTGTCGAGAGAGGGGCGCCCGCTACCTTTGCAAACTAAATTTCAAGGAACCTGGGATTGGTAACCCTAGGTCTCCTGGGGGCAACCAGACGTGGTCTCCCTCTCACTGTGCTTAGAGAGGCATCAGCTTCACCTCACTGATGATCCCCAACAAGGGTGAAACACGTGTATGGGGTTGCTGGTGGTACTCTCGTTCAGGTTGGAGTTGCCATTGCATTTCGGTGCTGGACTGCCCCTGGGCAGGACAAAGACTGATATGCAAATGGATATTTCCCATCTGTGAAAGGCACCGTGAGTAAAAGCAGTGGCTGCGAACTCTCAAGTGGTTAATAACCACTGAACAGGTTATCAGGCCTTGTTCTGTCGAGAGAGGGGCGCCCGCTACCTTTGCAAACTAAATTTCAAGGAACCTGGGATTGGTAACCCTAGGTCTCCTGGGGGCAACCAGACGTGGTCTCCCTCTCACTGTGCTTAGAGAGGCATCAGCTTCACCTCACTGATGATCCCCAACAAGGGTGAAACACGTGTATGGGGTTGCTGGTGGTACTCTCGTTCAGGTTGGAGTTGCCATTGCATTTCGGTGCTGGACTGCCCCTGGGCAGGACAAAGACTGATATGCAAATGGATATTTCCCATCTGTGAAAGGCACCGTGAGTAAAAGCAGTGGCTGCGAACTCTCAAGTGGTTAATAACCACTGAACAGGTTATCAGGCCTTGTTCTGTCGAGAGAGGGGCGCCCGCTACCTTTGCAAACTAAAGGTATTTTTAAGACAATGGAACAATGTATTTTAGTGACGTCAGAGTCACTGTGTAATACCGCAGTTTGTTCGATTAAGAAATCGAAAGGAGGGTTGTAGCGTCTAATTCAAGATTTTAGACCGATTAAGTCTTATGTAATATCCCTGTTGAGGCACAGTATTTCACTGTGATTGACTTGAAAAATGTGTTTTTCTCAATCCCACTGCATAAAGACTCACAGAATTTGACGTCATTTATGTTTATACAGACTAAACTGAAAAGTACTTGCTTGCCTCAGGGTTATTGTGAGTCTCCATCAATTTTCAGTAGAGTCCTGCAGATGGACTTGAGCAATATTTGTTGACTTAGAAAGTGTTGTATTACAGTACGTAGATGGCATATTGGTCTGTAGCTCCACAGAGGAAGGGTGCAGACATGATTCAATTCAACTAAGGATTATCCTTGCAGAAAAAGGATATAAAGTAGACAAGGAGAAATTACACTACTGTCAGGAAGAAGTGCTGTATATAGGGCAGTTAATCTCACATGACGGAAAGAAGATTACTCCAGAAAGGGTTGAGGCTATTTTTAAAACAGCAAAGCCACACACGATAAAGCACATGCAGACATTTTTGGGACTGTGTAATTATGTCAGAGTGTGGGTCTTTGATTACAGTACATACATAAGGCCCTTGATGCAAGCTTTAAAGAAAGCACAAGTGAATGGGGACAGAATAATCTGGAGTGAGAAAATGGAAGAAGGGTTTGATGAGTTGAAAAAGGCAATCTACACAGCTCCAGTTTTAGGGATCGCCAACTATGCAGAGGAATTATTTTTATTCTTGCATACCAATGGCACAGTGATGACAGCTGTGTTTACGCAGAGGACCACGTTGTGGTACAAGCCCCTGGCTTATTACAGTGGATTCTTAGATCAGTAATGAGGGGTCATTTTCTGTGCGAACAATCTTTGGCAGCCGCCGCTTTCGCCTTTGAGAAGGCTGCCAACATGCTAATGGGATGTTCTATGACGTTATTTGTTGAACATGCATTGTTTGCTATTTTCGAGAAACCTAAAGGTACGTTAACGTCTCAAAGGGCTTCGGCTTACAAGGTGGTCATATTGAATCCAGCAATTAAAGTAGTTAGATGTAAGATTATGAACCCTGCCATGTTTGTAGCAGAACCAATGGAAGAAGGTGAACAGGCACATGATTGCTCGAATTATAAAGAATTCTATGATGAGCTCCCAAGGATAAAAGAGAATGCATTGGCTGCTGGGGAGATTCTCTTTATTGACGATTCGTCACAAATCGATCAGGATGATGGGCAAAGATATACAGGTGCCTCTGTGGTAAGGCACACAGCCATTGGAGAAGTTGAAGTATTGGTAAGTGTACGACTACCATCTCACTTTTTGGCATAGGCTGCACAATAAGTGGTGCTGATTGTCACGCTCGAGAAACATGCTGACCAGGAAGTAACAGTGTACAGTGACTCCGCCTATGTGACGTTGACAGTGCACACAGTGTTAGCATGTTGGAAAAGCAGGGGCTACCTCCGAGCGAACGGCACTCCAGTGTAACACGCAGCTTTATTGGATAGACTCATTAAAGCGCTGCAACTCGCAGTAGCTTTCACAGTGGTTAAATGCACACACTAAGGGAGCAGATTTTATTTCATGTGGAAATCAAAAGTCAGATGAGGAAGCTAAACGTATTGCATGCACAGATGATGCAATGACTTTTGAAACACCTGACGTGAATGAAAAAATGGTGGTAATGATGAGTGTGTCTGAGTGTTATAGTAATTTGTATAAAACTCAACTCATGAAGGTCCAAGGGGAAGTGCCTCAGGATGAGAAACACCTGTGGATGCGGAGGGGGTGTTCCTGAACCCCCTTCCAAAGCACTATGGTGACAGAACAGCACGGGTAAACAAGTGATGCCTGTAGCCTTATTAAGGGTAGCGTTGGAACCGATGCACTACCCTGTGCACATCACTAGAGAGAGCCTTGCCGCAGCTATTGCGGAGGGAAAGTTCATTCCAAATTTGGTAGAACACGTTGCATTTTATATAATAAACTGCATTGTATGTCAAAAGTTTACCCCTGGGCACACACTGTGCACAATTAGAGGAGTTATTCCGAGGACTAATGGCCCATTTCAGCATTTACATATTGACTATGTCGACATGCTGCAAGTCTGTAATTGATACAGATACATGATTGTAGTAGCTTGTCCCTTTTCGAGGTGGATCGAAGCTGGACTGTGTACTCTCCCAGACGCCACCTGTGCTGCTACATTTTTAGTACAAGAAGTGTTTCTTAGATGGGGAATATGTGAAGTATTAAGGTCAGATAATGGCCCTCATTTTATTAATTAAGTTTTTGAGCAGATAAGCTGGTTACTTAGCATAAAGCATAAATTCTCGTCTGCTTATCACCCGCAAGCAAATGGAATATGCGAGAGACTCAACGGCTTGCTTAAGGAAAAAATAGCCAAATTAAAGCTCACCCTTAAGAAAGGAAAGTTTTCATTGTCTTCCACTGGCATTATATGCGTTGAGAAATCAACCAGGGTCAGACCACCATCTCACCCCCCATGAAATTGTGACAAGGAGGTGAATGAAGACACCCCTTACACCTCCATCTAGAACTAGAAGTGATGCCCAGTCAACCGCAGAATTGTTAGGAAAGGAGCTATAAGTATCTTACATGTATGACTGCAAGTATCACTGTCATTTAAGATCAGCTCAAGCGACAGGGGTGTAGGGGAGTGCACAGAAGATGATCCAACAACTGGAGTTAAAGGACTGTGTCTTCCAAAACTCTTTCCTGGATATGAAATTCTAATTCGCAACTTTACGAGGAAGTGGCATGAACCGCGCTTCAACGGGCCTTCATTGTTGAAGACGTCACACCGTCTTCAGTCAAAATACAAAGCAGACGTGCTTGGATCTTCCTTGGTGACACAAATATTTACAATGGAGAACCCCTGTCATGCGCACCCCCAATGAAAATAAACATCGGGGAAGAACCTCAGCACATGCAGTGTAGGTCAATGACGAGGAAGAAGGACACAGAAGCAGCTAAATAAAAAAAGGAGTACAGTGGACTATGGAGTGTTGCAGGATTCTCTTTTAAGCTGCAAAAGAAGAGAGTTAAGGAAGATGATTTGTTCTTGAGCCATACGAGCCTGCTGATATTGGACTAAGACATGTTTACATCTTGATCGAGAAGGAGAGTTGGCCAAATTCGAAGAGCTCCTCTTTTCGACGACTGTGATTGGGTACAGTAACCTGAATCCTTTCCCATTGAAACTCTCTTTGGAGGTGCCCATGGTGGTACCCAATGACAATGCACACCGGATGGTTCTTGCTATATGTATCTATATTTTGTGCTCTTATCCTTCACTCGTAACTTTTGACATATGAAATTTTCTGCAAGATTCTAAAAATGGCCCAATCGTGAGGCGACTGCTCGCGGCTATTATAGAGCAAGTGCTCCAGCTTCCTGAGTATCATTTGAAAAACAGTACAGATGTCCCTATCTGAGGACCATGCACAGAGACTGGTTGGTATGGTCTTGTTTTTTTAAATTTTTTTTATTTTTATTTGTATTGGATAATAAAATCATCCTTTCAAATTATTTATACAAAACATCATCTTATAAAACAATTCATACATAATTTACATCATAAATCAATTAACCAGCATCCTCACAGTATTATACATCAAACATTAATAAAAATTCATTATATCAGGATAAATAGCCATTAAGAAATGAATGATCGCTATGCGAACTGTTACCTTATTATTATTGAACAAGTTGGCCTAAACCATCTCAGGTTCCATATTACTATACAAGTCTACCAATTCTTTTTTAAAAATGTATATTCCTTAAACTTGATAACTTTGGACACACAGTTAAACAATGCTCTAGATTTTCTTTCATAGTTACATTTTCACAAAAACGACAGTACGAATATTCTTTTGCAATGATTCTCCTTCTTACCAAAATCTCGCGCGTTGGCCATAAGTTTAACCTAAATCTCAAATATAAATTCTGCAACTGAGGATTTGGGCATTTGTGCAAATAATCAGCCATACTTCGCAAGTGCTTGTGTGTACATGGATTTGATTAAAAGTCAATATAATCAAAACACAACTTACGGTTGACTCTCCAATCTTGTTGATATAGTTTAACCTTTGCTCGCTCAGGATTCTTTAACCAAAGATCAAGCGTTATGGATGCATCGGCTAAGATATTCAAAATATATTCACACCACTCTTTAGTGAATACATGATCTCGCGCTAAGAGATGTTCCGCCATTATTCCCAGGAGATTACAAGATTTTAGGCCTAAAATACTTTTTCTCAATAACGCAGCCATTTTCCAATTATTTTGGACTTCAAGGGACAACGGACCTAATTCCTGCCTAATAAGTGGCAACAGTACTGATTTTGGTAACATCAACAGCTCTTTCCAAAAGCGAGATTCTAATCTAGACCAATTAATATTCACAGGCAGCAAACTTTCATTTCCATATAATAAAGTTGGAACTACTTTTTTCTGGTAATAAGTCATAATATGGTTCAAAGTAAACTTCCCATATTTGCCTTTAAGAATCTTATCTTGACTTATCAACGCTTGGAGTTTGTTAACTTTATTCAGTTCATTAGTTGTATTGGGTGAAACCGTTGCAATTCTTAAACCCAGATATTTATATTTTGAAACCTTATCAAGATATTTATCTTGTAGATTCCACTTATATTCCTTCGTTTTCGAATTACTATGAGGCAAACACATCATAATTTGGGTTTTATTCAAATTAATTACCAAATTATTACTAGACACATAGTCATTTCGTTTATTAAGGAGTCGCTGCAACCCTAATTGTGTTTGTGACAAAAGAATGAGGTCATCAGCATAAAGCAAATGTGAAATTTTGTGCTGCCCCAATTTCGGTGGATCACACTGAATGGATTGTAGCTCACCACCAAGATCGAACAGAAAGAAATTAAAAATAGATGAGGCCAAGATACATCCATGCTTCACTCTGCGAGAAGTCACTATTTTAGCAGTGAGTTTCCCTGCCAATGTTAACCTTACTTGTACAGTAGTATTACTATAAAATCGCATGATTAGAGAAAGTAGTGATGGAGGGCATTTGTGTTGTGTAAGTTTATAAAAAAGAATATTCCGATCAATTGAGTCCAACGCAGAACAAAAGTCTATATAACAGATATAAAGCATTTGATTTTTTTCTGCATATTTTGATTTAATCATATTCAGTACCATCAAATTTGGTGCTGTACCCAATCCGGGAACGAACCCCGTTTGAAATGGGTCATATAACCCATTGGAGGACGTCCATTCTCTAAAGTCGCGCAATACAAGTCTGGCGAAGATTTTTCCCAGGGCATCTGCTAGCACGATTGGTCTATAACTCAATTGAGAGGCCCGGTCGCCTTATTTATAGATTGGGACTATTATCGCATGTGTCCAAGATATTGGCAATTTTTGAGATATGTTTATTAGCGTAAATATCCGAAAGAGTAACTCAGGATGATTCTTAAAAGTCCTATTGGATAAACCATCAGGTCCAAATGCTCCTGGTCTACTGATTCTATTTATATAGAATCTTACGTCATCCAAATCAAACTTCTGATGGAACGGTCCCAAAGCATTCGGAAGATATATTACAGTGCTCTGGGGTGCAGTAAACCGCTCATGAAAGTGGCTAATCCATGCTTGTTCTGTGACATTATTTGCTTGCATAACAACCTGTGATGGATATGTTGACCTATTAAGCAAAGTCCACGTTGTGGCAAGGTTTTTTGACTGTACAACAGATAGCATGTGTTCACCATCCTTTTGTAATCTGTTAATTCTGGTTGCTTTTAGCTAGTTTTTGTATGTTGTTTTAATATGAGCCACAGCACTTACTCTTTCTTTAGATGTCAATTTAAGGGCTGCTCTCAACTGCCGATGATAATTGGTCTTTTTTTCTCTTGTAACCAGATCATAATCGTGCGCCCTTGATTTCAATCCCTGGCTATAACTTAAACTTTTTATTGCTCTGCCACCCTGACAAAGTTGTAACATGTCAGCGTAGCAGGGCCGCAAATCCATGGGCCCTATTTTACACTTGGAAGATAACTGATCTTTTAGCAATTTCAAGGACTCGTTGGTCTTGTTTTATCTCGTAGAGGAATGCCCACATCTTGTTGCACGATTGACTGATGTCCGGACCTTTCTGAGAGACCCAAACAATAATGCATCACTGAATCAATTGTTAGGAGACATTGTTGTGCAGGTGAATCGTTATTTTGAGAGGACACAGAGACCCGAATCAAGCTTCTGAGTGTGGATACAGAGAACACACTTTCTTTTGTCTTCTACTACCTGCTGGAGAAATATCCACCTTGCGTATGGAGAAAAGATTATGCTTTTGTGCATGTCAGAAATCCAGTGAATCGTCCACACATTAGCCAGCTGATCGAGGTGCTTGTGGAGAAGATCGAAGAGCTTCCTGGGTACTTTATGATGTTGCTCCAATAAATGTCATCTTTTCCTCCCATGCAAAGAGTACGAATGGGCGGCAGCAGTAGTACCAACGTAGTGACCGACTTCGACAGATGACCACAATGGGCAAGAGGCCATTGATACAAGAAGTGGACCTACTTGTATTTAATTTATTCATGCATTTTGTACATAGTGGTGCTTCTTTCGCTTACAGTACGCACTGCATATTATTTTGATCCCAATAAAGCAAAAGTCCTTGTTCATCTTGTGCCAAGGAAGGTACAAGTGTGGCAAATACTAGACAACCAAGGCCTTATGTGATTATCCCTACTGTAAAGGCACATGTGCAGGTAGTTAAGCCTGAGATTAGAATGCCAGGGCTTCTTTTTAAGGAAAGGTTGCGTATGGAGGCTTTAGTAGAATCTCAATGGCCATCATTTGCCGCTGCCAGGAGATGGCATCAAAGTAGGCAAAGGCTTCTAGAACTTTCTCCTACACAGGTAGCATCTAGCTTACTGACATATGATACGAGAAATGGTCCAGTAAGAAGAACATGCACTGAGATCCTACATGATTTGATCACCGAGGCTCATGAGAGAAAAATGAGACCTAAAAGAAGCATTTAGGGGGAATGATCACGAGTTAAATGATTACCTGGACAGTACAGCACCTTTGTGGAATAACATATAGTATCAGCATATGAAAGAAGTGGGAAGGAGAACCTCAAAAGGGGAATGCTTTGTATGTGCACTCCTACCTTATAGTAGTATTATTATTATTATTATTATTATTATTATTATTATTATTATTAGTATGGGAAAGTCTAAAATCTTTACTGCCATAGAGATAGGGGTTCTGACTGCAAATTTCTATCACACCTTGCATTCTGTCGTACAAGAGGCCAGGTCAAGGGTCAAGATGCCTATCTCAAATGGGCAACTGAAAAGACAGATCCAGATGAAGATGATTATGTCCAGGATATGAAGACAAGAAATAGGGCACATATCAACAATCATGTAATCGGGTATGAAGATTCGGGAGTGAAAGGAGTAGGAATCAGATGGGAAGTAAACCAAAGACTTGAGAGTCAAGGAAAGACTGCTGAAGACATTCGATATGAAAAAACAGAGGCCAAATGCAGGTCTGGGGATCAGTGTTATCACCAGATGGATGGGAAGAAGGAGTTTATCTGCAGAACCTGGATGATAACTAATCGCCCTGAATCGACTGTGTGGAATGCACAAGTGGCATGCAAGTCACTGTGGCCAAAACTTGCTAAACTACTGACTTGGGTTGAAGACAAAGGAGGACCTTTGCAGATAGTGCCTTTGATGAGTGCAAAGCTGTGTTTCAGAAATAATGGCACCAGAAAAGTTGGAGAGAATCAGAAATGCAGACGAATCTTTGAAGCAACAAGAATGAACATCAGGACAGCAGTGATCATGGATCACTATTGGGCATGCAGAACCAAGGCTTACATGAAGCTACCCGAAGACTGGGGAGGAGTATGCACCTTGGTGAATGTTCATGTTCCAGCATTGGTAATTCCGAAAAGTGATTGGAACATTGACAGTTTCCCGAAAGCAGATGCTCACCGGAGGAAGAAGAGATCTGTGGAGCTGATAAATCAAATGAAGACACAGAACTATTTCTCAACCAAGTCGATAGAAGTGTTTGACTCTATTCCCTATGAGCACAGATTGTTCAGCCAGACTTCGCCAGTATTTACGATAATCTTTATGCTGAGAATCCAGGTTGGCGCAAATACCAAATGGCTGCAGATTACCAGATGGGAATTGCTGCAGACAATCAACACGGCCATAAAAGGATTCAATGCTATCAAGGAAGAATTGAGAGCTGTAAGACTAATGACTCTTCAGAACAGATACGTCTTGGATATGATTATGGCTATGGATGGAGGTGTTAGTTCAAAAATTGGAGAATCATGTTGCAATTTCATACCTTCTCATGATGATGAGAATGGCACCTTGACAGAAGGCATAGAAATGCTGATGAAAAAACTGCACGGCCTGATGATAGAAGAAGTAGAAGACATTGCTGATGACAGTTGGTTTGGATCGCTCTTTTTTTGGATTCTGCAATGGATGGCACATATGTTTGTTTGTTTGTTTGTTTGTTTGTTTATTCATTTATAATGCGCACCAGACCCAAGGGTATCAGGGCGCAGCAGTTCAAGGAAATGCAAGGCTTAGGCAAGGAGTTACAAAGTAGAGCAACGATACATAAAGAACACACAATATCCAATCCAGGAGCAATAAAATACACCAATATATACATAGGAGGCAATGCAGATAAGGTACAGAAGTGCAAGTATATATACAGATATGGTACAAGGAGTGAATCAATCATACATGGGGTGTGCCTAAATATTGGCAGACTTGAGCCTTTTGATGTAACTAAGTCTAAAAGCCAGATAGGGTTGATCTTCTTTGATAGGGTGTGGCAGGGAGTTCCAGAGTTGGGCCACTTTAACCGGGAAGCTACAGCCGCCTACCTTGTAGAGCTTAAATTTGGGAATGGCAAGGCAGTTAGTATTAATTTTCCTCATGGGTCTAGTAGACGTTTTCCTGTGGAATCTGTCCGAGAGGTAGCTGGGGGCAGCATTGTTCAGTGCCTTATGGGTAAGGGAGGCAGTTTTCAGCTGAATTTTGTTATGGGTGGAGAGTCAATTATTTTGGCGCCTTATCACAGAAATATGTGATCTTCTGGCCACACCAAGTGCTGCTCTTAAGGCGTTGTTTTGGAGAATTTGATCTTCTGCATAATGGATTTGTTGGTGCCGAAATATAGGGCATTACACTAGTGAAGCCTGGAGAGGATGAGGGCTCTGGCCAGGATAATACAGTTATCATCAGAAAGAAAGGGTTTGCTGGTTCTAATGAGCTTACACGTGTAGGCTGTGGCAGAGGCCATGGTGTTCGCTTGTTTGTTGAAGGAAAGGGTGGATTCAAGGTAGACACCAAGGGTCTTTCCCCCCCTAGCCACCTTAATGCGGTTGTCATCGATTATATAAGATGAATAGACCTGGCCTAGTTTCTTGAGATTGGTGTGTGTGCCCAGGATGATGAGCTCAGCTTTGTCATCATTCAGGCATAGACCGTGGGTGGCCATCCATGCCTGGATGATGAGATACACTCTATTTACCAAGGCCAAATCCTTGACGTAATCCCTGTAAAGTGGGAGGAGAATCTGTGTATCATCTGCATAGTTAGTGTAGGTGATACCAAAATGGTCCAGACCATCTTAAAGGGGCTTAGTAAATATATTGTATATGAGTGGGTAAGACACAGGAGCCCTGAGGCACCCCGCAGGTTATGGGTATAGGGTCTGCCACTGCTGAGGGGGAGAAGACCCTCATGGTCTTGTCACTTAGGAAGGACTCAATCCACGTGATAGCCTCCTTAGAGAAATGGGCAGCCGAGTCTAGATGGCTGCATAAGACTTCATGATCCACCAGGCCGAATGCCGCCGAGAGGTCAAGAAGTAGAAGGAGGGCTGTTTTCCCTTGATCTCTTAATTCATCGACTTGTGTCTTCAGGTCGATAAGGGCGGTTTCAAGTCCGTGTTGGGGCGGAAGCCTGATTGTCATGCTCCTAAGAGTTTGTGGAGTTCCAGGTGCTTTTGGATTTGGATATAAGCAATCTTGTCGAGTATTTTTAACAGGAAGGGTACTGTCGTTATGGAGCGGTAATTTGTAGGTATGCGGGATCTAAGGTTTGCTTTTTTAGTAATGGGAGCACCCATGATTGTTTGAGATTTGATGGGACAATGCCTGATACAAAAGAGGCATTAATGAGTTTAGAAATAAAAGGGGCAAGACCTCTTACAACGTCTTTTATGAGCTGTGCTGGGCAAAGGTCGCGCTGGCGATTGGAGAGAATGACTTTCTCTACCTCCAGAATGGTTGTGTTAGTAAAATCAAATTGGGCAGTGGAGTCAGGTATTGTTTCCTTCGACGGGAGGTCCGGAGTTAAGTTATTGGGGTGGGGAAGATGATCAAGAGAGGCTTTTTTCAGGGCTATTTTATTTTGGAGGCTGGTTACTTTTTTAGAAAGGACCTGTTGAATTTCTGAGCACCATGTTTTATCTATGGTGCAAGTGTCCGGGATGGGGATAGGTGACGCTAGTTCTTTTAAAATGGTAAACAATTCCTTCATATTAGAGTTGGCATTGGAAATGTGTTTGTTGTAGGAATTGCGTTTGGCCAGGTAGATTTCCTTTTTGTATTGTGATGAGATTTTGGTGAATTTGGTTCTGTTGGCTTCTGACGGGAGTGATCTCCAGGAGTATTCACTGCTCCTCTTTAATTGTCGAAGATCTTTTAGCTGTGGGTTGAACCACTTGTTCAAATGAGTTTTAGGCTTGCTGGGTCTAAGTTTGCAAGAAGCAATGATGTCAAGTGATATTAGCATAATTTGTTCAAATTTCTTGGAGCACTGATCTTGTTAGTGATGCTAGGATTCTGTGTGATCAAGATTATAATCTCTCAGAGCAGGAAGACAGCAAAGCTATAGGGATGAAGATCATGATTGACGTTGAATCAGGATGGAAATGCAAAGACTTGACAGGTGAAGAAATCAGAGCCTTTGTAAAGGCCAGTATCCATGCACCTGAGGGAACGAAATTCCTGTATCCAAGGGACCATAGGAAATATGTGGGAAGATGGATCTACTGCTGTCCAAGTGGACAGTGTATGCTTATGACCTGGAATAAGGATGAGCATGTGAAGACAGCTGTGTGCCTGAGGGGGGTCATAAAGATATGGGTCCCGAAGAAGCATTTCTTCGATCAAGGATGTCTTGATATGGAGATGAGGAAAGAGTGGTCGATGAATTTCCCAGTGGGGGGAGTGTAGAGAAGGAGCTCAGTAACCCCACCTCAATCACCTTGCCCATATTACCTATATGTTGGGTACCAGAGTGTGAAATTCGATCAGCACCTGGGGAAGTGCCCATTCCCAAGAGAATCCTGGAGGCAAGGTTCCAGTTGAGAAAACCATACTGCATCAAAGACGGTATGATGGCTATTTGAACGAAAACCCAGAAGGAGGACGAATGCACGAGAGAGCAGATTTGTGACGTCATGCAAGAGTCGAGCTGACATACTTAGAAAAGATGCAGGGACGAGGGAATGTGGATATTCTATAAGGCATCAAGAACGTATCAAAGATAAGCAACATCTTGGGTTCAAGATGAAGAGGCTTATGCTGAAGAAACGATAAAATTATTAAAGTCAATTCACATGTGTACAGATGCAAAGTAACACAACCAGACAAAGTTTTCATGAGGCTAGCTTTATAGTAAAATAGATTGTGGCAAGTGCCAGTATATATATATGTGTGTATGAAGTACGAGTAAGGAATGGAGTCTTTCACCATGCATTATAGCAGAGTCAGACGGACCAAAAGAAGGAAGAAAGACGTTCTTTTCCAAGTGTGTCACAGTAAGAAAGTAAGTGAATTACAGGCGAATTTCAGAAAGGCGAGGTTGAATGAGCCAAGAAGACAAGGTTGTATCCGGCTGGAAGGAACAGGAATTAGTTGCAATCTTTGAAGGATGAACCACCTGTTCTGCAGGCATGGATAAGAACAAAGAAGACTTCAATTGGAAACTAGTATTTTTAATACGCCTCAGCTCCTCACGCAGAGGGAGGAGGTTGGAAGAGCATGAAGGTCACACCTATGCACGAGAAATTCGTGTATCTCTACTCTCCTGTATTCTGTAGGAACAGAGAACATTTTCAAAGACAAGTTCAAAAGGCCTAATCGACAGCAGATCACTGAGGTGATGATGGATGATGTTCTACTTGGTGAGAAGCAATGGGTATGACCAGCTCGCCAAGCACCTGGCAGTCTGGCCTGCGTGCTGCTAGCGTGGGTGGAGGAGGGCTGACAGAGGTTAGAAATCAGCCAATGATAGATGGCTGCATGATTAAGAGCCCTATAGTTAAGTAACCAATGGGATGTCATGTATTTAGTGACGATCATAGTGACCTGTTTTGAGGGAAGGGCTTAGTTGCCCCACCTGATGTTAAGGAACCTATCACCTTTCTCATGCCCAGTAGACGAGTATGGATTGTTTACTGAGATATTCCCTTAGACCCAATCACACTTGTTGGTAGGTTTTGTAGTTTGCCACGTAGGATGACGTTAGTAATACGCAGGTTGTATGTCACCTATGATGAGATTTTAGAATAAAAGAGTGCTTTTTTGTGAAGTGCGTTGAGATCTTGCTATGATTCGTCTGATGACGCTCATTGTACTCCCAGTTTTAGATAATTGACATTAAAACAGTTATCTTTTTGCCTCCTTTCTGAGTCGTTTTGATTATTGATGTTTTGAGTAATCTCTGCATCCCCACCCGCCTCAGAGTATTGCTACCTCGACTTAAAGGGCTGGAAGTTCTCCAGTTCACTGGCAATGTCAGAGAAGGAGAGGATGTGAGAGGGAGAGTCTGGCCGTGTAAGGGTACGAGAGGGTGTGAGAGGGAGAGACTGGCAGTGTCAGAGAAGGAGAGGATGTGAGAGGGAGAGCCCGGCAGTGTCAGGGTACGAGAGGGTGGGAGGGAGAGACTGGCACTGCCAGAGAAGGAGAGGGTGTGAGAGGGAGAGACTGGCAATGTCAGGGTACGAGAGGGTGGGAGGGAGAGACTGGCAGTGTCAGGGAATGTGAGAGTGGGAGAGGGCGAGAATGACAATGGCAGAGAAGGAGAGGATGTGAGAGGGAGAGTCTGGCCGTGTAAGGGTACGAGAGGGTGTGAGAGGGAGAGACTGACAGTGTCAGAGAAGGAGAGGATGTGAGAGGTAGAGACTGGCAATGTCAGGGTACGAGAGGGTGTTAGAGGGTGAGACTGACAGTGTCAGAGAAGGAGAATATGGGCGCGGGAGAGACCAGGAGTGCTAGGGGCAAGAGGGCATGAGAGTGAGATACTGGTAGTGCCGGAGAAGTAGAGGCTGTAGGAGGAAGACAGGAAGTACCATGGACAAGACGGTGTGAGAGTGAGAGATTGACAGTGACAGGGTGTGAGAACGTTATGACAGAGAGACTGCAGTGCCATAGAAGGAGAGGATGTGAGAGGGAGAGACTGGCAGTGGGTGGTGATTGCATGAGAGAGATACTGGCAGTGACAGCAGGTAAGAAGGTGTGATAAGGAAAAACAAACTGCCAAGGGAAGAGAAGGTGTCAGAGGGAATGACAGACTGCCAGTGCCATGGAAGGAGTGGCTGTTAGAGTGATATACTGGAAGTGATATAGAAGGAGAGGCAGAGCCTGGCAGTGCCAGTGTGTGACAGATTGTGAGAATGAAAAACTGAAAGTGCCAGGGAAAGAGAGGGTGTAGAGGGACTGACAGACCGGCGGTGCCAGGGAAGGAGTGGCTGTAGAGAAGGAGAGGGAGAGTCTGGCAGTGCCAGTGGGCGACAGATTGTGAGAAGGGAAAACTGAAAGTGCCAGGGAAAGAGAGCGTGCAGGGGGACTAACATAGCCACACAAGGAGAGAATGGCAGTGCCAGGCCTCAGGATGGGGGTGGGGGGGCAAGAAACTGTAAAATACAGACTGGTAATGCCAGGGCAAGGTAGACTGTGTGTGAGAGAGAGAGAGAGAGAGAGAGAAAGAGAGAGGGGGCTGTGAACAAGAGTACCTCTAGGCACGTGTTTCTGCGTTGGCAGTGTCATCACTGAGCTGTGGCAGTGGTGCAGTGTCTCTTTAGGCAACTGGGAGCCAGGGGTCCATTTCTGGCTTTCCCTTACTGGCTAAGTAGAAGGTGCCTCACAGGTGTACAAACTATGGAGCACTTCGGGATTCGCCGTGAGGTATTGAGAAGTGGACCCCTTGCGCTCTGTGTCTAAAGAGACACAGCACCACAGCCACACCTCACTGGTGTATTTTTTTGTATGTATTTATTATTTATATAGCTCCTTAGGCCAAGGCACTGTACAAAACCAATTTACAGTACAGAGGGGTTTGAAACATAATCAAAGAAATACACAATAAACAAGCGATTCAAAAGCAACTGAGCAGAGGTAAAGTGAAGATTGCAGTATCAAAAGCAGGGTAAGAATCAAAGGTATGAAGAGAAAGAGGACGAGCGTTGCAGTGACAGAGCAAGCAGTGAAAAAGAGCAAAAACGTGATTGCGCGCAAGGAGGATAAGGAACTCATAACAAGCAGAGAGACCGAGAACGAAGAGCCCTAGGGGGAACATAAACAGACACAAGGGATGCAATATAGATCGGCGTAAGGCCGTGAAGAGATCTGAATACCATACAGAGGAAATTGAATTTAAGTTGTGAACGGAATGATAACCATTGCAAGTGAAGCTAACGAGGTAGAAATAGAGTCGCGAGTGGAAAGCAAAGAGAAAGAAAGGGTAAATAGAAGAGTTGAAAATTGACTTCAGAGGGGCAAGACGGGAAACAGAAAGGCCACAGAGTAGTGTAGAGCAATAGAATAACCTTGAGAAGATAAGTGAAGGTATCAAACGATTAGTAGCACTAAACGTAAGAAAGGAACTAACTTTACGAGTATTACGAGAGGTGATAGAAAAATGCTGAGAAAATCACTATTCTTAGAGCGGCACAGCTCCACCTCACTGATGAGGTCCAACCAGACCGAAACACGTGTCTGGGGATGCTGTTGGTACTCTTGTTCAGAGGAGAATTGCCTAGCATTTAGGTGCTGGACTGCCCCAGGGCAGGAGAAAGACTGATATGTTTGGGATATTCCTTCTCTGTGAAAAATAGTGAGCTAAAGAATCTGGGTAAGGCTCTAGCAACCGGGACTAATGTCTGGCAGAGGGACTCCCAGGACTAATGTCTCGCAGAGGGACTCCCAGGAACCCCTTTGTTAATTTGCATAATTTAAGTAACTTTGGGTCTCTCATTATTTCTGTCTCTTCATACCATAAAATGAAGTATCATAACGTGAAATATGCCATCACAAAATACAATGGCAGAACATGTCAAGACCTACGTTGATATGGTATTAGCGTATCTGACTGAAAACAATTGACCTAATGACCAATTTGGTCGAATTTTACACGGGCGATTTGTCCTTCAGGCCAATTTGGTCGCATATATTGCAAAATATCAACCCTGGAGAGCGGGGGTTGCTGGTGTATTCCCTGTTATTCAGGGTTGGTATTTTGCAATTTGTTGATATGACTTTGTAACGTAGCATGCAATGACATAGAATGCTATATGACATGAGATCATGATAAGACATATGATGACTTGCACTTATGAACCATCATGCCATGATATAGTGTGACGTGAGCTAAGGCATGCTACAATACCCTTACATAGCATTACACATCATGTAGTATCACTGCATGGCATAACCTGACATGACACATAATATGGCATGACGTGACATATCATAACAGTGCATGACATGGCCAGGCAGATTACATGGCAAACAGCATGGCATTCTGGATGCCCATCAGCTTGGTTTCAGATCCAGAATTGATACCCAGATAGGTGGGCACGATGGCGGCATCAGCAGGATGGTGGTTAACGGAGGAGTTGAGCACTGGTCCTCTTCTCGCCGCCTTGGAATTTCAGGCCAGGCTCCTAAATGGTTCAAATTTTGTCTGACAGTGAAGATCCAGACAAATCGCCTGACAAATCAGCATGGTTTAAATTTTTATGTGGAGTCTGTGACAAATCAACTTCCGGGGCACCAGTGGTCCAGGGATGAATATCGGTTTCTAAACCATCAATCATCCCCACACCTCTAGTACACCAGAAGGGATCCAAACAGATTGCAATACAAGTAAATTATAAGACCTCCTTGTCCAATTATGGTAGCGTGGACGGAAAGGCAGGCTTATCTCTGCAAGGTCTTGGATCATTGGTTAGTTGCAAAAGAGCAAAAATAAAATTATTGCCCAATGATAAAAGGGAATGTCCAGTCAAGGTCGTATTAATATATCTACTTTATTATTATTACAACAGACAGTTCTAGTACACTACAAAATACAGCCCACCCTGTAAAGGAATGCAGAGACAGACAGTTTCCCGAAGGAAAGGGAAGCACTCTGGATACTGACAGGAGAGTAGTCGGTAGTTGGTAGTCGGTATTGTAATAAATTGCAATAGTTCAAGGATACTTGGTTACACAGAAAGTGAGCAATGGGTCTTAAAATGTCACGTGGGGCCTTCGGAGAAGGACCAGGGGGACAGAACCACAATGTACCTTGTGCTGTAGGCAGTGCCAGCCCCAGGTCTGCCAGCACCCTGTGTGAGATTTGTATCCCACCCGACCCCCGCCCACCACAAATGTAGAACAGCAGGGGGCTCCGTTCTGTTGTACGGCTGATACTAGAACTGAGCCTCCTGCTGCTCCTGTAAAGTGTGTTTTAGGGCGCCTTGGCTCCAGCTCAGTGCCATGTAAAGAGCGCCTATTAAAGCATCACGCTGTGGTTCTCCTTCCCATAGCAGGCGGGGCAAAGGGTGAGCCGCAGAGTCCTCCATTGCCACTCACCCCACCACAGCACCCCATAAAAACCTCTAAAGGATTCAAACCAGGGCAGCCATAATCCTTCTTAAACTGCTGAGGAATGCCCGCATGACTCTGGCTCCCAGAGCAGAAAGGGATCCTGCTTAAATCAGTCTGCCTTGTACACAGGGCCTTCTACACGACAGGGCCCCCCAGCCTGAGAGGCAGGTGTTTCCACCAGCTCTCCTCACCTGTCCAGGCCCCCCTCATCCACACTTTCTAGAGGGGTGCAAGTCGCTCCTTCTCCGCTTGCCCCTGGAAACGGTGGCAGCTGGTGGTTTTTTTTTTTATTGGAAGGGTGTACATGTTTCCCCCAAATATGACCAAGTGTAGTGCGGGTGCCCAAACCAACCAAACGGGGTTGCAGGGTGGGGTGTTCTCCGCCAGGGTGTAGGGGTGCTGCCCCTCCGCGATTTATTTAGGTTTTTTGTTTACTTTATTTTAACTTTCATAGGAAAACAGCATTGCAAACCCATACGTTTCCATAGAATGAATAGCACAGAGAAGCAGCACATGCAAACACTGTTGACAACAGCTCCACTCCGAGAACACTTTTGATGAGTTTAAATGGTGCATTTTATAGAACACGAAGTGAAAAACTGGGTAAAAAGCCAGCCAGTTTTAAATTAGTTTTGTAGGCCAACTCATGAAAAAGTCCATTAGATGCAAGGCACCGACAGTTCACAGGAGCATTTCCATAATGCCTTTGTCCACAATATATGCCAGTATAAAAACACTTTCACGCTGGCTGTGCCCATACATGGCCTTGATGGCTGAACCAATGCATGCCAGTATTGTTATATAAGAACACACATGTTTGCTTTGTGCACAATGCCAGTAACTAGACTCTATGAAAATAGGCTTACATTGGTTTTGCCAATACATGGCAGTACCCCCACCTAAGAACATACTCCAGTTGGATTTGCCAACAATGCCAGTCTAGCCATGTAATAACACTTAACCTGCTTACTTTATCTTAGATGCCTAGTTAAAAAAATGTCATGCCACAGTAAGAAGTGGCTAACCTGTCTGCCCCAAAATGCCAGTCTAGCCACGTACTAACACTTAAAATGCTTACTTATCATAGATGCCCTGTAAGAAGTGTCATGCCAAACATTCTCTATTAACATTCCATCAGACATACTAATGTTCCTTTCATGGCCAGAAGGCTTGAAAAGAAGGCCACTGTACAGCTCACGCAAGTCGGTGAGTGGGCTGGCCTATTGCTTGATGGCCAGTCTGGCTTCAGACCCTTCCCGGGTACTGACACCGCCCTTATCTTCAGAAGCAAAAACAGTCTAAAAGCACCAGATTCCATTTCCTCTTCTCTAAGTTTCCTGGTAGACCTTTCAGAGGCTTATGATGTAGCGACCACTTCACCCTCATTAAAAGATTTGCCGATGGGTTGGCCATCCACAGTGTGGCCCTTCAATGGACAGTTTAGTTCCACTAAGGTTGAAATCGAAGAGCTCGGACTGAAACTGTCCGCCTTTAGCCCCAGGGTTCTTCCCTACAACCATGGCTTTTCAATGATTTCTTCATACCTCTTGACTCCATACCGATCCAATTCTCTTCAAACGTCCAACTGTACGTGCGTAATACCCAAATACCCTTTATTATAAAAATGACACCTACGGAAGGGAGCTCTCTAGCTGCTTCCGGACAGTGCACGTATGTATGGCTTACACGGAACAAGCTCCACCTAACCATAAAAAACCACAAGCTTCTCCTGTGTGGATTCCCTAATCCTCGCAGTTGACCTCCTGTGTGAGTTCCTTAATCCTCACAGTTGACCTTTCAGATGGCGAGGCTCCCTGGGCGTAGCACCAGCCCCCGATCAACCCCCTAAAGAAACCAAGTGTCATCATCAACGATGACGAGATGTAGGTCAACCCCAAAAAGAGGATATCACCCAAAAAGCTCATATGGAGCAGTACCAAGAAATGGCACAAAAGATAGTGCTGGCTGGAGCCGTAGTCCTGCCTAACTTCGACTATTGTAATGCCATGTGCTTTGGTCAGACTAAACACTCAAAATATCCACTCATGCTCATCCAGAACCACACCACCTGAAAGATCTTGGATCAGAACACACGTGACCCCATCACAACTTCACTTAACGTGCTCCTCTGGCTCCCATTTCAGTTTACAGTCCCCCTGAAAGTACCTTGTCTGACTCACCATTCAGGAACCTCAGATCATCAAAAGAAAATGTCATGAGCCGAAGGCCGGCTATACGCCTGGGCCCCCTGGGCTACCACCTTGGGTGCCACATTAGCCCGCTCGCCACACCAGCTCGGGGAGTCTTTCAATGGCTCCCCCGAGCTGGCGTGGCGGGTGAAGGCGTGGCAGGCGTCTTATTGTAATTAAAAGCGCCCTGCTCTCGTGCTGGTGCTGGGTGAGCCAGCCGGCGAGCGGGGTGCTTTTTCTTGCAATAGTGCACCAATTCTAAACCAGCATAGGGCATCCTTTGGTAGGCAGCCCCGTACTGCTTCAGCATCACGCACTATTGTAGTGATTAACTCCCCGCTCCACCATGGGAGAGGGGAGTTAAGCACTTAATTAAATAGAGCGCTGCTGCTGGTTTAGCAGAGCAACTAAAAATGTGGTGTGAAACAATTTTTGTTGTGAGTTGCTGCTGTAAAACCTACCCATGAAAAGAGTGTAATGCTGCTCTTGCCGTGATATGACTCATGTTATGTCATGAACACACTTGGAATACCAAACTGCGAGTAGAAGGGGGCATTCAGAGGTGATTGCAGACTGGCTGCTGTGAGCTGGGCGTGGCAGTTCAGACACCCCCAGACTGCAGCCATTTCTCGGGGGTTCACATCTCTGCTGCTGTGAGTCTACTGCTGGTTGCTGCCTATGTTATGTTATGTTATATGAATTTGTTGAGCGCACATACGCCCGAAGGCAGCATGGCATTAATACGTGAGCAAGTAGAATGACAGCTGGACTTAGAGTACACATGTTTTCAGCAAAAGGCGAGGTGATCAACAGTCTTGCGCAAGGAGAGTGAAAGGGCATTCCAAGCCTTAGTGGCGGCAACCAAAAAGGCATGTCCGCCAGTACGCGTAAGTCTAAAACAAGGAACCACAACAAGAGATGCTGACTGGGATCGAAGGCACAGAGTGGGAGTATAGTGGGTGGTAGGGGGAATTCTCAAAATGTGCTAATTTCCCTTACCTTTTGAGACCCCCAGCAACTTTGCTGGATTTCTAGGATTTTATTTTTTACCTGAGAAGAGTGTGAGCCTTTTTTCCCACTCTTCCATGTATTTTGTGCGTGTTTTACTTTTGTGTTCTTTGGTTATGGAGTTTTAAAACAACTCCAGTGGCATCATCTTTTTCTGTGTGTTACACAGCACCTTCAGTGCAGTGGCACAGGGGTGTCTTTCAGACTCCCCAGCGTTTAAATACCTTCTCTGAGACTGACTACTATCTCCCAGAGCATGTAAAGTTAAATTGACTTTACTAGTCTCTTTAAATTTACTGACCCAGCCCACACTATCTTCCTGTAGAGTGCTGGAGGGGGTGCCTAGCTTCCCCTGAGTCAAAACACTCATGTAGTAGTAAAATGTTACCCTTTCCTACTTTAAATGGCTGGTGGCAGTGGTTTAGATCAACTACCGTGATTTTTCCCGACCGCTTACAAATGGTAGCTAAAAATCGGGTCAGCGATGTTTTTCAATATGGTGCCCAAGACCTATCTGTAAAAACAGACTCTGGTCATCTTTTTTCGCCATTTCTTGTGTTCGTCTCTGCGCGCCAAACCAGGTTTGGTCCCTTTGTTCGTTGGCCTTTGGCGGGCTTCAGTGCTGAAGCCCTCCTCTGGGGCCAGGGTATCTGGGGTGGACAGGATGTGAGGGAGGTGCCCAAAACTCCCTCTGCTTAGACTCCTAGGAGACTTGAATGCACTCTGGCGTGATTGGCTGGCTGTCCGGCAAGGACAGTCACCCTGATGTGTGAGTGACAGCCAGGCTGGAATGAATGGGGGAAAACTGTTTAAAAGCAGGTCTCTGGGATTTGGAAAGCAGAGTCGATGACTGGAACGAAAGAACCGAAGAGGAGAGGAAGGAAGAGGACTGCTGCAACTCCTGGACGACCGGTGAAGCCCTGCTGCAGGTCGGAATTGCCTGAAACTCAGACGACAGAGAAGCCCTTCAAGGTTAACTTCTTCCCTTGAGTTTGGTGGGAGCAACCAACTTGCAAGCCACCTGGACACCGTAATATTCTGGTCAAATTTTCATCAGAGTGCTGTTAAAAACCAGATAGCCAGAGGGAAGGAAACCAGCTTGTGGTCTTTAAGGCACTCACACCTTAAACCGACGTCTTGCTACAGCTTTTGGCCTCTTCCCTGCGCAGTGCAGGAACCTCCCGACGTCCTCCTTCTTGCCCCCACGACTGAAGCTCAGCAACAGTGAAATCTGCTCGAACTGCAAAGAACAACTGCCTCAGCTACAGCTTTCTTCATTGACAAGGTCCTGTGCAAACGCGGTCTGGAAATCTTTTTAGGCCATCGAGAAAGTGCGTGAAACTTTCCTCAACTACAAAGGCTTGTCCTTCCCGAAACATTCGTCAAACTTTTCGCCTAGCCAAATCCTTTAAAAATCCATGGCAAAGACTTACCCGTTATATACCAGAACTGTGCTATCCTATACAAAAGACTCTGAACCACTGACTTTGGCCCAGGCCTGTAGAGAAGAATTGCTGGTTGTATTTAACTGAAACCCTTTGCCCTGCCTATGAATGTATTTGGGCTGTCTATTCTTATTACCCTGTCTTTCCCCTCCTTTTCTAAGTATCTGAAGTGCCATTTTGCTCCCACTTCATTTTGGAGCTAAACTTGTTAATTTACTTACCGGTTGGATTTTTGTGGTGTATTAGTGTGTGATATTGAGCTGCTAATGCTAAAGTGATGATTTCTAAATGACTGAGTAAATAAATGTATATTCTTTAACCAAGAAACCTTGAGTAAGTGTTTACTTGAATCACTGTATTAGTTGGTCCTTTGAGTAACTTGTTCTACTGCTCACTTAAACACTTGAGGTAAGTCTGGCTGCTCATCCATCGCTACCACTTTACTATGTAGTACAGGCTTGTACCAAAGGAGAAATTGTGCTTACACTTGTAGTCCTAATTGCCTGTAGTGTTCCCCAAGGGTACTGCAGGTGATTCTGCCCTACAGTGGGGGAATTTATATTGTGCGTATTCAGGCCCCAGGCCTTTAAAGGCACAGTGCACCATACATAGGGACTTAAACAGAATACGTTTTTCCACCGGAAGCCAGAGGAGCTGTCTCAGTAGTGGAGTCATGTGAATGCCAAAAGAGGGCTGTAGGATGGTTCTGGCAGCAGCATTCTGGCAATAGCTGAAGTCAATTAATCAGCGAATTACAATAGTCTAAACCGCTCATAACATGAGTGGCAACCACAGGAGCCTGGCAATTTTCAGGTATAAAAGGAATAACTTTCCTAGGTATACGAAGTTTAAAATGACCATCCTTACACACAGCAGCAACCTGACAATCCATGGCCGAGGTAGAAGAAATAAAGACCCCCAGATTCCTTACCGATAGTGCAGGTACCGGAAGAGGGCCCAAGGATGCAGGCCAGCAGTCGTTGGTCCAGAAAAGAAGAGGAGAGGTAGTGTCGACCACCATCACCTCAGTCTTACTGCCATTTAATTTCATCCAGTTGGACATCATCCACTCCCCTATGTCCCTGAGACACTTCCTAAACCGACACACCGTGTCGGCCTGATTTAAGTCACGGCGGACCAAGATTTGCGTGTCGTCGGCATAGGAATAGTAGAGGAAGCCGTGGGAGGAAATGAGAGCCAACAGAGGATTGATAAAGAGATTGAACCAAATAGGGGATAGAGCAGATCCCTGAGGAACACCACAGGAGAGTCGGACTGAGCTAGAGTAAAAAGGAGGAAGAGAAACCAATTGAGAGCAATCGGCAAGAAAGGAGATGAACCAATCAAGTATCCCACTAGAGAGCCTGGTGGTGGATAGCCTGGAGACCAGGGTGGGGTGGTTGACAGTGTCGAATGCAGCCGATAGATCTAAAAGAACAACTGCGCTAACAGCACCTTGGTCCACCAGGCGGGCCAGGTCATCCAGTACTGAGTTGAGGACTGATTCAGTTCCCCTAGTTGCCCAGTTGCCACTTAAGACCCTCACCCACCATGCAGAGCATCATTGGCCTTCCTTCTGGCAGCAGAAAATTCAACCCTATTTGTGGATCCCAGGTAAGTCCAGGCACGGGTGGGTTTATGGAAACCCAATAAGCTCCACAATATGTATCGTTTTCAAGGTCAAGTGGAAACTGTGTGCAACGTGGGACTACTGCAGACTAGACCCCCGGTTCAGGGTTGCCTGCAGTTGTTGATGTGGGAGGGGCTGTGGCTGTTGCCTCTGCCTGGTGCTTCAGGGGAGCGGGTGCTTTGCTTCAGGCACTACTGGGGCGGTTGTGGGTGCCGCTACGGGGTGTTTCAGGGACAGAGGTAGAGTTATTTTGAGGGGTGTGACATGTATACCTTTGCCAGGGCTTCCGGTGCCTCCGCTGCCTGGTTCAGTGGATTTGGCTAGAGGGGGAGTTACATTTTGTCTTTGGCGGGAATGCAGATCCTCTGTGGCATGCTCTGGTAGGTCTGTGCTGGATCTTTGGGTGGAGCGGTTGGGAGCCTTGGGAGTGGGCATGGGTGCAATCAGGGGAATGACTCTGTGTTTCTGTATTCACCCGCTATTGCATGTGCACTGTAGTAACAGCATGCTGTGCGTAATCCATTTCAGAAAGGCTGGTCTGCTAACCAGATCCCCCCTTCATGAAAACCCCATGCCAAAAGCATAGTGTACTCCTGTGCCCTGCAGCAGTCTCCTGGTCTGCAACCCCTAGTCTGCAGTAGCACAGGACAGGTTCTTGCCTTGCGTGACAGCTACTGTCACAGCAACATGCCTATAGTGCAGGGACTGCACCTCTGTTCCAAAAGTATGATCAAAATTAAGAATGGATGAGCAGGAGCTAAAAGCAGCTGCTGGATATCCAGCATTAACTAGTGGCCAGGAGCTTCCACTGGGGAACTAGGAACTAAAGTCAGCCCCTGGGTATCTGGCATTAACCAGTGGCTGGGAGATTCCACTGGGGAACTAGGAGCTAAAAGCAGCTGCTGGGTATCCAGCATTAACCAGTCACCAGGAGCTACCACTGGGGAACTAGGAGCTAAAAGCAGCTGCTGGGTATCCAGCATTAACCAGTCACCAGGAGCTACCACTTGGGAACTAGGAGCTAAAAGCAGCTCCTGGGCATCCGGCATTAACCAGTGACCAGGAACTACCACTGGGGAACTAGGAGCTAAAATCAGCTCCTGGGTATCCGGCATTAACCAGTGACCAGGAGCTACCACTGGGGAACTAGGAGCTAAAAGCAGCTCCAGGGTATCCGGCATTAACCAGTGACCAGGAGCTACCACTGGGGAACTAGGAGCTAAAAGCAGCTGCTGGGTATCCAGCATTAACCAGTGACCAGGAGCTACCACTTGGGAACTAGGAGCTAAAAGCAGCTCCTGGGCGTCCGGCATTAACCAGTGACCAGGAACTACCACTGGGGAACTAGGAGCTAAAAGCAGCTCCAGGGTATCCCGCATTAACCAGTGGCCGGGAGATACCACTGTGGAACTAGGAGCTAAAAGCAGCAGCTGGGTATGCAGCATTAACCAGTCACCAGGAGCTACCACTGGGGAACTAGGAGCTAAAAGCAGCTGCTGGGTATCCAGCATTAACCAGTCACCAGGAGCTACCACTTGGGAACTAGGAGCTAAAAGCAGCTCCAGGGTATGCGGCATTAACCAGTGACCAGGAGCTACCACTGGGGAACTAGGAGCTAAAAGCAGCTGCTGGGTATCCAGCATTAACCAGTGACCAGGAGCTACCACTTGGGAACTAGGAGCTAAAAGCAGCTCCTGGGCGTCCGGCATTAACCAGTGACCAGGAACTACCACTGGGGAACTAGGAGCTAAAAGCAGCTCCAGGGTATCCGGCATTAACCAGTGGCCGGGAGATACCACTGGGGAACTAGGAGCTAAAAGCAGCAGCTGGGTATGCAGCATTAACCAGTCACCAGGAGCTACCACTGGGGAACTAGGAGCTAAAAGCAGCTGCTGGGTATCCAGCATTAACCAGTCACCAGGAGCTACCACTTGGGAACTAGGAGCTAAAAGCAGCTCCTGGGCGCCCGGCATTAACCAGTGACCAGGAACTACCACTGGGGAACTAGTAGCTAAAAGCAGCTGCTGGGTATCCGGCATTAACCAGTGACCAGGAGCTACCACTGGGGAACTAGGAGCTAAAAGCAGCTCCAGGGTATCCGGCATTAACCAGTGACCAGGAGCTACCACTGGGGAACTAGGAGCTAAAAGCAGCTGCTGGGTATCCAGCATTAACCAGTGACCAGGAGCTACCACTGGGGAACTAGGAGCTAAAAGCAGCTGCAGGGTATCCAGCGTTAACCAGTGACCGGGAGATACCACTGGGGAACTAGGAGCTAAAAGCAGCTGCTGGGTATCCAGCGTTAACCAGTCACCAGGAGCTACCACTGGGGAACTAGGAGCTAAAAGCAGCTGCTGGGTATCCAGCATTAACCAGTGACCGGGAGCTACCACTGGGGAACTAGGAGCTAAAAGCAGCTCCTGGGTATCCAGCATTAACCAGTGATCGGGAGATACCACTGGGGAACTAGGAGCTAAAAGCAGCAGCTGGGTATCCAGTGTTAACCAGTCACCAGGAGCTACCACTGGGGAACTAGGAGCTAAAAGCAGCTGCTGGGTATCCAGCATTAACCAGTGACCGGGAGATACCACTGGGGAACTAGGAGCTAAAAGCAGCTGCTGGGTATCCAGCGTTAACCAGTGACCAGGAGCTAGTACATAGCGTCCTTCAAATGTAACTTCTGCATAAGATGCAAACATATAATTGTGTCAATTATTTAAGACCCTTAATGCTTTAAATGTCACATAGATGTATACTAATGTTTATTTATAGATTTTCCCAAAGGCACAGAGTTTAATTCACACAGGTGTGTTTGATAAGCATCAGTTGCCCTGGGGAGACAAAATTAGCTCCTGGGAGCTGTTGGTGTTAAGCTAACAGGCTCTTCTGGGCTGCAAGCTGGAGGTCAACAGCTCCCAGGTCCCTCATATTCAAACCCCGTAAACTATCGCCTGGTGGTGAGATACACGTGACATATAAGCCATACGTTGGTTTTGGTATGGAGGCTGATAGTTCACATAACGATTAGAGTCACGTCACCTTGGTTTCATAGCAGTGTCAACCCGGTGAGCTCAGACCATGTGTGGGAACCTATGTGGCGTTTAGGTCGCCTGGCTGCCTGCAGTACAGGGATGCTTTGCCACTACCATGCCTGCACTCCTGCAGAGCAGACAGCCTTTTATCACATTTATAGAAGGGAAGGTGAGTGGAAAGCAAAACTAGACGTCAAGCGACAGGGCAGTCTGCAGATGCCATGTGTGATCTGCTTCCTCATAGCAGCTCAGTGCTTCAGTCACAAAAAACCTTGACTTTACACAGAGAGCACAGGACAATCCTTACACCCAATAGCATTGCTATAGGGGGTGGGGCTGAGGGAGCTATAGCTCCAGGTATTTTGGTTGTAGCTCCGGATAAAAACTCAGGGGCTATAACCAAAAGGCTAGCTAGCCCCGAGTCCCGACAGTCCTGACATTAGCATAGCCCCAGATCGTTTCCAGACCTACTAAACACCCCTGCAGTTACACCCATATTCTCTCTTAACGCCCCCCCCAACCCCTGCCCCAACCCATTGACAGGCTAGGGATCCAAGACAGGCTATCGACGACAGGGATCCAAGATCTGGGGGCATTCCAGCCATTAATTCCACCTTTCCATGGAAATACCTCACAGGCACTGCCCCCTCAACATGTAAGTGTAGCTCTCTACATCTAAGTCACAAGTGAACAGAAATGGTCCCTCTTTTTTCAGGGCCAGGAAGGCTTAACATTTAGGGAATGTCTTTCGTTTCCAAATGAAAAATGGTAGGCGAATGGCAGGCAGTAGGGGAATGGTAGGAGAATGGCAGGCAGTAGGAGAATGGTAGGAGAATGGCAGCCGGTAGGAGAATGTTAGGTGGTAGGCGAATGGCAGGCGGTAGGAGAATGGCAGACGGTAGGAGAATGGTAGGTAGTAGGAGAATGGCAGGCAGTAGGAGTATGTTAGGTGGTAGGCAAATGGCAGGAAATAGGAGAATTACAGGCAGTAGGAGAATGGTAGGCAGTAGAAGAATGTTAGGTGGTAGGTGAATGGCAGGCGGTAGGAGAATGGCAGGCGGTAGGAGAATGGTAGGCAGTGGGAGAATGGTAGGCAGTAGGAGAACGGCAGGTGGGAGCAGAATGGTAGGCGGTATGAGAATGGCAGGTGATAGGAGAATGGCAGGAGAATTGCAGGCAGTAGGAGAATGTTAGGTGGTAGGCGAATGGCAGGTGGTAGGAGAATGGCAAAGTGTTGGTTAGTTTGGATTAATATATATATAAACATTGCAAACTGAACAGATGACCTATTCACCCTGAAGTGGATCATTTTAAAAGTACTTAATGTGCATTTCCTTTTGCTGTCTGTATTCCAGCTATTTGATGTTTGTATTCAGTTCACTGCCTCCTCTGAATATAATGTCATGTCGCACTTACTGCCCCTCATACATAGTATCCCTCCATTTCCTCTCCTACAACCATTTAAACACATTATCTTCAAAATGTTCTTATTGGGAGAAGAAACCCCTGAAGCCCCCTACATTACTTGGGGTTCCCGCACTGCACTCAGCTGCTCGCGCTAACTTGTCGGTGACGGTAATGCCCCACCACTGAACATGTCCACCCGCAGCCACTGAGCTTGAATTATTTCTGGTGCCAGTGCCCACTCAGGTGCCACCTAGCCTGAAGTCACGGATAGCTGCCTCTGCCAATGTGGCAAGTCTGAGTCAGTGAATGGGTGCCCAGGGGTCTGAGGTGCTGATGTTTGAAGCATCAGTGAGAGAGAGGCCGTGGGCACACTGCAGGCCCCTGGACAGCTTCACTTGAAAAGAAAAACACAGTCTTACTTTGATTTCAATGTTATCCCCTTTGGGCTTCTTGCTGCTGCAAAAACACGTCTGCAGAAGGGAGGGCGGAGCTGCCATCATGAACCAGTGTTTCCAGAGAAGGGAAAAGCTGCAGTCACCACAGGGGGCTGGTGGAGTGAGAGGCGCCGGCCTGTTCACTGGGACTCTCAGACGTGCCACGTGCCTTCCACAAGACTCTCTCCTTCTGTGAGCCTCCCCTGGAAGGCTTGCATGCAAGACTTTGCACGCTGTGGATCCTGCAAGAATTTCCAAACCTGGTTCCTCGAAGGAGACTCTCACATCACAGCTGCCCCTTCTTACCCCTCACCATTCCACCCCTTAGGGGAGTCTCTCTCAGACCCCCGGTTACATGGCAGGTGCCCTCAGCTGTCCATTGCAGCTTCTGTTTGGCAACCCCCGCCCCCCTTCTTCCATATTGCCTCAGGCCCTGCCATTCTTTTCCAAACCACCTCCCCAAACTTTTCATGTCAATTTCGCTTTTCCTCCAGCCCCCAGTTGCCCGGGTTCATGGTGTCCCCCAGCACCCTCCTTCATTGTGGAGTGGTTCTGGGGTGCCCTTCCCAGCCTGTCCTTCCACCCACAGGGCCACACCTCAATTAGAAACTCACACAGAAATAATTAGACATAAGCAGACACTGCACACCTGCCTAGTCTCCGGGTTTATCCCGGACACTCTAGGATTGTGACACTCACCCGGTCTCCCGGCCAAGTGCCAATCACATTGAGGCGTGGGCGGAAACTAAGGATTGCACACAAATCCCTGCTCGGAATCGCGTAATTTGACATTGGGATTCGTGACGTCATTCTCCTTGTTTTGCATTTAGAAATGTAGGCAGGTCTGACTGCAACTTGGCTTTCCTCTAAAATAGACTGCAACCTGCTCATTAAGGTTAGGGGGTCACATTTGTGGGGGACACCGCCCCTCGTTTGAAGGGATCACCTACTTTCAACTGGAGCCAAGATAGGGGCCACTTCAAGGCATAATGGATAGCGCTCACATTTCTGGAGCAGAGCAAATTACCATTCCTGGCCCTTAATGAGCCTGGCATTGACCCCAGAAGCCCAGCTCTTCTTTTGTAGTCATTGCTTAACACATTGGAGCAGGTTCCTGCACATCATAAAAGATCTTGGCGCTGCTTGTCCTAAAACAGTCGTTTGGCGCGTGATGATGACGTCATCGGGCCTAGGCGTTTCCTCACTAATCCAGGTGATGATCATCTAGCCCAGTGTAAGTGGATCTCAGTCCCTGGCCCCCAGCTCTGACCAGGCGTTACTAGGGTGGCCAACTCTTTGATAGTCTTTCGCTGGACACTTGCACACAATGTGGTGATGACGTCACAATGTCATTCACGTTTGGCCCGCCCCTTTTTTAATTTAAATTTTTTGAATAGCTCTTAATTCCTGACTTGAAATGCAAATGATTTGTCCTTGGGAGGTGATGGTCATGTTTTTTAACTGCAAACATGACCATCAGGACCCCAGGAACAAAGCTTTAGCATTTGAATTAAGCCTGTAGGCTCAAAAGGAGCCAGGGCTGCGGAACCGCCCGGGGAAAGAAAGCAGCAGGCGGCAGAGCCATGCTGTGTAGATGGCCACTTCAGTTTGCAGAGTGGCTGTGCTGGAGGCAACCTGTCTCCAGCACAGCCACTCTGCAAACTGCGGGACAGAGTCCCTAATTGCAGGACAATCCAGCGAAATCCGGGACAGTTGGCCACCCTAGCTGTTACCGACCTCCAAGCTTCCCAGAGGGGAGCTGGGGGCTCGGTGATCCTTTCTGCTCTGTCCTCCTTTGCCCAGCAGTCACACGCACGTTTGCAGGCTCCATTTGCTCGCCTGTGGTCTTTCTTCTGACCTGGAAGGGACACCACTGGAAACAATGGCCGTGACTATCACTGGGGCGGGCGCCATCACTGTGGAAAGCTAGCTTCCTACATGCTGGGCACACTACTGGTTTCCAAATGTGCATCTTACACTTTCATAGAAAAAAAAGTCATTTCCAAACTCAAAAATGCGCTTAAACTTCCATTCACTAGTGTTCTTTGAAATGTGTATTTTTTTTTTTGTCGGACTATCACTTAAATACAGTGTAATGTTTTGCCCTTTCCTTTGTGTCTCATCACAGGTTAAATTTACAAACATGTTACATGCTTATCAAACTGCTTAATTACAAATACATGCTTCTGTTGTGCTGACAGTAGTTATTAGGAAATTAAACTGTGGGTTCATGGGTGCCAACTATTGACTTTCACTACAGGGACAGAAATACCCCGATCTCAGCCCTGAATATAAGCAAGCAACTAGCCCAACCCATGCCCTGGCCAAACACATTTTATAGCACTTGTTTTTTTTTATAAGGAATTGCAAAAAGTCATACATCTCAGCAACGCTCTCTCAAATTGCTGAGCTACCCATATAACATTTTACTGCAGAGCATGTCTATGGGTCCCTTTATGTACTAAAAATCACTACATTACCAACAGTATTTTGGGTGCACCACTGCCATGGAAAGGATTTAAGGTGGAATTGATGTACAGTGTGGAGTTTGGAAAGAAGCAGCATGAAAGAAATTGCACTGTTTAAAGAATTATTGTGAAGATTTCAATTGAGTGGAGTTCAACTGCCAACTCCGCCCCCTCCACCAAATACCACCCCCACCCCAGCACTTGTGGGATCCCTTTTTACATTTTTCCATTTCCACCACTGGGAGCAGGCCCTGACACCCTTCTGTTCGGTGCCCCCTGTCCCTGCAACCCCCCACGGCCTAGCTACAAGCCCACACTGCGAGAGCATTCCAGCCTTTTACCCCTCCTGCCACCGGGCTTCGTGCCCCCCCCCCCCACTCCCCCAGGTCTCAGCCTCTCCTTCTAGCTAGCTTTCATTTTCCTCATGCTTCCGTCCATTTGCCTCTTCAGCCTTCACTCGCCCTCCCTCACCTTCCAGCCTCCATTGGCCTCAGCTTCACTTCCGCTCAATCCCCCCTGACCCCGATCGCCCTCTCCCCAGACATCTGAAATACTGCTTTGCCTGTAATCAGGGGGAGTTCGCAAACTCCTCATCTGCTGTCATATCACAAGCTTTCAATTAGTCTTCAGAGCTTTTTAATAAAGAAAATATTTCAAAACAAATCCCCAGATGCCCCCGGACCCGCCCCCCTCCCCCGCAGCAGCTAATCCCACTTACAGGGCCAGAGACGACTTCCCTTTCCTGAAGTTTTATTATTTGTCAGTTTTTATTCCCAGCTCAATATGGCAGCAATAAAACGCAACATAAGAGATTTGTATGCAACCTCTCTAGCCAGCCCTACTCTATGATGGGAACGAAGGGGGGATTGACAACTGTTCTTGTGTGGCTTCTTTGTTACCCACACTCAGACGTCTACTTGGCCTGGTCCTCTTGTTCGCTTCTTCCCTAGTCCCTCAGGCCAGACTTCCTGTTGTTCTTCGTGTGTCTTCCTAAATCCCTCAGGCCAGACTTCCTGTTGTTCTTCGTGCGTCTTCCTTAGTCCCTCAGGCCAGACTTCCTGTTGTTCTTCGTGCGTCTTCCTTAGTCCCTCAGGCCAGACGTCCTGTTGTTCTTCGTGCGTCTTCCTTAGTTCCTCAAGCCAGACTTCCTGTTGTTCTTCGTGCGTCTTCTTTAGTCCCTCAGGCCAGACGTCCTCTTGTTCTTTGTGTGTCTTCCTTAGTCCCTCGTACCAGACGTCCTCTTGTTCTTTGTGTGTCTTCCTTGGTCCCTCAGGCCAGACGTCCTGTTGTTCTTTGTGTGTCTTCCTTAGTCCCTCAGGCCAGACACCCTGTTGTTCTTCGTGTGTCGTCCTTATTCCCTCAAACCAGGCGCCCTGTTGTTCTTTGTGTGTCTTCCTTAGTCCCTCAGGCCAAACGTCCTGTTGTTCTTAGAGTGTCTTCCTTATTCCCTCAGACCAGATGCCCTGTTGTTCTTTGTGTGTCTTCCTTTGTCCCTCAGGTCAGATGTCCTCTAGTTCTTCGTGCATCTCCCTTAGTCCCTCAGGTCAGACGTTCTCTTGTGCTTCGTGTGTCTTCCTTATTCCCTCAGACCAGATGCCATGTTGTTCTTCGTGTGTCTTCCTTAGACCCTCATTTCAGATCTCCTCTTGTTCTTCGTGTGTCTTCCTTATTCCCTCAGGTCAGATGTCCTCTTGTTCTTTGTGTGTCTTCTTTAGTCCCTCTGACCAGACATCCTCTTTTTCTTTGTGTGTCTTCTTTAGTCCCTCTGACCAGACATCCTCTTGTTCTCCATGTGTCTTACTAATTCCCTCAGGCCAGGCACCCTCTTGTTCTTTGTGTGTCTTCCTTAGTCCCTCAGGCCAGATGTCCTCTTATTCTTTGTGTGTCATCCTTAGTCCCTCAGCACAAATGGCCTCCTGTTCGCCTTACAGCATTCTTGTACCCTTAGCCCAGAAACGCTCTTGTTCTTCATGTGGTTTCCTTGTTCCCTCTGACCAGACATCCTGTTGTTCTTTGTGTGTCTTCCTTAATCCCTCAGGCCAAACATCCTGTTGTTCTTCGTGTGTCTTCCTTAGTTGCTCAGGCCAGATGTCCTCTTGTTCTTTGGGTGTCTTCCTTAGGCCCTCAGGCCAGACGTCCTTGTGTTCTTGGTGTGTCTTCCTTATTCCCTCAGACCAGATGCCCTGTTGTTCTTCATGTGTCTTCCTTAGTCCCTCAGGCCAGACGTCCTCTTGTTCTTCGTGTGTCTTCCTTATTCTCTCAGGTCAGATGTCCTCTTGTTCTTTGTGTGTCTTCTTTAGTCCCTCAGGCCAGCCATCCTCTTGTTGTTCGTGTGTCTTCCTTATTCCCTCAGACCAGGCGCCCTGTTGTTCTTCATGTGTCGTCCTTAATCCCTCAGACCAGACGCCCTGTTCTTCTTTGTGTGTCTTCCTTAGTCCCTCAGGTCAGACGTCCTCTTGCTCTTTGCATGGTCACCTCAGGTCCGAGGTCCTCTAGTTCTTTGCATGGCCACCTTGTTCCCTCAGGCCAGAGGTCCTCTTGTTATCTATGCAGTTTACTTCTATGCCGAAGTCAGAGATATTTCTGTTCTTCGTGTCATCGCCTTCTTGGGGGCTGTGTTGAGCCATGTCAAGGTAGGTGTAGTGGTACCACTAGCGATCGCTTCAAGGGCTCTGTCCGACATGGAGTGCAGCTACTCTACCATATAGAGAGAGGCTTTAGTGTGTTATTGGGCCTCAATATATTTCAGGAAATGTGTGTGGGGTGTTCCTACATGATTAGGAGTGACCACAAACCTTTGATGTATTTGTTTACCACAAGAGGGTCTGGTTTGACAATTCCAAGGTTAGCAAGGTGGTTGGCAGCAGTGAAAGGGTATGCATTTGAAGAACAACATATTCCAGGGAGGTGTAATCCTGAAGTGGATTGTTTATCTAGATTGCCAGCGGAGGGGTGTGAACAGGGAGATGATGTGTGTGAGGAATGGATCACACATATAGAGGCAACCATGCCTTGCATGATTAACAGGTCATTGTGATTGGAGGAGGTAACAACAGATGGGGAAATGTTGGATGTTATATGATGCACACACCAGGGGTGGTTGTCTGAAGGGGCGAGGAGTTCCCTGTTTTATAAAGTAAGGGAGGAGCTGAGCAGTTCACATTTGAGGTTGGCGAAAGGTGAGATATTGGTACCACCCATGACTTTGAGGATGGAAATTACAAACGGACACATGTGGGCCATGTGGGGAAAGGTTTGATCAAGCAGTGATTGAGGCCAACATTTTGGTGGCTGGGAATGGATTCTATGGTTGTAGAGGAGGTGGGGACATGTGTCCCTTGTGGCATGAGCGACAAGTCATTGAAGACTCAGAAGGTGCAAATGGATTGAGGTTGAGATACCGGACTGCGCGTGGGAGAAAGGTACCATTGATTTCCTGGGGCCTATGAGAATGTTGGGTCAGGAGAATAGTTTTGCTATTGTATTGGTGGATTATGCCTCAAGGAGGTTTGAGGTAGAGTTTGTGGGGAATATAATGATGGGATGTGTGATAAGTTTCATGGTAAATTATTTTTGTGAGAGAGGGGTATCCAAAGATCATAGCATCATAAAATGGGGTGCAGTTGATTTCGCATGAAATTCAAGGTTTTTTATTAGTTAAACATGGGATTGAGAATAACAGGACTGCAATGTATAATCCAAGGGTGAATGGTTTAGTTGAACGAGTTAATGGTATTATCAAGGAGACTGTCCGATTGGCATTTGTAAACAACATGGGTTGAAAGGAGAAGGTCCTTGAAATGGTGCTAACATACAGGGACCCTCCACACATAGTGATGGGTGTGCTCCCTTTTGAGAGGATGACAGGAAGGGTGATGCAGTCTAGAGTGTACCCGCATTAGATGACTGATGTACACCAGGCAAAGGTGTTGTAAGAGGGAGAGAGGAATGGTGAAGGACGAGTGAGAGTGGGGGCTCTCGTGAGGGCGAAGAAACTGGTGTTCCAAAGGGGTGTTAATGATATTATGAGCCGATTAGGGTAATGAGAGTTGGTAAGAGGCATGTGGTGACCAGTGATGACAAGAAATGCAGTGTGGGCCGGGTGGCAGTCAAGGTGGAATAAAGAAGATGCAAAAATGGCAATGGGGGATTATGGTACCAGTTTGAATGGGTATGGTGATGATGAATGGTTGAAGAAGAATACCATAACAGAACGCCAGGTTTAGTGTCATGTACAGGGAACAGTGCAAGATCATAAGGGAGAGAGTGGGAACATGGGGTCCTCCCTAGTGAGGGTAACCTTGCAGGAACAGAACACAGCAGCGTGTGTGGTGGAATGGCTGGTCAGTGTGACCGGGGTGTGGAGGAATCTGAGGGTCCGGTGAGAAGAAGACAGGTTAGCTTTTCTGATTATGAGATGAATTGATGTGTCTTGATGTAGCCTATGTAGCAGGATATCTATATTCTAGGTTGGGTGTGGTATTCTATCCAAAGTTGCAGTTACGTTGCAGTGATAAAGTTATGTTAATCTGAAGTTGACGTGCCCTTACACAGAGCTTTTTGGTCAGACGTTATCTGTCTCTATCCCCTGTTATCGGCTTATTCATCCATGCCAGATGACATTTGGTTCTTTGGTCAGATACTGTCTGCCCTCTATCACCCATGCCAGATGACCTTTGGTTCTTCAAGTAGTCCTCTTGTTTTCTTAGGTCAGATGTTGTTTGTTCTCTATCCCCCGTGATCGGTCGCCAAATGACCTTTGGTTCTTCAAGTAGTCCTCTTGTTTTCTTTGGTCAGACGTTATCTGTCCTCTGTCCCCTGTGATCAGTTGCCAGATGACCTTTGGTACTTCAAGTAGTCCTCTTGTTTTTTTTTGGTCAGATATTGTCTGTCCTCTATCCCCTGTGATCGGTTGCCAGCTGACCTTTGGTTTTTCAAGTAGTCCTCTTGTTTTCTTTGGTCAGATGTTGTCTGTCCTCTATCTCCTGTGATCAGCTTATTCACCCATGCCAGATGACCTTTGGTTCTTCAAGTAGTCCTCTTGTTTTCTTTGGTCAGATGTTGTCTGTCCTCTATCTCCTGTGATCAGCTTATTCACCCATGCCAGATGACCTTTGGTTCTTCAAGTAGTCCTCTTGTTTTTGTTGGTCAGACGTTGTCTGTCCTCTAACCCCTGTGATCGGCTTATTCACCCATGCTAGATGACCTTTGGTTCCTCAAGTAGTCCTCCAGTGCTTTTTGGTCAGACGTTATCTGTCCTTTATCCCCTGTGATCGGCTTATTCACCCATGCCAGATGACATTTGGTTCTTTGGTCATATATTGTCTTCCCTCTATCACCCATGCCAGATGACCTTTGGTTCCTCAAGTAGTCCTCCAGTGCTTTTTGGTCAGACGTTATCTGTCCTCTATCCGCTGTGATCGGCTTATTCACCCATGCCAAATGACATTTGGTTCTTTGGTCATATATTGTCTTCCCTCTATCACCCATGCCAGATGACCTTTGGTTCTTCAAGTAGTCCTCTTGTTTTCTTTGGTCAGACATTGTCTGTCCTCTATCTCCTGTGATCGGCTTATTCACCCATGCCAGATGACCTTTGGTTCTTCATGTAGTCCTCTTGTTTTCTTTGGTCAGCCGTTGTCTGTCCTCTATCCCCTCGTTCGTGTGGTCATCTCGTTTCGTTCCTATTTTCAGTGGTGGTTTAATGAGGTGCTTCTGGAATGAGCCGCGTTCCGTTGTTTGTTCCTGGCAGACATCGACGACGCAGTAGAGCTGCCAGTACACGCGTTTCAGACCTTACCTCAACCACCGCTCCTGTTTTTATTTTCCTCCTGTAATTTGCTCCCCTCTGGCTAAAGTGGGACACTTCTTGTTGGAACACTTGACATGCCTTTGGCCAGCATCCAGTGTTCTGAGCGAGCATTTCCCAAACAAGTGTCAGATGCTTCTAGAAGTTTTGTGATTCACCAGCTCGAACGGACACGGGTGCAAACATGCCAGACCCAAGAAGAGCTCGCACTTTGCAGTTACCTGAATGACGCACTTAAAACCCAGTGGCATCCAGTGAGGGGTACTCCCCCCAGTACTCTCAAGACAAGAACCAGGAGAGGTCGAATGTATTTATTTGAGATTATGAAGCACCTACTGCAAAGCACTATACATAATTACAAAAAAAGAGTGTAACAAAAAATACAGGCGCCAAAAAAGGAAATAGCGCAGCGTTACATTCGCAGGGGTGGCGAAGGGCCAAGAAGCTGAGTTTTATGAGACAGCCAGAAAGAAGCAAGAGTATAGGAAGAGCATTAGAAGGTTTAGGGACAGGAGAGAGAATGGGCAGAAGGAGGGTGGCAGGTGGGCCAATAGAGAGAGACGAGGCCAAGATTGCACGAAGACGAGTAGAAAGAAAGGAAGGACCACAGCCACATTTAAAGGCAATAAACGGACACCAGGATTTCCGCACATTCATTGAACCATCTGCAATACATTTGCACTTCCGGCTTCCGGCGGTCCTCGTGGCCAGTAGTGTTCTGCAAAACACAGAGTATGCGGCTGTGCCCAGGGAGCCGTTCTGTATTCTTGACCCAGAATTCCTGTACTGCCATTCCCTGTTGCCACGATTTTTGGTTTATTTCTCCCGGCTTCCTTCAGTTTCTCCCTCACAAAGATTAGGGTGGAGGCCCTGAAACTGGTTTTAGCCGACCTGTGCCTGGGTGCATATCTATTGCTCCCCAAAATCCCGTCACTATCCCAAAGGAGCCCTGCAAGGAAAGGCAGTTGCCAAAAGCAGGCTTTCCACTTTCCCACCTTAAGATGACTCCAGGGGACCATTGAGGTGAAATGTGGTTTCTGACTCGCTCTCAGGGTTCGGAACCATATACTAATTGGTCGGAGTATTGCTTACGATTTTCTCTGCATAATTATTTTGCCTTTTTATGAACACGATTCATTTATCACTTCAATTATTTATATTCCAATTGAAAAAAAATCCTTTGAAACATCTATTCTGTTAATTCAGGGTTTATCTGTTGAACAGATCATGAAAGAGTTGTTAGAGCGATTCTATGCAGTTTACTGTTTTTCTTGATTTTACTGCATACAAGAGGTTACGGCCCTGTAACAAGGCCCTGAAAAGGCGACACCGCAGAACATGGCTTGGGATATACTGTGAAGTGTGCGCTCCCCTTCAAGGGGGTTTGGGGCGTCAAGGTCAAGTGGCGTGGTGGCAGGGCTTGGGTGGGGTGTTTGGTGCCTGCAGATGCTTGGCAGTCTAGGGGGGGTTAGGAGTCACGCTGGGGGTCTATGTGCAAGTCCTAGCTTACGGGTCTGAAATCTGCAGCTCGCCGGTTCTTCTGCACTACGATTCCCATGACCTCTCACCATTGTCTATGCTGGTAGGGCTGATGGGCAACGTAGTCACCAACATCTGGAGATCCAAAGGTTGCAGATTCCTGTTCCCTCTTAAGAACATGGCTTAACAGAGCCCGGGAAGTGGAGGCATGCGGGGCTGGAGGGGGAGCTCTGGCCTCTGGGGTCCATGCAATCTGTCTGACGGTCATAGCTAGGTCTAGGGGTGCATTTCAGGGAAACACACTTTTTGTCTGTGGTGCTGGGGGCTAGGCAACACGTTGTCCAAACACATCGCTTTTCTTGGATACTGAACGCCCGTTTACTAGCACTGGGGTTGTGTAGTTCACCTACCTCTTACGTTCCAACATTTGGTGGCAGAAATGGCTTGTGGTGGGCGAGTTGTTGAACGGACCACCTCTGGCCCAAGGTAGGCCTTTGTGGGTGGTCCTGGGGATTGGGGAGCAGAGGAATTTGCATTGTCCCACGTGTTGTGGGGGCCCGCCATTGACATCCAGCGGGCCCCCGGAGCGTTATGATCACCAGCACTCGACAGGCCCAGTGCCTCTGGGGCCTGCCCTGGGCATCCGGCAGGCCCCATGGAGCTATAGGGCTCCAGCACCAGTGGGGGCCCACCCAGCCATGCCCCTGACCGTGCGGGCCTCTGCCACTGTACTGGCACGAGGGCGCCGCAGCATCAGGGCATGCAGGCCTACATAAATGAGACACAGACTCAGTCGTTCCTCTTGGGAGTCTGCAGCCGTTCTCTCTACGTGTCTGCAAAGCCTCCTTTGATTAGCCTGGGCCATGATGCGGTCATGGCTCATGTTAAAAGGGCAATACACAGGGGAGGGATGCATTCCCTTAAAGGGGCAACACACTTGGGAGGGTCACACACCACACTCCTCCTTTTTCATAACAAACATTACTAAACCTACCCGATCCCATCCCCCGTTACAGAATGACATTACTTGTACTGTTTCCAAATCACAGGATCAACAACAACTATGATATGCCACGGCTACACACCTGGATCTCACACACGCGCGGCCCTGCTACACATACTAACACACTCTACACATAACTCGCAGGTGACTGTCGCGGCTGGCGAACCGCCAGTGAAATGTTGGTAGTTCGACCACATGTTCCAAAACTGTTTATTAACCTGGGGTGTGGAAACTACAACCGCTGAATGACGCCCTTGTTAGCAGCTGGCCCCATATAGCCCACACCCACAAACAGCGTGATCACTGCTTCACCTGGCGGTTCTTTACCGAAAACACTTTAAACATGTAGCTAATCTGCAGGTTCACAGCATCAGAAACCCGTGTCTACAGAGGCCTCGGTAAGCAAGTGCAGGACTGCTGGAGACCAGTTCACCCCCACCAGCGTCCGTTCAGGATAGCTATTCTCGCGGTTGCAGATCCGTCAGTGTTACAGTTCACAAAAACCGGCAAAGCCGCACCTGGCGGTATCAGGGGCCACATCGGCTTAGTCCCTTGACGTTACGGCACACAGCGAGACGCCGATAGCAGGTCCTCTAAACTGTGCCACATAATGGTGACAGGGCATGGGGTGACAGCATATACTCACCCCCCTTTCCTTTTCACACTCTCGCAGGCAGGATTGTCACTACTGCAGTGGCACAGGAGGGCGCACAAGCACTCTTGCAGAGCTGCAACCTTCCCTTGCCTGTTGCACGTCTCCTAGTGGCGGGTGTCAGGTGGTGCATGATGTTGGCTGGCCAGATACAGGTGACGGAGGTGCCTGGGACATTCCTTTTCCTCCCCCCAGGCAGGAGCCACTGCTGTTGATGAAGCAGCAGTTATGACCAGTCCTTCTTCCAGGCCGGAGCGTCGAGCTAGTGACGTCCCAGCTCGGGGCTGTCAGGTATTGCACCCAGGGCAACATCAGCCTGGGCAATAGAGGCTGGGCCCAGTCAGGTGACACTCATGGCTGGGTGACAGGGCTGCTTGCTGTTTCAATCTCTCCCTCTCTGGGACACCTGCCGTCAGTGCTCATGCTTGTAGTGGTGGGGTGCCAAGCATCACATCCAATGGACTGTTCACACACACAATGTGAGGACGAACATCAGTAGCTGCTTGAGGCATGAACATTTGATTTCAAACTCCATACCTTATTGTCCCTATATCTCAGATTACAGGAGCTCCACAGTTCACTGCACGGCCCCCCAGACACTTTCTTCTGTGCCAGGCCAGTCTTCGCATCCCGTCCTGCTCCGACGTGGCTCACCTCACTTTGCACTACCCAAACAGCGACGCTCCTTCACTTCAGTGCCACCGGTCTGTGCAATGGCATGGCAGGGTATGCACGTTCTTCCGGTGTTGGTCTCCACTTAGGAGTTGCTGCTTGGTGTGCCGGGACTACTTAACGTCCACAATTGTGCAGACCGGATGGCAAGTACCACTTTCGCCGGATTGTATGCTCGCCCGCATGTGGAAAGATGCACGCGTTAGGTTGACCGGGCGCTAGCCGTTTCCCCTTGTCTGTCCTGCTTTCCGCTCCTTGGCGGTTTAGGGCTCATCTTGCTGCCTTCCTCGTATGGTTACATAACCTCTCATGAGGAGTAGAAAACAGACAGCAGGCCGTTCGCAGCACCGCTCTTACCTTCTACGAGGCTCCTGTGGCAGGACACACGCTCTTTCTTGTTGAGGCTTTGGTGCTACTCGTGCTGCACATGGAGCGCTTCTAGCTCTTGCTCTGTCCTGGCCTTGGAGAAACGTTTCCTCCCGTAGGTGACACGGCTGCTGACCACACCTTAGAGGTGCCTTCTTGAACCCTTGCATCCAGGGAGTTGTGCACGTGCTTCATGAGGAATGCCATTTGGAATGGTGCAGGCCTCAGTGTAGGACATTGGGACGCGGTGGGACCCTAAGACTTCCTCTGTGTCTCTCGGCATTCCTTTGCTTGCATTGCATGGCTGGATGTCTACTGGTACTTGCAGTGTGTTGGATGCAGACCGTGTGGGATGCACGATTACTGGAGAGTGCAGGGAGGAGGTTCACTTCGGGATGGGCCAGATCTTCACTGCGCTGTCCATCGTATTCCTAACTTATTTATGAAGAGCACGCACGCACGCACGCACGCACGCACACCCCCCCCCCTGCAGCCAGGGATCACAGTCCGTGCAGGCAGCGGGCCCCACAGGAGCGCATCTGTTTGATTCAATTGCGCCGATGCGCAACGCTTTATTCCAGCTTGAAGCTCAGAACGCAGAGCAGGTTGCCTCATCGCCACCTTGGCATGGGATCATGGCGCACCGTGGCTTAAGAGGGACGGGAGGGGCCTCTCCTTCCTTAGCCCGGCTCAAACAGCTGCTGGCATCTTCACTGCCGGGTGCCCCCGGTCTCAGCTTGTGTGCATCGGCCTTCCTTCTATCCAGCCCCGGGCTGCAGCAAGGCTGTACCTCCAGTCCTCTCCCTTTGTATTCCTTCGGCAGGCTTCTGTCTTCCCGCGGGGCTGGCGGGGCCGGGGCAGGCACCCCCCTCCCTCGGTGCCTGACAGGCGGTGCACACTGCCTCCGTCTCCGGTAGGAGATGTCTTCTTTGGTTGCCACCGGGTCCGTGAGGCCCGCAGGGGGCTGCGGGGCATACCTGCCTGGTCTCCGGGTTCATCCCGGAGACTCAGGGTTCCACACTCTTCCCCAGCAGTGGTGTTGCTAGGTCTGGAGAAGACCTGGGGCTATGCGGATGTCGTGACTGTCAGGACTGGGGGCTAGCTAGCCTCTTGGTTGTAGCTACTGAGATTCCATCCGGGGCTAAGACCAAAGGATCAGTGGCTATAGCCCCCTTAGCCCCCTTAGCCCCCCCCCCCTAGCAACGCCTCTGCTCCCGGGTCTCTGGGGAGAGCATGGAGTCTCTGGGTCTCTAGATGGTGGGTGAAAGTCTCTTTGGATCTGCAAAATCGGAGTGAACTTGCAACTTCTTTTCACGTGACAGACAATGTTAAAGGTTAACTGAGGAGAGCTGCAGTGAAGATGCTGTGTGTTTTCTCAAGAAATGTGAATGTGCGGGTGCTGAGGTATAGAACACCCCCTAAAAGTGGGCGGGCTGTTTGGCAAAAGTGGGTGTGGCAGTGTGCGGGGCGTCGCATGATGCAAATCTCCGAGTTTTATTTTTTTCTTTTGAAATGTAGGCAGGTATGGCTGCGGGCAGACCCTCCCCTAGCCGCACGAGCACCCTCTTTACAGAGGGTAGTGGCCAGGGAGGGTACGCCAGCTGGGTCCTGTTCTTCTCTTTGTGGCGGCTGCGGGCGCCACACCTGTTCTTGCGGCCGCTCCTTCCTTGCCGCGCAAGGGGCGGGTACTCCCCTCCACACTCCCCCCTGCCACGGCTGCGGCCGCTCCATTTCTCCACCGCGCGAGGGGACGAGCACTCCCCTCCATTATCCCCGCAGCGCACTGCTGCCTCTGTCAGGCCGGGGGCTGGTGCACCACTTAAGTTCTTTCCCCTGGGGGGAAAGAGCAGCTTACCTCTCCCTCCCCAGGCGGAGGTTACTTTCTCTCTTTTGCGTCCACTGCCACACCTAGGGGGAAAACACAGGGGAGCCATGGGCAAACTCCCATCCTGGCCACCCGAGTGTTGCGTAGTGTATACGCATTGTTTACGCATGCGCGAGCTGCAACGAGGCTCGGGCATGCGCGTTACAAATAAAGACGGTCAGCCCGGCAGTTCACGCTGGGCACCCGAGCAACACACACGTGTCCCGTGTGGTCCCTGGCGAGCGAGTGTGTGTCTGCGTGTGCATGCGGGTGGGGGCCCTGGCCAGCCCCCACCATACAACACTGGTGACGAGGACGATTACGGAGCTTCACATCTCCGCTCCGACGGCATCAGAGTTTGAGGCTTTTGCTCCGTGTCGGCATGGACTCGCGCGCACGGCCGGCACCATCTTGCTTTCACACGTGGATCGCAGCGGTTGTGGCCCAGGAGGGTGCTCGTGCGCCGGCTGCGATCCGCAGAGCCTGGACAATAATTTTTGGAACTTTCCACAGCCCTAGCCTGCAGCAGGGCTGTGGTGAAAAAAAAAAAAACAAAGGAGGACCAGAAGACCTGTGAGGGGAGTCCAGAACTTTCCACACTTAGTTCCCCAGTGTTTGGTGCCATACCATACAAGAAGCAGTGGACTTCAACCATCACATCTAGTGATTGAGCCATCTCCACACCTTCGTGCTGCAACAGTGTGTGAGTACTCTGTTCAGCCACCACCATGGGTGAGGAAGGGCAAGATGAGGGTGCCCCTGCGCCCATCCCACGCAGGATGCACAGCACTTTAAGCCCCATGCCTGAATTTGACACCACTGGCCCACCATCTAAATTGGGGCCTAAGTGGCTCTTCAGGGCCTCTGGGGAGACGGATGACGAAGCGAAGATTGCCATCATGGTGTACTCTGCAGGGACGGAGGTCCACAGAATTTATGACTCTCTCAACATCCCAATAGTCACGTATGACGCAGTAAAACAGGCTCTTCGAGACCACTTTCAGCCCATGGCAAATGTAGACTTTGACAGGTTTGTCATGTGTGCAGAAAGCAGCGAGAAGAAGTGTCGCTGGACCAGTTCTGTGCGCGGCTGAGGCCCCTGGCAAGCTCCTGCAGGTGGGTGAATGAGGAGGAGATGGTCCGAAACCAGCTTTTGCAAGGGTGCAGTTCGGGGAAGTTGAGGAGGCAGGTGTTGAGAGCCTGGTTTGACCCTGCAGCAGATCCTGGACACAGGGAGAGCTTACAAACTGGCAGAGGCCAGGGGGGGCGAAGATGGATGCAGCCAGGCACCCTGGCAAGGGCGAAGAGGCATTTGCCATTGGACTGTCAGTCTAGAAAAATGGATACCTCTACTGTGTGACCACAAACGTATTTTGATGGCCGTGGGCCAACCGTCTCAAGCAAGATATGATAGAATATAGGTTTCCGAGTTTGCCAATGAACGGCCATTTTGATGTAACAAGAATCGCCATTTTATTTTCTAAGCATTGCTCATTGCTTTCTGTTCTTATTGCTTCGCAGTACATTTTCTGCTTACACTGCTCGACTGTAAAACATTGTTGTCTGCACGTAAAAGGACAAAGCCGCAGGGCTGCGAGGATAACAAGAGTTTGTTGAAACACAACGTAGGCAGTGCCAGGAAGAATGCCCAGCTCCCTCCCGAACGTAGCCTTGAAGCAGAGCTGCAGAGCATTTAATCATTTCGCAGCTGCCAGCCAGTCTCGTTATATGGTAGAATATATTAGAATAAAGCAGCTAAAGGCTTGAATTATGCTCTTCTTACGGCCCCCCTTTGCTGAGCCCTGTTAGAGCGTGTCGGCTCCCAGGACACGAATAGCACCTCATAGATAGCAAGGTCTGGAATGCAACTCTCCGCCCCATATGTAGCTCGCTTCCAAGAACAGAAGCGCTGTGTTCTGTTCGACAACTGAAAGATGCCTCCGCACTCACAAATTGCAAATTGTTACTAGAATAGATGTTTGAAGGTGTCACAGTTGTCGAAAATGTCCATCATCACACCAAGTTCATAGAAACCCAATAAAGGGGGGTGTTAAACATGTCATAGCTGATTGTTTTATATGCATTTTGTATATATGTAACTGATGTACGTAATTCACTCTCTTGCGTCCCTCGAGGTCTAGAGATACACATCGCGGGGCGTGAGACCGAGTTGGCCAACTGAGACTTTTGCTTTGCAATAAACCCTAGCTATGGGAATACAACCTTGTGTCTGGCGTATCTATCGTGTGTGGTGACTCGCTTTGTTTCCATAGACGTAAGGGGCCCCTTTCAAGATGGCGCCCAAATAGAGACCCTCCCCCACTTGTTCCATCGCATAACGTTGTAATTGAGTAAGGCGGAGAACGGCGAGGACGGGACGATCGAGCCGGGATAAAGAGGTGTTCGGGGCGCCCTGTAGAATTGATGAGAGACTCCTTTGCAGATCTGCACACATCTGATCCCTGATCGACGTGCCTGGCTAGAGAACAAGGAGGCGAGGGTCCCGATATGAGGCGGAAGCCAGGAAACGCAGACACAACGTCATTTGGTGCGTCAGTATACAGACGACTTGATTTATCAGGTGAGTCATTCCCCGATTCAAAGTAATCCTGATATTGGTTGAGAGTTGACTTTGCAAAATCAAATGCCCTAGGTAAGGTTGATTAACCAGGGGGAAGGTTGAAACATGCCTGGGGTATTGTCCACCCTAGCAGGGTTTTTCCGCTGTGGTAGACAATCTTTGGAAGATGGCCAAATTGTACCACCTGGGGGAACGCCGGCGTATGAGATGTATGTGAAGTATGGAGTGGGTGCAATAATATACTGTGAGACTTGGCATAGGCAAACCAGAAAGCAACAAGACCATCAGTGGCCGATTAATGGTAGCTTTGAGATGGCGAGAATAGATAACTTGGAAAGGGTGTTGATAAGAAAGAAAGCGCGTCCTGCAGCATTTGAGACCATTAAAGACTGGAGAAGGGAAGCAATGTCCGATTTAGAAGTAGAGCGAAGCATGCGTGCAGGCAGAAATCGAAAGGTGAAGTAGCGGAAGAGAAAGAAGAGGAGTGGACTGAGAGTCTAAGAAGGGCAGGTAGGCGTGACCGGTTGAATATAGAAAAAATATACCCACAACAAGAATTACACATAGCAGATGAATTGATAAAAAACATACTGACCCATACAAAACAAGGCCCAAGATCAGAAGTGAGGCCAGACACGTCAGTAACTATTGTCCAAACCCCGCCCATAGCCCAAGCTCTCCCTCCGGTAGCTCAAGCCCTCCCCCAGCCACAGACCATGCATGTAACACTTCCTATTAGCCAACCAGGCCTACCACAGACACTCCCTGTTCCCATTGTCCCATCCGCACCTCCCGCCTCAGACATAGACTCAGTACCGTCCGTTCCTCCCGGGGTTGAAGTTGAAACCACGGGGGCGAGAGGCAGGACTGAACAACGGGGATGCACAAGGGTAACTCGCAGCACGATCGGCAAAGAAAGGAAGGTGGAATTGCAGCAACAGGCAGAGATGTATATAGACGGGAATGATGGGACGACAACATTGGCTTCGATATATGACTTCCGAAGAAGCAACGAAAGACAGGTAGTGTTGGAGTGCATGGGTGAATATTTGGTGGAGAAATGGAAACAGTTAATTGGGAAATTACCACCGCAGCGATTGTTAAATTTGAATGCATTGGAACGCTGTAGGGAGAGGGATGAAGAAGTGAGAGAACATGTATATGGACTTTTTGAACTTAAAGATGAATTAGATAATGATTATGCCGAAATGTTACTACACCTGGGTACAGGAGTAGGGATATCGGGAGACAACGGAAGGGAATGAAGGGGTCACATAATGAACGGCAGCAGTTACCATCACAGGGGCAGAAGGAAATGGTGGACGAATTATCGTTGCTAAAACAGATGGGGCAGACTTGAAAGTACGCCTATTGAAAACGCAGATACTACTACAACAAGTAGTAGGACACAATAGAGGGAGAGGGAACGCACAAGGAAGGAGTAATTCGAATATGCATGGGGGAACAGTGGGACCAAATCAGTGTGCGTATTGTAAGGAGGAAGGACACTGGCGAGCGCAATGTCCGCATCTGCAGAATAGAAATGGGTCTGGTCAGAGGAGACAGCATAGAGGACACCAAGGAGCGAATGGACCAAATAGGAATAGTATGCAGCAGCATCACAATAACGGAGGTAATAAAAACCAAGCCCAAAACCAAAATGCCCCGAACCAGAGCCAGGGACAGCATTGGCCAGGGACCGAATGTAGCCTTGAAGCAGAGCTGCAGAGCATTTAATCATTTCGCAGCTGCCAGCCAGTCTCGTTATATGGTAGAATATATTAGAATAAAGCAGCTAAAGGCTTGAATTATGCTCTTCTTACGGCCCCCCTTTGCTGAGCCCTGTTAGAGCGTGTCGGCTCCCAGGACACGAATAGCACCTCATAGATAGCAAGGTCTGGAATGCAACTCTCCGCCCCATATGTAGCTCGCTTCCAAGAACAGAAGCGCTGTGTTCTGTTCGACAACTGAAAGATGCCTCCGCACTCACAAATTGCAAATTGTTACTAGAATAGATGTTTGAAGGTGTCACAGTTGTCGAAAATGTCCATCATCACACCAAGTTCATAGAAACCCAATAAAGGGGGGTGTTAAACATGTCATAGCTGATTGTTTTATATGCATTTTGTATATATGTAACTGATGTACGTAATTCACTCTCTTGCGTCCCTCGAGGTCTAGAGATACACATCGCGGGGCGTGAGACCGAGTTGGCCAACTGAGACTTTTGCTTTGCAATAAACCCTAGCTATGGGAATACAACCTTGTGTCTGGCGTATCTATCATGTGTGGTGACTCGCTTTGTTTCCATAGACGTAAGGGGCCCCTTTCAAGATGGCGCCCAAATAGAGACCCTCCCCCACTTGTTCCATCGCATAACGTTGTAATTGAGTAAGGCGGAGAACGGCGAGGACGGGACGATCGAGCCGGGATAAAGAGGTGTTCGGGGCGCCCTGTAGAATTGATGAGAGACTCCTTTGCAGATCTGCACACATCTGATCCCTGATCGACGTGCCTGGCTAGAGAACAAGGAGGCGAGGGTCCCGATATGAGGCGGAAGCCAGGAAACGCAGACACAACGTCATTTGGTGCGTCAGTATACAGACAACTTGATTTATCAGGTGAGTCATTCCCCGATTCAAAGTAATCCTGATATTGGTTGAGAGTTGACTTTGCAAAATCAAACGCCCTAGGTAAGGTTGATTAACCAGGGGGAAGGTTGAAACATGCCTGGGGTATTGTCCACCCTAGCAGGGTTTTTCCGCTGTGGTAGACAATCTTTGGAAGATGGCCAAATTGTACCACCTGGGGGAACGCCGGCGTATGAGATGTATGTGAAGTATGGAGTGGGTGCAATAATATACTGTGAGACTTGGCATAGGCAAACCAGAAAGCAACAAGACCCTCAGTGGCCGATTAATGGTAGCTTTGAGATGGCGAGAATAGATAACTTGGAAAGGGTGTTGATAAGAAAGAAAGCGCGTCCTGCAGCATTTGAGACCATTAAAGACTGGAGAAGGGAAGCAATGTCCGATTTAGAAGTAGAGCGAAGCATGCGTGCAGGCAGAAATCGAAAGGTGAAGTAGCGGAAGAGAAAGAAGAGGAGTGGACTGAGAGTCTAAGAAGGGCAGGTAGGCGTGACCGGTTGAATATAGAAAAAATATACCCACAACAAGAATTACACATAGCAGATGAATTGATAAAAAACATACTGACCCATACAAAACAAGGCCCAAGATCAGAAGTGAGGCAAGACACGTCAGTAACTATTGTCCAAACCCCGTCCATAGCCCAAGCTCTCCCTCCGGTAGCTCAAGCCCTCCCCCAGCCACAGACCATGCATGTAACACTTCCTATTAGCCAACCAGGCCTACCACAGACACTCCCTGTTCCCATTGTCCCATCCGCACCTCCCGCCTCAGACATAGACTCAGTACTGTCCGTTCCTCCCGGGGTTGAAGTTGAAACCACGGGGGCGAGAGGCAGGACTGAACAACGGGGATGCACAAGGGTAACTCGCAGCGCGATCAGCAAAGAAAGGAAGGTGGAATTGCAGCAACAGGCAGAGATGTATATAGACGGGAATGATGGGACGACAACATTGGCTTCGATATATGACTTCCGAAGAAGCAACGAAAGACAGGTAGTGTTGGAGTGCATGGGTGAATATTTGGTGGAGAAATGGAAACAGTTAATTGGGAAATTACCACCGCAGCGATTGTTAAATTTGAATGCATTGGAACGCTGTAGGGAGAGGGATGAAGAAGTGAGAGAACATGTATATAGATTTTTGAACTTAAAGATGAATTAGATAATGATTATGCCGAAATGTTACTACACCTGGGTACAGGAGTAGGGATATCGGGAGACAACGGAAGGGAATGAAGGGGTCACATAATGAACGGCAGCAGTTACCATCACAGGGGCAGAAGGAAATGGTGGACGAATTATCGTTGCTAAAACAGATGGGGCAGACTTGAAAGTACGCCTATTGAAAACGCAGATACTACTACAACAAGTAGTAGGACACAATAGAGGGAGAGGGAACGCACAAGGAAGGAGTAATTCGAATATGCATGGGGGAACAGTGGGACCAAATCAGTGTGCGTATTGTAAGGAGGAAGGACACTGGCGAGCGCAATGTCCGCATCTGCAGAATAGAAATGGGTCTGGTCAGAGGAGACAGCATAGAGGACACCAAGGAGCGAATGGACCAAATAGGAATAGTATGCAGCAGCATCACAATAACGGAGGTAATAAAAACCAAGCCCAAAACCAAAATGCCCCGAACCAGAGCCAGGGACAGCAAAACCAACAGTATGGAAACCAGAGTGGGGGAAATAGAGGAAAGAGTGGGAACGTTTTCGATACACAGCCAAACACGTATTACAGTAACAGCAATGATTACACATCGGACGATGTGTTATTTCCCCAATAGGACAGCCCAGGACAGGGGTCAGAACCAGTGTCTATTCCCGTGAATCAGAGAGGACCCTACGTAGAAATGAGAGTTGGGAATGAGGAGCACCGCTTTCTTGTAGACACAGGAGCGCAGAAGTGTTCAATAGACCACCACTTGGTTCCGGATATACCACTGTCAGGGCAAAAGAATGTTTCCGTAGGGTTCTCAGGTACACCAGTAATAAACCCAGTGTCCAAACCAGTCCCAGTTACTATAGGACCATTCACTGAACATTGTCCTTTCCTTTTAACAGAAAATTGTGGGGAGAACCTGTTGGGATTAAATTTGTTGAAACAATTAGGTTCCGTTATACATTGCACGGCAGACGGGGTGTTCCTAACGATTTGGCCACACGATGCCCCTGTGTCAGAATTCATGTCTGAAACTTTACCAGGAGAACTAAGTAAAGTGGCAACCTGTATATGGGCAATGCATGACAACGATGTAGGATGCTTGAAAATAGAGCCAGTAAAAAAGAAGGTGTTATCCTACCGCAAATTCCCCAATACAGAATTTCGGCTGAAGGTGAGAAAGGATTGAAGAGTATTGTTACAGATTTGGTGAAATTAGGGGTAATTGAAGAAATTACAGGCAGTACATGCAACAGCCCGATTTTTCCAGTTTATAAAAAAGGAGGCAATGAAGTACCATACCGTTTTATAATTGATTTGCGTGCATTAAACAAGGTAGTAGATTCACAATTTCCTTTAGTGCCAGATGTCACTACAATATTGACAATGATACCTGTTTCAGCAGAATACTTTAGTGTAGTTGATCTGAAAAACACGTTCTTCAGCATTCCAGTGGACAAGGACAGCAGATATTTGTTCTCGTTCACATTAGGAGGACGATCATTTACATTCACGCGGATTCCACAAGGTTACACGGAAAGTCTGAGTATTTACAGTAGAGTATTAAAAGAGCAGCTAGACATGCTAGAATTACCAGTGGGTTGTGTACTCTTGCAATACATAGACAATCTATGGATAGCTGCAGACACAGAGGAGATTTGTAAAGAAAGCCCTGTATTACTACTGTCACACCTAGCGGCACATGGCCATAAAGCTAGTTTGAAGAAATTTCAATACAATCGAAAGGAGGTGGCCTATTTGGGCTACCTACTTTCGAAAGAACCGAGAAGGCTAACGGCAGAACGTATAGAAAGTATTTCTTGTATGCCTATTCCAAAGACAGAAAAAGGAGTCAGAGCCATAATAGGCATGGCTTCATATTGCCGACAATGGATTGGTAATTTTGCGTTAATTGTGAAACTAATGGTGAATTTGACTAGAAAAGATGCGGTTATGCCGTTACAGTTGGATGAGGAATGTCAGAAAGCATTTGATCAATTGAAAACTGCATTATGCTCGGCTCCAGTTTTGGGTACGCCGAATTATGAGAAGGTTTTTAGACTATTTGTGAGCGAGAGTGAAGGATGTGCATTGGCGGTTTTGACACAGGAACAAGGTGGAAGAAATAGGCCATGCGGCTATTTTTCTTCTGCGCTGGACCCTGTAGCGCGCGAGCACTACCACGATGTTTGCGATCTGTCGCGGCGGCTGCGGCGTCAGTGAAACAAATGGAAGGAATGGTATTGGGGCATACTTTAATTCTGATGGTGCCACATGCCATAGACGTTCTATTAAATAGGACACAGACGCAACACCTCACCTCTGCTAGATTGGCAAGATATGAGATTATCTTGTTTGTGCCCCATATCCAAATTATGAGGTGTAGCGCTTTGAATCCTGCAGAATTAATGCCACTACCCATAAAAGAAATTGGGCAGAATGAATCACCCCCCCACGATTGCTTAATGGTCACTGAGGAAGAAACCAAGGGGAGAGTTGATTTAAGTGATACCCCACAGAAAGAGCCAGATGGAGAGTTATTTTGTGACGGCTCATGTTTTAAATTACCAGATGGCACGACAACTGCCGCATATGCTATCACTACCCTAGAGAGCGTTGTAGAAAGTAAAAAAAATCCCATACAATTCGGCACAAGCCGCAGAGATAATAGGATTAACCAGAGCCTGCGAGATTTCTGAAAATTTGAATGTGAATATATATACTGACAGTCAGTATGCTTTTGGGGTGGTTCATAACTTTGGTCGACTCTGGGCTGAGAGAGGGTTTTTGACATCACATGGTTCCAGAATTCAAAATGGCCCTTTGATTGTACGATTGCTGTCTGCACTCACGCTTCCAAAACGCCTGGCAATAGTGAAATGTGAGGCATACAGAAAGGTAACATGCAAAGTAGGAGAGGGAAGCGTGTTTGCAGACAGGATTGCATAACAAACTGCCACTGATTTAAATACCAAAATGATGACGGTTCAGACTGAGGAAGTACCCTGTATGATAGAAAATGGAGTTGCCGCTGCCAAAGAAATGCAGGCCGAAGCTAGGGCCGATGAAATACAAGGGTGGGCAGAGGGCTCTGCTCAGTTAGATCTGGAAGGTTGTTGGGTGCACAAGGGAACTAGAAACTGGATGTTGCCAAATTCCTATGTGACTGCAATGGTCACAATGGCCCACAGCCCTACCCACATCTGTGCGAAAAAGATAATACAGCACCTTTCTACAGTATGGCAGAATGTAAACATAAAGAAGAATGCAGAGAGGTTGGTGCAGAACTGTATCACGTGTTTACAACACAATGTAGGGAAGGGAACAGTGACTCCAATAGGCAGTTTTGGCCCGCCCTCTATGCCGTTTGAGGTGATCCATTTTGATTTCATAGAGATGGAGAGATGCCAAAACTTAAAATACGTCTTAGTGGTGATCTGTGCATTCAGTAAGTGGGTGGAGGCATATCCCTTGAAGGACTGCACAGCAATGAGCACGGCAAAAGTAATGCTTAAGGAATACTTTTCCCGATTTGGCTTGCCCCGTGTTTTATGGTCCGATAATGGCCCACATTTTGTGGGTGCAGTGGTGTTACAGATATGTGCGGGTCTTCAGATCGATAAGAGATTCCATAGTTCAAGGAATCCGAGTTCAGCCGGTCTTGTGGAGAGGCACAACGGGATTCTCAAATCAAAGATCAGTAAAATATGTGCAGGGAGCAAGTTGAGTTGGGTGGATGCATTACCAATAGCACTATTATGCATGCATACGTCTGTACAGGCTAAAACTGGGCTCTCCCCGTACGAAATCGTAATGGGGAGGCCGGCAAATGTTTGGTGCGCACATCAGCCAAAACGACTTAGAGAGGTAGAACCTCCTGTGCTTAATACTTATTGTGGCCTTTTAATGCAGAAATTGCGTTTGATTCATCAGCAGGTGCAGGAGGCATTACCAGTGAGATACACCGGTCCGGGGCACGCGCTGGAGCCAGGAGACTGGGTGCTGCTTAAAAATTTTGAAAGAAAGTCATCGTTAGCACCCAGGTGGCACGGCCCCTATCAAGTACTCTTGGCAACGCAGACGGCGATACGGGTGGATGGACGGAAGTCGTGGATCCATGCCACCCATGCCAAAAAGATTCCAACTTCACTGAAAGACTTGCCTGACCCAGATGACCGGAAAGAGACAGCGGTCCCAGAAACGGAAGAAACTGTTGCCAGTAAGCAGCCACCAAATCTGCCCAAACGAGAAGTGAAACTCGAAAAACAAAGCCTGAGACGATTGCCAAAATGGGGGAAGGGCAAAGAGTGCCCCAACGTTGCCCAGCAGAATCGACATCACTGTTGGCTGACACGAAATCTGCCTTGCAAATACCAGCAGAAATGAAACGTGTACCCCTTTGGTGCCCACCAGCACTTGCCAGCACGCCAAAGACCGAATCTGCATCACTGGCGCGGCTCACACCAGCACCTGCAGTAGCGCGACAGGCTGACTTTGAGCCTGAATCTGGAAGTGCACCGGCACTGTTCACGGATCACACGATACCAGGAGTGAGGCGATACAATTTGCGGCCTCGAAAGACAAAGTGATCCACAGTTCTTTGGTGTTTATGTCAAACTCTGGTTCTGCTCATGGCCAGAGAAGGAACTAGAGGTGTAGAGGAGAGAAGCGTGAGAATTGTGCAAGTCGGACAATTCAAGACTCACGGCTCCTCGGTGCGATCATAAAAGTACATGTGTCTGGAACCAGAGTGGACAAGCTGAGTGCACATGGTACTAAGGCAATAAGATAACTGATCAAAAGTCCTCTGAGCAGTATGAGAAAGGACAAGTGATCTTGCCTAAAAACAAATAAGCAAATTCAGGCTATAAAGGACTGGCAGAACTGAACTGTGACTATTCCGTTGAACTTATTGACATCAGAGCAAGTGCAACGAAGAGAGATATCCACGACGAACTGTAATAAGGAAGAAAAGGGACGATGAGAAACATGTCGGGACCGGCTCCAGCCTCCTCCTGCACCACTGCTGAGAATGAGTCAATTATAAAGACTGTAAGCTTAAGAAAAACGCATGGTAAAACAAATTGTATGCTGGCGCTGACAATAATTATGTGCTTTATGAGCGTGGTAGCACCAATAACGGCAGCCCTAATATTATAGTATGTGGAATCGATAGACCCATTGGAAATGTTTTTACCAATAGTTAATATATCCGCTACTGAAAGCCCGGTTCAGGTGATTACTTATACCCTGCCCCCAATGGAAGAAAGACACAGGGAAGGTTTCGGGAATAACAAGTTGTTATTAATTATGAACATGACACATGCAATTCTGAAGAAAACAAATTGCTGGGTATGTGCCCATTTACCACAGCATGCTGGGAAAGGAATAGGGTGGTATGTGCAGCCATTACCATTAAGTTCTGCATGTAGTGCATCTTTAGGTGCAATGTTCTATGGGAAGAGTAATACGGGTCAATTAGACAGAACCAACATGAATGAGTTTGCAGAGATAATAATGAAGCTGTGGGTTGTTCCATATTCCATAAAGCACAAGTAATAGCCCCAGAGCCCACGAGGAAAAGTACACGAAAGATAACACGACAACATAGACGAGATAGATTGTCCCCACCAGAAAAGACATCTGTAATGACGTTTCGTGTAAGAAAAGACGCAATCCCCCCATTTTACACAGTGAATTATAGCCAAGAACTGTTCCTTTTTGTCTAAAAAGAAAGGCTCTTTTTCAGTCGGAACATATACTGGATTCTTGAATACAGTGGTATTGAAATGGGAAATAGAACCAGTATATGTGGGAGATCCAGTTTATTTTATATGTGGAGAGAAAGCATATCCTTGGTTGCCCAGAAACTGGGGAGGTACATGTTACCTAGGACTACTGTTCCCAGGAGTATTCCTCTTAGAAACAGCAGACATGGCCAGACTATCCAGAACTAAAGTCAAAAGGACTCACAAGGGTGTTTTGATAGCAACTGATGTAGCAAAACCATTCATTCCATTCTTAGGGCAGATAGTGAACTCCTATAATATAAGGCAGCTGTCCAGAATACTAAAAAATACCATAAACACGACGACAGATATACTATTTAACATGACGTTGGAGGAAAAAGGAATCAGGTTAATGACGCTGCAAAATAGAATGGCTCTCGATGTGATCCTGGTTGATCGTGGGGGAATTTGCAAAATAGTGGGATCAGCGTGTTGTGTATATGTCGATGACTATTCCCCTATGATCTTTGAAGCGATAAAGAAAATGCATGTCCTAAGCTCTGAATTCCCTACTGAAGAAGGAAGCTGGGGAATAGGGTCTTGGTTTTGTGGAATACTGCGTTCTTGGGGATGGAAGTTGATTTCGATATTAGTAGTGTTGTTTGGAATATTCATAACGTGCTGTTGTTGCATACACTGCCTACCAATAGTTTGCGCTGAAATAACTGAGGGATGTACGGAGGGATGTATGCATATGATGACAAGAAAAAAACAAACTCATGGTCGAGCTGACCAAGACACAAATGAGATGAAAACAGTAAAAGAGTTGATGGCTATAGATATTGATGAAGACAATGATGTTTACGATAGCATGCAAAATTCAGACATAAGTACTTCAGACTCATCATCACTAGAGGAGGTTTCAATAAATAGATGAGACGTTTGGCATACGGCCAAAGGAGGGTTTGTCAGTCTAGAAAAATGGATACCTCTATTGTGTGACCGCAAACGTATTTTGATGGCCGTGGGCCAACCGTCTCATGCACGATATGACAGAATATAGGTTTCCGAGTTTGCCAATGAACGGCCATTTTGATGTAACAAGAATCGCCATTTTGTTTTCTAACCATTGCTCATTGCTTTCTGTTCTTATTGCTTCGCAGTACATTTTCTGCTTACACTGCTCAACTGTAAAACATTGTTGTCTGCACGTAAAAGGACAAGGCCGCAGGGCCGCGAGGATAACAAGAGTTAATTGAAACACAACGTAGGCAGTGCCAGGAAGAATGCCCGGCTCCCTCCTGAATGTAGCCTTGAAGCAGAGCTGCAGGGCATTTAATCATTTCGCAGTTGCCAGCCAGTCTCGTTATATGGTAGAATATGTTAGAATAAAGCAACTAAAGGCTTGAATTATGCTCTTCTTACGGCCCCCCTTTGCTGAGCCCTGTTTGAGCGTGTCGGCTCCCAGGACACGAATAGCACCTCATAGATAGCAAGGTCTGGAATGCAACTCTCCCCCCCATATGAAGCTCGCTTCCAAGAACAGAAGCGCTGTGTTCTGTTCAACAACTGAAAGATGCCTCCGCACTCACAAATTGCAAATTGTTACTAGAATAGATGTTTGAAGGTGTCATAGTTGTCAAAAAAAAATGTCCATCATCACACCAAGTTCAAAGAAACCCAATAAAGGGGGGTGTTAAATATGTCATAGCTGATTGTTTGATATGCATTTTGTATATATGTAACTGATGTACGTAATTCACTTTCTTGCGTCCCTCGAGGTCTAGAGATACACGTTGCGGAGCGTGAGACCGAGTTGGCCAACTGAGACTTTTGCTTTGCAATAAACCCTAGCTTTGGGAATACAACCTCGTGTCTGGCGTATCTATCGTGTGTGGTGACTCGCCTTGTTTCCATAGACGTAAGGGACCCCTAGGGGCCCCTTTCAAGACGCTCTGCTCCAGGGAGGGCGAGATTAACACCGAGGAGAGGGGATGGCCCTCCAGTGCCTGGCAATGCTCAGTCGTGTCCCTATTGCGGTTATGACCTACCGCATGTGGGGTAGTGCCCAGCAAAGTCGAGGGTCTGTGGCCGGTGTGGCACACCGGGACATTACACAAGGGTGTGCAGGGCATCCACCCCGGTAGCAGCCTCCAGAGGGCCAGCGAGAGTCAGTGGGAGCAATACCCGAAGGGTGAGAGGGGTGTCATCAGTCGAACAAGGCCTGCAGGACCTGAACATAGCAGAGGAGGAGGAGGATGAGGAAATCTTCTTCATCTCAAGCATTGCCACTGGTCGCAGAGGAAGCCGACAACCGACATGCATGGTAGACATCGGAGAGGTTCCCACCCCGGTTCTCATTGATACGGGGCGTCATTTTGTGTACTAGCGACTGAACATTATGAAGCTCTCCCAGGCTCTCCCGAGTTGACAGAATCCAAAGCGTGGATATACACCTTCGGGGGAGACACGCCACTTCCCATCCAAGGAGTGTTCGTGGTGCCAGTATCCCATGGACAGAGCAAGATAAAAGCAAGATTCTTCGTAACCAGTGTGAGCCCGCACTCCCTCTTAAGCTGTGCCGCCTCCGAAGCACTAAACATAGTGCACTTCACGTTCGCTGTTTATCACACAGACCTAGAACGCCTGCTGCAATGTTTCGACATGATCTTTCAAGGAATAGGGAAGCTAAAAGGGGACCCCATCCGGCTTCACATCGATGGGTCGGTGAGACCAACAGCACTCAAGCATCGCTGCATCCCGTTCCACCTAAGGGCACAGGTGGAGAAGGAGTTACAAACACTAGTCGACCTAGACATTATTGAGAGAGTAGAAGGCCCAACTCCTTGGGTTTCTCCGATTGTGGTCGCCCCAAAGCCCAAACAGCCAGGTGCAGTCCGCATCTGCGTGGACATGAGGTTGCCAAACATGGCGATCAAAAGGGAACGTCACCTCACGCCCACCCTAGATGATATTGTCGGCGAGCTACAGGGGGCGAGAGTCTTCTCTAAACTGGATCTGAGGTCCGGCTACCATCAACTGGAGCTCCACCCGAGTCAAGATACATTACCACCTTTACGACTCACGAGGGGCTATACCAGTTTAAAAGGCTCAGCTTCGGGGTCCCGTCGACAGCGGAAGTTTTCCAAAATGCCATCAGGGGGTCCTGTTGGAGCACAAGGGATTAATAAACATGACGGATGTCATCCTTTTATTCGCAAAATCAGAAGCGGAGCACCTGAAGCGTCTAGAGAACATCATGGAAAGACTCCGTGGCCTAGGGCTGACCCTACACAGAAAAAAATGTGAATTCTTGAAAGACCGGATAGAATTCTTCGGGTTTGTGTTTCACGCCGGGGGCATATCCCCAGACCCGGAGAAGGTAAAGGACATCCAAGAGGCAGCCCCACCAGAGTCTCCCGCAGAAATCAGGAGCTTCCTGGGGATGGTCAATTACTGTGGACGATTTAGTCGCGACTTGGCCTCCCTGTCGGAAACCCTGCAAGCTCTGACTAGAACTGATGTGGCCTGGACCGGGAAGGAACAGAGGGCGTTCACTGCCATCAAGAACGCCCTGTCGAGGTAAGAGACTATGGCTTACTTTAATCCGGACCGGGAGTCGGAAATCGTGGTAGACGCCAGCCCGGTGGGACTTGGGGTGGTCCTCATGCAGGCGGACCCACAGGGGACCATGCGACCCATTGCTTACACCAGCAAGATGCTCACCGAGACTGACAAGCGATATTCACAGATTGAGCGTGAAGCCCTGGCCATCTTGTGGGGCTGCAAGCATTTTTGGATCTACATCCTAGGACAGCCTGTAGTCGTTGTGATGGACCACAAGCCCCTGATCCCAATCATGTCCGGGGCATCGTCCAAGCTGCCGCCTCGCATCGAGAGATGGATGCTCTCGCTCATGGAGTACGGGGTCAAGTTGCTGTATCGTCCCGGCACGCACAACCCAGCGAACTATCTGTCCCACCACCCGAGGGCTGGGCGGCCCAGAGACTCTGCAGAGGTGGCAGACTGTGTGGAAGCAGTGCACCTGGTGGTAGAATTGGTGCTACCTGCCGCCCTGGCGCGCCACGAGATTGCGGAGCAATCGAAAGCGGACGAGGTGTTCATGAGAATCAAGGAGGCTGTGGCCAGTGGTGAGTGGCGTGAAGTGCTCATGAACAATGCCAGAAGGGACGATGGCGCAAAAAGGGACTTTTAGGCTCTCTGGAGGGCACGCCACGAGCTGTCGGTGGCCGAGGATGGTCTACAGCTGAGGGCGCACCAAATAGTTATCCCACGTGCACTGGTGGGCAAAGTGCTGCAGCTCGCCCACAAAGGGCACCAGGGGACGGCAAAGACGAAGGCGCGTCTCCGGTTGAAAGTATGATTCCCGGACCTGGAGAACAGAGTGGATGAATTCGTGAGGGCGTGCATACCCTGCCAAGCGGCGAGTCCAGTAGAGAGAGGGCGGCCCATCCAGGCCATGGAGAGGAGTGAACGCCCGTGGGGGACGGTGCATGCGGACTTCGGGTCCACGGGCCAGGGAATGTTCTTTTTGGCAATGGTAGACCAGTGGTCGCGCTATCCGGAGGTGGAGCTGGTTGAGTCCACGGCCAGTGACCACACTATCCTGGCTATGGAGAAAATGTTTGCCACCCATGGTTTCCCCATTGAGATATGTTTGGATAACGGAGCGCTGTTTCAGGGGCAACAGTTTGCTCAATACTGTGAAGAAAGGGGGATCAAGCATCGAAAGGTCACCCCACTCTGGCCCAGAGCAAATGGGCAGATGGAACGCTTCATGCGGACGCTCAATAAAGTTTTCCGCATATCACTAAATGGAGGGGAAGAACTCAGGCACAACCTGTTTGACTTTCTGTGCGAATACCGCACGACCCCCCCATCAGTCCACTGGGGTTGCGCCAGCGGAGGCCCTCTTCAAACAAGCTCCAAGGGGGCTGTTGCCCAAAGTTGAAGGCCAATGTCCAGGGGAGATTGATAACAACCGGGTGCGAGCAGAAAGGGCCGCCCAGAACGAGCGGGAGAGCATCCGACGAAGCTTACCGGAGAAGGTGATTGCAGTGGGGGACACAGTGCTGGTGCGGAATCGAAGGCCGGAAGGAAAGTTATCTTTACCTTACGAGGCGCAGCCCCTGGGAGTGACCCACGTCAAGGGGTCCATGGTCACTGCAGCCAAAGCCTGTGGAACTGTCACGAGTAATGCATCATTCTTCAAGCAGATTGAGGCAGCGCTGAATCCCGAGGTGAGCGACGCGAATGAGCCAGAGTGCGATGCAGGATATCCACCAAGGAACGATGGACCGCCAGAGGCTCCAAGGATACCAGAGGTGCCCCCTGAAGAGGCACGCATATACCCGAGCCGGGCGGGGCGCAAGCTGCCGCAGAGGTTCCAAGACTTTATTATGGACCCTGCCTCGTAACAGGTGGAAGACATCTAGTTTAAGTTTGAACTGTTAATGTTGAGTGCACCTGTTATACTGTGTTCTTGTTTGGGAGAAAAGGAGGGATGTTGCGTAGTGTATACGCATTGTTACGCATGCATGAGCGGCAACGAGGCTCGCGCATGCGCGTTACAAATAAAGATGGTCAGTCCGGCAGTTCGCGCCGGGGACCCGAGCAACACACATGTGTCCCGTGTGGTCCCTGGCGAGTGAGTGTGTGTCTGCATGTGCATGCGGGTGGGGGCCCTGGCCAGCCCCCACCATACAACACCGAGCACCCCCCTCAGAGGGCCATGGCCGGGAATGATCGCCGGCGGGGCTCCCCCTTCTCTCACCATCCAAACTGGGATGGATGCCACTCGTCCTCCCTCTGCGGCAATGGAAGCCACCAACTACACAATCCTGAATGTCGAACATCTTTCTTCCTCATGACGGGGACAGGCAGTCCTCCCCCGGGTTCTCCTCTTCATTGCCAATGTTGTGGGGGCCCGCCATTGACATTCAGCTGGCCCCCAGGGCGCTATGATCACCAGCACTGGACAGGCCTTCTGCCTCTGGGGGCTAGGGCCTGCCCTGGGCATCCGGCAGGCCCCATGGTGCTATAGGGCTCCAGCACTGGTGGGGGCACAGCCAGCCATGCCCCTGACCGTGCAGGCCTCTGCCACCGTATTGGCACGAGGGCCCCCACTGCATCAGGGCATGCAGGCCTGTGCCACCACTGGGAGGCCTGCAGGCCTACATACATGAGACACAGACTCAGTCGTTCCTCTTGGAAGTCTGCAGCCGTTCTCTCTACGTGTCTGCAGAGCCAAATTGTATTAGCCTGGGCCATGACACAGTCATAGCCCATGTTAAAAGGGCAATACACAGGGGAAGGATGCATTCCCTTAAAGGGGCAACACACTTGGGAGGGCCACACACCACACCACGCAGGAGGTGTGTGCTGTAGTGTGAAAGATGGACAGGAAGACACAAGCCACGTGACTTTCTGTAAACGGAAGTTGCATACATTGGTGTATCCAGGACACTGCCACACAGCGCCCTTTGGTTGTCGCCAGCTTCACCTGCTGCAGACTCTATTTGACACAGGTGGTGCACCTGGCATGGTGGTCCTAGTTATGGGCTGTCTTTGAATGTCTTCCTTGCACTCTATAATTGGAGAAGAGGGCCGCCCCCACCCCTCCACTAAATCCTCACCACGGCCAGCAGTTGCCACCTCCGAAGAGCATAGCGCTTCAGACAGCCCGATGCATGAATGCGCGAGAGGCCTAGTGCCACACACGTGCCAACAAGATATCGTTTATAAGCTTCACTGCCAGCGCGCGGGAACCCACTGAATTCGTGAGGAACGCTTGACCCAAGTAGGAATGCGCTCTCGGACCTGGCACCATTTCCTGAGTGGTACTCCAGAGGATGGCATCCGAAGGGCCACTTGAAGGCATGGTCTGGGCCTGGGTTTGTTCCTCTTGTGGCCCTCGGAGTGGGGTGCCCATGGAGCCCAGTCGCAAGCACGCTCTGGTCTTGTGTTTAGGTTGGCCGGGGCCTGCTTCACCACAAGATGTTTACTTCTGCTCTGTTTGTTTGCATGTGCTGCGTGCTGTTCTGGCGAGGAGTAGGGTGCGGCTGACTGGCTCATTACACATGTGGCACCCAGACAACTGGAGCTGGCCCTCGAGCCTCTGGCTTAAAGGGGAAGGGATGGATTCTGGGAGGAGGGAGCCCGGAAGGGCGACGCAGTCCTGTTCGTGGCTGCACGACTGTCCACTGGACATGGAGGCAATCGTAGGCCCTACTGAGGTCCTATGCATCTCCCCCACTCGGGCGCAGGGCCATTATTGACTGCGCAGTGCGCAGAACTTATTGTCTGTCAATTCTGCGCAATTGAACATCAACATTATTTTCTTCTAAATTGCAAAAGGAGTGTGGGAGGCCCTCAACTGAGAATGAACATGGGTCAAACACCATGGAATTTCTCCCACGGAGGAGGGTCTACAACCACGTTTTAGCTCACTGCACCGTCACAGAGGAGAAATATCCATTTGCATATCAGACTTTGTCCCACCCACAAGGCAGTCCAGCACCGAAATGCCAGGAAAGCCTGCTGTGAACAAGAGTACCACCAGCAACCCCAGACACGTGTTTATGCCTAGCCGGGCCTCATCAGTAGAGTGGAGCTGTGCCTCTCTGAGCACAGCGAGCAAGGGTTCCACGTCTGAATTACTCTGGGTAGCCTAGGGTAGGAACCCAAGGTTCCTAAAAATGAACAGAAAGGTCTGGGACCCCCTCTACCAAGAACAAACACAGCCAAATAACCTGTTCTATGGGAAGGTGCCCACTCGGGAGGGTCTACAACCATGTTTGCACTCTCTGTACATTTCATAGAGGATAAATATTAATTTGCATATCAGACTTTGTCCCACCCACAAGGCAGTCCAGCACCGAAATGCCAGGAAAGCCTGCTGTGAACAAGAGTACCACCAGCAACCCCAGACACGTGTTTATGCCTAGCCGGGCCTCATCAGTAGAGTGGAGCTGTGCCTCTCTGAGCACAGCGAGCAAGGGTTCCACATCTGAATTACTCTGGGTAGCCTAGGGTAGGAACCCAAGGTTCCTAAAAATGCACAGAAAGGTCTGGGACCCCCTCTACCAAGAACAAACACAGCCAAATAACCTGTTCTATGGGAAGGTGCCCACTCGGGAGGGTCTACAACCATGTTTGCACTCTCTGTACATTTCATAGAGGATAAATACCCATTTGCATATCAGTCTTTGTCCCGCCCACAAGGGGAGTACAGCACCGAAATGCCAGGAAAGCCTCTGCGAACAAGAGTACCACCAGCAACCCCAGACACGTGTTTCGGCCTAGTCGGGCATCATCAGTGAGGTGGAGCTGCGCCTCTCTGAGAACAGTGAGCAAGGGGTCCACGTCTGCATTCCCCTAGTAACTTAGTAACTCAGGGTGAAACCCCAACTTTTACAAAATTACAAAGGAGTGTTGCATTTCCTAATTTAAAGTGAAGGTGGTAACAGGAGAGGCACCCATGTGGTAACAGGGGGCAGGGGCAGAATTAAGCTTGCGTGGAGCGATCAATGGTATGTTTTCAAAATGTACACAATATATCATAAGATATTTAATTAAAAACCCACATTCCTATTTTTATTTAGAAGTTTGTGAAATGTTGAAATTGTTAGGTAGAATCTGAAATGCGGGTAGATGGGAGTTTCAAAACAAAGTTTTGCAGAGCTCAAAGCCTTAGTATTGCTCATATTCTAAATGGTCTTTCTTCCAAGATCTCTTGCAGGGGCCTCAAGTCTCAGCAGAAAGTCCTTATTCTGCTGATAGGAGCAATCCAGTCAGATTTACGAGAAAGAAAAGTTCTTTTGAATTTGCAGGAGTGAAATAACTTTAGGAAGGCATTTTCTTCAACGTGGGAACATGGCATTATTCCACAAATCCTTTCTAACTTGGCTATTCCCACTGCGCTGCTGAGGGCCGGCCCATGGACAGGTCCGATGATCTTGATTTTCTCAAACCAAATGGTACAACATATCATATCCAGCAATGAATTAACTGCAACAGTAGGAATGTAGTCTATGGCATAAGATGCGTATGCAATCTACTAAATATAGGCAGCTCAAAAACAGAATTGGTGAACACATCAGAGCAATTAAAAATCAAGATCAAAGATCACCAATAGCAGTGCATTTTCAACAAATTCACAATCAAGAACAAATAAGTGAGTTGAGATTCTTTGGCATTGAAAAGGTACTGCCACCCCCCAAACCCCAGAGCGGTTAATATAGAACAATTATTAAGGAAGCGAGAAGCACAATGGATTTGAAATATGGATGGACACCTGCCACTCAGGTCTTAACTTTGACCAGGAACTATTTCACGTTTTGCAATTCAACAACCACTCAAGACATTAGCATTTATTTTCAAACACTATAAAAATGTCATAATTGATAACTGTAAACTGTTCAATTTGCTTATTCAACTAATTTCTACTTTACTATTTGTTGTTTATTTGTTCCTTGTTTTGAAGCTTAAGTTTATCAATTCAGTATGTTCCATAGAGGTTCAGCCTTCTACGTTCACATGTCAGCAACCAGGTAATTGCGGAATGTTTATACATTATCCCTTTATAGTGTGGTCTCTGTTCACGCACAGCGTAGACAGGACATCATTGTGGCTGACACATTCATAAGAGTGATCAGTATTTATCATAATAATTTTCAATTTGCAAGAACATAATTGGGGCCTACATATTTATAACAGCAGCCAGTATTTATCATAATAATTTGTAATTTGCAATGCAGTATTAGCATGAGAAAATAGACCTTAGTACTCCACAAATACAATCGTGCTATCAGACTCAAGATGGCCGCCGTGCGTGTTTGAGTATGACATCATCGCGTCATTTTACGCGATGATGTCATTGTGCGTTACTTAAGGCGGCCATTTTAGATTCGAATTCATGGCAATCCGACCATCTACTCATTCCCAAGCAGACAGATCCTCTAAACCAGGTAAGCTTTTTCACAAGTATTGGTCCTTAATCTACCTTTATTTTAGGGGCAACCCACTTGGGCTAGTGGCAATCTTACTAGCATCATTTAATGTTTTTCAGGACTGCTTCAGGCTATCTCCTGTTTGAGAGACACATGTGTGCTCCATTCTTAAGAACATAGTAAGGAAACCACAAGTAAGGTCATTATAGACTCTGATTGAATCTCATCAACATAATGCTTACCCATAAAGAGCAGCTACTAGTAAGTACAAAAATAACTTTTCTTTTTATTAGTGAATGCAAAGCAATTTGAACATGTACACGGCCCACAACCTTCGCTCTGCCTTTGTTTTGTAGGGTTTAGTTCACGCATACTAATATAAGGGGACATTCAAAGGTCATCCGGCATATAGAATTATTACCAAGAGTCAACATGCTTAAATGAAATACATCAAGGGATTGCATTATTGTTATAAAACCCAAGTACTATTGATGACATACCTCCTGTGGAAACGCGTGCAACATAAAGAGGGGAAACACGTGTCGAGGCGAGGGCACCCGAAATACATTTCAGAAATTCAGTGAGTTTCAACTGAGTTTGAGACCACAAATGATAACTACTGACAACCAGTGAATCTCAACTGGACTGTCAAAGCTATTTACTTCAGACCAATGTATTTCAACTGGCCTTTCACCATCGTTATTTTTTCTTTGAAGTTGAAATAAATATTTTGATGAAGCACACAGCAACGTACTCTATTGCATTCTTCAAGAAAAGCGGAACCAAGGACTTAGTATTTTTTACGTGTCATGGCTCAGGCCAGCCTCTGAGCAAGCCCAAGTCGCAGCTTTTCCTTTCAATTTAAAATGTTCTTCCATTGGAGTGCGCCAACACTGTTCAAAAGGCTGGCAACAATGACTACCAAGGGCGCCAGATATTGGCCAGGGTTTCCCTTCGCTCTGAATTTTGAATACGCGGGGTATAAGTACAATTTAGTAATGGAGGATATCAACAGGGTCACCCGAGAACTGATGGGAGAAGCGTAATTGGATTCAGCGGCCGCAGCCGTAGAGGGGGTTCACGGACCAACCACGAAGAATGAAAAATCGAAGATTGAAAGATCTACAGACAGAAGGCGCATTAGGGGGTTCCACAAATACAAGAAATGTAACCTACCTTCCCCCCCTCAAACATAAGGAATGTACCGGAGTAATTAATTCAAAGGGAGATGGAACCCTGCCCAATTAATCAGCAACACCAACAGCGGGAGAGACTGTCTGGTCTTGCCCAACTCCTTGGCCCAACTCCTTGGGAGCTGGGCCGAGCAGGGATGACAGTGGGGGTCAAATTTCCCGCGGTTAAGTCCGGGCATAAGCCCATTGAATGGGGTTTAGGGGCCGGGGATGGGGTTCGGGTTTGAGGGAAGGGATAACCGTTTGATTGGGGGGATCTAGGGAGGAGACTTTAGGTGAATCAAGGCCCGAGGAAGAAGGGTAAGTTGCTGGTCTGGCCGGATGGTGAAAGACGCATCACTGAAGGGGGGGCGGGGTTAGAAAAGGTATGATAGTTTTGGTGGTTGTTTTCATGGGGAATGGTTTCAAAAAATGTCTATTGTTACATGCTTCACAGGGGCTTCACTGGGCCGCCACACGCAGGTTACGGGTATACACAGGTCACATGGCTGGACCTTAAAGAGCAAGGGTAGTTCTATTGTTTACAAACGAGGGCCCAGATGGTTGACTTAAACATTGCCTTAGTCCTAAGCTCTCTAAACGTCAGCGGTCTCAACTCCCCACTTAAGAGATCCTTAATGATGCGCGAACTCAATCATTTGAAAGCAGACATACTGTTCGTACAAGGGACTCAGGCAGGGAACCATCTATTAAGGTAAAGTCGGTGGAAATAATCCACCATGCCTCTAGTTTACCGAAGAAAAAGGGAGAGGTCATTGTTATAGCGAACAAGCTGGGTTTTGTGACAGAGTCGACCCTGAGAGGACCCAGAGGGTCATTTTCTGTTAGTCAAGGGGTGGATAAAAGGACAAAAAGTAACCCTGTGTTCGGTTTACTGCCATAATGAGGGACAGGAACAGCATTGGGACATCCAGACCTTTGTAGAAGGGCACCTGCTCATTGGGCAATTTTAATAGCAATGGACAGGTAAAGAGATAACCCGGTGGTGGTTAGTTGTACTGCCGCAGAGTGTGATGGGAGAAGTAGTCTGCGTATGTGAAAAGACTTGTCTCCTGTGAACAGAGTAAAACGCTGTACCAAGATACTACTGCCTGCGAAAAATGTTCAGCTATGTGTGTGTGTAAGAAGCTAACTAACTAACTAAATAGTTTCTCATATAGCGCAACCCGCACCCAAAGGTCTCAGGGCGCTCACATAGACAAAGACAACAAGGAACAAAACATAAATGCAGATAGGGGATTCAGAAGTCATTCTTAATCAAATGACTAGCAGTGTCATAAAGAGGCAGGTATTTAGGAGCAAAAGTCAGTTTTTATTAGCCTTCAAACAGAAACGTCTTCAACCGCTTCCTGAACTACTGCAGCGTTAGACATTGTTTCAGATGAATTGGGATCACATTCCAGTTTCTTGGGCCCCAGGCTGCAAAACTTGCTCCGCCTAGTTTTTTCTTCTAGGACCAAGAAATAACTTTAGCCATAATACTGCTTCTGGAGAGCAGTGGCCTATATTCAGAAGTCTGTCTGCCAGGAGATTATGGTCAACTAAATCAAATGCAAAGGATAAGTCCAGCAAAAGTAGAAGAGCAGGACTACCTTCCTCTATGATTTCTATAATACTGGCCTTCAGATCCAGGAGTGTTGTTTCTGTTCCATGATTAATCCTGAAACCAGACTGCTCATTAGCCAAAATCTTATTCGTTTCAACAAATTTCTGAAACTGAATGTACGCTTGTAAAGACTGGAGCGGAGGTCTGTACTTCTGCTCTCTGTATGGTCGAGGAGAGGCACAGAGGACCCCAGCCAAGATTCTCTATAAGGTAGCAATGGACGGGCAATCAAGGCCTAGCTTCTCAGGAGGTGATGCAGGCTGGTTCTTAAGTACAGTGTAGTCCAAAAGCACCCACAAAGGAATGTCTGCACACTGTATTAGTTAAAGCACAGTCTTTATATAATGAATGTTCAAGGTTATGTACAATATCACGATAACTCACTTTGTGCTCAGTAGATCTTCAATGGCAAATATACAGTTCTACGTGGGACCACAATTACTATTAGATCTCTTTAAAGTGCATCAATTGTACGGTTAAATGTCACACAAATCCATTCATAAAGGAAACCACCAATAGATATAAGAGGAAAGCAGTTGGTTAGAACAAATTGCAGAATACTGGCCCTGTTTACCTAGACACAGTTCTGTGTGGAGATCCCCCCACCTGGGCAACCTGTAAACTAAAGTTATATCACAAGCCCAGTCCATATATTGTTCTAGAAGTCTTATTTCCTTCTAAAATAGTTCTACAACCCCAATGTACCTGGAATAGCAGAGTTTGTCATTGGGTCGTCGACGGATCCTTCTTGAGCAGCTCCCTTTAAGGCAGGAGCCACGGATCGTCGAGATCCCACGAGGAAAAAGGGGGGAACGATGACGGCGAGGCGGCAGCTTCGTTCCTAGCGGTGCTTGGTGACGATGGAGCGTTGGCGTCCTGCAAGGAAGAGGCGTGTGGGGCACCTCGATGACGATAGTTCAGGACCGCAAAGAGATTATGAAGAACTGTGGCCCAGCAAGGGCGTTGAGTCGTCCGGCGTCTCTACGGTCATAAGGTGGCGGGAAACCCACCGGCAGATGCTCCTCGGCGCGTCGGTGGCCTCGACTTTCTCCGGCGGGACAAAGTGATCGACGGTGCAGGCGAGAGCGTCCTTGGATCAAATGTTACTTAGGCAAAGGGAGCATGCTGGCTCCGGTCGGCGACAGCAGTCGTCGACGGTGATGGACAACAGTGTCCGGGCGCTTCTCCTTGTGATTCCGCGGCGGTCCCTGTCTCCGGTCGGCAGCCTGACGTAGGTCTGTGTACCAGGGAGCTTTTGCAAAGATCAGCTGGTGCACGATGGTCCCTCGTAGCTCGGGAAGTGGGCGCCTTACCAGGTCCTCTCTGGGTCAGTCTTTGGAGACACAGCAGCTTTCAGATCAACGAAGTAGAGCAGCAGCAAGACTTCTCTTCCAGCAGGACTTCAAGGTTAAGCTTCAGTTTCAACTCCAGTTTCTCTTCAGCTTCTGAACATGAATTCTAGCAGTGAGAGGCCCCCAGATATACTGGTTGATCTCCCATTCATTCTGCTGAGTCGTACCCAGGCAACCAATCGGTCAGAAGGGCATTCATGCAGGAAGGCAGCCAATCAGGCGCATAGTGCATTCAGGCCATTCACTTCTCTCGAGACACTCACAACAAGTTATGTGTATTGAGACAAGTACCCAGCCATTCAGCACTCCACACTGCATTCATACCAGTTTCGGGCAGGGCTGTCTCAGTCATTGTGTCAAACACCAGAAACCAGACATCCACAACAAGAAGTGCATATTCATCACACACTCCATTCACCCAGGTCACACCCACAGGGTGTACCCACAACATACAGTCACTGGGAAGGCTCCAGCCAGTCTGGACTGGACTTCACAACAACATCATATATGGAACTTCCACCCAACAGCCAGTCAGGGGGAAGGGATAGAGTCAGGGCTTCCCAGAACTTTGGGAAAACAAGGTAACAGGCAATAGAAAGCAAGAGGCCACAGGGGCCATCTTGTTTCCTATCAGGAATCAACTTATTCCAATGCAGGGCCTGGGTATCCCAAACTGGAGGATACTCAGAGCACCTGTCAAATCCAGCATGGAGCTGCCACCAGCCCATACCCTGCTCTGTGGGCCACACACAGGGCCCAAAAACAAACTCTAGGGGCACAGGATTGCACCCCCACCCATAGGTGCCATAAGGGTATGCCATGGGTCTGTACACCAAACCAAAAGAGAGAGCTGCACCACCAGGAGTCCCACATGAACTCCTGCGTGGAAAACACGACAGAACACACGATAAAAACAGTAAAGGACAAGGATACAGAGGTCCTGTTCCTCCGATGCATTTCCAGCATCACAATGCTAGTAAGCATACAGCTCCGTAAAGGATCGATTCCAGCGGGAATGTGTCTCGGAGATCGGGAATTCGCAAATCTGACAAGAGGAAAACTCAGAATCTGAGAAATAGTAAGGATAGAAAAAGATTGTAACACACATGGGAAGAGAGAGAGTCAATGTATCAGCTAAGGTAGGAACCTAAGGATAGATTTGCAATACTCACGTAGCGTGGCAACTATAGGAGTAGCAACGCGCTGCTGCAAAGGACTGAACTCCTGAAGTACTGCCGTTTCCTGGAGGGGTGGAGCCACACCTGCAGATGTCCGCGAGAAGCATGAACGCTACTCTCTGGAACCGTAGCCATCTTGCTAGAACTCAGTTGTAAACACAGAACACGTCGCCAGCGATGCCAAAGGGACCATCTACATCGACAACCCATAACAGTATGCCCCCTCAGAAGGGAAGAAAACCCTGGTTTACCCGGGTTGCATAGATGGAAGAAGCTCACCAGACATGGAGCGTGAACCGCCGATGCCGGCACCCAGGAGCTCTCAGCAGGTAAATACCCATTCCAGTCAACCAAATATTGCAGGGTACCCCTGCGGTAATGGAAATCACACATCCCTGCCACCTCAAATTCTGGACCTGATACAGTCAGGATTGGGGGAGGAGACCCCGTGGTGGACGGATGGAATCGATTGCGTCGATCTGGTTTCAGTTGGAACACATGAAAGGTGGGATGAATACGACTCCAAGACTTTGGGAGCTGCAGCTTGAAAGCTGCTTTCCCCTTACGTTCCAGAACCTGAAAAGGTCCAAAGACTCTGGGTGACAACTTTGATGGAACCAGACGTCTTGGTAAGTATTTTGATGCCATCCAAACAGAATCCCCAGCCTCAAACAAAAACAGGAGCGGGATTACAGCCTATGTCCGCAAATCTCTTCATCCGTGACTGAGCATCCTGTAAAGTCAAATGAGCCCTCCGGTGTCCCTCTTGAATACAGTCAAGTAACTTGTCGACATCGAATTCTACTGGGCATCCCGGGAGAGGCCACGGAGTAACCCTGACTCCCGAGAATGTGGGAGGCCATGCCGAGAGCCCCGGAGGGTGGCAATAGCCCAGGGATGGAAGAGCAACTCCACCCCCTCGAAAGCAGACTAGATGAATAAACTTTTGGACATTTTCATTCTGGAGAAGCTCACTGCAATAGTAAATGATGGCTTGTAGGCCTTCTACGCCGACTGGGGAATGTTCATTTGGAAGTGGGGTATTACCAGATCAAGCTGACAATTTGGTGACAATGCAAGACAAGTGCAGTGAAGAACGCAGGGCCATTATATGATTGACATCTGGGATGGGTTTGCAATGAGAGTCCTAGGCACCTTATATTGGGCACCCTTGCATCTCTTTTGTTGCTACTCACCCTGCACGTTCTGATTAACTGAGGACCTTGTGACATATGACCCGTACCCCTGTGTAGTACAACTTTATGTGAAAGGGGGGGCGGTGGGGGAGGGTGGGTTGTGAATGGAACTCATGTGTTGGTGGAAATGCTCTGGTATTATGGTCAATGTTCCTGTTATTCATAAAAAAGTAATTAAAACGTTTAGTCTCCCACAGGAGTTGAGACGGGAATTACCACTGGACCCAGCCCATCCGGAGTATGGATCCCAATAGGTGCTGTCGGCACAGTGAGAAGAGCAGGGCTCCCTCCACAGGGGCGGCCTGCTTACTCCTCCGTTTCGTTCGTGCCTTGGGTTTCCCCGTCGGCAAGGGTACCGGGCTCGCAGCTGGACCCGGTGTGACCTGTGATCGGGTGACCGCCACAGCAGCCATGGGTAGACCATCCGTGATCATCCTCAACTCGACCAAATCGTTTCCCAACAAAAGGTTCTCAGGCACGTTGTCCTGAACCAGGACCGGAAGCTTTGCTGTCTTGTCTCCAATCGTAATGTTGACTAAGGCTACAGGCGATAATTTGGGAGGCCCACCAGCTAACCTGGTAGTTCTCAGCGGAGCACCTAAATAGTCCTCTGGCTTGAGCATGGTCCTGTCCACCATTGTCATGCTTGCCCCAGTGTCTCTCAAACCAGTAGAAGGCTGGCCATTCAAGAGGACACTTCTCTAAAACCTACAAGTGTTTTGTGGGATAGTCGCCAGTACTTCTGCGTACTGGTCCCTGGCCCCAAGGGACACTAAGGAAATCTCTACGGGAGCACCGAAGGTGGTCCCAGTAGAGGAGGGGAGGACAGTGGCCTCCACCTCAGGCACGGAGTAGGGTTAGGTCAGCCTGGCAGCCTGGACTCCAAGTGCCTTACCCTTACACTTGGGGTCACCCCTTCGGTGGTCCAGAGCCCCACAATCCCAACGAGTCCCAGGAGTGCGGGGTACGGTACTGGAGCCACTGGGACCCTGCCAGGATCGGATTGGCCCCTCGGTCTTTCAGCCCGTGGCCGGGCTGAAATCGTCCTTGGGGAGTGGGGGCCGGTTTCTGGACATGCCTTTTTCAATTTTTCTTTTTTTTTCTTTGAATACCAACACAGGTATGCATATTTGTTCTATAAAAAAGAGCTTACGCGTAAGTCCTATACAATAACATTATCATTTGGCCTTGGACGTCTGCTTGGATTCACAATAATTTAATGTACTTAGGAACAATGCTATTTGATGCCCCGCCCTGTTTAGTCAAAGGGCGAAAAGGTTGTTTTTCATCGCTTCCTGGGATGTCACTTTGGGGTGGGGTCAAATGACATCACTTGCAGTGATGTCATCAGAGGTCACAGGTTGTGAGGCCAGGGGTGGGCCACTTTTTTCTGGGTTACCGGGCCTATTTCTTGTCCCAGTCCGACCCTGGACCCTGCTTTGCAGGAGGCGAACCACTACTCTTACTCCCACCCGTAACAGACTTATCCCCACTAGGTTTTGGGGTCTTCGGAGAGGAAGGTTTTGGTTTACCCAACTGTGACTGCTTTTGGGACTCCTCAGCTTTCTGAGAGGCCCCCTTTTCTTTGTTCTTGTCCTTCCCACTGGAGTCCTTAGGGGACACCCAGTGGGAGACCCACTTGTCAGCCAACCCAGCCAGCTTAAAGGGGTCCAAAATGTTCTGGTCAGCAACATACTGACGCAGCTCTGGTGAACAGGCTTCCGAAAAATGCTCAAAAAACAAGAGGTAAGACAATTCAACAAACGTTTTCACTGTGTAACCATCAATCCACCCCATCATGTTCATGTGCGCAGCACTCACCCAGTCAATCCAAGACACATTCTCTGGTTTCTTAAATTCCCTGAACCGTTTAAGATATTGGGTAGGCGTTTTGCCAGACTTGGCGATTAAGGCAGACTTCATGCACTCATACTGACCCCTTTCTTCCACACTCAGTTTCAGAATACAGTCATATCCAGTTTGAGGCACTCTGCTTAACAAACACTTAGCCCAATCTCTCTTATCAACATCGTGAATTGTAAAAGCCATTTCAAACGCTTCAATCCATTGGAGGATATTAGAACCCTCTGCATACACATAAACCAAATCTTACATAAACTTGGTGGCAGGGGACCTGCCACTCTCAACTGGTTTAGCTGAAGTCTCCACTCGAGCTTTCTCTAACTGGATTTGCTGACATTCAGTGTCCTTGTCTTTGAGTTCATGATCCCTATTCTTGAGTTCCACTTGCTGCGCCAACTCCTCTTTCTTAAGCTCAGCATCTATTTCCAACTTGCGATATTGAAAGGCCAAGGCCAATTTCATCCTTCATAACTCAAGCTCTAAGGAACTGCTGGGGTGAGGAACAGAGGCAGCAGGAATGGTGGCGTTCCTAGAATCAGTTTCGGAGACAACCCCCGGGTTAGAGTCCTCATTGGTTGCATCCCCCCCTTCAAGAGTCTCACAATCGATCTGGTAGTCCACCAGGGCAGCTATCAGCACAGCCCTAGACTTATCCACAAAGTCTAATTCCCTGGCTTCACAAGCACTCTGGAGGGCCTCTAAGCTCATCCGAGTCAATTTACCATTCACAATAGATTCCATGGCTTGTAATTCAGTTATCTTGTACCCGACTAAACCTTAATTTAACAAAGTGCAGATATCCTTCGTAAGTGGCACGGTTATACACTGAGTCTTAAAACCATAAGCATCCCACTCCTGCCACCAGCTGTAAAGACCAGAGGGGGGGTCTGCATTTCCGCTCTCTATATGGTAGAGGGGAGGCACAGAGAACCCTGCCAAGATTGTCTATTATTGGTAGTTGTGGTCGAGCAATCAAGGCCTAGCTTCTCAGGAGGCGATGCGAGCTGGTTCTTAAGTACAGTGTAGTCCCCAAGCACACACAAAGGATTGTCCACACACTGTATCGGTTAGAACACAGTCTTTATATAATTAATGTTCAAAGGTATATACAATATCACGATAACTCACTTTGTACTCCGAAAATCAGCAATGATAAATATATACAGTTTCTAAAGTGGTACCAATAACGTTATTAGATCTCATTAAAGTGCATACGGTCGAAATGACACACAGATCAGAATAAAGAGGAAACCAGCAGTAGAGAGCGGAAGGAAAGCAAGATGGTTGAGCAATTGGCAGAATACTGGCCCCGTACCACTAGACACAGTTCTGTGTGGAGATCCCCCCATCTGGGCAACCTGTAGAAGAAAGCTACAAGCCCAGTCCATATATTGTTCACACTAGACTTTCCAATAGTTCTGCAACCCCAAAGTACCTTGGCGTTGTAGCGTCCGCGTCGGGGAATCGACGGCCCTTCTTGAGTGTCCTCCCTATCAGGCAGGAGTCACGGGTCGTCAAACGTCTGACGAAGAACAGGTCGAAGTGGCCGTGTCGTTCCTAGCGGTGCTTGTTGACGGGGGAAGCGTAAACGTTCTGCCAGGAAGAGGCGTGCGGGGCACCTCGGTGTCGATAGTTCTGAACCGCAAAGAGTTGAAGAACTGTGGCCCAGCAACGGCGTCGAGTCGTCGGCGTCTCTGTGGTCTTTGGGTGGGGGAAACCCACCGGTGGATGCTCCTCGGTGCGTCGACGGTCAGGCCTTCTCCAGCAGGATACAGCAGCGACGATGCGGTCGAGAGCATCCTTGGATCAATGAAGTTCTTAGGCAACGGGAGCTGGGCGGCTCCAGTCAGCGACGGCGGTCGTCGACAGTTCTTAGGCAACGGGAGTTGCATGTGCAGTCTCTCTGGGCCCTTTCTAGCTAAGGTCTAAAGGGATGTCCTTACTTGTGCCACAGCAACACCTACAATATCATAAATAAATACACGTTGTCTCATAAGTATTAGTATCTATTTCTTTAGTGTATTGACTCAATGACAGTGCGCATGTGCCAGCAGGTTAACGCAGTAACACATACGTATCCCCCATCGGAAGCACCACCACTGCAACCCACCCAGCAACGGTGCCCTCCACCTGAAGGAGAAGGCAGATGCAGGGGGAAGCAAGTGGCAGCAATGAGGAGTAGGGAAAAGCATAGAGGAGCAGGCAGACGCATAATGGGGCGGTGAGGCCATTAGAAGTAGAGATATGCACAGAGGAGTGGAGGGAAGCTTGGAGAAGTAGAGAGATGCACAGAGGAGTAGAGAGAAGCTTGGAGAAGTACAGAGATGCATAGAGGAGTGGAGAGAAGCTTGGAGGAGTAGGGAGATGCACAGAGGAGTGGAGAGAAGCTTGGAGAAGTAGGGAGATGCACAGAGGAGTGGAGAGAAGCTTGGAGAAGTAGAGAGATGCACAGAGGTATGGAGAGAAGCTTGGAGAAGTAGGGAGATGCACAGAGGAGTGGAGAGAAGCTTGGAGAAGTAGGGAGATGCACAGAGGAGTGCCGCGAAGCTTGGAGAAGTAGAGAGAGGCACAGAGGAGTGCAGCAAAGCTTGGAGAAGTAGGGAGATTCACAGAGGAGTGCAGCAAAGCTTGGAGAAGTAGAGAGATGCACAGAGGAGTGGAGAGAAGCTTGGAGAAGTAGAGAGATGCACAGAGGAATGCAGCAAAGCTTGGAGAAGTAGGGAGATTCACAGAGGAGTGCAGCAAAGCTTGGAGAAGTAGAGAGATGCACAGAGGAGTGGAGAGAAGCTTGGAGAAGTAGGGATATGCACAGAGTAGTGGAGAGAAGCTTGGGGAAGTAGGGAGATGCACAGAGGTGTGGAGAGAAGCTTGGAGAAGTAGAGAGATGCACAGAGGAGTGCAGCGAAGCTTGGAGAAGTGGAGAGATGCACAGAGGAGTGCAGCGAAGCTTGGTGAAGTAGAGAGATGCACAGAGGAGTGGAGAGAAGCTAGGAGAAGTAGTGAGATGCACAGAGGAGTGGAGAGAAGCTTGGGGAAGTAGCGAGATGCACAGAGGAGTGGAGAGAAGCTTGGAGAAGTAGGGAGATGCACAGAGGAGTGGAGCGAAGCTTGGGGAAGTAGGGAGATGCACAGAGGAGTGGAGAGAAGCTTGGGGAAGTAGGGAGATGCACAGAGGTGTGGAGAGAAGCTTGTAGAAGTAGGGAGATGCACAGAGGAGTGGAGCGAAGCTTGGGGAAGTAGGGAGATGCACAGAGGAGTGGAGAGAAGCTTGGGGAAGTAGGGAGATGCACAGAGGAGTGCAGTGAAGCTTGGAGAAGTAGTGAGATGCACAGAGGGGTGGACAGAAGCTCGGAGAAGTAGAGAGATGCACAGAGGCGTGGAGAGAAGCTCGGAGAAGTAGTGAGATGCACAGAGGTGTGGAGGGAAGCTCGGAGAAGTAGAGAGATGCACAGAGAAGTGGAGCGAAGCTTGGAGAATTAGAGAGATGCACAGGGGAGTGGAAAGAAGCTCGGAGAAGTAGGGAGATGCACAGAGAAGTGGAGCGAAGCTTGGAAAAGTAGTGAGATGCACAGAGGAGTGGAGCGAAGCTTGGAGAAGTAGTGAGATGCACAGAGGAGTGGAGAGAACCTTGGGGAAGTAGAGAGATGCACAGAAGGGTGGAGGGAAGCTTGGGGAAGTAGAGAGATGCACAGAGGAGGGGAGCGAAGATTGGAGAAGTAGAGAGATGCACAGAAGCGAGGAGCAAAGCTCGGAGAAGTAGAGAGATGCACAGAGGGGTGGAGGGAAGCTTGGAGAAGTAGTGAGATGCTCATACATGTGGAGAGAAGCTTGGAGAAGTATTGAGATGCACTGATGGGTGGAGGGAAGCTTGGAGAAGTAGTGAGATGCTCATACGAGTGGAGAGAAGCTTGGAGAAGTAGTGAGATGCTCATACGAGTGGAGAGAAGCTTGGAGAAGTAGTGAGATGCACAGAGGAGTGGAGAGAAGCTTGGAGAAGTAGTGAGATGCACAGAGGAGTGGGTGGCAGCTTGGAGAAGCAGAGAGATGCTCAGAGGAGTGGAGCAAAGCTTGGAGAAGTAGAGAGATGCTCAGAGGAGTGGAGAGATGCTTGGAGAATTAGAGAGATGCACAGGGGAGTGGAAAGAAGCTTGGAGAAGTAGGGAGATGCACACTGGAGTGGAGAGAAGCTTGGAGAAGTAGAGAGATGCACAGAGGCGTGGGCAGAAGCTTGGAGAAGTAGAGAGATGCACAGAGGACTGGAGAGAAGCTTGGAGAATTAGAGAGATGCACAGAGAAGTGGAGCGAAGCTTGGAAAAGTAGTGAGATGTACAGAGGAGTGGAGCGAAGCTTGGAGAAGTAGAGATATGCTCAGAGGAGTGGAGAGATGCTTGGAGAAGTAGAGAGATGCTCAGAGGAGTGGAGAGAAGCTTGGAGAAGTAGCACGATGTTCAGAGGAGTGGAGAGTAGCTTGGAGAAGTAGAGAGATGCACAGAGGAGTGGAGGGAAGCTTGGGGAAGTAGAGAGATGCACAGAGGAGGGGAGCGAAGATTGGAGAAGTAGAGAGATGCACATAAGCGAGGAGCAAAGCTCGGAGAAGTAGAGAGATGCACAGAGGGGTGGAGGGAAACTTGGAGAAGTAGTGAGATGCTCATACGAGTGGAGAGAAGCTTGGAGAAGTAGTGAGATGCACAGAAGGGTGGAGGGAAGCTTGGGGAAGTAGAGAGATGCACAGAGGAGGGGGGCGAAGCTTGGAGAAGTAGTGAGATGCACAGAGGAGTGGGTGGCAGCTTGGAGAAGCAGAGAGAGAGATGCTCAGAGGAGTGGAGCGAAGCTTGGAGAAGTAGAGAGATGCTCAGAGGAGTGGAGAGATGCTTGGAGAAGTCGAGAGATGCTCAGAGGAGTGGAGAGAAGCTTGGAGAAGTAGCACGATGTTCAGAGGAGTGGAGAGAAGCTTGGAGAAGTAGAGAGATGCACAGAGGAGTGGAGGGAAGCTTGGAAAAGTAGTGAGATGCACAGAGGAGTGGAGCGAAGCTTGGAGAAGTAGTGAGATGCACAGAGGAGTGTAGAGAAGCTTGGAGAAGTAGTGAGATGCTCATACACGTGGAGAGAAGCTTGGAGAAGTATTGAGATGCACAGATGGGTGGAGGGAAGCTTGGAGAAGTAGTGAGATGCTCATACAAGTGGAGAGAAGCTTGGAGAAGTAGTGAGATGCTCATAAGAGTGGAGAGAAGCTTGGAGAAGTAGTGAGATGCACAGAGGAGTGGAGAGAAGCTTGGAGAAGTAGTGAGATGCACAGAGGAGTTGGTGGCAGCTTGGAGAAGCAGAGAGATGCTCAGAGGAGTGGAGCAAAGCTTGGAGAAGTAGAGAGATGCTCAGAGGAGTGGAGAGATGCTTGGAGAATTAGAGAGATGCACAGGGGAGTGGAAAGAAGCTTGGAGAAGTAGGGAGATGCACACTGGAGTGGAGAGAAGCTTGGAGAAGTAGAGAGATGCACAGAGGCGTGGAGAGAAGCTTGGAGAAGTAGAGAGATGCACAGAGGACTGGAGAGAAGCTTGGAGAATTAGAGAGATGCACAGAGAAGTGGAGCGAAGCTTGGAAAAGTAGTGAGATGTACAGAGGAGTGGAGCGAAGCTTGGAGAAGTAGAGAGATGCTCAGAGGAGTGGAGAGATGCTTGGAGAAGTAGAGAGATGCTCAGAGGAGTGGAGCGAAGCTTGGAAAAGTAGTGAGATGTACAGAGGAGTGGAGCGAAGCTTGGAGAAGTAGAGAGATGCTCAGAGGAGTGGAGAGAAGCTTGGAGAAGTAGTGAGATGCACAGATGGGTGGAGGGAAGCTTGGAGAAGTAGTGAGATGCTCATACAAGTGGAGAGAAGCTTGGAGAAGTAGTGAGATGCTCATAAGAGTGGAGACAAGCTTGGAGAAGTAGTGAGATGCACAGAGGAGTGGAGAGAAGCTTGGAGAAGTAGTGAGATGCACAGAGGAGTGGGTGGCAGCTTGGAGAAGCAGAGAGATGCTCAGAGGAGTGGAGCAAAGCTTGGAGAAGTAGAGAGATGCTCAGAGGAGTGGAGAGATGCTTGGAGAATTAGAGAGATGCACAGGGGAGTGGAAAGAAGCTTGGAGAAGTAGGGAGATGCACACTGGAGTGGAGAGAAGCTTGGAGAAGTAGAGAGATGCACAGAGGCGTGGAGAGAAGCTTGGAGAAGTAGAGAGATGCACAGAGGACTGGAGAGAAGCTTGGAGAATTAGAGAGATGCACAGAGAAGTGGAGCGAAGCTTGGAAAAGTAGTGAGATGTACAGAGGAGTGGAGCGAAGCTTGGAGAAGTAGAGAGATGCTCAGAGGAGTGGAGAGATGCTTGGAGAAGTAGAGAGATGCTCAGAGGAGTGGAGCGAAGCTTGGAAAAGTAGTGAGATGTACAGAGGAGTGGAGCGAAGCTTGGAGAAGTAGAGAGATGCTCAGAGGAGTGGAGAGAAGCTTGGAGAAGTAGTGAGATGCACAGAAGGGTGGAGGGAAGCTTGGGGAAGTAGAGAGATGCACAGAGGAGGGGAGCGAAGATTGGAGAAGAAGAGAGATGCACAGAAGCGAGGAGCAAAGCTCGGAGAAGTAGAGAGATGCACAGAGGAGTGGAGAGAAGCTTGGAGAAGTAGTGAGATGCACAGAGGAGTGGAGGGAAGCTTGGGGAAGTAGAGAAATGCACAGAGGAGGGGAGCGAAGATTGGAGAAGTAGAGGGATGCACAGAAGCGAGGAGCAAAGCTCGGAGAAGTAGAGAGATGCACAGAGGGGTGGAGGGAAACTTGGAGAAGTAGTGAGATGCTCATACGAGTGGAGAGAAGCTTGGAGAAGTAGTGAGATGCACAGAAGGGTGGAGGGAAGCTTGGGGAAGTAGAGAGATGCACAGAGGAGGGGAGCGAAGATTGGAGAAGAAGAGAGATGCACAGAAGCGAGGAGCAAAGCTCGGAGAAGTAGAGAGATGCACAGAGGAGTGGAGAGAAGCTTGGAGAAGTAGTGAGATGCACAGAGGAGTGGGTGGCAGCTTGGAGAAGCAGAGAGAGAGATGCTCAGAGGAGTGGAGCGAAGCTTGGAGAAGTAGAGAGATGCTCAGAGGAGTGGAGAGATGCTTGGAGAAGTAGAGAGATGCTCAGAGGAGTGGAGAGAAGCTTGGAGTAGTAGCACGATGTTCAGAGGAGTGGAGAGAAGCTTGGAGAAGTAGAGAGATGCACAGAGGAGTGGAGGGAAGCTTGGAGAAGTAGAGAGGTGCACAGGGGAGTGGAGAGAAGCTTGGAGAAGTAGAGAGATGCACAGAGGAGTGCAGAGAAGCTTGGAGAAGTAGTGAGATGCACAGAGGAGTGTAGAGAAGCTTGGAGAAGTAGGGAGATGCACAGAGGAGTGTAGAGAAGCTCGGAGAAGTAGGGAGATGCACAGAGGAGTGGAGAGAAGCTTGGAGAAGTAGAGAGATGCACAGAGGAGTGGAGAGAAGCTCGAAGAAGTAGAGAGATGCTCTGAGGAGTGGGGAGAAGCTTGGAGAAGTAGGGAGATGCACAGAGGAGTTGAGCGATGCTTGAAGAAGTAGAGAGATGCATAGAGGAGTGGAGGGAAGCTTGGAGAAGTAGGGAGATTCACAGAGGAGTGGAGCGAAGCTTGAAGAAGTAGAGAGATGCACAGAAGAGTGGAGGGAAGCTTGGAGAAGTAGTGAGATGCACAGAGGAGTGTAGAGAAGCTTGGAGAAGTAGGGAGATGCACAGAGGAGTGTAGAGAAGCTTGGGGAAGTAGGGAGATGCACAGAGGAGTGTAGAGAAGCTTGGAGAAGTAGGTAGATGCACAGAGCCGTGTAGAGAAGCTTGGAGAAGTAGGGAGATGCACAGAGGCGTGGAGAGAAGCTTGGAGAAGTAGGGAGATGCACAGAGGAGTGGAGCGAAGCTTGGGGAAGTAGGGAGATGCACAGAGGAGTGGAGAGAAGCTTGGAGAAGTAGAGAGATGCACTGAGGAGTGGGGAGAAGCTTGGAGAAGTAGAGAGATGCTCAGAGGAGTGGGGAGAAGCTTGGAGAAGTAGGGAGATGCATGGATTATCAGGGAGATGCATGGCACAGTCCAGGGGGCTTGGATGTCGTTATCTGCCTACTCTTCCTTCTCTGTGCCCCCTGGCGGCTTGGCACCCTACTTCCCAGCACTAGTGCAGCAGCACGGCCCAGAAACGAAGATATTATACAGTCCTGGAGCAAAGGTAAGGCGGGTGAGCACCGCCATTGATGCGTGTGCAGCCATCTAACACCCCTCACGGCCCCAAAGGGTGTCACTTTAGACTATCACCATGACATGTATAGTATTGGGGGGGTCACTGCATTCACCTGCTGGCGGAGGCCAAGGATTAGCGGGGGGAAGACAGATATGCACGCACATGCTCCCACCCCTGACACTCCCCCAAAGAACCCACACCCCCTAAGCACCCAGAAGAAGCAGCCATGCCTTCTTCCCGCCTGTGATGCACAGCTCACATGCGCCCATCCTCAAAGCACTTTCATTCCTGCCGAAGCACTGGCCAGAAGCCCCCTGCCCGCAAGCATCAGAGAGAGGCTTAAACCTACGTCGAAGACCCCCCCTGCAGCACCCAGCAGAAGCACTCACATCCAACCCCCTATATCCGCAGGCACCCCAGCAACCTCCAAGTGGGACCAAGCCTGATTTGCATATGGACTTCACCTTCTGTAATGCCTTGGCAGGCGAAGAACAATGGTTGGAAGGTTGCCCAGAGCAATGCCAGAGGTTAAGATTCATTCTAAACCTTCCAGCCATCACCTTTTTGTTTTGCTAAAGTCACCGAGAGTGGGACTGGTATGCCCAGACGTGGGTCCCATGCCTGCCGGCCCTGGAGACCTAAACTACTCCTCACTGATGAGGCCCAACGAGGCTGAAACATGTTTGGGGATGCTTGTAGTCTTGTGCAGAAGGGATGTGACCTAGCAGTTCGGTGATTTGCATGTTCTTTACCCTTCTGTAATGGCTTGGCAGGTGAAGAAAGATGGTCTGGAGTGTTGCCCAAAGCAATGCCAGAGGTTAAGATTAATCCCAAACCTTCCAGCCATCACCTCTTTTGTTTTGCATAAGTCACCCTTGCAACCTCCTGCACAGGGTAGAGGCACCAGAGATCCCTGTGGCCACTCAGCAGAGGCACCACCCACACAGTCTACCCATTCCCTTACACTCCCCGCAAGTAATGGCGGCAGTGCCCTGCTGAGCCGCTCACCCTCCCAGAGCAGACAGGAAGCTGCGCCAGACTTCCGGTGAGCGGCCTTCTGAAGCACTGGCAAAGTGCGGGCATTCCTGGGCCGCTCTGCTCATGTCTACATGCTCAGCGTGTCTGACAGGTGACAGCAGTGTGCAATTCATACAGGCAACGCCGTCCACATCATGTGCAACTTCCCCGACCACTGAAGTGTTGGGGGGCGTTCTGTTACAACTATAAAAACAGTTAGGGGCGCTCTTCTTCGGACTTGGCGCTTGGAGACTACTTACAATGGGCAGGGCAGTGTGGCAATTTCTCAAGTGAGGACAACGTTCACGCAGGGCACTCTGGTAAATATCAGACAGAACACTGCTCGGGCTGCACCATGTATTTATGTATTTATTTATTTATTGGGTAGTTACAATGCGCCCACACAGTTTATGGTGTTTCTAGGCGAATCAAGACAAAGGGCAGATGGGGGGTGGAAGGGCGTGCGGTGGGAACCAGGGTGAAGAAAACAAACAGAATCGTTGGAACTAGGCCTTGAGACATTGGGATCCTGCACGTGTGGCAACAAGAAAGCAGGGGGTGGGGGAGGAGGAAGTGCAGGTACAAGGAAACAAAACGCAGCAATTGGTCCGTATTTTAACCAAAGAGGGCATGCGCCATGAGTTGGGTAACTGTTAACATAACAAGGAAAAGAGTCCCTGAATCCTGGAAGCATTGTCTCCTGTCCCAGAGTTTAGGCCGGAAGCCGAGAGAACCCTGCAAGTCACGGCTCCTCGCTGTGCTCGTCCTACTACCTAGCAAGGGAGTTCCCATCACACTGCTGAGGGCGCTGAACCTTGGGGCCAGGGGAACACACCCATCACATGTGCTTCAGACAGGTTCTTCCAAGCCACTGCTGCCCAGAGTAGTCTCATTCTGAGGGCCCTCAGTCACTGCTAGAGCCGCAGGGGGCGCTGGACCTCCGCTATCTATGGCTCTCGAGTATGGCCGAGCATGGGACTGTGTAAACAGGGCAAACCTCTGGCAAAAACGTGAGAACTGGGGTACAGGCAAATGACTATTACACGTGCCCTACCAGCTGCCTTCAGGCACAGCAGCCAGGACACGGCTTGATGGATTGGAAAGTTTACTAAATTGATAAAAGTCAATAGGGGTCTAAAGCTGGGGTGCGTTCTTGCCCCCCAGCTTTTTAACGACTGTATGGCTGATTTGCCTGAAGCATTATGCAAGATTAGGAATGTCCCCCTGAAATGGGGTAGAGGGCCCAGGGCACCTGTCCCTGCTTGCCCAGAAGGATGATGTAATCAGGGTGGATCACACTCAGGGCGGACTCCTAAGAAGAATGAAAGCTCTGATGGACTATTCGGTGGAGGACGAGGGGACTAGGAACCGCAAGATAACGTGTCTTACCTACTTTGGAAACCAAGAGGCGGACACCTGTGGATGTCTTGCGGGTGGAAGATGGTACGATTGAGCTTTTCTCGACATAAATCTATATGGCACCCCTAATTTCGAGCAAGAGATCAGAAAGGGAGTTTATGGCTGCACCAAATGAAAACCTCAAGAGGAAATTAGGGGCTAAAGTAAATCTTATGAATACCCACAATGGCTTTAGTATCAGCGGACTGGTCACGTTACCTAAACTAAGCATAGTTCCAACCGTCCAACACATGCTCTTGAGTAGTATGGGGACTACTAGCCACAAGCCGCTCAATCGGACTGGTCACGTTACCTAAACTAAGCATAGTTCCAACCGTCCCACATGCTCTTGAGTAGTATGGGGACTACTAGCCACAAGCCGCTCAATCGGACTGGTCACGTTACCTACACAAAGCATAGTTCCAACCGTCCCACATGCTCTTGAGTAGTATGGGGACTACTAGCCACAAGCCGCTCAATCGGACTGGTCACGTTACCTAAACTAAGCATAGTTCCAACCGTCCCACATGCTCTTGAGTAGTATGGGGACTACTAGCCACAAGCCGCTCAATCGGACTGGTCACGTTACCTAAACTAAGCATAGTTCCAACCGTCCCACATGCTCTTGAGTAGTATGGGGACTACTAGCCACAAGCCGCTCAATCGGACTGGTCACGTTACCTAAACTAAGCATAGTTCCAACCGTCCCACATGCTCTTGAGTAGTATGGGGACTACTAGCCACAAGCCGCTCAATCGGACTGGTCACGTTACCTAAACTAAGCATAGTTCCAACCGTCCCACATGCTCTTGAGTAGTATGGGGACTACTAGCCACAAGCCGCTCAATCGGACTGGTCACGTTACCTAAACTAAGCATAGTTCCAACCGTCCCACATGCTCTTGAGTAGTATGGGGACTACTAGCCACAAGCCGCTCAATCGGACTGGTCACGTTACCTAAACTAAGCATAGTTCCAACCGTCCCACATGCTCTTGAGTAGTATGGGGACTACTAGCCACAAGCCGCTCAATCGGACTGGTCACGTTACCTAAACTAAGCATAGTTCCAACCGTCCCACATGCTCTTGAGTAGTATGGGGACTACTAGCCACAAGCCGCTCAATCGGACTGGTCACGTTACCTAAACTAAGCATAGTTCCAACCGTCCCACATGCTCTTGAGTAGTATGGGGACTACTAGCCACAAGCCGCTCAATCGGACTGGTCACGTTACCTAAACTAAGCATAGTTCCAACCGTCCCACATGCTCTTGAGTAGTATGGGGACTACTAGCCACAAGCCGCTCAATCGGACTGGTCACGTTACCTAAACTAAGCATAGTTCCAACCATCCCACATGCTCTTGAGTAGTATGGGGACTACTAGCCACAAGCCGCTCAATCGGACTGGTCACGTTACCTAAACTAAGCATAGTTCCAACCGTCCCACATGCTCTTGAGTAGTATGGGGACTACTAGCCACAAGCCGCTCAATCGGACTGGTCACGTTACCTAAACTAAGCATAGTTCCAACCGTCCCACATGCTCTTGAGTAGTATGGGGACTACTAGCCACAAGCCGCTCAATCGGACTGGTCACGTTACCTAAACTAAGCATAGTTCCAACCGTCCCACATGCTCTTGAGTAGTATGGGGACTACTAGCCACAAGCCGCTCAATCGGACTGGTCACGTTACCTACACAAAGCATAGTTCCAACCGTCCCACATGCTCTTGAGTAGTATGGGGACTACTAGCCACAAGCCGCTCAATCGGACTGGTCACGTTACCTAAACTAAGCATAGTTCCAACCGTCCCACATGCTCTTGAGTAGTATGGGGACTACTAGCCACAAGCCGCTCAATCGGACTGGTCACGTTACCTAAACTAAGCATAGTTCCAACCGTCCCACATGCTCTTGAGTAGTATGGGGACTACTAGCCACAAGCCGCTCAATCGGACTGGTCACGTTACCTAAACTAAGCATAGTTCCAACCGTCCCACATGCTCTTGAGTAGTATGGGGACTACTAGCCACAAGCCGCTCAATCGGACTGGTCACGTTACCTAAACTAAGCATAGTTCCAACCGTCCCACATGCTCTTGAGTAGTATGGGGACTACTAGCCACAAGCCGCTCAATCGGACTGGTCACGTTACCTAAACTAAGCATAGTTCCAACCGTCCCACATGCTCTTGAGTAGTATGGGGACTACTAGCCACAAGCCGCTCAATCGGACTGGTCACGTTACCTAAACTAAGCATAGTTCCAACCGTCCCACATGCTCTTGAGTAGTATGGGGACTACTAGCCACAAGCCGCTCAATCGGACTGGTCACGTTATCTAAACTAAGCATAGTTCCAACCGTCCAACACATGCTCTTGAGTAGTACGGGGACTACTAGCCACAAGCCGCTCAATCGGACTGGTCACGTTACCTAAACTAAGCATAGTTCCAACCGTCCAACACATGCTCTTGAGTAGTACGGGGACTACTAGCCACAAGCCGCTCAATCGACTAGAAGGGGTAATATGGCGATGCAGACTAGGCGCATCTAATACCGTACCCGTGTGCTTACTCAGGCTAGAACCAGGCCTCCCTGTACCATGCTTAATATTAGAAGGACCGTTTGGTCATTTAAAATTAACCAACAAGCCACACTTCTGATATACGCCCTGATAGGATCAGTGAGAGGGATAAGTGAGAGGGATAAGTGAGAGGGATAAGTGAGTATGGAATGGATTTAGGGACTCCCGTTTATCCTGTCTGTATAGAGATCATTGCATGGTCCGTTGACTAGGCCTCTGAGCTTCACAAATTACCCGCCCATCTAGACACTAAGGCCATCAACTGGGACTTCTGTACTGATTTGCAATGGCTAAAAGGCAATGGGAGCACGCGGGAATGTGTGGCACCTACTCACATCCCAGGTGGGCTTCAGCTCATCTACTTCCATTTCCCGCTTCAGGATTAGGGGTAATTCATGATGGCGCGTTTTAACCAGCTGCCGTGCCTGGCAGTCATGGGCCCGTCACTGGGTAATACCCGTGCTGAACTCTTGGGTCCTCTTGGGTCCTCTTGGGCATGAAAGCAGCACACTGGTAACATCGAGGTTCTGGGGCAGGCTTATGGAGGGCTCAACGCCAGCGATAACGACCGCCTTCAAGAATATTTGATAACGGGTGCCACTAGGGTGCCAGGGGGGAGAGGGGAACACCCAGGGTGCACTTTAATGGATTTAAAAAATGAGTGCCACTGATAGGGGGGCTACGAATGACAGTAATGTCATTTTATATGAATTCAATGTGTTGTGCGATTGGTGCGAATATTTATCAATAGGTGAGCAAATAACCTAGCAACACCTACAAGCGTTCTGTCCCTCCCTCTGCACATGCCCTTTCTCCCCATCTGTACTCTAATGCCATAGTTTCGGCTTATAGGGGGCACAAGGTACAAATGGTTTGCGGCGGACAGTGGAGTAACTTTGCCTAAAATGTTGGGGAGGACATGACATCTGAAGAAAAGGTGCCCCAGCCAAATGAATGGGGACAAAACGGGGTGCCATGAAAGTTGGAGGGGACAAACACCCCTGCCCCCCCCCCCTAAAATTACGCCCATGGCGGTGGAACGTTATCTGTGATCATCCGAGAAGATTGAGCACACATAGGCTGGCCTAGCGAAACGCATACATTTAGAGACAGACAGGTCTGCTTTTCCAATTGTCAAATTTACTTCATTTTTACAAATCTTCATCCAAGTGAACAGGTCTCGACATCATTTTGGGGGCAGGAAGCCCTAAACTCTGGGAGGGTTCCTAATACTTTCCTCTTTTTCTCTGATTAGTTTACCAGCTGTTTCCTGATGAATCCGAGGCTACATCAGCAACAGGCCTATGATTGAGCGAGCTCTCTTGAGAGACCCTCCCTCGGATTGGTTACCCTGATCCTTTTTAACCAATCAGCGAGCGCCGGCCGGCGCGGCCCCGAATTAAGGCGCCTGTCCTGGAGCCTGTCCAGAGCACGCCAGAGGCCAGGGCCCATTACCCTATTCCGTCTCCATCAGACTCACACCATCGACAATAGACTGCCGCAATCGGGGTGAGAGAGTCATCATACCTTTCAAGGTATCCAGATCGGCTGCACTCCCAACTTCCGCGTCCCCACCTAAGCACCCAGCTCCTGCTCAAACACTAAATCTGTCTTGTGATACCCTTTGCATTACAATGTCCATCCCACTATATCGCCTGAATCTACGGTTGCTAGCCCTTCCAGTATTACTATGTCTCAGGGCTCAAGTCGAGGGTACACCCCAGCTAAAATGATTGCCCTCTTTGAACTTATGAATTAAAGCCGACCTCCGGGATCAAACCACAGTCGGCAGGTTTGTAGGCTGGACACTTCACCACTGCACTATATAACCTGATTAAAAATAACAAACAATGAAAGGTGAAATGTCTCGTTTCGGTACTGCAAGTCCCAGGCAAAACATGTATATTGCTTCTTGGAGTTTAAAACATGCACACCTTTTAACGTTTTCAAAAACACTATTGGAAGAAAATATCCTGTTTTGTGTGTGTTGATTTTATGAAAGGCAAATGCCATTCGTCCTGTGCAATGTGGGGGGATATGCAAAGCCAATTTAATTAAATGTGCATATTTCACCTTGATATGCTAATTCCTAGTGACGTCACAGCCCATTGCGTTTGTTGATGAGTCCCCCCACTTTAATTTTTAGGACTTGACCCCTGGTGATCACCTGACAGCACGTGTTGCTATGCCTTGCTTTAACACATTATTCAGATAGCCTTGTCATGTTACATGCAACACGTGCTATTGACCGGCCCCACTACATGTGCGTGCCCCCCTCTGATGTATACCTTGCACTTGCTCTAAATTGTTGTACACCATTCTATTCATGCGCAAGTTACATCCTTCGACTGATTTTTGCTGCTACCCTATGCTATTCTGTTTGTTAACACTGCAGCGCTCTACCAACCCAGTACTCCACTACTGAGAAACTAAATCCTACTATGCTTAATGCTTACACTTAATCCTAACAAAGTGCTCCCTCTAAGCATATCACCCATATTGGAACGCTGTCACCCTCTCTGTAATGCAGGCTGCTATTGTTTAATACATACGTTCCACAGCTACAACGCTGATACCTGCTCAGTAATGCAAACTGCTTCTACTTGTATGCACATTGCCCACATCGATTTGCTGTTACTTACCCTGCAGCCAGCCACTTAACTACTGACATCTACCATCCACCAGATAGCTCAGTCGCCTCTGTATAGTTGTATCCACCCTTTCTGAACATGGCACCCACTATCCCTCTCAGCATTCCACCTACGCCTACTCACAGAACATACCACCTACGCCTTTCCTACCAGCTCTCCCATCAAGCACGCCATACTCACAGAACATACCACCTACGCCTTTCCTACCAGCTCTCCCATCAAGAACGCCATACTCACAGAGCATACCACCTACGCCTTTCCTACCAGCTCGCCCATCAAGCACGCCATACTCACAGAGCATACCACCTACGCCTTTCCTACCAGCTCTCCCATCAAGCACGTCATACTCACAGAACATACCACCTACGCCTTTCCTACCAGCTCTCCCATCAAGCACGCCATACTCACAGAACATACCACCTACGCCTTTCCTACCAGCTCTCCCATCAAGCACGTCATACTCACAGAACATACCACCTACGCCTTTCCTACCAGCTCTCCCATCAAGCACGTCATACTCACAGAACATACCACCTACGCCTTTCCTACCAGCTCTCCCATCAAGCACGTCATACTCACAGAACATACCACCTACGCCTTTCCTACCAGCTCTCCCATCAAGCACGTCATACTCACAGAACACGCCATACTCCCAGAACATACCACCTACGCCTTTCCTACCAGCTCTCCCATCAAGCACGCCATACTCACAGAACATACCACCTACGCCTTTCCTACCAGCCCTCCCATCAAGCACGCCATACTCCCAGAACATACCACCTACGCCTTTCCTACCATCCCATCAAGCACGCCATACTCACAGAACATACCACCTACGCCTTTCCTACCAGCTCTCCCATCAAGCATGCCATACTCACAGAACATACCACCTAAGCCTTTCCTACCAGCTCTCCCATCAAGCATGCCATACTCCCAGAACATACCACCTAAGCCTTTCCTACCAGCTCTCCGCCTTTCCTACTAGCTCTCCCATCAAGCACGCCATACTCACAGAACATACCACCTACGCCTTTCCTACCAGCTCTCCCATCAAGCATGCCATACTCCCAGAACATACCACCTAAGCCTTTCCTACCAGCTCTCCGCCTTTCCTACCAGCTCTCCCATCAAGCACGCCATACTCCCAGAACATACCACCTAAGCCTTTCCTACCAGCTCTCCGCCTTTCCTACTCCCATCAAGCACGCCATACTCCCAGAACATACCACCTACGCCTTTCCTACCAGCTCTCCCATCAAGCACGCCATACTCACAGAACATACCACCTACGCCTTTCCTACCAGCTCTCCCATCAAGCATGCCATACTCCCAGAACATACCACCTACGCCTTTCCTACCATCCCATCAAGCACGCCATACTCACAGAACATACCACCTACGCCTTTCCTACCAGCTCTCCCATCAAGCATGCCATACTCACAGAACATACCACCTTAGCCTTTCCTACCAGCTCTCCGCCTTTCCTACCAGCTCTCCCATCAAGCACGCCATACTCCCAGAACATACCACCTAAGCCTTTCCTACCAGCTCTCCGCCTTTCCTACCAGCTCTCCCATCAAGCACGCCATACTCACAGAACATACCACCTACGCCTTTCCTACCAGCTCTCCCATCAAGCACGTCATACTCACAGAACATACCACCTACGCCTTTCCTACCAGCTCTCCCATCAAGCACGCCATACTCACAGAACATACCACCTACGCCTTTCCTACCAGCTCTCCCATCAAGCACGCCATACTCACAGAACATACCACCTACGCCTTTCCTACCATCCCATCAAGCATGCCATACTCCCAGAACATACCACCTAAGCCTTTCCTACCAGCTCTCCGCCTTTCCTACCAGCTCTCCCATCAAGCACGCCATACTCCCAGAACCAACCACCCACGCCTTTCCTACCAGCAACCTTCACAGCCAAACCTAACCTATGCCTAAAGAGTGATACCCCAGCCCTCTCACCCAGCAATCCCAATACATCGCCCAAACCTCACCTCAGGACACAAGCCAACAATTACCCTTTGCCTCTCCTCCAGAGAAACCAAAGATTAGGCTCTCGCTCTGCCCACCCTCCGTGACATAAAAAATCCAGGACAACACCCCTACAACCTGACATCACCCACCATCACATCCATGCCAAACACTCACAACATCAGTGCCACCCCAACGGCCACGCCCCCCAAAACCGCCAAAACGAAACCACCCACCATTCAGGAAACTCTATTCCAATGCGCACTTATCAATGCACGTTCACTGACGGCCGATGCCACTGATATCCAAGACCTCATCACCCACCTGGATCTAGACATATTAGCCATCACAGAGACCTGGCTACATGAAGCTTCCGGTCCAGCTGTCTGCCAAGCCTTGCCACCAGGCTATATTATCCTGCGCCAGGACAGAACCTCCAGCAAAGGAGGAGGTGTCGCCCTAATACTAAAGGAAACTCTCAACGCCAGACAACTTAAAACCTCGGAAGCTGACAACTTCGACATGCTATCGGTGAGAATATCTCCCTCAGCCAATGACACCATAATGCTTCACATAGTCTACTGTCCACCAGGCCCAACTCTCAACTTCCAATCCAACGTCACCCACATCCTAGGGGACAACCTCAAAACCAACTCAAGAGCCATTCTCCTAGGAGACATTACCTTGGGATTCAGAGACCCCAAAGACAAGAAAGGTAAGGCCCTTGCTAAAACGCTCCTAGATCTAGGATTTACCCAACTAGTCAACAACCCAATCCACACCAAAGGTTGTATACTAGACTGGATAGCAGATCACAACTGAGCAATTAACATCAGCTCAAACACTCCACGCCCTTGGACTGACCACCACCTACTACACTTCTTCATACCGTCAAAAACAGGGAGGAAGCCAAGCCCACCCGCACCAGCTACTATGGCTAGGTCAAAAAAATTACTTACCATGGACAGAATCTGTAGAACTTTACAATACCACTGTCAAAGAGGTACTAGACACAGTAGCCCCTTTAGAAGAGAAAAAAGCTAAGAAGATACTTCATGCAAACTCGTGGTTCACACAGGAACTCCTTGACGCATGAACCGCTAAACGAGCAGCACTAACAGCATGGCAAAGGAACCCCTCCACTATCACAAAAGACACCTACCTTACAATTTCCAAAGACTATAAAAAGGCAATCTCCAGATCCAAAGCTGCCACATACAACTCTAGAATTGAGAAAACCAACTCCCAATCCACAGAATTATTCGCCATCTACAACGAGCTAACTACCCCCCGCTACACAACCCACCGAGAAAAACGAAACATGGCGTAATAACATCCAGCATGCCATGTTAGATAAAATCAAAACCCTCCAAAACAAGATTAAGACTCAATTCGACAATCTGCCCAAAGCCACCTCACCCACACCTAAAACCCCCATCACCATCCCATCCGTTAGCAATAAACATGATACAAATACACCCAAACACTTTGCATTTAGGGATGTGACAATCCCAGAGGTCCTTGGGATCATGAAACGCATCAAACCATCGCTATATAAAGGTGACACATGCCCAGCCAACTTAGTCAAAGACTATGCGACAGCTCTTGCCCCATTTGTCACCACCTTCATCAATACCTCCTTCGCTACCAGCAACCTTCCACTTGCCCTTAAGGAAGCCTGGGTTCAGCCACTCCTAAAAAAAAACACTCTTGACACTGACTCCCCTAACAACTACCGTCCAATTAGCACTGTGCCATTACTGCTGTAAATCCTGGACAAGGCCGCATATCTAAAGATTCAGTCCTATCTGGAAATACACAACATCCTTGGTAAAAGACACTCTGGTTTCCGCCCTCGTCATGGCACGGAATCAGCCCTACTTGACCTTAAGGATCAACTACTAGAAGCCATGGACAAAGGCAAATCCTCACTCCTCCTACTTCTAGATCTCTCTGCGGCCTTCGACATGGTTGACCACAAGATCCTATGCAAAGACCTCATCGACACTGCTCTCTTTTCCAAAGAAGCAACATCTTGGATCACCTCCTTCCTGGAGGGCCGAGCGATGAGAGTCTTCTCTGTCCAGGCCTCAGCCTCTCCATCCCCCATTGGGTGTGGAGTCCCGCAAGGATCCTGCACATCCCCCACCCTCTACAATCTATTCACTCTTCCCCTTTTCAGTGACCTTGAGGAATTCGGCATAGCCTTTACTAACTATGCCGACGACACACAAATCCTACTCCCCCTAACAGGTGACTATGAACAAGACCTCAACACCCTTCAGAAGACATATGCGCACATCCAGGCCTGGATGGCAGCCAATGGCCTATGTCTGAATGGGGAAAAACAGAAATCCTACTGGTAGGCCCCAAAGAGTCCCTAAAAAAACTAGATAATAAATACAGCTCCTTCCGTATTGAGAACACTGTTATCACAGCATCTGCTGCAGTTAAAACACCAGGAGTTTACTTGGACTCCACCCTTTCAATGAACAGGCAAGTCAGCGCCATCTCTTCATCGGCTGCACTTACTACTAAAATCCTAAATGCAGTGAAACCCCACCTATCGCCAAATAACTGCCTCAACATTGCCAGAGCCACCGTTGGTGCAAAGCTAGATTACTGCAACATTCTACTTCTAGGCACCTCCACAAATAACATCAAAAGACTTCAAACTGCACAGAACAACGCACTCAGAGCTGCCCTTAGTATCCCAAAGAGAAATCACATCTCCCAGGCTAGGAGGCTAGGAAAGATGCCCACTGGCTCCCCATCAAAGAACGCATAACATTCAAGGCCCTCACGATCACTCACAGGTGCCTCTCTCAGACTGCCACAGCCTACCTAGCAGAAAAAATACACCAGGTTCCAAACCACAGACCAAAACGAGACCAATACTCTCACCTACTCTCAGTCCCAGCTTTTAACAGAGCCAAAGCCGGAGGCACCAGCTTTGAAGTTCTAGCCCCAAAAGCCTGGAACACCCTCCCGTGCAGTTTAAGAAATGTAGAATCTCTCACGGTGTTCAGAAAAATGCTAAAGACTGTACTTTTCAACTAGAATGCCGAACATGTTGTCTCAAATTGTTGGTCCTCTGTAACCTCGGAACATCCTTTAACATTGTTCATGACCTCTGTGTTCTCCGTTTTTTGTACAACTGCTTTCTAATGTTTTGCCCTATAACCTGCTAAGTAAATATTCTGTAACAGCGCCACGATGCCTCTGAGCCGCTGGGCGCTTTATAAACCCAAATAAATAAATAAATAAATACGGCTTCCAGGGTTGCGGTGCCCCCAACGTTACCCCGTTCCATCTGTGAGTAACCTTGAACAGTTAGGCATACGGGTCAACCGGTCTGTGGTAGTCCATGGTGTATGAACCCAGTGCCAACACCAGCAGGTGACCCAGACACTGCCATATATGGTCATTTCATCTGCCTGCCTTCGGGAAAGCAAGGGCTGGAGACCGGATCTGGCCAGATATGTGAATGTATCTGGGTTTCCTGCGGGAATCCACCTGAGAGTAGAAGCTGTGGTGTGTTTGAGGAACTCCCTATTTAAACTTTTAGAAGTGGGAGGCCGGTAAGGGACAGTGTTGACCCAGCCGCTACTCGATGTGTCACTCCGAAGGAGGTACAGGATGGATCCAGTAGGCCTGTTGCCCCGCAAGGAACGCAGACTCTATGACATTACCGAAGATACAGCAGGTTGAAAATCATGAGTACGCCGAACGGCCCAGCCCGCTTTTGCAGAAGCGAGCTGGGCTGCTCCACAAAGTCCCATTAAGCAGCCATGTCGAACTGGATATTAAATTATGCCTCCTATTATAACGATTTGTATGTATATTTCCCTACGGCAAGTTGCTTAAGATTGTACGCGAATAACTCTCTACGGCAAGGCCTTCACCTTAGAAATTGATGTAAGCCACCATCTTGAATCAAGCCTCCATTTTAGGTTAGAACCGCCATTTTGGGGTTTTGTACAAAGTCACCCTGTAATCTAAAATGGCCGTCTCGTGTGCCCTTGTTCTTGCCTTAACCTCTCCAACCTCTGTAGGAGAGTTAATGTCCAACCTGCCTTCAGGCTACATGTTAGGGTCATGTAGACCTTGTCCTTTGTTGACCTCGGGAGCAGGGGATTACTTGAATTAGCAATGTTAAACTACAAGTATAAAAGAACAGTAATGCTATCCGAATATAATATGTGAAACATTTGTTTGGTCTGTATTTAAACAGTATGTAAAGAATGTAAATGTTAAATTAAAGAATTATGGAGTGTGTTAGTAAATGTATTCAAAAGTGAACCGCATGCACGAGATATGTAAATTAGGAAAGTGAACCTGGCGCGACCCTAGCCCAGTGCATGATTAACCTGTAAGAGGACTGGACATCATTTTACAAATTGTATAAATGCGTCGATGTCCAGCTAGGAAATTCTGTTCACTGCTCACATTGAACCCTGCTGGTGGTCTCTGTGATGTATTGACGGACAAATAGCTATTTGTGTACTTTGTTGACTACTGTTCAGTTTTGTAATAAAGATTCTGGGAATCTTTACAAGCCCGTGTCGGTGTATTTTCCTTTGCTTGGTGTAACAGCCGTAATATTGTATTTTTTCTGATTCCACAGCCAGACTGCTCGGTTTACCTGCTGGGGACATAAGACGTGGAGCCACACCGTGCTATCGGACTTCCGAGCCGGGGAGTAGCAGAGAGGAGGAGACATGGTGTTAGACATGCCATCCTTTAAAAATGTACGGCTACCTATTAAGGAAGATCAGAGCCGTTATTCGAAAGAATAATCAGGCTCACAAAACGAAATGCTGAAGAGTGGTGACCAATGGGAGTAGGGAGCAAGACCGCGTCCCACAGGGAGTAGAACAAAAGAGGCCAGAGAAGCTCAGACGAGGGGGGAAACTAGGGGGTTCAGAAGGACAGAGAAATCTCCCTTGCTACAAAGGAAGGGCAAAAGAGTTGGCAGCAGCTCCCTTTCTACAAGGGGTGGATGGAAAGGCGAGGGCAGGTCTCCTGATAAACGTGAAGGCCATAGGATTGAAGGGGGTGGCCTGTGAAATCTTGCCAGGATATGAAACAAGCTACCGTGAACAAGGGGGTGTAGTCGTGGTGTCCATGAAGTCAATCCGGAGATCAAAGAAGACAGCTATAGGTGCAGTTACAAACCTCGGGGAAGGAACAAGATACTTACCTGTAACTTCGGTTCTCCAGCATGGGTATCTTTCATGGATTCACATGCTGTGAATATTCCCCGGCATCAGGCTGGGAATCCTCGGTAATATTAAACCAGTTTTGCTTTAAAGTTTAAAATACTTCTTGGCACTTATATAGCCTATTGCTGTCACTTTGGGTCATACTGCCCCAGCCAGTGACACCAGTCCTCCTTAACTCTACCCCGGGTGGCCATCTTCAGATTTGTAAGCGCGTGTAATGTGGCAATAGGAACCAAGAAGAGCCATAGCGGGTTAGGAGAGAGGGTCGCATGTGAATTCATGAAAGATACCCATCCTGGAGAACAAGAGTGACAGGTAAGTAACTTGTTCCTTCTCCAGCCTGGGATCTTTCATAGATTCATATGCTTATTCATTCATTTTTGTCATTTGTTATAGCGTCTTATGTATATGATTACACAGTAGTACATATACACAACCAATGGGAGGCGACACAGCACTACAGAAGGAATGGACTCATCTCTGGAACACTCACCTCTAGCAAATAGGTCGCGAAGCACTGCCTGGCTGACAGATAACTCGTTCCTGGAATCCCTGTTGATGCAATACAATCTCGTGAAGGTGTGGGTAGATCTCCACGTAACCGCCCGGCAGATGTCGAGCAGGGACACACCAGAAAGGAACGCCATAGTAGAGGCCACTGCCCTGGTGGAATGCGCCCTCGGTGTACTTGGCAGAGGCCTGTTTCAGAGCCGATGACAATGCAAGATGCAGCCGGAGAGCCACCTGGAAATGGAAGTCTTCGATAGGGCCTTTCCTCTTTCAACAGGTCCAAATGTCACTAAAAGTTGTCAAGTTCTCCGAAAGTCTTTTGTCAGTACAATATAAAACTACAAAGCACGGGGGAATATCCAGCCAGTGCAATGCCCTCTTCGCAGGAGTAGCGGGAGAGCCACAGAATACAGGCAGAAACAGAGACTCATTTTGGTGAAAAGTCGATAGAACCTTTGCCATGAAGGAAGGATGAGTGTGTAGCACAGATCAATGTGATCACTGCACCGCCTATAATGTCGACTTTCAAAAAGCCGACTGCCATTAGGGCACGGTGCAGTGATCACATAGATCCATGCGCGCCGCCTTCCCCCTATCTGCCACCCCCCTACACACTTACCTTGACGGCAGCACACACAGAAGTGTGCCACCGTCTCTCCTCTATCCCTGCATCGTAGGTTCTCTCCCACTATCGTGGGTCTGAACTGGCGCTGCAGGGTCCTTTTTTCTTTTTCTTTGTTTATTGTCCCCCGCAACCTCTGACCCCCATTATGCTGTCTAAGGGGAGCAAGGGACACTCCCGCAACCCTGCTTCCCTTAGTCACTGTAATCCTATTCACAGTTTTGGGACTGCGCAGTAATAGTACTGGTCGCAGTTTTTTAGGTGACATTTTGGTACTATCCCGTAGCACCAGCCTGGACTAGTGAAAAGTCAAGTATAGGGGCTTGCAGGAGAGAGCCTGAAGTTCCCCAACCCGCCTGGCCGATGTAACGGCCACCAGAAAAACAGTCTTCCATGATAGAAACTTTAACAGAGTCTGCTGGAGGGGCTCAAATGGAAGACCCATTAACTTGGAGAGAACCACATTAAGCTCCCACGCTGGCCCTGAGGCTTTTATCGGAAGCAGTGCCCAGAACAGACCCTTGAGGAACTATTTAACCAGTCTGTGAGACCATAGGGAACACTTTCCAGCGGTACGAGTATAATGAGTGATGGACGCAAGATGGACATTAATGGATGTGTGTGCAAGCCCTGCTTTTGCCAATGACAGAAGATGTGGCAGGATTTGATAAGCATTGATGCAAAAAGTGTCGAGCCGTTGCCAATGACACCATACAGTAAAGCGCGTCCACTTGGGCTTGTAGCAGGATAGAGTAGATAGTCCTTGCCAGAATCTTTCTGCATTCTAAAGGTAATGCAAACTGTCCAAATTCTAAGGCTGCAGGAGCCAAGCCGTCAACTTCAGGGAGTCTGGGTCGTGATGCAGAATGGACCCTCCGTATCTGGAGAGCAGGTCCAGTAGAGGAGATGATTTGATGCAAGGGGCCGCCGACAGATGAAGGAGGTTGGAGTACCAAATTTGATGGGGCCATGCCGGAGCAGTGAGGATCATTTTACAGTGACTCTGTTTGAGTGTATTCGGCACTCGTAGAAGAAGTAGAATTGGAGGGAATGCATAGAGGAACAGGCCCACCAAGGGGATCAAGAATGTGTCCCCTAGGCTCCTCCCTTGAGGATATTGGTTGGCAAACTGGGGGCACTTGGAGTTGGCCGCTGTGGCAAACATGTCAATCTATGGGTGACCCCACTTTGAGAAGAGAAGAAGAACTTGGCTCCGGTGGAGCGTCCATTTGTGGCAGTGTCATAGCTCCATGCTGGGGGAATCCACAATGGTGTTGTGGATCCCTGCCAGATGAAATGGAATGAAAAACATATTCTGCGATATTGTCCAGTTCCACAGTGCTTGCGCTTCCTTGGACAGTATGGGAGAGCGCCCCCCCCTGCTTCCTTATATATACATGTGGTCGTGTTGTCAGTGAAGAGGCAAACCACCTTGCCCTGGAGTTGGGGTTTGAAGGACTTGAGGGCCCAGACCACCGCTCGTAGCTCGAAGACATTTATGCATAGTGTCCTTTATTCCGGCTGCCACAGGCCTCGCCATAGTATTTCCCTGTGTGGGTCCCCAACCCTACAGGGAGACATCAGTTGTGTCTGTGGCCTGGTGTGTCGGGTGGCAAAAGGGAGCGCCCTGTGTGAGGTGCTTGCGATGATTTCACCAATGGAGAGTTTGGATAAACGCTGGAGTGAGTGTGATCTTGCCATTCCAGGAGCACTACACTTGCTGCCACCCAGCATCCAGAAACTCATGGAGAGGCCTCATATGTAGTCTGCAGTGAGGAACCAGGGGATGCAGGAAGACATCATCCCTAACAGAGACTTGATGGAGCGGACTGTCGTCAGCTGTAGCGTGGACAGCTGCTAAATCTTCCTGAGTTTGGCACTGACGTTCTCCTTTGAGGGGGTAGCCAGACATGACAGTGTGTTGAGTCGTGAACGTAGGAGCAGAGCATTCTGAGACAGCGTTACGCATGACTTTGGAAAGTTGATGGCGAATCCCAGCGAAGTGAGGCATCAGATGGTCTCTGCGGTGTGCTGCAGGGCTAGCGGCCATGAGGGGGCGTGTATTAGCCAGTCGTCTAGGTAGGGGTAGACTTAAATGCCTGCGCAGGTGAGATGAGCAGCCACCGGCACGTGGCATTTTGTGAAGATTCTTGCTGCTGATTTTAGTTTGAAAGGTAAAGCCTTGAACTGGTAATGCTTGCCTTGCACCACAAAGCAAAGGAAGTGTCTGTGCTTGCGATGTGTGGGGATGTGGAAGTAGGCATCCTCCAAGTCCAGGGAGGAGAGGAAGTCTCCCTGTTCTAGCTGTTCAAGAACATATTATATCGTGACCATGTGGAACTTTTGCGATTTTAGGAACTTGTTAAGCTGCCTGAGGACGAGGATGGGACTCCACCCAACAGACTTTTCTTTCACCAGAAAGTATCTGGAGTACACTAAGGAGTCCAGGACATGCAATGGTACGCCTTCTATAGCCCCTGGTTCCTTTTTCTTTATGTGGAGAATGGAAGGGCACTTGCCCAGAAATTCAAGGGTGTGACCCTGTTGAACGATGTTGAGCACCCATTTCTGGGTGGATATGTTGTGCCACTAATTGATAAACTGCAATATCCGGCCTCCCACTCGGTTGCTGAAGTGGGGGCCTGGGTTCTGGCATTGATCAGGCTTGCTTGGGAGTTTGCATGCTGTTCGAAGCTCTGCAGCTTCTCTGCATACCACTATACACTTGCAACCTCCCTCGACATACCTGCGAGCTGGTGTAAGGTGGCTGGCGGTATGAAGGCCGATAATCCCTGGAGGTTCTGGAGAATCGGCCCTTACCGGATCAAAAGGACTGTCTCCACTGCTTCATGGTGCCCAGGGAAGAGGCTGTATCCATGTCTGCCTTTATTGCCTGTAGGGTCTCATCAACCTTCTTCCCAAAGAGGTCCACTCCATCAAAGGCTATGTCTATGACTCTAGACTGTACTTCAGGGCAGAAATTGGTGGCTTTTAACTACTCTTGGTGCCTCTGCACTACTCCATTACCCATAATCTCGGGAGGATAGCTCAGAGGCACGCACTCACCTTGGAAGCAAGATGATGCGGAGCAACACAGGTTCGATCCCCGGGTCCACACTTAGAAACATCTGGGTATTAAGCGCATTTTAAATAGCCTATTGTATATATGTATATATATATATCGGAAACCCGCTTCCGCTATATCTAGAGCGTCAGTGATGGCGTGATCCGAAGCAGCCTCTCCTTCAAGTAATAAGGCAAGTGCTTCATCCTTTTTATCGTCCAGCAGGAAATCTCAGATGGGACCCACCTTATACCACAATTCCCTGTCGTATCGGGAGAGAGAATGGCTAAAGAAATGGCTACCATAATGGTGGAGGTGGCTGTGGTAATCACCACTTTGCAAAAGCATCCAGTTGCTTTCCTTCCTTATCCGGGGGCAAAATGCACGGGGAAGAAGAGTTGGCTGAGCCCTTCCTTTCCACAACTGACACTCCAGAGTCGGGGCACGGCTGATTGCGAAGACACTGCAGTATCCAGAACGTTATATTTCTTCTCCAGGCAATCCTTTTTCGGAGGATCAGAGAATGGATTTTTTATAACCAACAAACCATCCTCCCAGATGTTATCTAGCATGTGGATGGCCATGCAGAATGAAGCCTCCAGACGCTCTTCTTGATATATTGCAGCATTTGGACAGGCTGTGTCTTTGACACAGCAGGCTCCAGAGTGAAAAGTGGTTTTCCCTTCATGTGCTGTGGCAAAAAGTAGAGTGCTGGAGGCATCTCTTTTTCTACACTCACACCGCAGGGAAATGAAGCGATTACTGGCACCTGTGGAGTCATCAACGGTGCCATAGTCGATAATGGTGCTAATGGCGGTCTGGTAGGCAAAGCAATCCTGGCAACTTTTATAGCAGTCGGCGACAAGGTCATCGACGAAGCTATTAACGATGGTGCAGTCGTCGACGAAGAGGTGGTATATTCTTGTCAATGCCACAAGGGGAGGGAATATCGACACTCTCTCCCGAACCACAGAAGCCGAATGGGATCGACCCTCCCACTGTGGTTGGCACGGGTGCCTAATGTTTGGAATCACAGGGATCCACATGGCAGCCAATGGGGGTGGGGAGAGGGATTTGGGAGAGGTTGTGGATAGGAAGGGTGAGTTTAGGGAAACCGCACAGAGGGTGAGAGAAACGAAATTGGATGGTAAGGGTGTAGGAAAGGAACATACATATATTAAATTCCATACAATGTATCCTCAACCTGGCATCTGTCTGTAATCCTGAACCCTACCGAGATGGAGACACTACAGACATTACCCACTCTACGTATCTCCAGTACCCCTACTTGACATGCAACAAACAAGCAGGATGGAACATGAGGCTGCGATGTGAAGAACATAACAGTTTAGCAAGCAGCATGAAACAAACACGTGGTTCTCCCCATATAAATACACGTGACTCATGGCCTAAACAGTCAAAGCGTTGCGTGCGTAGACACATACAGATGTAACAGCATGTTAACAACCCAAATGATGGTACAGTCTCTTTTCCCCCCTCAGTGTGCATGTGTTAATGATGCAGTACTTTCCTCATGAACTTTAGGCATGACAACCCCACAATGATTCCTTAGTTGTGCAGAGGATGACAAATGGGGAACGGCTTATGTAACCGCTTGTTTCAGTTCCCAAGAAACCAGATCAAGCACAGTTATTCCCTAAATACGTTTTTAGAGAAAACCGACGTAGTGTCAGAAAGGAACAAACAGTTAAACAACTGGTGATGGTGGTGGCGCTGTTGTGCAGCCCAAGATGGCTGCTTAGCTTTGGAGCTCCGTGTGGCTCCGGCCAAAATCCGCCCACAGCTGCGGTCTTCTCCATCCCTGCAACCCCACACTTTGCTGAGCTGATTCTCTATCCCTCCTGCCTGCTCCCTGACAATACCGGTCCGAATCGGTCCCTGGTGACCAGCTAACGGGACTCTTGAGTCGGCTGCCTGTCGGCCTGCAGGGGCCTCTGCGCCCGCCTGGCTCCCGTCTCCTCCTCTCCGGCTCCTCTTTCCTGCGGCGGGCAGTGGAGCGCTCCGTGCGGTGCCTGTGTGTCCTGCCCCCCTCCTAAGGGCACCCGCTGCACGGCCGGCGAACAACTACTTGAGGCGGGATTCCCGCCATCATCTGTGGCGGCCCCCCCTGGAGTGCACCGTTGCGCAGGCGGCCGCCGCGGGAGCCTGCGCTGGAGCGTTCCCCGGCTCCTTCCCTCACTACCAGCGCCGGAGCACCTGCCTTGGCACGCCACGGGGCGGCTGGGCTGGAGCCTGTCTGCCCTTGGGGATACGTGGCCCACTAGCCTGGGCGGAAGACTGCAACATCCAGGTGAGCAGCGGGAGAGGGGCCCACGCTGTGGTGCTCGCGGTGCGCCCAGGCTGGCCCTCGACTCCTCGCCTTGCTGCTCCCTGGAGCCCGGAATATCTCACCCCACCCTGGAGTGGGGCACCATGCCCAGACTGGCTGCCCCGGGAGTGGGCTTGCAGGGACACGTGCTTAGAGCACTGGACACCTCTTCAATCCCCATCATTGGGGCCCCGGACTGCACCATAGCCCCCCCTTACGCGGATGGCTCGCAATTGAAGAACCCTTGGGCCAGTGGTGCGCTTGGCCTACATTCTCCCCCCCTTCGATTGGAGGCTTCTGGGCTCCTGGGGGAGCGAGGCCTGACAAACTGAACTTCCACAGTGCCCCCCAACCTAACAGAGGAGTGACCCCATACGCAACTGCTACATTTTTGCCAGGTGGCTACTCGCAATTGTGGATTGGCAGCCTACCCCTCTTGGCCCCTGAGGGGCCCAACGCTCTCTATCTGGCTGCGGCCTCCCTGCCTCCATTGCTGCCATAGTCTGTCTGCACCACCGCCACGGGCGTAGTGCCCGCGTCCTCCCATCGCCTCGATCCCTTGGCCATCCGCTCTTCCCTATTTGCTGCAACTGTGAGCCCCCGCCTCACCCGGGACTGTACCGGCAATGTCCAACAGATCTAGAGGGGCCTCGAAGGGGGGAGCCATGGACAAATTTACTAAGACTGTCCCGAGGTCGGAGGCTGGTCACACATCATCCCTGCAGGAGGAACCTGAGCCTGACCCTCACCCCTGTACAATGGCCCCCGATTTCACTACACTTATGGAATCTATGGCCAAAAATGTTGCCTCCTTCCACGAGAAGTTAGATGACATTAATGCCAATGTGGCCTCCCTAAAAACACAAGTGGACCAGGCGGCTACCAGAATAACTGATGCTGAAAGTAGAATATCAACGAACGAAGATGATATTCAGGTGCTGCAGAACACAGTTGCCTCCTTATCGCGGGACATGAAGAGTGTGAAAGCAAAGTGCGATGACTTGGAATCGCGCTTTCGCAGAAACAACCTGTGTATTATTGGCGTCCCTGAAAACTCCCTGAAAGCGTGCATGGAGGATGCTGTTGAAACCCTGCTCAGAGACCTGCTCGGCAACCCAGCCCTCTCGCCCTACTTCACCGTTGAACGTTCCCATCAAGCTTTGTCACCACGCCCCAAACCAGGCGACATCCCAAGGCCCATCATCGCCAGGATTCTAAATTACCACGACAGAAACCTCATTCTCCGCCTGGCGCGTGAGAAGGGAGACCTACGCCTCGAGGCCAACACCGTAAGGATTTCCCTGGACTTTTCAATAGCGGTACAACAGGAGAGACGTCAATTCCTCTGGGTCACGAAATTGCTTAGGGAACGAAGTGTCCCGTACGCCACCCTGTTCCCTGCATGACTCAAAATTACACACAGTGTCAAACTGTACTTTTTTACTGCACCCGATGAGGCAGTGAAATTCATTGAGGCACACATCCCTCTTCGTGATCCAGCTGGTGGGAGCGCCAACGATGATTGACCTAGCGTATCTTACCCTAATGCAGCCTAACCCGTCTAGTAATCCTTCACCTTGAATGTGTCAATGGCAATAATGTACTGAAAACTCAGCGAACTCAGCCCCTTCTACAAGCACCCGGCTTCGGGCTTACCCTTTGTACTTTGGACATTGATCTCCATTTCCCTCTCGGGGTGCGGAGCTGGCCATGAGCCTTAGTTACTTTCTCAGTCCCATCCTGTTTCCAATAGCCTACTGACTTTGGGGCCTGACATAGGATCCGTTTTCCACAGAACCTGTCTTCGACAGCTCTTGCTGTCCTATATGACGCTTAAACGGCCGTTGACACGGCAACAGCACACCTCACTGCAATTGCAATGTTCATGGTTTGTTGGGGGTTATTGCTGGTTAGCCCCGGTTGGGCCATGGTAGGGGAATATCCCCGTTGGATGTTGCCCTTTGACCTCTACTTCTCAGGGAGTGTCGATTTAATCGGTGGCACCCGCTCTTGGGGGGTGGGATATACACTTCAAGTTGAGGGAGGGCAGTGAGGGTGGGGGGAGGTAAGGTTGGGGTTTTGGAAAACGTTATTGTAAAAGGCAGAGGCAGACAGGCAGACCACATGACATCGGGGCGCCCACTTAGGGGCTTGCTCGCCCTATTTGCAAACTACGGCGACAGTGTGGGGATGTTCCTTAGACTCTTAGAATGCCTACTACAGTGATGTCCTAGAACATCCGTGGCTTAAGTAATTATACCAAGGCGCGTAAAATCATGACCTACGCCAATAGACATGGATGCAAAATACTACTGTTACAGGAAACGAATTCCACGGGCCCCCTGACCAAGCGTATGGCACCATCATGGGGTCCCCACAGATATTCCACCTCCTATTCGACCCGAGCCAGAGGGGTACTGGCAATGATTCATAAATCACTTAAGTATTCACTCCACAAGAGCTATATAGACCTAGAGGGAAGATATATTATATTGTACTGCACAATAGCTAACAGAGAATATTTGTTAGTGAACACCTATGGCCCTAATGTGGACTCCCCCGACTTTGTCGACCAGGTGGTATCTATACTACTGGGCTATGTGGGGGTGCATATTATCTGGAGGGGGGATATGAACTTAATTTTAGACATTACACTGGACAGAACAGGCACACCTCCCAGACCACTATCCGGCGCGTCCCGTAGACTCCTAGCACACTGTACAACACTCGACATCCAAGATGCATGGCGGGTACTACATCCACAAACACGCGAGTACACTCACTACTCCTCGGTGCACGATAGCTCGTCCAGAATTGACATGTTCCTTCAGTCAAGCGCAATGCTGGGGAGAGTGGTGGAAACTCAAATTCTGGCTTGCACCCTTTCGGACCATTCACCGATCGTGATGTCCCTGGAACTGGAAGTACCTCCCCCCACCATCAACACTTGGAGGTTCAAGTCTTCTGCACTGCAAGACATAGTATGCAAGGCAGACATTCTTGCCGATATTCAGTCCTACTTTGAGCTCAATACACCCCAGTCCACCTCCCTGGGAGTCCGATGGGACGCTTTCAAAGCCTTTATCAGGGGAATGTCTATATCCAGGGAGGCAGGAGTCCTTAAGACTATACGAGCAGCCCTTGGCCGCTCCGAAACCAAACTGCGTGTACTGGAGAGGGCCCACCCATCATCAGTTGACCCTGTCACTCTTCTGCAAATTAGCAAAGAACTCCAATTCTTTAATGAGCAAGCCACTAGGGAGGTGCAATACTTCAGCCGCCCACAAGCTGTGCGGAAATATGGGGAGGGTGATAGGCCCGGGAAAACACTGGCCACCTTGGCTAGGGGTGAGTGGGGCCAAACTCAGATCACTTGCGTTAAGCACAGACATGGAACAGCGCAGAGATCTGACCAGCAGATCCTGGAAGTCTTCACGGACTTCTATTCAGAACTATACTCTCAGCCCCCCGAACACAGCGCATCCTTTATGCGAGACCTCCTCGAGCAGATTCCCACAACTTGTATTTCCCCCGCAACCAGAGACCAACTGGATTCCCCCTTCCAACTAGATGAAATAGTTGAGGCCATATCTAAGTTCCCTAAAGGTAAGGCACCGGGCCCCGACGGGCTGACTGCAGAATTTACCAGGAGCACGTCACCATACTAGCCCCCAAACTACTTGAAGTATGGAATGAGTCACTCTGACTAGGGTCCCTTCCCCCGACACTGCGTGAGGCCGTTATAATGGTTTTACTTAAACCGGGTAAGCCCAACGATGAGTGCGGATCATACAGGCCCCTCTCGTTAATGAATTTGGACACTAAAACAAAGACACATTATTGGCAGATAACTACCTGGCTTGCGGCAGAGCAAGCCGAAGCCAAGATGGCGCGTTGGCGCACCCTTCCACTTTCACTAGCCGGGAGACTCTCACTGGTGAAGATGATTTTGCTCCCCAAATTACTGTACATATTTACCAATGTCCCTATCTGGCACAGAAAGAGATACTTCACAAATGTACACAAGCTGTACGCCCAATTCCTGTGGCACTCTGGCGCTGTGTGTAAAAAATGGTCAGATATGACACTCCCCTTTGATAGAGGGGGATTCACTGCCCCCGATATGCTACGGTACTGATCGCAGCACAGGCACAGTTCGCCTCTTATTGGTATCCCGCCCCCATGTCAAGCTGGAAACACTGGCAGCAACGGGCACCAACATAATGTCTTTAATTCTATACCAGCAGTACGTACCTGATTCACCCATCGACCCAGTCCATGCCACGGTGCAAGCCTGGGGCCGGATATTCGAGACCTGCACCGAACAACACCCATACTAAAAATGGCTCCCCGCCTGGTGATTTCCCGGGCTGGAACCCACATTCGACACAGCACCGGAATGACGCTGGGAGGACCTGGGATATCACGCCCTAACTGACTTCTACCCTGAAGGACAGTTTATAACTCCACAAACGTGGAGGCCGGGTCACTCGGGCTCCGCACTGGAAACCTTGCAGTTCTATCGACTCTGCGCCGCCTTCAAAGATGCATGGCCTGACTTCCCCAATGAACCCGGACTCCCTTGGGATTACCTACATCGCCAACTCGGGTGGCGCTCGTGGGGTGGTTTCTCTACTCTACAAACTCTTACTGACCACTGCCCCCCCCTGACCCTCCAAGGCCCGAGACGACTGGGCGTCTGAGCTGGAGTTGGAGCTCACTGACCACCTATGGGAGAAGATGTGTTCTCATACCAATAGGGTTTCCTTAAACTTCTGCTATCGAACCATACAGTTTAAGTTATTAAACAGGCTGTACTACACCCCACGCAGGATCTCCAGCTTTGCGCGTGCTGACCCACGACCTTGCCCTCGCTGCGGCACGGAAGGAGCTTTCTGGAATTGCCCGGGCCTGACTGCATTCTGGGGCAGGGTATTGGAAACGCTATCTGAGATCACTGACTCTGCGGTGGACACTTACCCGTTGGGATTTTTGTTTGGGATATGGCAGACTGAGGGGGCTAGGAGCATGGCTTAGTTCCTAATTATTGGCTGTATAGTAGCTAAAAAATGTGTTTTACAGAACTGGAAAAGTCCCACCCCCCTACATTCCAGAAAGGGTTAAATCTGCTCACGTGGTCCCGAAACTGCGAAGAAGAGTTTCTTGAAATGATCCCAGCTCGCTCCCGCCCCAAAAATATATGGTCCGCCTTCAACAGTTACTTGAATGGCTTAGATGATACTTCCAGATTAGACGATTCTCCCCAACCTCCTCCTTGAAGTGCTCAGGGACTTGTTGCCCCGCGATATGTCACCCCCACCCATGCTGTCGTTTTATTGTTTCTGTATACCCCTGTATTCACTCATGCATGTACCTAATGCTCTGACTGCTCTGATGTATGTGTATGCTATATGCCTCTGCCAACTAAAAATAAAAGTTTAAAAAAGAAAAAAACAACTGGTGATGGCAACCGTGAACAGGGCCGAGGGTTTTACTTAGTTTTTGATCCAGGAGCCCCGTGGGACTGCCTGGACGCAAAGAGAAGTCACAGAGTGATGCCAGGTCTCCCAAGTCACCACTGCGTGGCCTGAATCGCTGCTCCCTGCTTCGTGTCTCGCCACTGCATCACCAGTGCTCCCGCTGTCTTCTGCAAACGCTGCCTCCATCTGAGTCGACTCTCAATAATCTGCACATGGCACAGGCAGGCAGCGGCTGATAACGACTCCCTAATTATGCGCAGCTGTGCAAGCACGCATGTGCTGGGCCGCAGTCTTGCTGGGTAATGTAGTGCCCAACACTCAATGCTGCCACCTTCAGGTCCTGCAATGCCTGAACCGCCTTTACCTGTTCCCACCACTTTTCCTGACAGCTCTGGTCTACGAAGTGATGGCGGCGACAGGGCTTTGTGCGGCTTGTTGACAGTATTGTTGTCATGGATGTTGATGGATGTCTTTTTGCAGCAGAATGAGACAAAGGTGATAGTTTAGTTGTGGTTGTAGTCGTGGATGTGGTCTTGGTCACAGATATATTAATTGTGGACGGGGCTGTTGACGAAATGGATGGAGCCGTTGTCAGCGAAGGGGGTTTAGTCAAGGTGTGCGACTTATGTCCCCTCTTAGGTCTCTTCCCCAGGGATTTGTCCTCATGGGACCTCAACCTCTTAGCAGAGGCAGTACGTTCCACAGGCCTGCCGACCCTGGCAGAGGCATGACTTTGGACCGAGGCCTAGACAGAGGCCCCGTCACCTCTTCCAGCCAAGTCACCAACCTTCGTTGACGATCCTTTCGGGTTTTCAATAAAAATGACTGGCAATACATGCATTTATCATGTTGCTTGTCCACAAAGATGCTTTTAAGGGGACACTTGGAGCAGGTCCTGAACAGGCTTTTCTTGCTGGCATTCTCCATGTGCGCATGGAGAAGGGCTCAAAATCGAGAAGAAGGCCTCACACGACGAGAAGATCAGTCGATGGTCTGGATCTTCACCGACAATGGGTCCCCGCTACCGGTAATCACAAAGTGACGGATGATGATGAAAATGATGGAAAATATATCTCAGTAATAGGACAGTCAAAAAATTCAAATTGCAAAACAACGAGGACTCCCAACAAGTAAACATGCAGTAAAAATTTGAAGATGGCCACGAGGGGTGGAGATAAGGAGGAATTATGTCATTGGCAGGGGAAGTATGATTCTAAGTGACAACAATAGGCTATATAAGTGCCAATCAGTAGTTTGAAGCAAAACTGCTTTAATTTCACCAAGGATTGCCAGCCTGACGATGGGGAATATTCATAAACATTTGACTTCATGAAAGATCTAATGCTGGAGAAGGGGGGTAAAAAAAGTCGACAAACCCCACCTGTGACCAGAAGGTTGATGATGTGTCTGTGACAAGAGGGAAACTTAAAACTAATAGCATCTGCTTGACAAACATCTAGAGCCGGGGAGGAGATATACTTATGTGAGTTGCAAATAATGGGGAACATTCAATAGCCGGTATGACTTGGTCATGGCATTAGTGACTGACGAGAGACTGAGGAGGAGACTGATCACCTCCCACACCTCCTGCACACTGAAGCCACAGATGGGTCAGTTGAAGGTGTCAACATCGCTACAGACCTGTCAGAATAGCAACTGACAGACTATGGCTATTTGCTGGGACAGTTTGCCGATCTGTTTTCACTGACTCCAGGTCATGCAGAGTGGTGCACCCATGATGTGGACACTGGAGACAATGAGCTGGTGAAGAGCAGGATTCATCGGATGTCCGATAAGGTCAGGGACACGATCAAGGAGGATGTTTCCAAGATGCCCCACAGCCCCTAGGCTAGCCCAGTGGTGCTGGTCCCTAAAAGGACCAGTGGTGGGAAGACTGAAGTTTGATTTTGTGTGGACTACAGGGGGCTCAATTCTGTCAGGGAGACAGATGCTCACCCCATTCCCCAGGCAGATGAGCACATTTACAGGCTTGGTGCTGCCAAGTACATGAGTACCTTTGATCTCACGGCAGGGTACTGGCAGGACAGATGGAGAGAGAGAGCGAGAGAGGTCAGCATTCTCAACCCCGGAAGGACATTATCAGTTCACTGCGATGACCTTCGGATTAAAGAATGCCCCTGCCACTTTTCAGTGGATGGTTAACCAGGTTTTGTCTGGTTTGGAAAACTTCAGTGTCGCCTATCCAGACGACGTTGCTGTGTTCAGCCACACCTGGGAGGATCACCTATCCCACCCCAAACAAGTGCTTCAATCGCTGCAGAATGCAGGCCTGACTATCAAGGCCACAAAATGTCAGATAGCGCAGCGCACAGTGACTTACCTAGTCCATCTGGTCCGTGGAGGTAAGAAACAACCTTGTGAAGTGAAGGTACAAGCTGTGAAGGATTAGAACATCCCTGTAGAGGAGCAGGTAAGCACTTTTTGCCAGGCCTCCGCCCCCTCACCACCGTCAGATTGGAATAGCAGATAAAGAGCTACAATTGGAAACCCATTTATGAATCCATGCAATATTCCTGTACTGTGCCGAGTGTATGAGCGATGATATGCACTCAGACCGGAATTCAGAATATACCCTCACGTTGAGGCACTGGAAGGCTGCTATCAGGAAGGATGCCCACTGCCAAGATGCCAAAATGTGGCTATGGGTAATATGGATGAACTCTAAGTAAAGTCTGACGACAACAGAATGATGTCATAAAGAAGATGTATGAGACTACGTCGAAACGATGTGAAAAAACTCAAGACTGATGATGTAACTGAAGCACTAAGAGAAACATGTATCCAAAGATTAAGTTATTGTGAATATAAGAAAGTGAAGCAACCTGCAGACCAATAACTGTAAATACGCTGTAACGCAAGGTAGAAAAGACTTATAGAAGCTTGCTAAAAAGAAGAGGTATATACATAACGTTTAGGAAGGCCATTGGAAGAAAATGGACGATGGCCTGTGTTAAGAATCATCCCTGCATCCTCAAAATACGAGCGTAGTATTGTAAATTAAAGAACTGATGAGCAGCTGATTTTGTGCGTAGAATAAGCGAGTACCTTGGCCTGGAATCAAGGATGCTATTTCAAGAGATGGGTGTAAGGAACAAAGGGGGTCGATTGAACACACCATGTGCGTAAGACATATTTCCACTTCAGATTAGGAGCAGCAATGACATTTACAGGTGCCTAGTGCTGAACTACCAAGAAGGCAAGTCTCTAGAGGCCAAGAAGAGCAACGACACCCCGCATTATAGAATCAAATAGCAGTAATTGAGAGGCTGAAATTGACAAAATCATGGTCTCCCAACTCATGACTTAGAAGTCGAAGACACGGGCTGTTCATTAAAGCCAGATGGAGATAGTAATGTGCCCATACTCCCTTAATTGTTCCAGAACACTCAACAGACTACAAGGTCAATTACAAACGGAAAGCCTTAGCAAAGGATCAGTTCAATGAAATGTGATGGACTAATTGGGAAAACAAAGAACAAATTGACGCAACTCGAACACCTAGGTTTCGTTTTCACTCACGTGCTGCTAGCTGAGCCGAAGGTCCAAGGTTGGATGGGGTTGCCAAACAATCATAACCTGCCACACACTTTTACATACAATGTTGTATTTTATTAGTCTGCTGCCATATTCTCTGCTATAACCAGTATATGACGTGTGTAGAAGTAGTTAAGGGCGTGTCCTCCAGACAAGGGGAAGCCAATGAGATATTAACTCTTATATTATTCTATATGTAGACATGTTCCCCTGATCCAGCCCCTCCCGTGAGTAGGTTTAACAAAATACCACGTAGGATGATGTTACAAATGACGTATTAAAAACAATTTAAATTCTGTTCAAACAAGATAGAATGTGAATATTCATACATCTGTTGTTATAGCTGTATAACTCCTTGCTCTCTTTCCTTGAGATTAAAGCAGTATTTTACCATCTTCCTTGGGTCTGTCTGGTTATTTGGTCTAAGATATTTACTGGTAATTCCATCTAGCACCCAGAGGATGCTTCCAAGTGCTAGAGCACAACCCACCACAAAGATGCAGGTGAGAGCCTTTCTAGGTCTCACCGGGTACTACTGGTCGTTCATTAAGGGGTTCGGGACCGGTGCCATGCCCCTGAATGACGTAACTTCCAAGAAAATGCCAAAGAAGGTAACCTGGACCCCCGCCTGTCAAACCTCCTTTCAGGATTTAAAGGATGGATTGTGCAGGGCCCCAGTTCTGAAAGTGCCAGATTATGGTCAGGAGTTCATTATCCAGACAGGCGCCTGTGATTTTGGGATTGGAGCAGTGTTAGCGCAGTTGAACTTCCAAGGGGTAGAGCAACCTGTAGCCTACATTATCAGGTGGTTGACAAAAAGGGAAAGGAACTGGGCTGTTGTTGAAAAAGAGGCTAATGTGGTCCTGTGGGCCGTAAGGAAGCTGAAACCCTATATCTTTGGGTTGCACTTTACGATCCATACAGACCACCGGCCTCTGCAATGGTTAATGGCATGCAAGGAGAGAACCCTAAACTTCTGCGTTGGGCCATATTCCTACAGGGATTAGATATGGACATCCAGCACAAGCCACGATCCCAGCAAAGAAATGCAGGAGGCCTCAGCCGGTACATTCACCTTGATGACGAATCAGACCCTCAGGAGGGTGGAGGTTCACATGTTGAGGCTGGGGGGCATGTGAGGAATTCGACCATATGCACGGTGGGTTAGCGCTCGCCTGGACTTTTTTGAAATTTTAAAATAAATTGAATGGTGGTAGATCAGTATCCAGAATATGTGTGGGGCTAATCTACACACCTTTGCCTTTGCTCACCGCACGACACACACATAGACCTGTGTACTCTGGGTCGACACAGCCTACAGGCGCCGTCCACCCTATCATATTTAGTTAGAATATGACAGCCAAGAGTACATCAAGGCATCTCAGAGGGGGAGGGCAAAAGCCATGGACAGCCTAATTAAATAACAAAGGCCCCATGGATCTGCCCTTTTCTTTGTTAGCTGCTGGTGGCAGCCTTTCATGCTAATCAGAGTTAATTCAAATAGGCCCACAGGAGGCCCCGTCGCAGGACTAACAAAGGACAGGAAACCCCCAACACCCCTTTCATATGCACTGTGTCAACCTGAAGCCAGCTCCCGCCCTAAAGTATCAATGACAGTGAGCTGTCTTGTCTGGTACATGTGTTTACAGTATGCAACCCCGGCAGGGGGACCCCATTCAGAGGATAGGAGTATGTGAGTTGATGGAGACAGAAAGTCTGTTCCCGCCACAGCTTCAAAAGAGACCTCCGCTTTGATCAAGAACCACAGACAGCTCGAATAACCAGAGCCTTTGATCCCCAACAGACAGGAAGATGGGTGGGATTTAGTATTACATGTGTTCACCCCTTTACCTTTTCTGTTGCAAGGCACTCTGGTTATGACCTCGTACATACAGGAGATTGTTGGTGGGGACCCAGGGTTGGTTCATTAAGGTAGGCTTAGCCTACAAAAATCACTGGGCCCATTTGGCTTTAAAATAGGGCTGAGCCCTTCTTTGGGGCAGATCATCTGAAGACTTTGCAAGGAGTAACAAGAAGAACTTGTTTGGACACTGGCTGAAGGTACAGTCTGCCTTACAGCTTTAGCTGCATCCGACTGCACCACTGACTGTTGTCACACCGCAGTTGCTAACATCATCTGAGAAGCCGCGACCAGTGCTTCAGATCCCCCAACCAGTACTGAGACAATACATGACCCCGAGCCGCCATGTAGGCCAGCCTGCAGCAGTCCATTCAGCCTCGCTGGTCAAACTGCCTGCCGCCTGATACCCGCAGCTGTTTCCCATCTTGAACTCTGCTGCAGGAGCTGTAAAGCACCCTGACCCCAACTCGACCCTCTCGAGCATTAAGAATTCTACAAGCACAAGGTACATTGTGGTTCTGTCCCCCTGGTCCTTCTCCAAAGGCCCCTAGTGACATTTTACGACCCTTTGCTCCCTTTGTGCTGAAACTAAGTATCCTTGAACTATTGCGATTAATTATTATACCAAAATACCCTCCGGTCAGTATCCAGAGTGCATCCTTTTTCCTTCTTGAAATTATGTGTCCTCTGTGTTCCTTTACAGGGTGGGTTGTATTTTGTAATGTGTTAGAACTGTCTGTTGTGACAATAATAAAGTAGCTATTTGTATACAACCTTGAGTGGACAGTCCATTTTATCATTGGGTAATAATTGTATATTCACTGTGTTGCAACTAACCAACGATCCACGACCTTGCAGAAATAAGCCTGATGTTCATCCATGTTACCAGAAATTGGACAAGGAGGTTTATAATTTGCTTGTGTTTCCAATCTGTTTGGATCCCTTCTGGTGTTCTAGAGGTGTGGGGCTAAATGATGGTTTAGAAACCGATATTCATCCCTGGACCACTGGTGCTCCGGAAGTTGATTCCTTACAGACATCTCTTATGCAAGGTCAATTTACTGGGTCTCATAGGGTGGCTTTCGAGACTGGTTGTGTTCAAACCCATATGGGTGGCTCGGAACTACCACTTGACCTAGTAACGATCACATGCTTCAGTCATTGCCTGCTTGCCTTTGAGCACACAATCCCATTCACTCCTCAGGTGCTCTTCAAATATAGGGATTATGTTGATGTATTTTACAAGTAGAGGAGGGCGGAGGATCTTCCACTCCATCTTGAGAACAAATCCCCTCTACATTTTGTGGAAAGGACCAAAATCCTATACAGCCGGATGTCTGCTCAGATTGCAGCAGAAGAGGGCCCGGCGGACTTCTTATGGACAGAGTTTATTCCTTGTCTCGATGGTTTCTGACTTACTTTTCGTGCCTAAATCTGGCGGGGAGCTGCGGCCTTGTGTGGATTAACAATATTACTGTCAAGAAATGGTCTACTTTACCTGTTCTGCTGGTGTTACTGGATTAGGTTGGCCAGGGCCTGCGTGAGATCAGGCAGAACTGGGTTCCCCATGGTGCTGGAATGAACCTCCCCCTGGGCAGTTCCTGCCTATGCAGCGACTTAGTCAGCTCCTGCATGTGGGCCGGAAGTGTTGAAGCAGGAAGCAGGCATCTGTTCTAGGTTGGGGATGCTTTCAAGATTGAAGGAGGTCTCTGGGCTCCGGGGCTGACATCAGAGATGAGGAAATTAGAAGCAGACACGAGGAAATTAAAGTTTAATTACATACAGTAATTCCTCAGTGGCAATTACAAGTGCCTTCCCCATCCGTCATGTGTGCCACACTCCCGGCACACGCAAGGGGCATTCCCCAGCAGAAGGCTCTGGCTGTGCGGATATTATGTCATGTTATAAAGCTTTTATACTGTGCCAATCACCACCCAAGGGATCTCCCAGTGCTGGTACTTTGTCGGAGGGTACAGGGATTAGACATTTGGTCACAGACTAGGGGTACATGCTCGTGTGCACATTGGCTGGCCCGGCATGCTGCCATGACACACAATGCGGGAGCCCCAGGCACACAAGTTTAGTATTCTCTATCCAGGGCACATTGGCACTGTGCAGTCCCGGGCCCCCACCCTGAGCGTGGCCAGGCTGAGTGCACTACTTAGCCAAGTGGGCACCTTACGGCCGTGACGCAGGAGGAAGAGACCCTTACATGAAACACGTGTATGCCACAATTAGAAAGGGGGGTGGCTTTCTGAATACTTATTGTTTTTTTTTCTAATTATTGTAATAACATTTTCTAAATGCAGCAATCTTTAAAGAAGGAACAGACTGATTCTGTAAGCCTGGGTTCACAGTGACCCCATGGTTGTGAAGTTAAAAGGATATCATTTTTATATAATACAGTGTGAGAATATAATAGAATCGATCTTCTATAAGTACTTTATCAGGATCTTTTATATTCATGTAGTCGGGTGCTACACGTCCTGGTCAGGAACAGCAGCAGAACTCTTTTTCGAAGAGCGGGAGGGTGTGGTGTGTTGCATCCTATGCGGCTGGCATGCAATGCCCACTGTCGTGCTAGGTGCTGGAGGAATGCATAATGGGTGAGTGCCAAAGTTCTAGGGTTCAAGATTGGGTGTAGATCAAGGAGATGGGGGTTTCCTTTCGTGCAGGCTGTCGCCCCGGTACCTGATTGCACCTGTACCTAAAGTAATGACTTACCTTTTCCACTTGGCGGCGTTCCGCCATGTTCCTGCGACCTGTTCCATGCTGCCTGATTAGTCACACGGAATGGAAACAACTTGGATAGCACCATTCGAGCCAATTCCTCGCGAAACAGCATGTGGAGTCTGTAAGGAACTCATGGTGGCAACAGTAAAGACAGACACAAGTGATCACAGTGCAATGGTGTTTCATCAGCAATGAACGCAGGGTGGAGAAACGGCTAACCGAAACCTAAATCTAAAATGGGGTCACATCGACCATCAAAATGAAAAAAAAGGCAGTCCTAGTGGCGTTGTGTCAAACAGAAGGGCCTATACTAAGAAAAACCTATCCCCAGTCCTTACCTCATATGCAACAAATCGATTAAACAGTTCCTTTTTCAATGCACTTTGGGTGATAACTTTCGACCCTGCATCTCCCTCTTTCGGGTTCAGACCCCTTTTAGACGTTCGCCTCCCTCTTCCAGGCTCACTGTGGCTTTTCTTACTTTCACAAATCTTAACTTCTTTTTAAACAATTCTTTGGGCTTCACCCCTTTTTGTCGGCTTCCCTCTGTCGGGTCACTCTCGCCAACTTTACAACACACTGTTCATAGGGACTTCAGCAAATGGGACCCATTTCCTTTAGTTTCTCAATCATCTGTCGGTCAAAGACTTTCGACAGTAGAGAGGATTTTACAAAGCCCCTGTATGATCTTTTTGATCTCTTCTTGCCTCTTCTCAAGGGCTTCTGGTTACGGTAGTTTCTACCATCGGGTAATCACCCAGAGTTCCTGACTAAGCAACCACGTGATGACGGAGTCCTCTGTTGCTGGTTTTTCCCCTTTCTCGTCGATTGTATCTTTAAGCTTCTTCAAAAGTTCAAATTAGCCATTGGCTATTTATCGTTCAACACAGTTCCATTTCTTATCGGCTCTTCCCTCGACTCACCAGCTGTGATGAACTGCTTGGCTTTCTTCTCCTTTGAGTCAAGGTTGGTACCATAGAGACCTGTGTCTCTCCCCGGCTTGGTTATCAGCAGAGGAGGTCTCATGTACCGCAGACATCTACTGCAACACAGCCTGGCTATTGTGCATGGACTTATAATTCCCTCTGCAGAGGTTTCACAGGCCTTAGTCGGAAAGGGCAAGGTTGCTTCTCTCCTTGTCACCCTCTCGGTCTGCACTGTCTTTCTCCACCTCTTGAACTGCTGTGCTGAGTTAGCTCTCACATTGTGCGGTCTGCCATGCTCGTCCTGTGCTCTCGTGCTCCACCTTTTATCCCTGTGTGGAAGGGAAAGGGCTGTCAGGTGTGTGTGATTCTGACTTTGCCTGACCCTTGTATTGGGACACGTCAGGTAAACAGCTCTGGTGTTGTCCGTTGTCTTTCGTGTTATGCAAATGTGTTTGTGTTATGTTATGTTATGTTATGTTATTTTGCATTTATATAGCGCCTTATATACCATTGGTATGGTCTGAAGGCGCTGGTAGGTTGAACGCCCTTGGGAACCGAAGTTCAGGTCAGTAGAGAGAGTAGAGGGAGTGCAAAAGTGCGTGTGTGCACCGGGTATGTGTGCAGCTGGTGCGGAAATCGAGTGGTAGCTGCTTCTTAGCTGTAGGTGTGGTGGTTGAGAGGTCAGGAGTATGTGTTTGCTCTGGTCGGTTTTATCCAGAACGAGTGTGGCTGCGTTAGGCCTGAGGAGAACGCCTGGCTGGGGGGTGTGCAACCAGCAACGATTACTTAGAGTGATGTGGAGTGAGCGGGAGATGTAGATATGAGAACAGTTATACCGAATGGTGTCATAGTATCTCTGCGTTCTAGATGAGTGGTGGTGTAAGGGGGAGAGTAAGCGTGGGATGTGTTATGATGAATGTTTTCAAGTGTTTCCATCCTTCCAAAGCATGTTAGGTATCGTCCGTTGCACATATTCGTCCGTTCCTCATACTCGTCCGCTTCACAGATTCGTCGGTCATTATCATCGTCTAGTTCACACCCTCATCCAGTCCGCACACTCGTCTAGTCCGCACACTCGTCCAGACCACACACTCGTCCAGTCCACACACTCGTCCAGTCCACACACTGTCCAGTCCACACACTCTTGTAGTTTATACTCGTCTAGTCTGGATACCGGCTCCAGATAGGGCACTCGTTCAGTCTACAATGGTCGTCCGGTCCATCAGCTCATCGGAAAAGCCAACTACTCGTCTGCTCTGTCTGTTCATCCATTCCATACACTCATATGCTCTATGTTTTTTGTCCGCTCCATGGATTCATCTGTTGGGCACACTCGTCCGCACAACACATTTATCCGCTTCGCCCAATCGTCCGCTCCATATATACATCCGCATCCGACACTCGTTCGTTCCATATACACACCCGTTCCTTACGCCCATCCGCGCTACACATTTACTTTTTCGCTCTCCTTATTCATCCGCTCTCTACAATCATTCGCTTTGCACTAGTCTGCTCTCCACACTCGTCCCTTCTCCACGCTCCTCAGCTCTCTTCTGGTCCCCACGCTCGGCTGCACTCCGCACTAAAACCGCTCTCCACACTCATCCGCTCTCCACACTCATCCGCTCTCCAGGGGAAAAGGGGGGCAGTGGGAAAAGGGGGGCAGTGTTTTGGAATATTCTACATGGTAGGATGGGAAAAAGGTGTTGAAAGAAGGGGGATACCGCATCTCACCCGTCGGTGTCCCCCTCCTACTTCCCAAGGACCCCCCATCCAGGTAATCCTCCCTCACTTGTCCACCCCCAGGAACTCGATCAAATAGCGATGGCCTTGTCCTGGCCACCTGGATGACAGATCCCGGGGGACTAGCTAGAGAAACACCTTCAGGTTTTTCACAAGTCCCACAAGGTTCTTTACTCTCACTGCTGCTTTTCAACATCTACACGACCCTCCAGATTAACCTCATCAAAATACATGGCCTCACTTGCTACATCTACGCTTATGACACTCAAATCAACTAGAAAATCATCACAAGAGAAGAACAAAACCCAACCCTTACCAACTGCTTCACAGAAATAAACCCTTGGATGAGCATCAACAGTCTCAAGCTGAACCCGGGCCAAACAGAAATCACGATCGCGCCCAACGACCCATCGAACCAACACCACATTCCATGGCCTACCGAACTGGGCAACTGACCAGAACCCTCCAAAGTGATAACAATTCTCAGAATATGAATGGACAATGAACTAACACTAGAACCGCAAGTCAACGCAGTAGTTAAGAAATGTTTCTTCCACTTACACACAATCAGGAGGATACTCCCCCTTTTCATCTTCCCACACAGAACACTCGCCGTCATCTCTCTCATCACGTCAAGAATAGATGTCGCCAACGGCATCTATTTTGGAATGCCAGAATAATTTATGAAAAAACTACATTGAATACAGAACGCACCAGCAAGACTACCCTTCAGTCTCAGAGAGAACACATCAGAACAGCACTCAGAACACTTTTTTGACTGCCGGTCAAAAACACATTTTCTTCAAAACACTCTGTACAACACACAGAGCAATCAACGGCCAAGGAACGGAATTCATGCAGAGAGAAATCTCCATCTAAAATCCAACACAAACACTACGGTCCAGCAACGACATTCGCTTCAAACTGAAACAACATGCAAAGCACAAATTTGGGATAGCGGTGAGAAATTTGCGATAGGGGTGATACTTGGAATTCGCTCCTAAATGAAATGCTAACAAGAGATAACTTAACATTCAGAAAACTGTTAAAAACATACCTCTTTAACTCACCAAGCTAAAGAGGAAACACCAGTGAAGGAAAACCGCCAGCGCATCACAATAGAAACCCCCAAAACAGAACCACCCAAAGAAATAACGCATCCGACTGCAAAACATCACAGAATATAAACCCTCGGATCATCCCAACCTGCAAAAAAAGACTCAGAGGACTGACGACGAAGCCTGCTAAAACCTCTCTAACTCTCTACATACCCACCCTCCATCACTCAAGAAACTCAGGGACATACCTCCACCCAAAATAAAAAAAAACACTGGAAACTACAGACAATTTACTGACACTCCACATCACCAGACAGGACACTAAACAAAACACACACAAACCACCCCTATACAATCGTGCAACAAACAACAAAGCAATTGAAAACAAACCAGCACACAGTGACCGTTTTTTCTGAACTGAAGCTACCAACAGCGCAGCAAAGTTCTCTTGCGTATTTCTCTCTCAATCTCACTAACTAACCCCTCCTAACCCCCTAACTTTTCAGATCTGGCAGCTGGCATTCACTGCGCTGTGTTCAGTGCTGTTTTGCGCGGTGGGTTTGGTTCTCGAGGCAGGGCTTGGTGGGGGGGGTCTGTGCTAAAAGATGTAGTCTAGAGATGTAGTTTGCGCGGCAGGGGAACCTAATACGCCATTGCATTCCTCTACACACACGTGGGGACACTTATCTCACGCCCATCACCGGACCAATGTGCGTAAAGAGAAAGTGGGGGGGGGGGGTCAGAAAGTGTTCCCTTAATGGATCCGGATGAGGCCTGCAGATTAATTGCCTGTAACAGTGGAATGCGCCCTGGGAAATCTGCCCCTATAAATGCTTCCTGACCCCCAAACTCCAGCAGGATCGTCATACCTTCTGCACTGGTAGGGGGTCCCTGCAGCGGAGGACAGGCTGTGACAGAACCAATCCCATCACAGACTCACGTCCAAAAGAAAACTATGCTGGGGCAGAGTCAGTCACTGTCAGACTCACCCCTGAAACAAAGTAGGGCTGGGGCATAGTCAGTCAGGTATCAGGCTGACCGCAGAAGGAAAAGAAACGTACGACTGCGGTCGAGTGAGTGACATTAGCTCCCCTCTTCCTCGTCCCAGTACTTACCTCTGAGGCCCCGCCTCCACTCCAGGAGCCCATTTTCACTGGCGTTTCTTTTGGATACCTATCACTTACCCATAATCCCCAGCAGAGGCGTGGCTAAGTCTGGACCGTCGGGACTCAGGGCTAGCTAGCCCTTTGGTTGTGGCCATGGGCGGCACCAGGCATGGGGTGAAGCCCTCCCCAATTGAAGCAGCAGACATAGCTCTGCTTTGACGTCCAGCCCTGGGGCTCAGACCGCAAGAACCTCTCAAAGTGCACACTTCTGAGAGAAGTTTATTTACTCATTTTTAAACTTTAAAAGTGAGCAAATAAATCGCTCTACCGAGATGAGAAAGGTGTCATTAACGTGACTGTGGCAGCAGAAAATTAACAGAGGTTGAGGCCAAAAGACTGCCAAGCGATATCAAAAGATCCCCCTCTTCCCCATATACTGAAATGTGGAAGTTGAAGCCTTACCTGCTGGGCACACCTTTTAGATGGCATGCACCTCCAATAATTAGCATCAACTAAATAGCCTGTTCGTTGCAGAGGCATAGACAGGGTAGGGCCTGAGCGGTCCAGAGGGAAACAGGTAAGAAGACAGGCATCGGCAAAGCCAACAGTTTTGGCTTTTGTATAGGCATCCGAGAGGCACTGCCATAGTGGCATTAACTGGCCATTGATGGGAGCCAGTGCAAAATGGTGCAAGCACCTGGACATCTAATAACAGTGCCTGGCAAATGCCTAATACTTGTACCCAACCCAGAACTGTTGGCTTTGACAATGCTTGTTTTTAAGAGGTCTTCAGTGAAGGACACGCATGCACTAATAAATCAGTGTCGGAAGGCGCACCCAGATAAGACATTTTTAATAAACCAGAATTGTGTTTACAGCTCCAATTAAGTCATTGGGGGTCATTACGACCTGGGCGCAAAGGGATACCGGGCACCGGTAATGACACCGGTGTCGGTAATCCCTTTGCGCCCTGTTCCGAGGTCCCTTAGCGGGTCCCTCCCTTAACGCCTGGTTTTACCGGGCGTAATGGACGGGACCCGTTAAGGGATACCGGGGTCAATAACGGTACCGCAATTTGCGGTACCGTTATTGCCACCTTCCCCCTTCCCTTTGAGCCCTATGGGGGCTCAAATGGGAATGGGGAATGGCTTTTCAAATGGGGACCCGCAAAGGTTGGAATAGATTGGTAAGTCCCCATACCACCACGTCGGTGGCGGTACCGGTATTGGTGCTAATCATGGCGTTAATAGCACCATGACTAGCGTAGGGGCAGGGACTGGGTGGGAATAGTTATAGGGATTAGCATGGCCATGGGCAGCCAATGGGTGGGCAAACAACCAAACGCCTACTATCTATCTGTCCTTCCCCATATGCCATTTCTCCCTATCTGTGCTCTACTGCAATAGTTTCGGCTTATAGGCGTCTCGGCCCCCTAATAGCCCAAACTAAAAAAGGTTGTGTTTGTGTGCGTGCAAGGTTTGTATGCACGCATGGGAGGGAGTGTGTAAGGTTGTGTAAGTTTATATGGAGGGGATGTCGGGAAGTACACGCATGTGAATGAATGCAGTGGAAATGGTGTGCATGGGTGCTGGTGCACGTGTGAATGACAGTGCAGTGTGAAGGCTCTGGGTGCCCGTGTGAATGACAGTGCAGTGTGAAGGCTCTGGGTGCCCGTGTGAATGACAGTGCAGTGTGAAGGCTCTGGGTGCTGGTGTGAATGTCAGATAAGCTGTATGGGTGTGGGACTGGTGGTGAATGTGTGCGTGTGTGCATCTGTGTATCTGTGTGTGTATAGGTGTGATTGTGTCTGCATAGGTGTGATTGTGTCTGCATATGTGTCTATGTGTGTATGAGGCCTGGGGAGGTGCATTGGAGCACAAGCATTTTTTGACAGGAGCATGGCTTGTTTTACTGTCTTTTTTGGGTAAAGCAAAGGCAACTTGAGTGTTATATGTGAGGGAGGGGTTGGAGCGGGGGAGGGTACAACGATGTGGCTGGCTGGGAATGTTGTACTTGTATTAAGAGCAACGCAATATGTTGAGTGTTCTTACATGAGGGAGGGCATGTTTCCTCACTGTGGCATGGCATTTCCTTTACTGGTGTTAAGGGCATGATTCCTCACTGTGGCATGGCATTTCCTTTACTGGTGTTAAGGGCATGATTCCTCACTGTGGCATGGCATTTCATTTACTGGTGTTAAGGGCATGATTCCTCACTGTGGCATGGCATTTCCTTTACTGGTGTTAAGGGCATGATTCCTCACTGCGGCATGGCATTTCCTTTACTGGTGTTAAGGGCATGATTCCTCACTGCGGCATGGCATTTCATTTACTGGTGTTAAGGGCATGATTCCTCACTGCGGCATGGCATTTCCTTTACTGGTGTTAAGGGCATGATTCCTCACTGCGGCATGGCATTTCCTTTACTGGTGTTAAGGGCATGATTCCTCACTGCGGCATGGCATTTCCTTTACTGGTGTTAAGGGCATGATTCCTCACTGCGGCATGGCATTTCCTTTACTGGTGTTAAGGGCATGATTCCTCACTGCGGCATGGCATTTCATTTACTGGTGTTAAGGGCATGATTCCTCACTGCGGCATGGCATTTCCTTTACTGGTGTTAAGGGCATGATTCCTCACTGCGGCATGGCATTTCCTTTACTGGTGTTAAGGGTATGATTCCTCACTGCGGCATGGCATTTCCTTTACTGGTGTTAAGGGCATGATTCCTCACTGCGGCATGGCATTTCATTTACTGGTGTTAAGGGCATGATTCCTTACTGTGGCCTGGCATTTCATTTACTGGTGTTAAGGTCAATGACAAATGACAACTTAACTGTCCTTACATGGGGGTCGGGGCATGACATTTTTACTGGCGACAGGGGGTAAATACAATGTGACGAGTGTTCTTATAAGCGGGGAATGTGTATAATGATATGATATTTATATCACGCTTTCACCAAAGCGCTGTACAGAGAACATACATACAGCAATTATCACTGAACCGTGGTTGGTAGTCATTTTTCAACCTCGGTAGGATGAAAGGCTGGGCTGGCTTTGGTGACCTGAAGATCACACTCAGATCACAACAGCGAGCTCTCAACCTGCTGAGCAATTTAACTGACTAGCCAGCAAAGACATCTTTTTTTACAGTGGCAAGGAATTATGTGCTTTGTTTGTGACTTGGCATCTAATGCACTTTTTCACGTCTTACCCTACAAAACCGATTGAAAACTGTGTGGGTTGTTACCTAATTTATCACAGAAAGTGCACTGCAAAATGCACCATTTTAACCCATTATTTCTCAAATATTCTCAGGGGAGAACCCCCGGAACTCCTTTGATTGGGTTGCACTCCTCACTATGCTCAGTCACTCCTGTGCATTAGACTGGGGGGTGGGGCGGGCAGAGAATGAGCCCCACTTCTTACACAATCCTGGATATGCCTCTGGTGATTTGAGGCGAAATATGCGTCTGTTATGCAAAAGAAAGGCTCAATATCTATCCGCCATCTTTGGTTGGGGGGAGGGGGGGGCGGTGGGAGGTCTATAGCACAATAGGTTTAATGGCCCCTCTCACGGTTACCAGCTTTCAGAACTACCATCCAGACCCCCCCAAATGTTGAGGCTGGCTCCACCCCTGACCTTCTATCCAGGGCTACAACCAAAAGACCCAGGGCTATATCCCCCTCAGCCCCCCTCCTAGCAACGCCTCGGAACCCCAGTTAAGAAACATTCTGTCCTCGGCCAGAGGCCCGCCTACAGGCCGCCTGGAAGGGCCCCCTCGCGGGTGGCGAATCCTTTCCTGTATGGGCGCGCTCCTGGGTCCCCAGCGGGGTGGGGACTCTGGTTGAGCGCCGGCGGATCCAATAAGTCCCTCTGGTTGAGGGCATAGTGAGTGCCCCAGGTCGTCCGTCACGGGGCTTCTAGATGAGTGGCCTGCACTTCTTGAGGATGCTTTCTATTGGCGGCGACGGCTTGCCGGACATGTACTGCTGCCTCCCCCTAGGGGTGGGCCTGGTTCCTGCCAGGCTGCCGGTTTCTCAGCGGCCTCGGTTGCCATGGCTCCCTGCAGTGTCGGTCTGCACGGACAGACCGGGGGCCGTGATTGGGCCTCCTTGAGCCTTGACCAATATTTGCTGGAGGCGGGCTGGGAAATTTTGTTGAGTTGCCGGTTCCGCACCCCTTGCTGCCACTTGTGTACATCCTCCTCCAGGTCTCCGCTTGTCCCTGGACTATGGGCAAGGGAAAGACGAAGCACATGGTCCTTTGACCACTCTTCCAGTTCGGTGGACAGACCTAGAAAGACAAAGGATAAGAAGAAGGAGGCACTGAGGTTCTCCCTGTCCCACAAGGAGATCAAGAGCCTTATGAAGCAGGTAATTCGTGAAGATGAGGATAGGAAGAAGAGGAAACGGGACTCCTCTTCTTCGATTTCCTCCTCCGATTCAGATTCCTCCTCTTCGGGGGCCCGCGCCTTATGCGGAAGGGAGGTACCTGGACAGGGATGACATGAAAGCTTTACTTTCCCAGGTGTGGGACGGCATAGGCTTCTCTGAACCGATGGTCCAGGGTGATTCTGCAGTGCCTACCATACGGCAATACAAACATACCCCCAAGATGGGGCTTCCTCTGACCTCTGACATAAGGTAGAAGATCCTCAAGGAGTGGAAGGACCCTGAACGTATTGACATGCTCTGGTTTAATGCAAAGCTTTATCCCGTGAAGGGTTCTGACACTTTTCTTTCGCATAGCGTGGAAGTTGATGACATCCTCTCCAGCATGGTGGGCCGGTCATCTATGACAGCAGAGGAAGTGGTGGTCCAGGACTCGGTGGACTGCAGGGCTAACTTTGGTCTGAAGAAGCTTCATTCTGGTGCTCCTCTGGCTCTCGGGGCCAACGTCTACAGGTCCTACTTGACTGAAACTGTGTTGGGGGCCTTGAAGAAGCTGCGAACGGCGATGGAGGAAAGTGCGGTTTGTGCTCACTTCTAGCTGACATGCAGAAGCAGGTAGAACTGCTGTCGGACTTGGCCTATGATGGGATGCATGGATCGGCCATAGTGCCGGGTGCCAGTATTTCAGCGAAGCAGCATATCCATCTTCGGGACTAGAAGACTGAGGCTTTCCAGAAGGTGGCGGCTCCAAAACTTCAGTTGAAAGGAACTAAACAGTTTGGCGATACGTTGGGGGAGAAGATTCACATGGTGTTCCGTGCAGACAAGCATGCGGATAAACTGCGGTGAAAACCCTCTGCTGCGCCTTAGAAGTCCACCTCTTCCAAGTCTCAGCCTTATTTTTTGGGGACTGGGTCCAGGTCCTTCTGGAAGCCGCAGGGGTGGCGTGCACATCCAAGAGCTACTAGGCCTTTCTAGCACTTTCAGGAGCCCCGACAGTTACAGCGGGCCGGTGCGTGGATGGCTCTGGCTATTTTTTCCTGTATCGGTCGAGTGGTCGTCCGATGCCTGGGCTCTCCACACAGTCCGGGCGCTTGTCAGGTGGAATTTCTATCACTTCCTGTTCAACCCGCTTTGACCGTGACTTCTACTACGCAAACCTTGACTAAGAACTTTGACCAAGAGAAGGGGCATGTTCACTGCTTCGGAGGCGTTGTTGGAGAAGCACGTTATAATGCCGGTCTCTCATGTACAATGGGGACTGGGGTTTTTCTCCAGGGTCTTTCTGGTCCCCAGGCCCTTTGGGAAACATGGCTCATCTTGGACCTCAAGGCATTGAACTGCTTTCTGAAAAAGGAATGGGTCAAGATGGAGACTCTACAGAAAATCATCCCTCTGATTCGGAGGGGGATTGGTTGAGGTCCCTGGATCTGCAGGACGCCTATTACCGCGTATCGATTCTCCCTTCCCAGAGGAAATTCCTCATTTTGACTGTGTTGGACATTTTCAGTTCTACGTCCTTCCCTTTGGGTTGAGATTGGCTCTGAGGGTGTTCACCAAGTTGGTGGCACCCCTGGTGGCTCATCTTGACTAGCAGGGGATACAACTCTTTCCCTATTTGGACGAATGGCTCGGCAAGGCGGATTTCAGAGGGAAGGTCCTGGAGCATTGTTGTCTGGTCTGTCAGGCCATGCAAGATTGGGGTTTCCTGATAAATTGGCAGAAGTCCCATTTGGTGCTGACCCAAGACCCGCTGTTCGTAGAGGCCCAATTCTACACAAGACTGGGGAGGGACATGTGCCCCCTAGAGAGGGTTTGGTGGCTCCACTTGGTTCTCTCCATGGTTCTCAGGAGGCACTGGGTCCCGGCGAGGCTGTTGATAATTTTGCATGGGGCACATGGCCTCTTGGGTTTTCCTGGTCCTGTGGGATTGTCTCCATCTGTGTCCCCTGGTCACATATCTCCTGGATCATTGGATCCCCGCTTCTCAGCTCTACGAGGCACGGATTCCATGAACCATGTCTTGAAACAGGAGGTTGGTGGTTGAGTATCAAGAATCTCCGGCTGGGAGCAGGGGGGGGCCTGAACCACCCCATAAAGACCACCCTTACTACGGACTCCAGCAGTCTGGGCTTTTGGACAACAAGTGGGCAATGCGCCCCAGAGGACAGTCTCCAGTCCTCCATTTGGAGGGAGTTGTCTGTCATTTATCAAGCTCTGTTGACCTTCGGTGGGTCCTTAGAGGGCAGGTCTGTGTTGGTCAGAACGGACACCGCTACCGGCCTGCCTTATGAGAACCATTGAGCGGGCTCAGGATCTCGGTCTCTTGATGCCTTGACCTTGACAATGGGTGAGTGGAGGAAAGACCATCTGCTGTCTCTGGAAATGACGCATATAAGGGGGTGGACAACTTCCGGGCGGATCGCATAAGCAAATGGTTTCCCTCCTCTCGGGAACTGGTGTTGTCAGGCAGGGTCTTTTTAGAGATCCGTTGCAGGTTCGGATCCTCAAGTCCGGGTCTCTTTGCCTCCCCGTCTTTGGTGAATGGCTCAAGATTCTGCTCTAGGCTACAGTCAGTGATGGCCTGGGGGGTCGATGACCTGAATCTGGACTGGACAAGGGGTCTTTTGTACTCCTTCCATCCTATTACCCATGCCCCCCAAGTGGTTTGGCCGCTCCAGAGTTGCAGGAGGACAGTCCTCCTGATGGCCCCCCTTTTAGTCCCAGCTGGGGTGGTTCCCTTCTCTCCTGGATCTCCAGTGTCAAGAGCTGTGGAAGATTCCAAAGTGGCCTTGCCCTCTACCAACCGGTATTAAAATTGCGAGGTCTAGGTGGATTGTGGAAGGGTTTTCGGGCCCGGTGTTTAACACTATCCTTCATGCCTTAAAACCCTATGAGAGGCACCCTGGGAATGTCCTGCCTTGGTCTATGGGCAGTTTCTTCAGGGGGGGGGTTGACAAGGGGCTTGCTCTGCCCACTGTTTGGTCCCAGTGGGCCTCCACTAAGACCCTCAAAGGAATCCTGGTGGCAAAATGGCCAGGCAATCCCTGTAGGGATGTTCCTTAAGGGACTTGCTTTTTCCCGCCCCTGTTTTTATAAGGGCCTTCCCCCGTGCGATCTGCCACTGGGAACTGACATTCTTGCTGGGTCCTCCCTTATTTGGGAGATTGACACCCGGCATCTCACGCTCAAGACTGCGTTCTTGATCGCTATTCCTTCAGCTTGTAGGTTGGGGGGTGTGGGGGCTTTGTTGTGTCGGTCTTCTTTTCTACAGATCCTCCCTGATGCCATTGTCCTTGCTTTGATCGTAAATAAGTGGTGTCGAAGTTTCACACATCTCAGGGCCGGGTTCTCCCTGCCTTTTTTCAGAATCCTCAGAGCCCTGAGGAGTTGGCACGGCACTCTGTTGATGTCTGGGGCGGTCCTGGAGTACCTCTCTAGGACTGAGCGTTTCAGACAGACTGAGTCTTCTTGCGACTTTTGGGCTGGCTGGGGCTGGTAGGAAGGCCTCTGTTGTCTCCATCAGCCGTTGGATCCGGACTGTCGTTATCATGGTGTATTGTGTTGCCCGTCGCAGAACTTGTCCATGGTCGTTCCACTAGAGGGGTGGCTGCTTCCTGGGCTGATCAGAGGACGCTTAGCAGACACTACAGACTTAACGTGCATGACCCCAGGGATGGTTCTTTTGGTGTGAGGGTCTTGTCTGTGGGCAAGGGAGAAATGAGGTGGTTTGGGGGCGTTGCAGCAATTCTGTCTCTCTGTGTCTCATTGAGACCTAGCCCCATTGTCTATGCTTTAGTTTTCTACAGAGGTAAGTACTGGAACGAGGAAGAGGGATGTGGATGTAATGTTCTGATTACTTAGCACTAATCTCCATTGCTTCTAGTCCTAGCCTTCCTCGTCACAGTACTGACGGCCTTTCTCTCCCTCCCTGGGGGACGAATGTCCCATGATCCGGCTTGGAAACTGGCATCTGGGGATTATGAGTAAGTAGGAGGTATTATACTGCAAAAGAAAAAGAAAGTGAAAATGGGTTCCTGGGGTGGAGGCGGCCTCAGAGGTAAGTACTGTAAAGAGGAAGAGTAGGACTAGGAGACATTAAGATTACCAGTAGGTAGTCAGAGCATGTCAGAGTTACATCTGAAAGAATGCTAGGGCTGGATCAGAGTGAGTCACTTAGGAGGCTCACCACCGAAAGTAAGGCTGGACTGGGACACAGGTGGTCACGTGTCAGGCTGACCTCTAACACAGAGAGAGGACTGGGGCAGAGTGAGTTCCTTGCATAGCTCTCAACTCACCCGCTTTTGGCGGGTGTCACCCTCCCTGTAAAGGGCTGACTCACCCGCCAAGCCTCCTGCACGCCCATTTATTCTAATGGGCGTCTCACCCGCCAAAAACAAAATCGGGTGATTTCACCCGCCTTTGCGAGACAAATGGTTGAGAGCTATGTCCTTGTCAGGCTCACCACGGGAAGACTGGCAGATCTTTGAGACATCACGTACGGTGACGTACCATTGCCCAGAAAGCCTGTGAAGCTGGAGGCTTCTGGACGTGTGACTGACTCTACCCCACCACTCCCAGCGAACTTCATACAAAACAACACGGGGTACTACTGCATGGGGCTGACTGCATACATAATAACACACAAAGAAGGGGCAGGGGTTAACTAAGAGCAGCATTTCACCCGAGGGCACGGCACAGAACAGGTTAACTGTGTACAAAACAGCATAAACGGGCACAGCAGGGGTTAACTGCACGCACCTCGGGGGGGGGGAGGGGGGTAGGGTCGGGGTGTAGATTCCAGTGGGCCCGGAACAGCTGCATCGCCCTGACCTCCCCAGTGACCCCTCTCTTCTCCAGATGGGCCTCTCTGATGTGGTTCCTGTTGCTGGAGCTTATTGCCAGCGGGTGCAGAAGAGAACAGTGTCCTGGGAGGGAGGGGGCTCGAGAGTGGGGGCGGGCAGGGTGTGTGTGCGCGCGCTCATAGTCTGCCTTAGACCTCTCTCTAAGAAAGACGGCCACGGATGTAGCTGTTTTCTGCATCCAGAGCAGGGGCTGTGCACGCACGTGCACCAGCCCAGCCCCCCCAAGGTCGGACTGCCCCCCGCCCTGAAGGCGCTTCCTTGCTGGGCTGTAGGGAGGCAACTGACCGGACCCCGGGGACATGAAGTGCATGCCAGCGTTGGGAAGTGGCCAGATCCTCCCAGCACCCCGCTGCGGACTCTCCACCCACCCCCTCCCCCTCCACTTTTCGCCACGCAGGCACTTTTTAAAAGCAATTTTAGCTGAACTGAGATACAGGGAAAGGAGAAGGTAGTCACGTGCACATCTCATCCCAAGCTGAGGCAGGTTCTAGGGGGAACAAGAGGTGTCCTAATATGCTGGCAAGTACCACGTAAAGGCAGGTGGGGCTGGGGTACAGACAGCCATGACATAAGCTTGCTGGCTAATGGGGTAAAGAGGGGCAAGCAGGGCGGGGGTACAGGCTATTGGGTAAAGAAGAAATGCCAAAAAACTGGCTACAACTGAACCCCAAAAAAACAGGTTATATTGTTTGGACCAAAACAGCTATTGGAGGGGAAAAGATGCCCGCCCTCGCCCCTGTTCCTGGGATCCAGACTTAAATATGCTACCAAGGTAAAAAAAACTTGGATGTTTCTGGCAGAGTGACCTGGGGTGCAGTGGTCAAGTTTCAGCCAAAGTACAATCCGTTTTTTACAACGTCCGTCTGCTGTGGCAAGCACTTCCTTGCACCGACACTGACCCTCTGGTTGTGGGAGCTTTAGTCACTTGCAAACCAGACTATTGCAATGGACTCATAGAGTCCCAGCCAAACAGATCTATCGCCTACAAAAAGCACAAATTGCAGGAGTAGGACTGGTATTTGGCGTATGTAAAGACACCTCAACCTCAGGCCTCCGCTGCTCCCTTCATTGGCTAGCGGTAGAGGACCGCATAAAATTCAAGATTGGTTGTTTGGTATAAATGCATTAATGGCCTGGCACCAAGTTACTAGATGAACAAACTGAATTCGTACTCTCCGGCTCGGGCTCTAAGGTCAGAAGACAAATAGCTGCTTACCATCCCAAGGACAAACTGTGTCTCAAAAGGAGACTCCAGATTTTAAATTGCTGGGCCTAGACTGTGGACCAGTCTCACACTGAATCTAAGGAGGGCTTATTCGCTCTTGACCTTTCGAGCAGGTCTAAAGACTTCTTTTCAAATAAGAGCTGTTTATTTTTCCTTCCTGTGCATTCAATGCACTAATGTCTGTATGACTACATTTTCACCTAGTGTATTGTTCCATCGGCGACCAGGATTTCGTTTTTTGTGTGCGCGCTTATAAATGATTCAAAATTTAAAAAAAGCAAAACAAAAATGTGGCACCCCCACATTCCCGCATGCCCCATGTCATGCAGGGAGGTGACACATTTTTCAATAGGCACTGATGCGAAAGCGGGGCACATTTAATTTCAATAGGGTGCCAACCTCACCCTCTCCACCCATGCCGCGTGACAGGGGGTTAATGGCGTGCAGTCTCAGGGATTTCCGACCCTTACAGTAACTCGGCCCACACCTCGATTTGATTGGCTACAAAGAGACGAATGGTCAAGTACACCAAGTTATTGGCAGATGAGCATAAATCTTGCTCAGATTTGTGTTTTTAAAAAAATGTGAGCGGCACGAGTTGTCGGAGTCTTGGGGGGAAAAGGAGCAGGGCGTTCAATGACATTATCGCCAGGTTTTCCTTTCGTAAATGTAGGGAAGTCTGACTGGAAGGTTCCGTTTCACATGTTCTACATGTTCTGTCGCTTTCAGTCTTCCAGGTCTGTTTATGTCTGCCTCTTTCTACCTCTAGTCCATGGTCGCTCATCCTGTTTATGTCGTTGCTTGTCTATGTTTAGTCTTTTTTGCTGCCAGTACATAGTTTGTGAGGTTAGTAGTAGAGTAACCTACCTTTCATCAAACTCAAAATGGGGCGTGGTTTGCATAATGTGACAGGTGGCCACGCCCCCTTTACCCGGAAGTCCCGCCCTAACCGGATGTCCCGCCCCTTGGGGTGTCCATGGTAACGCAGGTCCCTCCTTACCGGATGTCCTGTGCTGTAGTGACGTCATGTGTTGTGTTGAGGGGCGTGGTGGTGTAGGAAAGGGCGTTTCCGGGGGGGGTGATGTCGTGGGTGAGGTAATATTTTGGGGGCTAGGCATGGTCTAGCAGGTGTGGTGACATCACGGGCGTGTCCCTGAAGTTTCCCCTAAGGCCTAACCCAGTAGTGACGTCATGGCTTGTGTTTAGGGCGTGGTGGTGTAGGAAAGGGTGTTTCCCGGTGGTGATGTCGTGCATGAGGTAATATTTTGGGGGCTAGGCGTGTCCCAGCAGGGATGGTGACATCACAGGCGTGTCCCTGATTTTTTTTGTAAGGCCTAACCCAATAGTGATGTCATGGCTTGTGTTTAGGGCGTGGTGGTGTAGATAAGGGCGTTTCCCAGTGGTGATGTCGTGGATGAGGTAATATTTTGTGGGCTAGGCGTGTCCCAGCAGGGATGGTGACATCACGGGCATGTCCCTGAAGTTTTTTCTAAGGCCTAACCTAACAGTGACGTCATGGCTTGTGTTTAGGGCGTGGTGGTGTAGGAAAGGGTGTTTCCCGGTGGTGATGTCGTGCATGAGGTAATATTTTGGGGGCTAGGCGTGGTCCAGCAGGGATGATGACATCCCTCTGGGGTCAAGGTCCAGGATTTTGATGAGATGATGTAGGTATGAAGTTGTGATGTCAGGGGGGCATGCCGGGGGGCGTTGTGGGGGTGATGTAGTTGTGGGTCCTCCCCTAGGGGTGGAGTATGGTGTATATATACAGAAGGAGCTCTGCAGAGAGGTAGACGGCGCTCTTGGAGTCTGCGCTAGTATGCATGGTCTGACCCTATGTTTAGGTGGGCTATGGATCTTTTTTAATTGATAAATATATTTCCAAAACCTGTAAGTTTAGGTATGTGTGTGTGTGTGTGTGTGTGTGTGTGTGTGTGTGTGTGTGTGGCTGTGTGTTTGGGTGTGTGTGGCTGTGTGTTTGGGTGTGTGTGGCTGTGTGTGTGGCTGTGTGTTTGGGTGTGTGGCTGTGTGTGTGTGGTTGTGTGTTTGGGAGTGTGTGTGTGTGAGTGTGTGTGTGAGTGTGTGTGTGCTTAGAAAATAAGAAACGATTAACAGTTATAAATGTTGAGCTGTGTTGTGGTAAAATGCGGTGCAGAAAAAAAAAAAGCTTTGGTTTTTTATGGATGAATCATCCAGGCAATGTAGAGTTAAGTGGAGTCTTTAAAGAAGCTTTGTGACGTTGAGGGAACGATCAATATTTCGGTAGTACTCTGATGTGTAGCATTGGCTCATGTTTGTAAAACAAGTCTTACTTTCGTTTTGTATGGAGCATGGAGTTTTAAGCAGTGTCATTGTATGTATTTGTAGAGTGTACGTGTACCATTTGGAAAAGGCCACGTCCGCAGATCTAAGAGGTTAGGGTCCTGTCTCTGACGATATATGTTTGTATGTAAATTGATATAAAGTGGGCTGACTAGCTAAACATTAAACAATCTAGTTTATAAATATACCGGTAACAGGAAAGCAGTCTTTTCATTTACACTTTTGCGCCTGAAGTCATGGAGTTTGGAAACGAAGTAAGTGCATTTTTTTTTTTATCTTTAAAAAATGATTCAAGGTGTATAATTATTGATTTCTTTTATTTAGAGATACGAAGCACCGTCCTTTTATGATGAATTTGACTGCCAAAAAATATTAGACAAGGGTATGTGTATTTTGTTTTATAAGTGTAGAATTAATGTTATACTTGGAAAAAGGTTAAATTGTTTGAAAAAGAGTCCTGTGAGTAAAACAAAAGGCAATGTAAACGTAGGAGGTTCTGCAAAACCAAAAGAACTGTATTTAGGGTTTGTGTATGAGGCTAATAAAGCTATACTGTGTGTTTTATTTATAATAGATACGACTAAAGATGAGAACATAGGCGCTTTACAAGGTAATCTGGATGCCTAAAACCTGTTTGTTGTTTGCCGCTTTGTGAAGGATATATGTGTAGGTAATCTCTAATATTGATTAGTTAGACACGCGGTGGAGAGCGAAGGACTTTGAGTTTTTGAAAGGTTTCAGGCAGTCATTGTTCTAGACTTGTGAATTTGAGAGTTTTAAATGTAGGGTGGACAGACAATTATTTGAGCCTATTCAAATAAAATATATTTTTATTCTAGAAATGAATCGAAAAAAAAAGAAAACAGCGGCCACATACTATTTTAGATAAAATAAAGATGTTTCAGATGCTTATGGGATCCGTGCAATGTAAAAAAAAAAGAAGCTGTATTTGACTAGCCAATCTATAATATTGATTTTTTCTCTGACCAGGACACCGTGGATAAATATTGAACAGCAGTGTATAAATGAACATGGCCATCGTAACTTTTTAAAATGAATTATTTGGGTTACAAGTTAATGGCTTTTATGAAAATGTGTTTAGTTTAAAGCTGTAATAGAAACATGAAGTTTTAAAGTGGAGGGTGCAACCTTTAAACGGTTTTTTGAGTTTGTATTTGGTTATGGTGCATTTGTTACACTGTGTAAAGACACGAGGCCGCTTATGTATTTAGACACGTGTGTTTTGTAAATGATATTTTAGAGTGTTTTTTATTTGAACACCTGAAGTCTTAGGATATTAGGGTTCAAGGTGTAATCACATATGAATTAAAAATGTATGCTTTTGTATTAACATTATAGTAGACCGTGTCCATGGGAAAAAGGCTTCCCAAAAGAGGAAGCATGTAAATGTTGCAAATTCTAAACTTGTGAAAGACACACCGGCGTGTACGAAAGGCAATCCAATTAATTTTAATTTTATAGTGGTGTGTGTGTGTTTGGCTGCAGTATGTAAGGATTAATGTTATAATGTTTTTATGTAGATTTACAATTGTTGGGAAAATCAGAACATGTTGAGGGTCAGCCGAAAAGAAAGCGCTTAGAGGTGGATACGCATGGTACGTGATTTATGTTTGCTTAGCAGCTTTAAGGCTTATGATAGTTTATTTTTTATTTTTTATGGGTTTTGTATGCTTTAGAAGGAAACAATTATTAGGATTTATGAGCTTCTTTGGTTATAAGGAATCACACTTATGTTTTAGTTTTGTAAACATGTATCTGATTATGTTATGGTCAATTTTTTTAGGGTCTAGTGTTGTGAAGAAGTCTAAAGGATTAGCACATGGTACCTCTGGATGGCAGGCCGCCGATCGTGTGAAAAAAACAGGCCAGAACTTAGAGCATTTTAAGGGGATTTTGAAAAGGACCTATTCAGGGGACAGCACGCAAGGTATGTTATTTATGCTTGCTAGCTTTATAGATTAAAGGTTTATAAAGGTATCTAGGGGATATATTATTATAGGTGTTTATGTGATTTTATTGTTTTAAAAGGAAGCATGTATTAGGTTATAGGATGGTGTATGTTTATAAGGAATAGGCTTTTGCTTCGAGTTTGTAATGTTCTTTTAATTATGTTTATTTTTAGGGTCTAGTGTTGCGCTTACGCCCTTTGCAGTCCCACCAACGACTCGTGTGAAGAAAACAGGTCAGCCCTACACAGAACACTTTAGCACAACACGGGAGGGGGGTTATCAGGAGTGTTTGGGGCTCCAAAAATGTTTAAAGAACTCTAAACTAAGTTTGAAAAAAGATGTACGGTTTACAGGGATTCAACCTGTTTTAAATATGACTAACTCTGAAGCTGTGGAAGATCAAAGTATTCAGGTAACTCCGGCTGATCCCCCTCAGGCCCGGTCTGTTAGATGTGATAAAAAAACAAGGTCTCGTGTAAAGGTAATACCACCTATAGACCCATCAGCTAATAGATCGCAGCTGGAGAGTATAGGTTGTGGCGATATTACCCCGTCTAATGTGCTTTCATCTTTAAAGGTAGTAGCCCCTTTAGACCCAATACAGGCCGTCGTTAGGGCACGGTCTCCTGATTATGGATACTGTACACCGCCCCATACCTATTCACCCACAATACCCAGCAGTGAGAGGTATGTTGATATTCCCCAAAATTTAGAACCAGCGTTGGAGGTACCAGGTGTACCAATAGCCCCTGATTCTGAAAATGTTATAATAATTATAGACTCCCCTATAAAAGAACCTCTTGGAGATTTTCCTGCTTTAGACCCAATACAGGATACAATTAGGCAACAGTCTCTGGATTGTGGAGATTATTCAATACCCCATACGTGTTTACCTACAAGCCCCAACAGTGAACAGTGTGCTGATATTTTCCAGAATTTCAAACAGGTCCCTTTGGTACCAGATATACCAACAGCCCGTGCTTCTGAACCTGTTATAATAATTATAGACTCATCTGTAAAAGAGCCTATTGTAAATCCACCTATAAAAGAGCCTTTTGTAAATCCCCCTATAAAAGAGCCTATTATAGTTAACTCAGACTCCCACATAAAATTAGCTTGTGAAGAATTTGTATATGCCTTAGTTATTTGTAGGTTAAATGACCCCCCTAAGCCGTTAGATCTTTCAAGCACACAGCCAAATGGTGTGAACAAACGGGTGTGTGCAGTGAACAATTTTGACAAGCTTGATAATAAACCGTTGTCTCCCCGACATACCTTTAAACATGTTAACACACCAGCCGCCCGGGTGACGGTTCCCTGTTATAAAAGGGGTGACACTGCTAAGCGATTATTTGAGGTAGATGTATTAAATAGTAGAAAAGGAAAACATCTACCAGGTATACAGAAGAAAGTAAACTTGGGCTGCCAGAGGTATAGATTAAAGCAAAAAGGTACTAAAAAAGCTTTAATTGATACACATCGAGGTGTTTGTAAGGCCAAACACCTTTTGTTCAAGATGAAATCTAAAACCAATGTACTGGCCCAAGACTATAAAAAACAGTCTTTAAAAAATAAAGCTAGGGCTGTTCCAAATCAGTTGACAATCCCTATAACAGCATTAAGGACTGGGTTAGGTCCTGGGGAGTCCACAAATGGTATAGATGTAATGACACCCCCTAGCACCATAGGGTATGGTTTGGAAGATGTGCATACACCCCCTAGGCCTGTAGACACACCACATTTACCTGTAAAAGGTACAAAGGCCTTGCGTTTAAAATGGCTTTGCTTGAGGAGACAGAGGAAAATGTTTTTGAAACGCTTAAAAAAAGCAAAAGCTATCATTACCCGCCGTGCAAAGAAAGATTTAGAGCTTCACTCTCCAGATACACCTGAAACGTTTGATACAGAAACTGTTTTTTTGGGAACTTACCATCATGATATACCAAAATATAAAAGTGTTGAATACTATGAAGTTTTTCGTTTTATGAATCTAGATAGGATAACCTCAACTGGTCACGCACTATTACTGATAACAGAATCGGTTGAGAGGCTTGTTTCCCACATTTTGGAATCTGCTGGTCCTAATGACTTTGTCCAGATCCGTTTAGACAGTTCTACTTTAAATAGACCTCTTTTTACCAGACGAACCCACCGACAGGTGTTTGATGTTTTAGAGTTTTTAGAAAACATTGGCCGTTTGCTACAAAGTAAGGCTGAGCTTCTTGTAACGGAACCCTTAAGAATTGTAACTGTGATTGTTAGATCTAGAGAGGGTGGCGTGTACAGGCCTTTAAAAAAACACTCTACAGTATGATTGTGGCTAAGAAGAAGCGTTGGCTTTTGGATTTTAACTATGGGGACTTAAATATATGTATGGCTTCCAGTATCATAGGTCTGCTGGAGCCTAGAACTGTTACTGACGGTTACATACAAAGAAAGGCTTTAGAGGTCCACCAGACTCTGGGTATACCCCCTGACGTCATGGTTGGTTTTAATGAAGTGTGCCTATTTGAAGATTACTTTGGGGTGCCGATCAAAATTTTGTATAATGAAGACCGGATTTGGAAATATTTTCCCCAGGGTGACACTTATAATAAAAACACTGTCTACCTTTTACATCATGAGAAACACTATTACGGCATTTTAAACCTACAAGGTTTTCTAGGGGTAAAGAATTTATGTCCTTTTTGTTGTCATATTTACAACAATCGAATGGCTCACAAATGTAGATTACATTGTCACATGTGTCAAAGAGATGGGTGTCTTGTGTTGGACGAATCAAAGTTTAAATGTCCCAAATGTAAAACTTTTGCCCGGTCTGAACAATGCCTTAAAAAACACATTGAGAAAGCAGCGCAGGGTTTAGCCCAATGTTATTTGAAAACGGACTGTGTTTCATGCGGTCGCTTTATGAATGCTAATCATGAATGCCGTGGTAAAATTTGCCCTAGATGTAAAATTGAAGTTGTTTCATTGGAGGACCATTTGTGTTACATGACAGTTCCAAAAGATGTGGCTAAAACTGAGGATTACATTGTGTTTGATATAGAGTGTATGCAAGAGACAGGCATACACGTCCCAAACTATGTTTATGCCAAACATTTGACGGGTGATAAGACGTGGTCCTTTTATGGTATAGACTGCATTAAGCGTTTTATTACTAATTTCTTGGATGAAAAATTTAGGGGGTATAGCTTTCTGGCACACAACAGTCAGGGGTATGATTCCTTCTTTTTGATATATGAAATGATTAAAGAACGAGTAGCAGTCAAACTGGTAATGCATGGTGCAAAGCTAAAACTTTTAGAGGTAATATAATACCCTTTAAAATTCGGTTTATTGACAGCTCAAATTTTTTGCCTATGAAGTTAAGTAAGTTGCCTAAAGCTTTTGGATTTTTAATACCCAGCAGAATCAAAACTATGTGGGTCCTATTCCTCCTGTGGAGTGTTATGGTTCAGAATTTATGATGTCTGAAGAAAAGGAGGCATTTCTAAAATGGTACTCAGAGGCCCGTAAAGATGTTTTTCATTTTAAGAGGGAGCTAAAAAGGTATTGTCGCGAAGATGTCAATATTTTGAGAACAGCCTGTAACATCTTTAGAAACTGTATCATTGAGCCAACCCAAAAGGAGCACATTTTGAAACCCGATACTCCTGAGGAGTTAAAATATGTGACGTATGTTGATCCATTCACTTTTATCACGCTAGCTAGCATGTGTATGCATATATATAAACAACTGTTTCTTGAGCCTGAAACAATAGCCCTAGTGCCAATCGACTTGTATCATGGAAAACAAAAACGTTTTTCTACCCCTTCTATACAGTGGTTGATGTACTTGTCCCATCAAGATGGTATATCTATACAACATGCCCTGCGTGGAGGGGAAAAAAAGATTGGTCCCTATTTTTTAGTTGGTTATGCGTGTCTAAATGGGGAGGAATTGGCCTACGAATTTAATGGTTGTTTTTTTCACGGGTGCCCCCGATGCTATAAGGAAAATGACTATAACACCATGATGGGTTGTACTAATGACCATTTACATAGAAGAACACTTTTAAAAAAGAATTTTCTTGAAAACAAGGGTTTGCGCGTTATTACACTTTGGGAACATGAATGGACAGATATGCTAAAAAATGATGAGGGGCTAAACATTTTTTTGAAACAAACAAATCTACCAGAACCCTTAGAACCCCGTGATGCTCTCTTTGGGGGAAGGACTAATGCTGTTAAACTTTACCACGCGATAGCTCCTGGTGAAAAGATACATTACTTTGACTACACCAGTCTCTACCCCTTTGTTAACAATTCAAAACCATACCCGCTAGGACACCCCAAAATTATCTATGAACATTTTGGAGATGTTAAACAATATTTTGGACTGATTAAATGTCAGGTGTACCCCCCTAAAAAACTTTATTTCCCAGTGCTCCCTCAAAGAGTTTCTGGAAAACTAATGTTCCCACTTTGTATGACTTGTGCCACTACAAAACAAACTGAGAAATGCACACACAGTGACGAGGAACGCTCTATTACTGGTACCTGGTGTACTGTTGAGATACAAGTGGCCTTACAGAAAGGATACCGGCTGGGTAGGATTTATGAAATATGGCACTTTGGGAAAGCTACAGTAGAGCTGTTCACAAAATACATTTGTCTTTTTCTTCGAGACAAACAGGAAGCGTCAGGTTACCCCGAAAGTTGCAAGGATGATGAATCCCGACAGCGGTATATAGACGAGTATTACAAACACCAAGGGATACGGTTAAGACCCGAGTTTATTGAAAACAATCCCTCTAGACGTCAGTTAGCTAAACTGTGTTTAAATTCCTTTTGGGGTAAATTTGCGCAAAGAACCAACCTTCCAAACACAACCATTATAACAGACCCCGAAGAGTTGACCGCTTATCTTGCAACTTTCGGGGTAACCTGACGCTTCCTGTTTGTCTCGAAGAAAAAGACAAATGTATTTTGTGAACAGCTCTACTGTAGCTTTCCCAAAGTGCCATATTTCATAAATCCTACCCAGCCGGTATCCTTTCTGTAAGGCCACTTGTATCTCAACAGTACACCAGGTACCAGTAATAGAGCGTTCCTCGTCACTGTGTGTGCATTTCTCAGTTTGTTTTGTAGTGGCACAAGTCATACAAAGTGGGAACATTAGTTTTCCAGAAACTCTTTGAGGGAGCACTGGGAAATAAAGTTTTTTAGGGGGGTACACCTGACATTTAATCAGTCCAAAATATTGTTTAACATCTCCAAAATTTTCATAGATAATTTTGGGGTGTCCTAGCGGGTATGGTTTTGAATTGTTAACAAAGGGGTAGAGACTGGTGTAGTCAAAGTAATGTATCTTTTCACCAGGAGCTATCGCGTGGTAAAGTTTAACAGCATTAGTCCTTCCCCCAAAGAGAGCATCACGGGGTTCTAAGGGTTCTGGTAGATTTGTTTGTTTCAAAAAAATGTTTAGCCCCTCATCATTTTTTAGCATATCTGTCCATTCATGTTCCCAAAGTGTAATAATGCGCAAACCCTTGTTTTCAAGAAAATTCTTTTTTAAAAGTGTTCTTCTATGTAAATGGTCATTAGTACAACCCATCATGGTGTTATAGTCATTTTCCTTATAGCATCGGGGGCACCCGTGAAAAAAACAACCATTAAATTCGTAGGCCAATTCCTCCCCATTTAGACACGCATAACCAACTAAAAAATAGGGACCAATCTTTTTTTCCCCTCCACGCAGGGCATGTTGTATAGATATACCATCTTGATGGGACAAGTACATCAACCACTGTATAGAAGGGGTAGAAAAACGTTTTTGTTTTCCATGATACAAGTCGATTGGCACTAGGGCTATTGTTTCAGGCTCAAGAAACAGTTGTTTATATATATGCATACACATGCTAGCTAGCGTGATAAAAGTGAATGGATCAACATACGTCACATATTTTAACTCCTCAGGAGTATCGGGTTTCAAAATGTGCTCCTTTTGGGTTAGCTCAATGATACCGTTTCTAAAAATGTTACAGGCTGTTCTGAAAATATTAACATCTTCGCGGCAATACCTTTTTCGCTCACTCTTAAAATCAAAAACATCTTTACGGGCCTCTGAGTACCATTTTAGAAATGCCTCCTTTTCTTCATACATCATAAATTCTGAACCATAGCACTCCACAGGAGGAATAGGACCCACATAGTTTTGATTCTGCTGGGTATTAAAAATCCAAAAGCTTTAGGCAACTTACTTAACTTCATAGGCAAAAAATTTGAGCTGTCAATAAACCGAATTTTAAAGGGTATTATATTACCTCTAAAAGTTTTAGCTTTGCACCATGCATTACCAGTTTGACTGCTACTCGTTCTTTAATCATTTCATATATCAAAAAGAAGGAATCATACCCCTGACTGTTGTGTGCAAGAAAGCTATACCCCCTAAATTTTTCATCCAAGAAATTAGTAATAAAACGCTTAATGCAGTCTATACCATAAAAGGACCACGTCTTATCACCCGTCAAATGTTTGGCATAAACATAGTTTGGGACGTGTATGCCTGTCTCTTGCATACACTCTATATCAAACACAATGTAATCCTCAGTTTTAGCCACATCTTTTGGAACTGTCATGTAACACAAATGGTCCTCCAATGAAACAACTTCAATTTTACATCTAGGGCAAATTTTACCACGGCATTCATGATTAGCATTCATAAAGCGACCGCATGAAACACAGTCCGTTTTCAAATAACATTGGGCTAAACCCTGCGCTGCTTTCTCAATGTGTTTTTTAAGGCATTGTTCAGACCGGGCAAAAGTTTTACATTTGGGACATTTAAACTTTGATTCGTCCAACACAAGACACCCATCTCTTTGACACATGTGACAATGTAATCTACATTTGTGAGCCATTCGATTGTTGTAAATATGACAACAAAAAGGACATAAATTCTTTACCCCTAGAAAACCTTGTAGGTTTAAAATGCCGTAATAGTGTTTCTCATGATGCAAAAGGTAGACAGTGTTTTTATTATAAGTGTCACCCTGGGGAAAATATTTCCAAATCCGGTCTTCATTATACAAAATTTTGATCGGCACCCCAAAGTAATCTTCAAATAGGCACACTTCATTAAAACCAACCATGACGTCAGGGGGTATACCCAGAGTCTGGTGGACCTCTAAAGCCTTTCTTTGTATGTAACCGTCAGTAACAGTTCTAGGCTCCAGCAGACCTATGATACTGGAAGCCATACATATATTTAAGTCCCCATAGTTAAAATCCAAAAGCCAACACTTCTTCTTAGCCACAATCATACTGTAGAGTGTTTTTTTAAAGGCCTGTACACGCCACCCTCTCTAGATCTAACAATCACAGTTACAATTCTTAAGGGTTCCGTTACAAGAAGCTCAGCCTTACTTTGTAGCAAACGGCCAATGTTTTCTAAAAACTCTAAAACATCAAACACCTGTCGGTGGGTTCGTCTGGTAAAAAGAGGTCTATTTAAAGTAGAACTGTCTAAACGGATCTGGACAAAGTCATTAGGACCAGCAGATTCCAAAATGTGGGAAACAAGCCTCTCAACCGATTCTGTTATCAGTAATAGTGCGTGACCAGTTGAGGTTATCCTATCTAGATTCATAAAACGAAAAACTTCATAGTATTCAACACTTTTATATTTTGGTATATCATGATGGTAAGTTCCCAAAAAAACAGTTTCTGTATCAAACGTTTCAGGTGTATCTGGAGAGTGAAGCTCTAAATCTTTCTTTGC